>NC_136068.1:621765673-622430673 GCF_964261635.1 Lissotriton helveticus | reverse complement strand
AAGCATACCTTCCAGGGGACCGAATATGCAGTGCATAACTGATTCATTTAGAAGTACAAGCTCTTCCCGGTGTGCACAGGGTCATGCCAAAGTAAAAACGTAGTGCTGTCTTCTCCCTGAATAAAATTGAACGGAACATTGCGATTGGCGGAATAGATGGTGAAGACTGGGGCATGCAAGTCAGATCTCCAGCCCTTGGAGTCAAGTGTGCCAATCCTTGCAGTACATATTTCTGGTTTAGAAAACCTGGCAAAAGCTCTGCATGAATGACATGCAATCATCATGACTCATTAGTCTTTGATTTTTGAAATTTCAACAGCTAGGCCTAATCGTGATTTTAATTTGTGTGTGCGGAGGGAGACCCTTATGTGCTGAGCTTGACTGTGACAGTGAGGAGGCTGAGTGCAAATACTTTGCCCTTTCCGAGGGCAACCTGCTACAGGGAGTTTTACGTATGAAGTGCTAGCTTTGGTTTACATGCGCAGCCTCACTCCATGCCTTGTGTGTGCACTGAAACCCCTCCAGCGCCTCTTCTGCTAAGGCCGTGGTGAGAGACGCACTGCCCACTCCTGCATATGGGCACAGCAACATTTCTGTGGACACAGCAGGAGTGTTTATTTATCTATGCATTTTTATATAGCTCAAACTTTACCCAAAGATGTTAGAGCGATTTACAGTAGAACCAGTTACTTTACTTAACGACTTCCGAGTGAATGAATCAATGATGTTATTTATAAAGCGCTGGCTTTCACTCCAATGGAGCATCTTGGTGCTGAGAGTGGGTGTCAAGGGGGTGTGGTCTCTAGTGTCGCTGTAATCAGATGAAGGACCGGGCCAGACTGTCTGGAACTGTGAAGATCCAAGTTTTCAATTTTTTCTTACAGATGGCCTCCGTCTGCATACGTTTCAATTGGGTAGGTAGATAATTCCAGGCTTTTGTCCCTACTACAGCCGTAGATTTTCCACATCTGGACTTTAGACGAAAATGGGGGGGTGCTAATAGATTTTTCTTAGAGGATCTCAAGTTACAAACAGGTACGTAGGCTTTTAATATGGCCCTCAGGTATTTTGGACCACTTTTGTTTTACAGCTCTGAAGGTTATCACAAGGATTTTAAAGAGAATTCTCTTGTGTATGGGTAGCCAATGGAGGATTTGAAGAGCCTTGGAGACAGAGGACCCCTTTGGTACATTCAATACCATTCGGGCTGCTGCGATTTGTACAGTCTGCAGCTATTTTAGAGTACTTCTTTTTTAAAAATATTTTTTTTATACCTGCATATAGACTATTACAGTAATCAGTCGTGATAAGATCATTGCTACTGCCACGGACTTGCGAGCTATGGCTGGCCGGAGATCAAAGAATTTTTTTCAGAGTTTTTATCCAATGAAAATGGGTTCCTGCTACCGACAGGGCCTGCTGAGGAAGAGAGAGAGAGAGAGAGAGAGAGAGAGAGAGAGAGGTATCAAATCGTACTCCTAACTTGTTTTCAGTGTCCACAGTATTAGGGGGTGGGGCTGCATCGGTTGGCCACCACATTTTGGGTGAAAAGATATTACATTTTCCCAGGAGCAGAATCTCCGTCTTTTGGCTGTTACATTTAAGGTGGTGGGCCTTCATCCATTCGAAGACCGCCGAGAGACATTGGTGGAAATTTTCTTCAGCTGCTGTGGTTTCTTTATCCAGGGTAAGGATGAGCTGTGTATAATCAGCGTAAGACGGTCTCAATATCAAAAGATATTAGATCTAGCAGGGGCACCAGATACATGTAAAGAGTGTGTGACTCAGAATTGAGCCCTGACCGCAGCTGCTTCTCAGTTGAAGTAAAGTTGCTGAGTGTTACTGATTCTCTTCTGTTTCCCAGAAATGTCAACCAAGTCAGTTCCTTCTGTGAAATCCCTGCACTTCTTAACCGCTTACCCAGAGCAACATGGGAAACCGTATCGAATCCGGCTGATAGGTCCAACAGAATCAGCACTGCCATCTTTCCTTGATCCAAAGCGAATTTTAGCGTCTCCGCAGTGTGTAGGAGTGCTGATTCTGTTGAATACCCAGCCCTGAAACCTGATGGCCTGGGGTGTAACACATTGTTTAATAGGAGAAAGTCATTTAATTGCTTATTTACATGTTTCTCTGTTATCTTGCTTAAGCAGGGCGGTAAAGAAATAGGTCTGAGTTTGGTCAAAGTGGTTGGATCCAAGAGATGTTTCTTTTGAAGAGGTTTAACCGATGCGACAATCCAGCTATCTGGTACTACTGCCTTTCTGAGTGAAGAATTGATAATCTGATTAATAATGGGATTAACAGTATCAATCAAAGCATGTAGAATTTTTGGGGGGCAAGAATCGCCTGGAGAGCATGATTTACATGTCAAGTTAGCCTGTCTGGATTGTTCAACGGTGATCTCATTAAAATGATTCAGCAGTGGTCTATTTTCTGAATTCTGATTTGGCTCTTCAGTAGGTGGTGTATCTATTGAAAAATCCTTTCTGAGGTCACTGACCTTGTCATCGAAATAATCTGCTATCTGATCACACAGTTGTTGTGATGGGGGAATTTCCTGGTTGAATATCTTAGGGTGGGTAAAAGATTGTACAATTTTGAAAATCATTTTTTGATCGAACGCTGCCTGCTTAATGAGGTTGGTGTAATAAACTTTCTTTTCATGTTTGATCAGCCTACGATGATCTTTCAGTGCTGTTCTGACGATAGTGAGATCATTGTTGTTATATGGCATCCTCCATTTACGCTCAAGTTTCCAGCATTTGCCTTGTAGCTCTTTGAGATGAGGGGTAAACCAAGGGACGGAGGTTTTCCCATGGGAGACTCTACTAAGTGTGGCCACCGGGACCAATTTGTTGGCTAACACGGTCAGCCAGTCATTGAAGATGCTTGTGTCAATAGCCTGATTTCCTGTTAGTGTGGGTTTACTTAAGTCTGCCAACATATGCAAGTTAGGATTTGTTAACATTTTGTTCCATTTCCTATTACTAATTTTACTGAGTTGATCAAGATTTTGTTTGGCTGCATATAGAGTACTGTCTGCAATCCCAAAAGGGATATACCTATGATCAGACCACTTTAATGTGGTTGGTGTATCCACTGTAAGTTTGGTAAAGTTCGTACAAATTCCATCTTCTAAGGTATGTCCAGCCTCATGTGTAGGGTCAGTTATCAACTGCTTTAGTCCTAGCGTTTCTAAGGTTTCCCAAAATGTTTTTGAAATTGGGGAGTACAGGGTAAAATCCCCATATTGTAAAATTAAAGTATCTGACAATCAGGGCACTAAGACCATCAGCAAGGGTGTCTGCAAATTCAGAACTTTCCCCTGGGGGCCGGTAGATCAGGGCTCCTGCAAAAACCATTGAGCTAGATAATTGGAGGCAGAAACCCAGACTTTCAGCTCCCTTGTTCTATGGAATATTGAATGTTGAGCATTTTAGGGAGTCTTTGTGAATGATTGCTAGCCCTTCCCCCCTCCGTACAGGTCTGCTCTTCTGGACATGGTATAACTTGGGGGGAGAGACTGAACAATATCCGGGTTAGACCAGTCTTTTAACCATGTTTCCGTAACAAAGAGGCCGTCTAGGTTAAGATTTTGAACTAGATCATGAATGTTTAGGGCACGTTTTCCTAATGACCTGACATTCACCAATCCAATGTGTCAATGTCAAAGGTTCTTATATAGCGCCTTATCACCCCAAGGTCTCAAGGCGCTTGCTTTGGGAACCCGTCCTGGCTTTTCCCTGTGAGACAACCCCTACTGGGCATCCCCAAGGTGAAAGCCAGGCATCCCGCCGCGGGTGGCCGTAGTGGAGATTAAGCAAGCTATTGCCCAGAGTTGCAGAGTGTGAACCCACGATTCGAGTAGGCACCGAAGCGAGAATTATCGAGTCCGTGGACATTTGGGCTCAAGACCCTGCCACGTCGGGAATTGAACCCTGGTCCCGGGTCTGACCTCTGCTTCAGGGTCTGCCTCCTCTAACCAGTGAGCCACACTTCTCCACAACAAAAGGGTCTAAAATCCTAGTTTGGATTTATTTTGTGGGTATGACCAAAAGTAGGGATGGTACTGGCTTCAAAACTAAGTTCATAGTGACACTTTACACAGGTGACTGAGCCAGTTATTTTATCGAACTGGAGGTTATGGCAGTCACCAGCTGGCATATTAAATGCGCTTAATTCCTCACCAGAATAGCAGAAATATTGTTTATGACCGGCAGCATTTCTGGCCGCGGTCGGGCCACGGACAGGCGTAGACGGACTTGCCTTCGGCACGCCAGTGGTGCGCCCGCTGCGCTCGTCTGGCTCAGCATGTGGATTATATTGCTGGCCGGAAGGAGATCAACGTGCTATGCCCTTCCGCTCAAACGGAAAACACGGCGGACCGAGGGTGCCAGAAAATTAAAAAATACAGTAAGCAATTCTGATGACTGTTTCCATAAAAAGACCCCAAGTGAAAGACCCATTCTCAGTGCAAAAGAGCAAAGAATGAAATGTAGCAGCATCGTATTTCCAGAATAGAAATTCCTGATTAGCAGCAAGATTTCTTATAAAAATGATGAAAATACAGTGAGAAAAACAAGCTTTAGAGGCAGACCCTTCAGCACTCACCCTCTCAATGAAGAATTACATATAAGATACGAAACAGATACATGCGTCTAAACGCAAAAAGAAAATGTTACAAGGGAGTGTGCAAAAGATGTGCTAGTAAAACTAGCAGAATAGATATAATTTGCCAATATTGGCGGGAAGTGAGCACGAGAATATAGACAAGCATTTACAATGCAATAGGTCTCGCAGCATTAAAGTTTGAGTTACTGGCATTGTAAATGACAATGCTTTGCATACATTTTTTTAAAATTTGCAATTGGTATATAAACACTGTTTGTGAATGGTTAGCTGTTGCTTATGCTAAGCAAAGTTGGCAGTAATATAGAGTGCTAGTCTTGCTTGTTATAAGCATGCTGATTAAAACAAATTATTTACCGCACGAGAACCTTACCGACTACACTAAAGGGTAATAAGCTACATGAAAATAAAAATATTTCTTAATATGCTTCAGCACGGAGCTGCGTTTCTTTACATACGCACTTAATCCTCAGTGTACTTTTTTAAATTAATGAGAGGTGGTTGACGCCGTGTGATATTTATTAGTAATGGATGTATTGTATTAAGAGCTAATCTTTGATTTTATGTCTCATTTATTTTCAGGATTTGTACAATTGCACACTTTGCAAGTTATTCTTGTTTATTTGAACAGTTATTTAAATGTATAATCTGATTTTTAAGTGTCTGCAGCTCGTGCAGTATTTTTACCACTTCTTTGCACTAAGCACTATATATGTGGGATAAAAATGGCGTCCATCAGATTGATAGAGGCTGCTGAACAGCCGAAAACGTTCTCTTTCATCTGCTGGGTCACGAGGGACCCTTTTCATTAAAAGAAGCCGTAATCTTACAAGCTTTGTGTACGAGCCTTTTTTCCTGCTGGAGTAATGGGGTTTTGTGTGTGTGTGTGCATATATATATATACAGAAAAATAACTTTGACATAATATAACTTTTTTTTCCAAGTAGCACAGGAGGTCAGATATAAATGTAGCCTCCTAAATGTGTCTATATATAGTCACACATTTTACAAGACTAGGTTTACATAAAATTAGCTAGGACGGGACCGCTGTCCTGAGCACCAGTGCCCCCCTCCCGTCTGTTGCCTCCCTACTGCAAACACTAGCTGAACTCCTCCAGTAATCCGTGAAAGAAAATGAGAAATTAGGTACTTCCCTTCAGATGCACAGTTAGGAGGGCATACGCTTCATTTCTGCTTTGCACAATGAGCTGGCAATTTTCTCCAAAACTTGGGTATGTAATTAAAGTGAAGAAAAGAATCCAAAAGCTGGAACAGTCCTCTGAAAACCAGGACTGTCCTGGGAAATCTGAGACTGCTGGTCACCCTACCCTCTCGGAGAACAGGGTTCTCAATTCAATTCACTATATACTTTTAACGTTTATGTTTGCGCAGGGCTTTAAATGGGCTGGGTCCTCCTGGTGCTCAGTGCTGAGATGGGTCCAAATCTAGCTCTCCATTTATGCCCTCGCCCTCAGGATGAAAAAAGACATCTTAACTCTGCAGCAGTGCCAACCTGCACTGCCTTTGATGTTACTTCAAAGATAATCTTGATAGTTCTTTCACAATCTCATTTCATAAATGAAGCATTAACGTATCCATAGTTGTTGCTGATTTATCTTATGCATCTAACATTCATTGACAAGTCCAACATCCCTGGCTTGCAGGTGGAATGGCTTGTTGTGGTTGTATTATATATCTAAAAGCAATGACAGAAGCTGCAAAATACCAGTCGGGTGGCACGTTATGCTAAGCACAGATTTTCAGTTGATGTGTTATAAAGCCACACCCATAATTATATCTCCCACCACAGATTTTTAATGCCACTTAAAGCACAGTGCCCGCATCAAGCACAATTAACATGAAGTTCGTCCCTTAAGGGCAGCAGACTTCCGACTTCCGTGCTAGATACAGCATCCCGCCTCCAGTCCAGCAACAACACATCAACGATTACCAACTACCTACTTTTTGCGCGGCACAAGCCCCTTCTTCCCCTCGAGGACCCTGATGCAACGATTAACTGCGTCGTACGTCATAGACGCTCTGACGTTCCTGCCCATAGTGTGATCGTATTGCACTGTCCTGCCCTCCCACTGCAGCGGCGCGAGGCAGGACTTGGGCTCAGTGGTCCGGGAAGGGTGGGCTCCCTCAAGGCTCAGCCAGCAGCCGGCTAGGAGCAGAAATATTGGCTTCAGAATTCCTGCCCGTGCGGGAAAGATATTCGAACTCTGCCCGCTCGCCATGGTATGGGGAGGATGTGGTCCGGGTTCTAATAATGTGGTACCTCCGTAGCCGTAGGCACAGCCGCTTGTGGTCCTGCAGCGCTGCTCTTCTGCGGGAGGCGGGTCTTACTCGTTTGCACACAAGAGGCTTGTGACGGCGCTTGCAAAGCATAGCTTTGGCAAGGAGAACGAGCAGTGTGCTGGAAGATTCCGGGGGCAAACAGGTTCCAGGGTGAACGTCGCTCAATGGGAAACTGCTGCGTCAGAGCTCCGAGGATGTTTTAGTCCAGTTCACAGTAATATTAATTTCTGTCCTTCGTACCATATTCACCGTCTGCTTTCGCTTTTAGTACGTTTGCCCAGTCTAACTTCATAGCTGCCTGCCTAGGGTTGTCAATGGAGCAGCTTTGGGGGTGGGTCTCAGTGTCAGCCTTGTCCGCCATTCCCGAATGACAGGATTATTGTTTACTTTTACAACCTACCAACGATTTGTATTCGGTATTGGTATAACTGCAGTTTAGAAAACAAGAGACCCCCTCCCCCGCCTGGCGTGCTCTTCAGTGCGTCTCGCGCGCGCCTTCCCCTCCAGTATTGCTTCTCTCGCGCGGCCTTGACGCTCATGGTGCCCGTATCGCCCCCGTGATGCCCCTCCCCTGGGTAGGAAATGCCAGTGTGACCAGCAGTCTCCACGGAAGAAGCCGGACTAACGCTGGTGGGGCGCCGGGACCTAGGCGATGTGGCTGGTGGGTTAGAATCCGATGCCCCACCTGGGCCGGGAGGAGTGGCGCCGATGCTGTGAGTGGGGCTTAGTTGGAGGGGTGCGTGTGTGTGTGTGTGTGTGTGTGTGTGTATGTGTGGCGGCGGGGGTTGGGTGGTGTGTGTGTGTCTCTGTATGTGTGCGTGCGTGTATGTGTGCTTGTTTGTGTGTCTCTGTGTGCGCATGCACGTGTGAAAGCAGGAGGAAATGTGGATGTGTGTGTTAGAGCTTCCCAGGAGACAGGAGATGTGCACACGCGCGCGCGGCCCGCTCCGATTCGATTCTTGAGGATGCGCGTGGCCATCTCTTGTCTCCTGGGAAGCTGAGCCAGTGACTATAGGTCTCTGGCGAGACCGCCCTTTCGCGCGGTAATCGCCACGAGACCTAAAATGATATTATAGAGCATAGCATTATGATATAGACTGGCTGGTATGTTCGAAAATACGTCCCAAATGGATCCAAGAGGCTTGGCCTCAAGCCCTGATCCTACGATCAGTCTGCAGTCACCTGGGCGCCAGCCTTTCATCTAGTCCCCCCCCCCCCCCCCCACCGGGCCCCCCCGCCCCCGGTACTCTCCTTCCTGGCCCAAGATCTCGCTAACGCGTTCAGAACTGGGCACTGGCAAGCACTCGGTCATGTTGATGCTCTTCTTGCGGCTGCTGCTGATGCTCATCTGCTGGGCCAGCAGCGAATGGCTTAGGTGCGGGAAGGTGCTGCCAGGAAAGCTGCCTGCGTGGGTAGAACAGAGGCGTACCGGTCCTTACTACTGCATGGTTAGCGAGTACAGTTGGCATTTCTCACTATTGCCTACAGCCTGCTCCAGACGCTCAGCATTTGCCAAGTGGATGGTGTCCAAGTGTCAACATAATGAGTGACCGTGACCTGGGCAAATACAGTGCCCACCCTCGGTGGTTCCTGCTCCTCAGCCAGCTCATCTACTAGTGGGCCCTGGCATATGACCATTCAATTCCTCCTTGTGCACCTGGTGGACGGCAACACCAAAACACATGTCATTTACCGATCTGAGTGACCTGACTACGCTACATTCAGAGGGTTGCTGAGCTTATTAACGAATTCAAGGACATGAAGGGGGTTGATTGAAACAACCCCTTCTACTGCTCTGTGCTGGGAAGAGCATTTCAACCTATTCCTCAAGCACAGGTGGTGAACACAAACATAAGAAGGCGTCCCGGCCCTTATAGAGAGTTTGGAGACGGGCCTATGATCCGACTGAAAAACTGAAATTTCGAGCAATAACTAAAGCCTACCACCAGTCAATCTGGAATGAAAAAAAGGCTTATTTCGAGCGTCGAATCGATGAGGCTGAAAATGGCTGTAAAGAAATTTTTAAAGTTGTTCTGGATTTCACCTCTCCAGCTATCTGTACACCATCCCATACTCACTCAGAAGTATGGATAAAACAGCTTGCAACTTTCTTTGTTAGTAAAATCACAACCATTCAAGCCTCTCTCTTCCACTCTAGTTCTCAGTCGGTTGTGGGTTCCTCATCCCCCCCCTTCATTTAGGGAGGGTCTAGACCCTTCTCTTTTACAATTTCCACATTTATGCCTTGACACTTCTCTCGAGCTTCTGTCAAGTTTGAAATCAGGCTCTCCACTTGACCCGTGCCCGGCTAAACATCTGGGGAAGGTGGCACCCGCCCTAAATGCCTTGCTGAACCCCCTACTGAATTCTTCACTGTCAACGGGAGTGGTCCTGCAGTCATGGAAACATGCTCTGATCCTGCCATTGATCAAGAAGCCTACCTTGGACCCCCTCACCCATGCCAACTATAGGCCTATTTCCCTTCTCCCTGCTCTGGCGAAAGTGGCCGAGAGATTTGCACATCGGACGATTTCCAATTTCATCGAAGGAAACGACCCGTTGCATGACACGCAATCTGGGTTCCGTGCAAATTTTAGCACGGAGTCGGCTCTTCTCGAGGTCACGGATGCCATCAGGGAAGTACTTGACTCTGGGGGTAGGGCCATGTTGGTTATGTTAGATCTGTCGGCGGCTTTCGACACCGTTCCTCACGATCGCCTCCTTGTAAGGCTCTGGGAGAGCGGCATCCGGGGAACGGTGTGGAAATGGCTTAAATCTTTTCTGGCTGACCGCCGGCAAACGATCTGGGCGCCCCCTTTCTCCGCTGATATGGCTCCACTAGAGGTAGGGGTTCCGCAAGGTTCCATTCTTAGCCCCATGCTATTTAACATCTTTATGGCCCCTCTGGCGGTAGTCGCGGAGTCTTTTGGCGCCCAGATCGTATCTTATGCCGATGACACCCAGCTCCTATTCACTTGTGATAGGGGCGGGTCATTCGACGGCGTACAGATCAGGGATTGCCTTGGCGCAGTCTTTGAGTGGTTCAGGTGTAATGGATTAAAGTGCAATTCCGATAAGTCGGAGCTGCTCTTTTTTTGGATGCACCTGTAAACCTGACTGGAAAGCTTGGTGGCCACAAGACTTGTTTCCTCCTGACAATGTGTCTCTCAAGGCTAAAAACTTGGGAGTGATTGTGGATAGTGAATTGTCCTTTGGGCCACATATTTCGTGCCTTTCAGGTAAATGCTTTGGCATTTTACGGATGCTGAGAAAGTTTCTTCCTCTAGTGTCTTTTCAGCATAGGAAGGTTATCGTCCAGGCCTTGATCGGATCTCGACTGGACTACGCAAACGCTCTTTTCTTGGGTCTACCAAAATATCTTTTGACCCGTTTGCAAGTAGTCCAGAACTCTGCAGCCCGTGCTATTTACGGGCTCCCGAGAAGAACAGGTGCCACGGTGTTACTGAATTCTTTACACTGGCTACCGATCGCCAAAAGAATTCTTTTCAAGTGCCTGACTTTTGCCTTTAAAGCTTTACAAGGATCAGGCCCTAAGTACATAAGGAAACGCCTTTCCCGATATGTACCCAGTAGGCTACTGAGATCATCCTGCTTATCCAAAATGACAGTCCCGGCTATCAGGCGTGCAAGGATGGGAGGTCGTTCTTTCCGCTACTTAGCCCCGAAGGAATGGAATGAACTACCACTTTCTCTCAGACAGGCTCCCAGTCTCCTTGCTTTTAGAAAAGAGCTAAAACGTGGCTTTTTAATAAATAAATTTGATCCGTCTCTTCTGTCTGCTTTTTAGTTGTTATGTGGTTGTTTTACTTGCTGATTTTCTTCACCAAAGCGCCGGGATGCTCCCTGGAGTAGCCGAGCGCTAAAGAAGAAATAAATTAACATAACATAACATATTCCACACTTTGATCTTCAGCTGAACCCAGACTTTGAGAGTTTTTAAAATAAGACAAGCCTGCAAAGGAAGGGTGAGTTTGATGGCTTCTGTGTCCAGGGCGGACGATTTACAGCTTGACACAAACTCATCTGGCATTTCACTGGACACGTTACCCAGACAAAGTCCGACAAACTGCTGAACACATGGACGGAGCAGGTGGAATCTGCCATAACGAAGGTGATGGGCAAAAATTAGTTATGATCCCCGACCAATGAAGATGGTGGTGGTGGTGGTGGTGGAGGATGCTGTCAGGAAGTGATGCACCCGAAAGGGCAAACAAACCCTGGGTAGAGGGAAAGGATAAATAAAAAGAATGTGGAAACTCTTGGGTATTTCGAACCCTGCAAATGAGTGCCCTGTCTGTGGGAAGAGGATGTCCAATCTGTGGCCGTTACATTCATTATGCCCGCTTATTGTAACTTGTCTTCAATAGAGAATGCATGAGCACTGTGAGGTGTATCTAAAAGGCACAACATTGGTACATTTGGCTGTGTGGGCATAGTTTGGTGTCCACTATAGGGTGACATGTCAGTAGCATGAAATGCATGGGTGCAGTCATATGCCTGGATACAATAAGGTTGCCATTGAGGGTATTTTGTGAGCAGTCTTGTGGTTTCCCTTATACTATTGCAAGGGTACAGTAGACCTCTCCATAGAGTCTGCATGAGTTCTGTAGGGTGTTCTTGCAGAAGTTGCAAGAGTGTTGCAGGGCTTTCCGTATGGGATTTACATGCATGTAATCGGGTATCCATTGTTCCTGATCTGTGGTTAGAGTAGGGCGTTTCCCTGTAGAGGCTACATTGATTTAATAAGGCACTTTCTTCGAGTCTACATTGCAGCAGGGAGGCAACACCATTGGCACCTTTATAAGTACAGTGACTGATCCTTCGCGTGTGCATGGTTACAGCAATGTTTGACCTATGGGAATGGCAGACTGGCAGTATGGCGCCCCCTATAGGAACTGCAAAGATACAATAGTGACAGGCCACTGGCTTAGCCCAATTGTTCTGTTGCCATGTTCATGCAATTACCATACTTGCCACATATTTCACTCTCAGCTGTATGACTTGGTGATTTCTGCAAGAATACGTTTTATTTCTAGCTCAAACGGGCAAAGAGCTAAAAAATATGTGGTTTGGAACAATGGTAGGTACTTTCCAAAAGTTAACCAGTTACATTTCTCTTGCTGATTGCTGCTCTCAAGTATTCAATTCGTAGCACACAGGTGATCCTTGTAGAGCAAATGTCTCCAAATTAGTGGACTGGGGAAGGAATTTGTCTGCAGCATAAACAACTCCGTATATTTAAAGGTAATTCACACAGTGAAATATTGATAATTTCTTAGTCATTAAAATGTTTTGTTTATTATTCATGTAAATTCATGTTTTACCACCAATTCTGTGATCAAAACGGAAGTTATTTCAAGAGGGCACTGAGTACAGAAACATTTCCCCTTTCTTGTTAAAGTCTGATGTCTTGAATATCGTGCCTTCAAATGAGATGCTTACATTATGAATCTGTAACGTATAACCCTGTCCTGCAAGGCTAATTCCTAATAGAAAGCTCTGCTTCAGAAGTTCATGGTGAAGGCAGAGTTAAACTAAAACAGAAGACCTGTTGTAAAGCATACCTGGGATCGGCAGGATAAAAAGGTTGCCTTTTATTATAAGAAACGTGCCCATATAGGATTGTGCGTGCAAAGCTGTATATTTCACGTAAAGGATTATTCTATGGGAGTTAGAATACTCAGTGTTAAAATGGTGTTCGTGGGCTTCCTTGTCAGACAGAATTATTTTCCAATAGTGAATGTTTACTTTTATTTCTTAAGAAACTGTATGTTTTTTACATATCGTTGGGATCTATTTTGTATCAATGATTATTAAAAGGACACAACTACGAGTTAATCCTGGCATATAATGTGCTTCAAAATGCTTCTAATTTGCCTCGCCCCAACATGTAATTGGTGATGCTGCATACTTTTGTCGTCTACTGCCACGTAATTGCAGTAGCCTCCCTACAGAGGATTACTTGGCATCAGTTTAGCACTGCTTTCCATAAAAGAGCCGACTTGTCTATCAAAATACTTCACATAGGTGGAACGTTTATAATATATACTGCTTAATTTAAGCAGGTGTAAGTAAGGCGTCACTACCCCTGAACACTTGAGCCCTATTTAATTGAAAAAAAACATATGTGAATTAGTTGATCTAAGAATGATATTTTGACAGCAGGTTCTCGTCTAACTTCTGGATACAATGGTATGAAGACTCAAGAGGCTTATAACAAGCAACATTCATTACGTCACCTGCCTGTAGGAAGATTTTAAAGATATGCCCAGGAAGCTGAATAATCCCACCAAGTGTGACGAGGGGTAAACTTTGTTGTTCCTGTAGAAAGGACGCTGGTTCATAATTGCTCTAGAGTTTCATGATTTTTTTTGTTGTTTTTTTTGTTTGTTTTTTTGAAAACCTTTATTTGCATCAATAGGATAGACAAGCGTGGGCCCACAACCAATCCGGCCGGCCACAAGTCAAAAAATGATCAAAGTCAAAACAAGCGACACAAGGCCAGCTGGCAGGCAGGCAAACATATTTAAAACAGTGCTAAGGATAGGACAAGCGACATTAACGGCCCAACATCAGGATCAATAAGGTCCATTTTATAATAAGGGGACAAGGCTCATGGCAGACTCATAAAAATACAGAAAAAACCAATAAACAAAAATACACCCTCGCCAAAATGGGAAGAGGAGGGGGGGGGGAGGAGGACGTGAAGACACGAGTCGATCGTAGCACAAAACAAACGCAAAATATAGTAGATAAGCATACAAGTACTACCAGCATCTCACGCCCCCCACCCGATAACACGCTAACCAAGGCAAGGGGAGCGGATAAACTGCACGATCGAAACCTACTCGCCATACGAGCCTGGGGAAAAAAAAGGGGGGGGGGGGGGAGGGAAGGGGGAAAAAATAGGGGGGAAACAGAGGGGAGGAAACCAATAAGGGCAAGAACAGGGAAAGGGGAAGAAGAAGGAACAAAGAAGAAGGAATATAAAAGGAGAAACACAATCGTGCAAGATGGGCGCCACCCCGGGCCAGGCATCCCGCGGCTAATAATACAGAAGAAAGTAGAGAGCTAGCGAGAAGAAGGGTGTGGCAGTCGCGACGGAGCATCGAAACTGATAAAAGTGGCATAGCAACAGACCCCAACCCACTCATGCCAGAGAAGCGAGGACAGAAGCGGCACCGCTATAAAGGGATAGAAAAGGGCCATAGAACCAAAAAAGAAACATATGAAAGACCCCGCCCACCCGTCCCACCCCGCACCCCTGCAGAAGGCTACGGCCTACCCTCCAAACAGCGTGCCTGTCGCCCTAATCCGAAACCCGAAATATAGTAAAGAAAGAAAGTAGAATAAGGAGACAAAAAGAAGGAGGAGAGGGAATATAAAACAAAAATAAGAGGTGAGGGAGGAGCCAGAGGATATGAAAAAACACACTCGGCTACGACCCTCCCCCGACCAGCAAATGGATAATTATCAAATCAGTACTACACCTTCACATACAGCAAAAACCCCGCAGGGGGGGGGAGGGAGGGGGGAATTTTAACGTTTCACAATGTCGAGAGTACAAGCATCAGTGCAACGGACAGATTAACCAGCAATCTATCAGTGTTGTGCAGCTTACCCCCAGCCCTTCCTAATCACAAAACCAACCCAATAAAGGATAACATGGAGCGGACCACCCAGCACAGAATAATCGTAATGTTGACCAGGGTTACGGCAGTGATGTAGATTAGGGAGAGCCACCATACTAATGGAACACAAAAAGTCAATGAAGCCAGTCAATTGTAGCAGCAGCGACAGGGCAAGCAAAAGCAAGCCGGAGTCCAGTTTTGCAGTTCGACAATGCAAAGGTACCCCTCCAGGACAAAAGCTCGAATCCATCGAAGCGGGAGCAAACAGCGGTCCACCATAGTTCCCAGTTGTCCGGGAAGGAGCAGATCTCCACGTCGTGTGCAAGTCCTCGAAGTCCGGGCGGTGAAAAAGCGGAGGTTCAAAAGCCACCGGCCCATCAAGCGGCCGAAGAACAGCGGCAGCAACTCCTGGCGCAGCCGAAGGGGGCGAAGCAATGGAGGCATCAGGACGACAGGGGTGCAGAAAAGAGCGGCGACCCAAAATGGCGGCGGGCCGCATGGGGTCGGTAGAAGCACCGGGGGCCAGGACAGCGTACAAGGACATCAAGGCGTCCAGGACATCTCCGAGCGTGGGCGCACGAGCACACGCCCAGGCCTCCGCGCAATCCGGCCAGCAAGGTTCGTCGGTGCAGAGCGGATCACCCCCCACGTTGTTGGTAGCCATTTTGTGAGTTTCGCCGCCCCGCACTCCACCGTGGGCCCCCAAACAGTTCCCAAATGTAGGACTTTACAGATCTCTGGAGGTTCCCAACAACGGCCTCACCGGCACAGAACGGGCAGGCGTTCGATGGGGAGGGGCCCCCTCCGAACCGTGGCGGGCCCCACAAGCAGGTGCTAGGCGCGGGGTCCAGGGCTGCCGGACAGAACAAAGGCGAAGGGACCCCTTCACACAGTCAGCCCCAAACACATCTCGTCCCCCTCCAGCCGCACGGTCCACAAATCGGGGCCGGTTCAGGATCGCCGGGGCATACACACAACGGCTCCCACCAGTGGCTCACTCTCGCGGCCGGGGTCGGCAATCTCAGCACCGCCGGTCGGGTCCCACAGGCGAGGTCCCGGTCTCGAGCGCCCGGAGGCCCCAATCCCACCGAGGGCACAACCGCGGATCCACAGCACGCAGGAACCTCCGGACCAGACGGTGAGTAAGAGTGGGTCGTTAAATTCCAAAATCTGTAGAAGTATCGTCGTAGCACAGGATATATTGCAGGATATTCGAGGTTGGTCGGAGGGCCGACGGAGCCGAGCTAAAAGGCGGCCATCACGCTCTCGAGCTAGGCTCCTCGAGAGTTTCATGATTGATCGTAAACACAGAATAGCTTTCCGTTATAGATGTACAGCGGGTCACTGCATTGTAAAGTTCATCAATCTTTTTGGCTAATTTGTTTATGGAACCTTCATCAGGGCAGGCACATTTTAAATACTTTGGGATGTCACCATCTTCAATCGTTGGGGCTAAAGTCAATGGAGTCAACTTAGTGGCAAAAGTGATAATAGTTCAAGGCTTTGTTTTCACAGGTCATGACCTCTTGCTCATAGTGTCTGACTTAGATGGTCAGAGAAATTGACAACATCAGTAACTTGTCCTTGTGCCAGGAACTTTTTAGAAGCAGGCTGTATGCAAGGACCCGCAAGGGTACCAACCATCACTACAATGGCCAACTATGCTACAGAATAAGTAGGATCTTAAACCATCTAATTGCAGAGACACATTTGTGCTCATCAGTCCATAGCAAACCTCTATGCTCTCTCGTTTTGATTATGGTAGTGACAATTGTATCAATTCGTAGATCTGTAGAGCGCTACTTACCACCTGTGAGGGTGTGCAGGTGCTGGCAGGGTCCAGTTGATTAGCCAGGTTTTTAGGGACTTTTGGAACTTTGTAAGACATGGGGAGGTCTGTAGATGAAAGGGTAGCTTATTTCATGTCTTTGCTGCTAGGTAGGAGAAGGAGCGACTGCCAAATCTGCTATGTTGGATGTGGGGGGTGAGGGTTATAGAAAGGGACACAGAGTGGAGGTGTCTGGTGGACTGATGAAAGTTAAGGTTGTGATTCAAATAGGCGGGTCCGCAGTTGTATCAGGCCTTGTATGCATGGGTCAGAGCTTGAACTGGCATCTCTTCTGTACAGGGAGCCAGTGGAGTTCCCCGAAATAAGGCATGATGTGGGCTTGCTAAGGAGATCCAGGACGAGTCTGGCTGTGGCGTTCTGTATGGTCTGTAGTCGTCGGAGATGAGTTGTGATCCCTGCTTAGAGAACATTGCTGTAGTCTAGTCTGCTAGAAATGAGCCTGGGTGATGGTGCATCTAGAACTTTGGGATAGCCATTTGAATATCTTATGAAGCATGCAGAGGATGAGTAAGCAGGAGACAGAGTTGACCTGAGTCATCATAGTTAGCTTGTTGCCCAGAATGCTGCCTAGGGTTTTAGCGTGGTTAGTAGTGGTAGTAGTCGTTCTGAGTTCTGAGGGCCACCAGGATGCGTTCCATGGGGAGCTTTTGTTTCTGAAAATCAGTACCCCTGTCTTGTCCATTTTAAGCTTCAGGCAGTTGGTGACGTCTGTCATGCAGTGGTGATAGTTGGTGTTGGTGGTGTCTTCGAAGAGGGTGAGTTGTGTGTCGTCCGATATAATGTTGAGCCTGCGGGGTTTGGCGATGCTGGCCAGAGGTGTCATATGAGTTTTGAAGATGTGGGGTTGAGTGAGGATCCTGGGGGTATTTCACAGATGATTTCTTTGGGTTTGGAGGTGAAGGGGGGAAGGTGGACCTTTTGCATTGTTCTGGTGAGGAAAGAGGCGATCCATCTGAAGGCAGCTCTTTGTATGCCTATGTTGTGCAGCCTTATGATGAGTGTGTGATGGCAGATGGTATCAAAGTCTGCCAAGAGATCTAGAAGAATCAGAGCCACAGTCACTCCTCGGTAGAGTAGGGGTCAGATGTCATTGGTAGCTGCAATGAGGTCTATCTCAGTGCAGTGGTTGCTGCAGAATTCGATTGGGAGGAGTCTTGTAGGAGGTTCTGTTCCAGATGTGAGGAGAGTTGTTGGTTGATGGCTTTTTCTAATATTTTGAACTAGAGCAGTGAGGTCAGTCATTGGCTGTTGAGTCAGCTAAGGGTCAGCCATGGGTTTCTTTAGTAGGGCGTTGACCTCTGCATGTTTCTAGACCTCGGGGAAGGTGACCAAGGCAATAGAGGATTTTGAACAAGGTGGCGAGTATGTGACTGATTCTGGCTTCACCTAGGTTGAAGATGTGGTGATCGCGTGACTCGTTTGGGGTCCCTGAGTGGACCTAGTTCATGATGAAGGTGGTGTCCTGTGGGGCGAGCTGGCTCCATTCTGGTATACAGATTTCTGTGGTGGTAGCTGGGTAATTCCATTCCTCAAAGAAGTCTGTGGCCTTTGCTGGAGTTTGAAGTTGTGGAAGATGTTTGCAAGGTTGTTGTAGAGTTTCTGTGCGGGGGGTAATGTTGTTCGTTGCAGCTGAGGGGTTAGAGAATTCTTTGATGTTGAAGAGTTCTTTGCTGTTTATTGGAGCTTAATTCGGTGCGTGAGGCTGAGGCCTTTTTCTTTGATTCCCTCATCTGTCTGTGGTAGAGGTTGAGGGCTGTCTTGAAGGTGATCTTGTCGATCGTGTCCTTGCTGGTGTGCCGTCTTCAATGTACCAGCTAGCCTGCTTGGTGGACCTTCTGTGGGTGTTGTTGCTGGTGTGGGCGACGCTATTGGCGCAGTTGGTGATCCAATTGTTGAAGTGTAGGAAACTGGGTTTTTGTTGTAGTACGCCCCACACACTCCTGTTAAATAATTGTATTCATAAGAAGTTGCATCAAAACCTGGTTGACCTGGGGCCAGTCTCTCCCCAAGAGTTTGGGAGGAAGTGTGATCATTAGGTAAGAACAAGAGTGTTCAAACTTGGCATTGTCGTTGTGACCAAAAGAAAAGGCAAAAATACCCCCCAAGAGAAGGTGGATCACTCTGAAGACAAAGATAAAAGTAAGGAGTCCTCTGTAGGTCCCAAAAATCTGACCAAGAGAGCGGGATCCAAGACACCTCATGAAACAAAAATGGATACAAGGTTAAGATCTGGGACCCCAAGAATGCTTGTTTCCCTAACTGTATGCAGACAGGGCACCTAGCCAAGGACCCTACCTATCCTGTACCTCCATGGGTTGCCAGTGTAGCCTACAAGGGTGATTCCTCACACAGGGAAGTCCTCTTAGCGTTTAACTGGAAAGTGGGCCCAAAAGGTGAGTTGGAGATTCCGGAGGAGAGTAGACACTTCCACCATATACTAGTGAATGGAATCTCAGCCACTGCTCTGAGAGTTAGCTGTGCAAGTCGCAATGTTTTACATGACCGGTTGGTGCTCTCAAACAGTATTTTCTCAGGTGAGACTAAAAGAGTAAGGGCTGTTGCAGGAGAGGTTACTGTCAGGCCGGTGGCTTTTGTACCCCTAAAATTAGCTGGGTCTCTTAGTTGGAGAAGGATGGTAGTCTGTACAGAATTCCCCATGACTGTCACCTTGGAAATGACCACCCAGAGGTTGGTCTGAGCCAAAGTGCGGTACTGGTTTAGTGCCAGTCCTCACCGAAAGATTTTGGAAGTACTGACCCTGTAGTTAGTGCAAGTAAGCCCCAGCAGAAGAAGCAAAAGCGGAAGTGTAGGAAAGGTGGGCATCTTTTAGCTAAAGTTCCAGTAAGCCAATGAGATCCTGCCCCTCCTGGGGTGGGCTCCCTAAGTGGTCCTGGTGAAGCCCTACCTAACACACAAGATGTCCCGACGAGCCAGTTGTGTCAAGAAGACAAAGAACCTATCTGACAGACGTATCTGGGTATTTAAAGCATTAATGATGTATTGAGTGGCAAACATTACTCATTGTAAGGTAATATGTATGTCTACTTTTAGTATCTAGAGATTGTATCATAAAGCCGTTCTGATAAGGCTCTAATGTATAATCCGAAATGTATGGACTTGTAGAAGAAATGTTAAAAAAAAATAAGTAAAACAAAAAAAGTCCTGATGAGCCATGCAGCTGTTAAGCATGAGATGGTGGCTCCTCAGCTAACCTAAAATAAGAGAGAGTGGAAGGAGGGTGTTTGCTACAAGATGTAGTAACCCCCACTCTAAAACAGCAGACAGACATCCTGAACCCAAAGCAGCATTTATGGTAGCACCTTCACCTGTAGGTGAAAAGCTAAACACGTGGTTCTGGGCAATGACAGCCGTCTTCATGGCTGTACTGGCTTGCCCTGTGGGTCATGGACACTCTAAAGAAGCAGAGAAAGGGCACTTTATATATTTTTTAAATTTATTTATTTGTATTTCAAAAAGAAACAGAACAAACTACCAGCCAGTGTACAGTTATTACAGAATCATACTTCAGATCGACCCACAATTACAGTTCAAAAATTGTTGCATGCGTACCCACCTCACCCCTGGTCTCAGTGGATAGAAAAAAGAATGCTACCTTATCAACAACACCCTGAGAGGATTTATGGCAGCATATTCCGGGAACCAGGTTGACACTCAACAACCTGACATATATCTAATGAAGTACCTGCAGGGAACACAGCAGCCCCGACCCTGCCTTGTTATCACGTTCCACCCACATCAGAAAGTGCATTCACGTCTGCCCCCTGTCTGTCCCTTCCCATTGGATGAAGGGTGCCCAGATGTCTCTCGGTCTGGAGGCATTAATTCCCAAAAAGTAGTCAGTTGGGAGTGAATATATGTGATATCCCTGACCCAGTCTTTAAGTAAAGGCACCCTCTTCCTCCCCCAATGGAGTGCAATTTGGTATTGGCGACAAGGAGCAGCAATGCATGCTGTTTGCGCGTCTTGACTGTTGTGTCTTTTACATAGCTTAACAGGCCTAATAGTGGAGTGGGGTCTACAGGTGTGCCGATCATTTGGTAAATCGTGAGAGAGACTGCGAACCAATACCCCGCTAGCAGTGGACAACTCCAAGCAATGTGGAGAAAGGTTGCTGGACTGAAACTACACCTCCAGCTACTGTCATCTTCGCGCAGTCCCATGCGATGTAAGCTGACCAGCGTCCTGTAAAAATGGTGTAGGTACTTAAAGTGTATTAGTTGGAGTTTGTAATTAGGGGATAATTCAGCGAGTTGTTGACAACAGTACAGCCACTGTTCCTCGATTAGCGGGGTGGGGGTTCGTCATTCGACACTTGGAGTGCTCGCGGCTGTAACAGGGGAGCCGAGGTTTGCATGTGGGTGTAGAGCCGTGTGATTAGTCTACGAGGCGTTGCCACTTTCAACAGGTTCTCCAATGCAGGCATGGTTGGCAGAGGACTCTGGAACTTCTCGTGCTGCAAGCGATAAGCGGCCCTTAGCTTGGAATAGAGGAACAAGTCAGCAAAGAGTACAACCTGACCCTCCTCCGCAACCGGAGGGGAAAGAAATGTGCCCCCGGGGTAGAGGTCTGCGAAAGAGCGTAGGTTCATCCACTGTGCTGCAGCGGTACTTAGCCCCTCACCTATGTTAGGCAGCATAGCGTTACGTGCCAGCGGAACATACGGGGAATAAAGAATAGGAGCACCAAACCTCTTCCACAGCTCATTCCACGCCCATCTCAATGTCTCCACAGTATCGGTGCCGTCCTGAGGCTGATACAGAGCCACCTGGAGTGGGACAAGGGCTGCCGCATCGGTTTCCACTGCCACATGGGGTTGGAAAGGGGTCAGGTGGACCCAGTAATGGAGAAATTGAGCCTGAGCGCACCAGGCATATAGTCTCATATCCAGGGCACCCAAGCCGCCCTGGCAGAACGGAAGTGTTAGTAGATCCCAGGATACCCTGGCCTGCCCGCCCATACCAGTGATACCAACAGGGATCTGACGGATTTATAAAAGGTGTTTGTGAGAGAGATCGGAATGTTTACAAATAATAAAGACATTTTGGCAGGACTACCATTTTTGCTAGTGCAATCTTCCCGGCTAGAGAAAGCGGGAGCTTTGTCCACGCCGTAACTCCGTCAGCCACGACCATAGTTCATGTTCCAAATATCTTGCAGATTTCTGCCAACCGAAATGCCCAGGTATTTTACAGGCTCATCTGCCCATTTTAAAGGTTACTCAGAGATTCCTGGGGTAGTAGAGTCCGTCAAAGGAAGTATAACAGATTTAGCCCAATTTATAGATATGCCGGAAAGGCCACCAAATGTAATAAACTTCGGAGAAGGGAATCCAGGTTGCTGGTGGGGTCAGACACAAAGTGTGACATCATCAGCATATAACAATATAAGGAGGCTACTGGTACAGAATCCAATACCTGTGGCCGTGTGATGCTGCCGAATGCGCGCCGCAAGCGGCTCCATCGGGAAGAGCAGCGGGAACAAGGGGCATCCCTGCCTCGTGCCCCGCGAGATAGAAAAGGGAGCCGACTTGAGGCCATTCATTCGGATTCGAGCCGTTGGCCTAGTACAGAGGAGACTGATTAAGTTCATAAATAGCGGGCTGAACCCCATGCTGCCAAGAATGGCAAACAAATATGGCCAAACAAATATGGCCATTCTAGTGTATCAAACGCTTTTGTAGAGTCGAGAAATACTACAACCGCCTTCACTTTTGGGTGGAGATAATGTAAGAACGAGAACAAAGACCGAAGGTTATGTGAAGTGGACCGCCCTGGAAAAAAACTCGATTAGTTCGGGTGGGTGATTAAGGGAAGTAAAGGCTGTAGCCGGTTGGCAATCAGCTTTGCCAACATTTTTACATCTACATTTATTCGTCCAATATGCTAGTTTGACCTCTGATAACAGTCCGGATTGTACTGAGCAACTCTGGGATATAAGCCATAGAGCGTGAGGTGCAAAGCATTGGTACTAGAGTCCTCCCTGGCCTGTCGCCCTCCCCGTACCGCCGCGCCTCAGCATATTTACCTAGGAACTTAACCTGCCGCTGCGCTTCCTCCTCGAACTCCAATCGTTTTTCTTTTAAGTGAGTTCCCCTAAGTCTTCATCCTCCAAAATAATGACTTTTTCGTTGTCCTTTGGAGATAGGGGTTCAGAGGCATCTGAATCAAAATCAGAGGAACAGCTCAGTTCCACCTCAGCTCTCCCCGAGGAGTCGTCACATTGCACAACCTTATGTTTGCAAGCGTTTAGTTGCATTTCTGATTCCTTAGGTGGACCCATCCCATGATTCCCATGATCCCCTTGTGTGTCCTCAACACTACCAATATTCATTTGCACAGATATTTTCTTTGAATCAGACAACTTACCCCTTTTATAGCTAGAACCAGCTGGTTGCAAGTTTTGCTCTTCCTGTCAGTCTTACCTACCAGCTTATTAAGCGGGTCTTCATTGGCAGACCAAAACCTCTCTTCGTCCGAGTGTCTATTTTTATCTAAGGATAAGTAATCTAACTTTTTATCCATTTTCTTTTCAAGGTCCCTTGAAATGGTTTCCAACATTTGTTTTAATGTGTCCTCCAGGGACTGTTGGGAGGTGGAGGGAGTAGCATGACTTGGTAAGTCATGATGGTCCATATTAATAAGCAAACATTTCTAGAGAAGAGCAACAAGTAGAAGAGAGAGGGTAAAAAATGGCTGACAAAATGTAAGAAACGCTATCAGGGTTAAACTGTAATAGCTGATAGCTAGGAGTGCCAAAGTTCTGGTATTGAGACCACCCATTTTCAGGAAGAAAAAACCTACGATAGAGCATTCTCAGGAGCAGCTCCTAGAATATGGAACTCACTTCCCACGAACATCAGAAAAATCCCGAACTTAGCAATTTTTAAGAAAGAGACCAAGATATTTCTAATGAGTAAGTTCCTTCCTTAATCATCTTATCTAGGCGCTAATTACTCAAATAAGAGATATCCAAGAGGTTCCAGTTAATGGAGAACAAAGAAGACAAAGGAAAAGACACTTAAACAAGCATATAGAGGAAGAGTGAATACTCCATATAACTTTTAAATAACCTACCTAAAAGCCAACGTTGTATCGAATATCTTTGTAATCCTTATCAACAATTATGATAATATTTTTAACTATAACTGTATTATGTCATCATGATCATGTAATTGTGAAGCGCTCTGATACCCAAGGGTCTTGTTCGCGCTATAGAAAACTGTATAATAAATAAATAAGATCAACTGTTAATTTGTTGGAAATCACAAGGGCTTGCGATGGCTAAGAGTCAATGAAAAGGGTTGTATGGCATTACAGCGCGGGCTTTTACCCCCGCGTGCCATTACAACGCTGTTTTTACAACGCAAGTCGTTACAACGACTTGCGCTGGATAGTGGAATAGTTTAATTTTCTATTCCAACTCCAGCCCACGTTACAGTAGGGAAGGTGTTGGAATAGAAAATTAAACAATTCCCTATCGAACAGCGCCCTCCAGCGCAAGTCGTTGTAATGACTTGCGTTGTTAAAGTAGCGTTGTAATAGCAGCGCGGGGTAATGCCCGCGTTATGGCTGTTCCCCATGAAAAGTATCCCAAAGTGTTAAAATGGCTGCCACTCCGTAGGAACATAGTCCCTACAACTCTTTCCCTTGTAGAAGGAGATTATCGGTTGTCATACAACTATATCGACCCCCTTTAAAAAAAAAAAATGTATTGCAGGCGAGATGCGGGCGTGAAGAGAGAGGGGAAATGGGCTTCGCTATGTGAGGGGAAGCGGTCGAAAAAGTTCCTCAGACTGAGAAGGAAAAGTGGAGTGGAAGCTGCATTGCGGCGCTGCCCGGCTGGTCAGGAGGCAGGCGATCACACATCCGCTTTCAGAGCATTATTGTAGCTCCTAGCAACGCGGGCGTGTGGCGCAAGGGGTAACATAGGAGGTTACCATGGTGCGACATTAGCATTGTTACTCCGTTAAGAAATTTAAAGCGGGTTTAAGAGTCTCGTTGCTACGGGGAGTGAAACAATGAGTGTGGGGGGCAAAATAACGTAGAAAGCGAGTTAAGGGGTACTTAAGCAACAAATAAGAAACAGTTCTTGAGTGTGTCTCCGTGGGGACGGTAGTTAACAACAAGAAAGTTAGTAAGAAACTAAAAGGATAATAAGGTACAATAAGGAGCAAGAGACGCTCACAATTAGAAGGCAATAGTATGCATCAGGGCAGAAAGCGGAAAGATAATGTTAAGCATGTGTAAGGCAAGGAAAAACATTGTAAAACAGAGAGTTTAAGAGTGTTCCTACCTTTTATTGGGTTAGAATTTCTTTGTGTCACAATGCTCCATGTTCTTTAAAGTGGCTGTGGTATGCTAATTAAAAGATTAGCCTCCGGTCTTGCCATAAAATTATTGAGTTAGATAGGCGTACCACCTCCAGACTAGTACCAACCTTAAGGTGGGCTACTGTGAGGTGGACACAATTTTTCAGAAGTAGTCACCCCACGGGCCAATAGCCCATTGGCTACTGCCCTACACGGGCAAAGAATATTCAATGGTATCAGCGCATTACATATATCAAACATAGTAATTAAATATATTGCTGCATTCAGGGGCATTTATTGAAACATTTATTTAAATTATTTTAATGAACTAGAAACGTTCATGTCTTCCACCTCCGGCAACAATGTTATTAGTGAGCTAAGAGGCTAGTCGTTTGCTATGTTTCCCTAATTGTGGCACATTTATGTGTGTATGTATGTATGTGTATATATAATATGTATTTTTTTGTCTTACGTGGAGGAACATTGTAATCTATTACCTCAAACACCAGGTTTTTGGACAACGCACATCCTCACATGTATAATATTGCTCTCCTATCTGGATAACGAATTAAAAGGACGCTTGGTAAAATAAAATATTGCCTAAGAGAAATTAAATATTTGCCTTGGATTTCTGTTTGGTTAGGCAGCAAAGCCAGGATTGATCCCAGGTTTTCCGGTTTCACGTTGTGCAATTCAGCAACCAGATGGTATCTCTTGCTCTCATCTTTTTTTACATCAAAGTTTTTATATTACAGTTTTCACATTTTTATTGATTATTTAGCAAACACACAAATAATGTGGACCAGAATGCTCCTTGTCCACACAGGAAACCCCTAACCAAGAACCATATAAATCACTGTGCACCGCTGATTGCTTCCCACCCATATTGCGTACAGTCCCATTCAGTCCATAGTGGGACCTCAATTTCCCCGCACCTTGGCGTGGTTTTTGGAGACCCTCTTTACAGCAAAGCTTAAGGCATGAACTTTAATACTTGATGCGTGAGGTTAATGCATGGGTGGTACGCGGAAGCCACAAGAAAGCTTGACTTGTTTTAGGGGTCCAAGAGTTCCTTCTAGCTGAGCCAAAACCAGCTATCTGGCTCAAACTGGAAGTGGCTTGCCCACCTCGAACTTCAAGGTACATCTTCCCTCATTGCCTATGCTGATTCGTCCTCATCCCACAATATTTTTAGGCTTGTCCAAACCCTCTTTGGACCCGGAAAAGCCGGAAAGTTATCGGCCCATTTCCCTGCTCCCTTGGCCGACCAAAGTGTTGGAGGCCCATGTGAATAAGACTCTTTCCGACCACCTCTCCCGTCTGAACATCTTAGATCCCACCCAGAACGGTTTCCGTGCTGGACATAGCACAGAGACCGCCCTTCTCACCATGGCTGAACATCTTCGCACAGTGATGGATGGAGGACAGACGGCGGCGCTGGTATTACTCGATCTGAGCGCCGCCTTCGATACTGTCTCCCATCCAATCCTGTTGCAGCGCCTGGTGGAGATAGGAGTGTGTGGGTCTGCCCTCCAGTGGTTTCGGTCTTTCCTCGAGGACCGTTTCTTCAGCGTTGCAGTGCCACCGTTCCAGTCCAAACTCCATCCTCTGAAGCAGGGAGTACCGCAGGGATCCTCGCTGAGCCCCACGTTGTTCAACCTTTACGTGAGACCGCTGGCTGAGGTTGTCAGGCAATGGGGTATGACCATGGTGTCATATGCCGATGACACTCAGCTAGCGGTTACGATCAGCGGGGATGTAAACCTGGATGCTCCCAAGTTTCAGAGTGGTCTTAGGGCGGTGGCAAGCTGGATGGAGACCAACTGACTCCAGCTCAACGCGAAGAAAACCGAGGTTATGATCGTCGACAGACGGGCGGACCTCTGGGGAGATAGGTGGTGGCCTCCGGAGCTTGGGCCGGCTCCCCTCCCGGTGACGGAACTAAAGAACCTGGGAGTGTGGATGGATCCCACTCTCAGTTTTGAGGGGCACACAAAGAAAACGGCGGCGTGCTGTTTTGGAATCCTCCGATCCTTGCGCCCAATTCTCAAGTTCTTTGATTCACGCACCCGACAGTTAGTTATACAGGCGACTGTTATATCACGCTTGGACTATGCCAGCTCGCTTCTGGCGGGTGCTAACCAGGCCGAACTTACCCGACTTCAGCGGGTGCAGAATGCCGCTGCAAGGGCTATTGTGGGTCTCCCCCGTTTCTGCCCTGTCTCTAGTACCTTGAAAGCTCTACACTGGTTGCCAGTTAGAGCCAGAATCCAATTTAAGGTACTCTGTTTAGCTTTTAAAATCTTAAAAGGTATGGCTCCTCAAACTCTACTGGACCTCCTGACCTGGTACGTCCCCACTCGGCACCTGAGATCTATGGGTCAAGCTCTCACCATTATCCCTAGATACAAGCTGTGCCGTGTTGGAGGCCGGTCTTTCCGGGTTAAAGCGGCCGAACTGTGGAATTCCCTTCCGGTGGGGATTCGGCTGTCGGAGGATCTTTTGTCCTTTCGTAGGGCGATTAAAACTTTCCTTTTTAAATAAAAACCTGTCTGGATTGCTTTAGCTGTTGTGTTTCTGTGGTTGTTGCGTGGTACCTTGCCGTGCGCCAGGACGCCCCTTAGCTGGGGCAGCTGTGCGCAGTACAAATCCACGTAACATAACATAGCTTGTGCTGAGCTTAAAAGGCACAAGAACAACTAGCAAATTCAGACCTTTACTGAGAACAGAGCTTTTATCACACTTTCAAAATATGAAAGAACAGGTTGATTTATTTTTAGCGTAGGTGTGTTACAATTTTCTAATTCTGTACAGAAGCAACACCGTTGTGTTTGGTGTCATCTGTAGGTTTGCAAAAGGGTCTGCATTAGGGGTATGCGGAATCAAATTCGTTATTATTACATTCGGCAACATTTTATGAAAGCTACTCCAAATTATTCGTTTCCTTCAAATTTTGCTTTGCTGGTGTCTCTGGGTGAAATTGACATGCGAGGGCTTACCTCATGATAAAAAGTCACCTCACTTACCGACAGGAGAATTGTTCGAGCAGCAACTCTAGGCAGGATCGAATCGGTCTCCATGGGTAAAATATTTCACAGGATTGCATAATGCAAATGTCCTCAAGTTCACAGGTGTCTTTAAAATGTCACCCGGCCAAGTCTGTATTTTGTGCATTAATTAAGGGTTCTGCCACCTTTTGGAAAAATGTATTTCCAATTTGAGCCCCCCTGTCTCCATTGGTTGCTGTCACTCGAGCCAGGTGGCTCAGACAAGGTAACACGTTTTTAACGATATTGACATGCATTTTTTTTATTTACTACATTTAGTATTTTTGTTTCATAGACATTGCCTTCAAATCTGGCTAGACGGATCCTTAATATAATTGAAATATATTACTTTTGTGACTTGTTTGTTGATTTTGACATCTTTGAATAGTGCAGTTGACTCATTAATTTCCTCTGATTTCAGTTTGCCTTAAATGTACGAGTAATTACACGAGATACTCTTTTCTTAGTGTGCAAACAGCTGGGTGATATTTCTGTTTTCAGTTAGTGCTGTTTGGATCATTAAGTTCATGCAGTCCCGAGAGCATTGTTGCCAACACAGCAAAAACTCGCTTTGAAGGTTGTGCTGTCAACAAATTACCCAGCGTTGTTTTTAACCTGCAACCCCCCATGGGGCGATCTCTGCCTTAAAATATAAAAAACATTATTGCCCGAGAGACTCCGTTCCGAGCGGTTTATTTTTATTCTTATCAGATCATTTGTCGGAGCAGAAATCCGCACCCCGATGGGGAAAGTGCACCCTAATACAGGGGCCCTGATCAGGCTTTTAAAATGATCCAATCTGTAGAAAATGAGCCCATGTTGCTTTTTCCTGGCCATCTTTGATTTATTGTGTAAGGTGAATGTGTGCAGGCTTACAACCTCTCTCTCATCCTTCATGAAGACGTGGACACTAACAGGCAAGAGTGACTTTCATTAGTCAGGGTAAAATCTACATGTCAATGATAAATATGAGTTTTCAGGTAAAAGGTTTTGTAGGCACGCACGTATTTTCTCATGCTCTTAATTAATTAATTTTTACAAAAAGATAATGAGCAGAGCTGGCCACGCGCTGAACTTGATATATGCCAAAGGCTTTCCGTTTTATTGGATTTGTGGGCTGACCTATTATAGTCCACATGGGTGTCGACAGTGCTTTAAATGGGCTGGTACGGAATAACAGCACTTTTTTTATTTTGAGAGGGAGAGTACCGACACTACTCAAGAGAGACGTAACACTTTTAATTGGAGAGTACCGGCACTTCTTAGAAACAACCAGGTACTCTGTTACAGAGCACCTGAACTTCTATTGTTCCATTTCAAGCACTGAGTGTCGATACAGCACTTTCAAGGGGGAGGATGTGGCCCAACGGCCAGATCTGCCGACTGTGGAGCTGGGGATCCAGGTTTGAGTCTCGGCGTCGGCTCAACATCCCGTGATTCTGGGCAAATCGCTTCATCTCCTGTGCCTTGCAAAAAATAAATGTGTCCTTGTGTAATGTAACTGGTGCTCATGTAAAGCGTTCTAAGACCTTTGGGTACAGTTCGCGCCATATAAAACTGCAACAAAAAAAAAAGTTTGACAGAAGGGCAATTGTATACCTGAAATGCTTCCCCATACAGCAATACACCGACAGGCACTCTTGCACATCGACCAACCGGCATTCAGTAATCTAAGCATGCAAACATAGATATAGCCATTGAACAAGTATCACCGGTCGTTCAGTCATCTATGCACTTAGACCACCAGAAACACAAGTACCAAAGCACACAGACTAGCTCATGTACAAGCACACACAAAGAACATCGGGACTGACTGATAGATGAAAGAGTATGTACAATAATACTCGCCTAGTACATTTTTACATAATTTTTCATGCAATTATATCATATATTTAGGTCAAATACAAAGGACTGTTTCTTATTTGGACATATACTAATAAGGAGTTGGACGTCTCTGGCTGTTTCACAAAGTCTTGTATGAGTGCTCTTGTAGCACTATTTCCCATACTCATAAATGTTTTTGTGAATCCACCCCATACTGCCCAGTAGCACACGACCTTGCATACAAAGATGTATGGATGGACAGACCGAGTGAAGCCCAGGTGGAGCCAGTGGCAATAGGTCCTGGACAGATGGATGTAGGTTCCATGTCAACTTCATCTTTAGCTCCTCTTCAGAGGGGATCACATTTGTGGTGGAAAACAGAGTTTGTGTATGTCGTCTGGTGGAGTCTCACTACAACCTTTACTCTGAATTGGCGTACTCTCTCCTCCCACTCAAGGAGACAGAATTGCTACCCTATTTGGGTCAGCTTTTCCTTTCAAAAGGAAACAATACCAAGGTATCAAAACCTACCACATCTAGGTCATTTGTGATAGGATAGCCTTTGATATAACCCCAGATTCCAACCACAGTGTAGATTATGGTTAAATTGGTCCTGACGAATTGCCAACTGATCATTATTGACCAATGGCAAGAAACATGTTGACCTTTTAAAGCTAACATAGATTATTGCGACTGGTGATAGCCACCACGTTTTTAACCAGACAAGTAGACTCTCCTATTAAAATCTTATTTAAAGGACTACCTAGTCTATTTTAATATGCACGTTTTAATACACATATTCACTCTCACACTTCAATCTACACAACTGGTCCTACATAGTCAGAGTCAGAGTCAAAAACACTTTATTCGATTAAATTAAAATCATAAAAGTATGCTATACATTCATAGTTGATCATTGGAGTATTTAAAAAACAAGACTCATTATGTACAAATTCCATATTTACAAATTTCATATTTACAAAAGTTTTTAAAACATTTTTTAAAATACTTTTCGTCATACTTGCACTGTCTATATTTTCCTACAAAATTTCATTTCATTTTTACTGTTTGTGGTATGGGATTGTACAATGGTCTATTTACAGTAATATTTACAAACCTATAATACAATCATTTAACAGTGATACCCCGACTGGGTGTACAATTCTTAACAAAGGCTAGGTCAATTAATCAGTGTCTGAGGTATATTTCGACGAGACCTAATGGACATTGTGAGGAAATTTGCTACCCCATACATAATTAGAGGTGTTTCCATTAACTGGTCCTACATCCACACTTCACATACAGCATTGGGACAAAAGTTTTCCAATAAAGAGCCCCTTGTGGGTGCCCGTCAGGCATGGCAGCTCGGCCAGATGAGAAGCACGCCCTATGATGAAGCATGACACCCATCTGGGTGTGTGAAGACTCCTATTCCTAAGGGAGCTGACCCTGGTCCGTTCCCTTAATTTCTGACCAACCTCCTATTCTCTCCTCTTTTCTGGAAGGAACTTCATACCCTAGTTGTAAATAGTTGACCTATTAGCTCTCCCGGTCCCCCCTTTTTTTGTGAAATGCTGGCATGTATCATTTAGTATTTATGATCTTGACAGTTTAACATATTTTTTTCTCCTGCTTTTAAAAGAAATGCGCGCTTTAAAATAGAACCTGAGACAGTAATACGCTGTGTCTCTTTAAAATTCATGACTTGTTAGCATCAGGCAACGGAGTGATATCTATGCACACAGGCTTCTACAGCAAATGTATGGCTTCAAAGTAGTTTCTGTAGAGACCAAATGTTATTTTGAACAGGACCAGGTCTGAAAACAGCAGATGTCACAATATTGTGATGCAACACCTGAACGTCGTTTCTGTATCATGATGCTCGTAATCCTATCTTACTCACCTAATTACGAAGCTAGCTAATTCCAGACATTAGCCCCATAGGCCTGTATCATGAAAAAAATGATATGATATGAATGCCACATGCGGCATTAAGTCGAACTTGAAAATAAGCGACTATAAAGCTAGTGGAAATTCATTGTAAATTCTTATAGAATGAACCTGGACTGACTGTATATCAGCATATATAATTATTTTGACCCCATAAAAAATATTAGTTACATCCTGCCCCTACAGGCATTTGAAAATAATACTTTTCCAGTAACTGACTTCCGTACCAAATCCCTGAATGAAAAAATAAAGGTTTGGTGATCCCTCTCCTGTTATTTAACACACCCAAAACTACTGCTGTCCCCACCGTACATACAGTCTTTTTCCATCTCTCCTCATCTTCTTTCTTTTGCCAAGTGCCATGAGTGATTCTGCTCGCTCTCTCTCTGTCCCTCGATGAGGTCTACTTATTCATCGTTTTACAGCGCTTTTATGAGGTTGGTGTGAGAGACTAGGTGCTTGCGTAACTGCTTCCTTTTGTTGTGACCCAATATAGGCGATATATCTCCTTCCTCTTAAAATCTTTGTTTGAGACCCTTGGCCTTCAGACTCTCCCTCTCTCTCTCTCGCTCTCTCCCAGTCTCACTGTTAAGTCCTTATGGCTTCCCATTGTTTCCCTGTATGGCTGACACACTTGTCATCCTCCATGATGAAGGAAGGGATGACGGTCATCCAGAAGAACTTTTAAGGATTGTCTCTGTCATTGCCAGGTGGATGCACTAAAACTGCCTAAGGTTGAGCTCCATCTAACAAGATGGAGGTCATTGTCCTTTGTGTCCCTTAGATTTTCTGAAAAGACTAGTAGTGGCCTGTGGCTTGGACTCTCTCAAATAAGTTTGGTCTCCCTAGAATTTCGGCATTTTGTTTCACTTTTGTATGTCCTCCTAAAGTATATCAACAAGATGCTGTCCATCTACTTTCTCAGGGTCCTATAAAAACCTTTGTTTGACTTCCTGTCTCCTTTTATAGTGCCTGTGTCGACGCAGCACTAGGGCACCTGTATAGGTAGCAGTGAGCTTAATAAAACTGATAACATTTCTTCCTTGCTGGTCTATTGCATCCTCTGTCCCTAAGCCTTCCACAGTATTTCTTTTGCAGATTTTGCTGGGTACAGAATGCAGCATTCTATTCTTGGAAGTTACACTTGACATTACTTCTCATCTTGCCCTTTTGCATTTGCTAAATAGAAACAATATCTCTTTAAATGCCCCTCTATCTCTTAATACTCTGCCTTCATCTGCCTTGTGTTTACCAGGCAAAAGACCTGACTTGTTGTGCAGTCTTTCATGGCGAACCTCCTTGTATTACCCCATGTGCAATGTGCTTGCATTGTGGAGCATCATTTTTCTTTCCTGACTACTAAAGCGTGGAGTTTTCTTCCGTGTTCTTTAAGATCAATTGCCAACTAGTATTGCTTTGGTAAGAAACTCAAAATGTGTGTAATCCCTTTTTTCTAATTCCCCTACCTCTTGTTCTCATTTGCCCTCATCCCTTAATTTGTCGAGCCAGTGCAAGGACTCCTGTCCCCTGTACCAGTTGGACTCTATAAATAGTATTCATTCATTCTTCATTCACTCACCTTGGGCTTGTGTTGAACGACAAATGGAATGATGAATGCCTTCTCAGACTTCTTGTCCTATGACTATTTTATCCTGTATTGCCTCCGCCCCACTTCCCAGTCCTGGACATTGGCTTTGCTTCCTTGGTATATTCTGGAGCCTTGCACAACGTCAACAGTGATTGAGCTTCTCACATGGGCCTGGACCTTTGTGACAAATCTCTCCAGCAGTACCCACTCTCTATACTTTTACTCTGACTAGTAGTTTGACTTTTTTTTAACTCCCAATGACACACCTGGGCATGGAATTTTGGCTTGTACTTGGTCCACTGCTTCAACATTCTCTCGTTTGAATGTGCCACTAAATGTTTCGATGTTGGGTGCTCTTGTATTTGCAGACTCATGCACCATCAAACTGTCCAGTTTGGTGGTCAAAGTTATAGAAGGTTTCCAAATCATTTGCCTTTGGAGTTTGGTTGACTTGATGAATCATTACATTACTTGTTTCATTGCCTTGTCTTTGGCCTTTACCAATGTGGACATGCGTGTGTTGGCTTGCTTTCTAATACCGTCAGGAAATGCGCCAATGGACATGCTTGGATTTTGTTTCTGTCTTAGTAGAAATCTCTTGCAGTCCTCGTTCTCTTTTGGACTTCAACAAGCATGAAAGGTGATGCCTGCAACATTGTCATATGCTCCATCGCCTAGCTAGAGCAGCATACGGATATTTTGTGTGCACCCTGTGTTTAGGGTGCTCACAAAGCTCTTGAAGCTTGCCCAGAGGTGGCTGTCTACTGTGCTGTAATGCTTACTCTTTAAACTTCTTCATTTTTACCTTTCAGGTTAGTAAACTCTCTTTTACCCAAGCTTGTTTCATAGAGATGAGCAACATTTTCTGACATCACCTAGGATCTTTCCAAAGCCCTGTTCAGGGATGTGTAGCTATCCCAGCGGAGATTAGGTCTTTGTCAATCCTAGGTCTCAAGTTGACTTTAAGTGCTGAGAGAAGAGAGCCCAAGTGGCACCATGGTTTTGCATAGATATAATAGAGGACAAGCAAAGGTTTTAATGTGCGTAGTTGTATCGCAGTCCTGGAAATTCTGCTGTCGGTCACATCTAAATCTGAAATGCGACCTGAGAATGATTCTAAAATCCAGGGAAAAGAATATACATGGTTGTGACAAGCTGATTTTAAATACTGACTTGAGCAATTAGGTGGCATTGATCTTGGGAGTAAACATTGCCAAAAGGATGGCTTTGTACGTCCTTTTTCTCCCGTTTGGATGCATTGAAAAGGGCCATTTTCTAGACCAAGCTGGGGGTGGGTAGAAATTCCATCTATATAGACGTCCGTCTACAGCCTTTCTTAAGGGTTCTTCCTTCACCAAACCAGGACACACAAGATGTACATTCCAAGACGCAGAAAATATACTGGTAAGAAGATGACATCCCAGCAACCTATAGTGAAGTAAATAATTACACTTCCATGAGGCCTCAGGATGGCCTCAAAGTATTCAGCAGTTTTTCTTTTATCCAATCATCACACTGTATAGGTGTCAAAAGAATGATATTAGACATGTTATAATCCAGTCTGCTCAAAAAATCTTCTGCTTTAAACATCTATTTACAGGAACAAAGTACAAAAATTGGGGCTAAATATGCCCATCATGCCTAAATCTATGGGCAAGGTCGACGAAAGTCCATGGCTTTGTATGAGAGTTCTGCAGACCGCGCATCCCATAAAATCTTCGGGCTATACTACATAGATGATATTCTTCTGACCTGTGAAGACCAAAAAACTTTCTTCAGGTTTTTATACATGCATTTGTATAACCCCTGCAATGTTTTACATTTCTGCTACGCATGTGTAATTGCTTGATTTGGAAATATAAGCACAAGCAAACAGACTTCATTCATACCAGACTATTCAGAAAACCCATAACTATTCACTCTGCCTTGCATTCAATAAGCTGTCATCCAAAACATCAATTACAAATGTATTAAAAGAATGACCGTGAATTAAAATGATTTGCAGCAACAAGAGTTTTAAAATCAAGACCTGAAAATGTACCAACAAATTTCTTCAATTGGGGTTTTCTCACAGTCCTCGATGCTGCATTTACATCAGTTTGACAAGAAAATGGAACAAAATTGTGTGTGCTCCAAAGAAGACCTAAGGTGATCAATAGGTTTTCTGACTGATTTCCAGAATGGACAACATTACATACGCCAGGCCCTTGTAAAATCTGGCACCTGAGAAATAATCCGATTTCTTTAGATATTGTGTTGAACAATCAGTAGCTTTCAAGAGGTTAACTAACTTAAGGTGCAAACGTTTCTCATCTGAGGTAAAGACAAACTCCTTAATCCTATCCAATAGCTGTGAAACAAAAAGGTTTTTAAATATGCTGTAATTTTTCTTCTTGTATGGGTGGCGCCATATAAAAATAAACAAATGTAATTACCACAGTAGCACCTTTTTGATTGCTTACTTGTATAAAAAAAATCATCTTTAGGATCCGTCATTAAGCCAAGCAAAATCAAGGTTCAGGAGGACTACTGCATTATTTAGAAGACGGACAGTCAAACACTATATGGTCAAAAATATATGAACTTTGTCACCGCAGATAAAATTCCATAGATTTCTTGGGGAGAAAATCCAGATTTTTACTACGCCAACCAGAAAATAGGTGGATCACCTGACTTGACACATGATTTAAAAATGACAATGTACTACTCTATTGGCTCGTGTAGAGATTTTAGCAATACAGGTTTCTACAGTTTTATTTTGTTTATTGCAGTAAGCTCTGTCAGACCCAATGAAGAATGTCTATTTGTACCTACCAAAGAATGTGTCTGATCTTTCTTATCAGTTTCTAATTGTTTGAACGTATTACTACATTGCTGTAATCTGCTTTCTGTCTGCTTGCTGCTTTAAATGTGTATAAATATACATTCTAGTGCCAGAATGCGTATCTTTTCAAAAGACAAAATGTACATATGCTGTGAATTACTCCTGCCCTCTGTGATATGTCTGCAAAGTATTTTTATGTATTATTATTATTATTATTATTATTATTATTATTATTAATCTTCTTATACATTAGACCACTCATGGTCAGAATTGCTGGACTTGCTAGCAGCACCTTAGATTTTGTGGACTTCGCTGTTAAAATCTCATTAAATTATACTGTGCACATTCATTACTAAAAACGCTTAAGATGACTGATTTAGCGGCCCCTGTCACTTCCCCCTCACTAGTCTTTTGATGTTACTTGGATCATCCTCTCTTCAAAAGCACTTCTTAGAATTGCCAAGACATCTGTTGGTGGAGGGGGGGGGGGGGGGTGAGGCACAATACTTAGATTATAATCCTAACTAGAAACCTAATCTTCTGGTTGCATCTGTATCCCTTCTGTTAAATGTATTTATTAACTTACATTAATCTTTATGTGACTGGTATTTCAGAGTTTGCCTGTCTCTGTTCTCTCCCTACCTGTTTCTTCCATTCTAACTTTTCTTGGACTGGAAAAGAAAGTAATAAATTGTGGTGAGGCAGTTTCAATTTTTAGACATAAATTTAGGTGACTGCAAAGTGGGTCCTGAATTTGAGAGAGCACCGCATATAGTGATACATTAAAAGTTGAATAAAAAGCTAGATAAAAATAAAGGCCATCATTCACACAGTGGTGGCATCATTCCTATTGGTATCTATTACTCCCTATGAACGTCTGTACTTTGCTGTCACTGATGAACTCATAGATTACTGTCTCTGCATTACTCCTCTTCACTGATGATTCCTTCCTTTTTTGATCATTGGCGCCTCTTTACTGCCCTATTTAGGAGCAGTGATGGAGTTTGGAGAGGATCTCATCTGCACGGAGCGGTATGGCACCCGTTTTATGCAAGGATACATTGAGGATCCGAATGGGCAGCTGCGGTGTGTTAAAGAACGAACGGATGACCGCTACCGGTCTCTCAGAGACTTCTTCACAGTGAGTAATATTAAGAAGTAATGTATTAATGTTGAACAATGTATTGTACCCCAGGTATTATATAACCAGTGTCATTACTCCTGAATTACTGGTAGTCATTTCACCTTTCTTAGATGAAAAGGGTTGGGGAAGACACCACCTTATGTAAACATCTGACTGCAGATTACACCGAGATCGCTACTACAGATACTAAATGATGAGTTTTCCAACAGCTTAGTTAATGTCTAACATGTGGTAGGGGCTGGCTTGCATCTCTTAATAACTATGTGGGATCACAAAGGACTTCCATTGCTGTAATGATCTGGATTGTTGTGCCCGAGCCACAAAACACTCCAAGTCTCCACTCATCATTCCCTCATCACTGGATTTGAGATACTAAGGTTTTCTCTCGAAGAGAACTGTCTGGGCAAATCAAATTTATTATATTAGTTCTTAAATATGTGGACAGGAATTAACTGAAGGGGGTGTAAATAGGTCGGGAATGTTAGGAGAAATTGTGATGCATGGGAGGAAATTTAAATTTTCAGGGCACCAAAAGATGCCAGTGTATGGTGCTATTCAGGTCTTTGTCCAGAGCAGTCAAGATTGTGTCCTGCCATGCCTTACATACTTTAGATCAGTGACCCAGAAAAAAGTAGCTGTGTCAAAAATCCTGAACCAAGTTGGTTATTCCAAAGTGATCTAAATAATTCATTGAGCAGTGATCTGCTAGAAGAATGATATTTATTTGCTATTAAACACCTTAGATTTTGCATTGTTCCATTTTCACCAACAATAACATACATATACATTCCACTGAGAAGTCCACATTCTGTGACATCACAAACCGGCTTTATGGAGTACCGAGGAAGCACGGAAAAGCTACTTGGACAGATCACAACGGTCCCATTAAGAAAACCTCATACTGACACGGAGACTGATTTTATATGTCCGGATTTCAGTTGCTGTCTAAAATTTCTTTGCTCTCTAGGGTTTATACATCTGATTGGCCCACCCACTGAGTCTCTATTGCGTAGGTGACTTATTCCTGGGTCTGTGCAGAGCATGCAGGCTCGGTCTTTTTTTTCTGTTGTACAACACGTCTGTCTCATTTATTGCATTGTTGATAAGCTCAACTCATACGCAGTCCGACTCACTGCATCCAAGGGACCTTCACCTTATTCTTTCTAGTATAATTGACAATGGCTCCCAGAGGGCCTTTAGGTTCTAGAAGCACAGATGTAGGAATCGGATGTCGATCATATTGTTGGGTGACTTGCTGCATAGATACCTTGGCCATTGTCTAGGCCATTGCCTAGGCCTCAAATTAGGCACTGGTGTCTGGTAAACAAGTACCCAAATGTTAGACTGATTTCGTACACCAATGCACACCCCAGTATGGACAGCTACCTGTACCTTTAGTAATTACTTTGGATTATTGGCACATCATGCATAAATCTGGTCTGTACAGTACACAAGTCTGTGATATTGGCAAAAGCCAAAAAGTATGTCTCCTCCAGTAATTCACACAGATAGTGAGCAACGTGTCACTATCTTAACGAATGAGTCACCTGGGGGAGAAGAAGTCTTGTCTGTTAAACCCATCCTGCCACCTAATAAATACTCACAGCAAACCATCCTCTTGTTAAGTCAGCTTTTAAGAGTTAAGGGGAAGGATGAAGAATCAGTGGATCAGGTAGTGGGGTTAGCCCAGGAGTTTTTGAATTTTGGAAATGCTCACCTTACAAGGAATGTTTTAATCTGCTTTTAAGTTTTGAATGGGATGTGTAACTGAGGCAAGTTCTCTTGTTAAACATTCCATTGTGTAGGCACAAATGTAGAGGGGGAATTGCCACCAAGTACATGTTTTAATGGGTTTTGTAAGGCCAAGGAGTTGCCATGTCAACATTTATGCATTCTTGCTGATTTACATGCAAGTACACTAGGTATGCTTACTTTGCCACCCCATTGACTTACAGGCAGCAAGCTTCTTATGGTTCTTAGTTTGGTTCTTGTAGTTAATCTGCTCACTTTTTTGTGCACCCTCAGTACTGTTTAGTAATTTGCGGGGCAGGCCAGGGTAAGAGATATTACAGTGATCAGTTTGTAATAATTCGGGGCTCTCACAAGAGAGCTGCCATGATGTTGTCACTCCTGAGCTGAAGTTTGTCTTCACCATATGAGTGATCATGAGTTTAACTGCGAGACTTTGATTTAAAATAATATCCAGGTTGCCTATTTCAGTATCTGGTTAAGTAACTCATCCACTTGGATTGGCCTGGAGAATGCCATAGCTGTGATGTCTGAGGTTTCCACTGCTGAAAGTGGTAAGACCGCTTCAAGGGTTTGGTCAATAAGAATATGGCCTGCATTTAATGTGATTCACCAATGTCTGTTCTAAATGGTGTCAAGAGGCCTTCAATGTACAGTTCTTTGCACTGTTTAAACAGATAGTTGTGAATCGCATTAAATGCTGGCCAGATTCTCCGTGACCGTAACCCTTAAAGCAGTTTTCCTCTTCCACCGGGCGTTTCACAAGATGTGTGCCTTCAGCCTACCTATGAAAATGAAGAATATGTGTGTGTCTCTGTAGGCAAATTAACAAAGAGGAGAGGAAAAATCCTTCTTGGACACCAGTTGTTAAAAGACCACAAGGGAGCAATTATCTCTGAGTTTCACCTGTTGCATTTGGTCTGTTGCAACAATTGCCTGGTCAAAGACACCGAGCCAAGACAATAATTTATCCAACCAGATCAGTGCTTTACCTGGCCTGATGCAGCCAACAAGTCCATCTGAGCCTGTACATGGGCTTCGTTCTGCGTCTTTTGCTCCTGGATAGCGCGAAATGCTGATTTGGTGCCACAAAAAGGTCAGAGTTTCAAATAACTGTAGGTCAGTGATGCACATCACTCTGTATATAACCTAACAGCAACTTTTTAATCTCTCCACCAAGGAACTATAGATAGAATAACAACCAATAGTTCCCCATCCCTTTGAGTCCAATTTAGTTTTCTTTCAAACAAGGGTTATTACTACATATTCAATATCACTTCGAACTACTCTTTGTGCCGTCAATTGACCTGTCGTGTGAATGATGAAGGGAATTAAAATGTGGGGCAGTTCTGGATGATGGACATTAGGGGCGTATCTACTGGACCTGAGTCCATAGAGCGAACTATCTTCAAAACTACTGAAACTGATCGGAAAGCGATGACTGAGCATGAAACAATAGGCTGTACAGTGTACAATATAGTGCTGGGATTTGAGAGGATTGCTATGGCAAGTTAGATGCCACACTGAGTGAACGTCTAAACATCTCTGCTTCCGTTTGCAAAGTAATCACTTCTAGGCGACTCACATCTAGGCTTTCAGACCGATCTTCTGGGACTGTCAACGTAAATGAAGGAGGTTGTGAGTAACTTTTATCTCCTATATAGAAGATTCCATGTCTCACTCTATAGGCGTTGGATATTGAACCTGTGTGCCATCTTAGTCATTATGTCCACTAGCTTTGTGTGGAGCAGCCCAGTAAAGGAAGCCATCAGATACCTATTCTGAAGAATGAAAGTTGTAGTATTCTAGCACATTGAGACGAGCCCTCTGGATGAGCACTTTTAGCTACACCAGTAGCTCCAATTTATGTAGCCGGCCTCTTCGGTAATTTACTAAAGTACCTCCTGGGCTGTCACCCGAGCACCTTGCGTCCAAGCCACAAAATTGGGTGACTGTCAGGTCTTAGAAATGTTGCGCAAACAATCATTCCGTGTCTACATACTTGTGGAGCGGTCTCAACCCCCTACGGGTGCACACCCTTGTGTACCTCTGCAACTAACTACCCTATTGTAACGGGCCGGGTCTGTCCCTAAACCAGGGGAACATACTAAGAAGGAATGAACAGAACGCTGATACCGTTGCTCATCAATTATACTCCCCACAGAACGTCGACGACGAACTGGAACAACAAGATGAGGAGACGGGTCAGTGGCCCTTTAACTTTGAATGGAGTGGCGAGTGGGAGGAGTCACGTCAGGACGCGGAGGCGTCATATGCAGAGAAGGGCGAATCAACGGTGTGCTTGTTCACCCGGAGGCAGAGTGGAGAAGGCGGAAGGAGAAACCAAGGAGAGGACAACGCGGAGACGAGGTCGGAGGAGGAGAGACAGACGGAGAAGCGACGCGAAGAAGCAGACGAGAGTCGGGAGACGCCAGGAGGCCAACGACCCCGCGACTCGCCCAGCCATACACCCGAGGGAGGTGTATGGCTAGCACAGGTACGAGACAAGATCAGGGGCTGGGTGCATTACAAGGGGAAGCCCGCTGGATAACCTGAGCACTCCCACATCTTTAGCACTGTGTTACCCCTCCCTGAGCACTTCCCTCTCACGGCGTCGGTAGTTACTAAGATGTGTGGCACGTGTGAATAGGTCCTCACTCCCTTCCCTTTTTAAGCACCGTAGAGACAGTGAACCTTAAACTGATACGGTGTATTCTCCTTTTTTTGTTTGCCTTGAGCTACAAGACGGATCCGGACAAATCCCTGTATCGACGGACACCTGAAAGAGGCCGTCGAGTAGAACACCCCGAATCTCACCATAGAAGAGCAGCCAGGAGCCGTTCACCTTGTGGAACTTTACCAAAGGGAAAGAAAAGCTCAGACTTGTTATTCTTTAAAATAAAAGATAAGAAAACTAGAATACATTTGTTACCTATTCATCCCGCACCTGTAACACCTATGTAACCATATATCCTGGCAACATAAAAGGGAATTGGTTCATGTCAGCACCATCTATGGTCACTAGCTACACATGCAGGCTATTCCCATGGGGTGGCATATGAGTTGTTTGAACTGTAACTCTAAAGGAGAAATGTGAAGTTTTGCTGGGCGGGAACATGGTTTTCCAGCGTTGTCCTTGACATGTCAAGGGCTATATGTGGTCATTTCTGGAGATGCTGCATTTCACCCCACACCAAAGAAACTTTTATAATCACATGTTTACTTATTAGAACTTCCCCAGAATCCAGATAGCACCTCGCCCTTCACCTTCAATCTAGATAAATTTACTAGCTAGGGAACTGAAGATTGCATTCACAATTTTGAGCACCACAGATGAAAGAGGCCGCAAAGAATTAAAACAAAACTAAATGTATTTTAAATCCACGCACTATAAATTGGTAGATTAAAATATACTCTTACAACGATTAAGTAGGATGGCTGGACTTCCAAGATATTTGTAAAATGTCTGACGCTCTTTCTTAGTTTTCTTAGCATGTGCTAAAAATGGTAAATGTAGGTGGAAACTGGTAAAGTAATCCCTAAGTAGCCTGAATTAGCTTTGGTAGTCAACTGAAATTCCCTCATTTGTTGAAGTGTATTCTGCTGTGGTGTAGATTCCACTGGTGGAATGATCTCCAGATTAGAATTCGTTGATAAAATCATCTCAGCTATATGAATTGAAGTAATTCTATGGGAAGACAGGAGGCCAGCTTTATGCATTAAAACTTTTATTCACTCCTTCTGAGCATCAACCTTAAAAGCTTCCAAAACAGAATGTTAGAGCATCACAATATAATTTAGACCATTCAGTCCCATAAGTACTCTATGACCGCCATGTTTTTCCTCTTTTGTTTGCTGCTTCTGAGTAGATAAGAATATAGAGCTTTGCTTATAGATTTTTAATAAGATGGGTATATGTTTGTGGCTTTACCCAATTTATGGGTAGCTTTTAGGGAGATTGTGTATGTGGTATTTTTCTATTTCAAATGTTTTATCTGTGTTTCTAGTGAAGCCAGTATTGGTATGGAATAGGTATGTTTATGCCTATTTTTTATTTTTTAAACAGCTATTAGAGTAGTTTCAAAATGTTTAGTGAGAAACAGGTTTTCAAAGTACTTACTCGTACTGTATTTCAAAAATGTGCTAAGCAACAATCAGCTCGAGTGTTGAAGCCCGCTGTTGTCTTGGGAGCGTTAGGGGAGTTGTCTGATCTCTATGCGCATGAGGGATGAAGCGCTGGAGGCCGTAAAGAGAAAAACTTCAGAGCGTTGTGTGCGTTATTTTGTACTCTCTCAACAACGTTTATGAAGCATAGGCCAGTTTCTGAAGGAATTGTGGTCCAAAGAAACATTGAGGCCTATTTCTGAGGAAAGTAGACGGATGTATGACGTTACAACGCAGGCTATTACAACGCCTGCCTTTACAACGCGGTTTTTACATCGCAAACCTTTACAACGCATAGCGCTTAGAGGTGCTGGATAGTGGTAAGTATAATTTTCTATTCCAACTCCAGTCCCCGTGGACACTAGGGAAGGTGTTGGATAGAAAATTAAACTTATTCCCTATCCTAGAGCGCCCCCCAGCGCAATGCGTTGTAATGGTTTGCGTTGTAATGACCGCGTTGTAATGGTAGTGCGTTGTAATAGTTTCGTTGTAAAGGTTGTTCACCAAAGTAGACATGCAAGTCTGTAACTAAGGCAATGTATTGCTTGGCAGGTGCGTTGTTGTCAGATATGGCCAACTGCGCTTTGTTGCAATCAAAGAGAGTGGATATTCAGCTAGTAATATGTAAAATAAAATTAATTCTATCAAACTAATGGAAATAGGTAGCAAAAAGTTGGGGTGATTTAAGTATAAGTTGTGACAAGGGAAGAATAACATGACTGAAAATCAAAATTAAAAGTTCAGTCAGGAGGAAGTAATAAGGAGAATGTTGACAAGGAAGTACAGGCAGTTGCACAGGAGACGGTAAAACCGGTTTTGGCAAAAGAGAAAGGCATAATATGGATGAGGAGGAATAATTTTCGATATCAGGATGAAGACCAAAATAGACGGCCTGGGGGAAAGTGCCTCAGAAAAAAGAGACCTACCGATGGTTGGTTATCTATTTATAGAGGAGCCCCAAGAGCCTTGCAGGGAAAGGGTGTCCGAGGCGGCACACATATGGGTCCATGTTATAACTGCTGCTCACTCAATGTGACTGTGGTGGTGGAATGTTGGTGTGGGAGGTGGCTGTGGAGTGTTGGTGATTTCTCAACATTTTGGTGACTATTTTGAAGAAGAACTACGTGTGCAAGTGGACTAAGAGAGGGAACAATTAAAACTGTACCTACATGAAACAAAGCTGAGAAATCTACTGAAAGAAAACAAAATCTACTGTGGAAACAAACCTGATGAAACTACAACCTGAAAGTAAGAAGAAACCAATGTTATTCTGTGCAAAGGAATGGAGAAAAGAAATAATGAAAGAAATGACTTCTTGAAACTGGTTTCTAACAAACAAACAATTGAAAGAACATTTCATGAAACTAAGGGCTAGATGTAGGTAATCTGATTTTACCGATTTTTAAATACCGAATTTTACCGATTCGGTATTCAAAAATCGGTAAATGAGATGTAGGGGAAAAATCGGTATTTTTTAGCGATTCGGTAAAATTCAGTATCGGACTTTCGGAAATTACCGAATCGGTATTTACCGATTCGGTATTTCCCATTCATCCCTATGGGCCAAAAGGCCCATAGGAATGCATTGGAAATACCGAATCGGTAAATACCGATTCGGTAAATACCGAATCGGACAGCAAGCAAAAGTGAAACTTAACACAACAGCCAATGAGGTGCAACCACCCTCCCCCTTCCTACCAGGAAGTGGCTACACAGGCAGCTGCAAGTAATTAGAAGGTTCTGGAGAGGCAGTTGGAGCAGAGAGACTGGGAGCAGCAGCAGACAGAGTTTGTGCTCTTTTCAAATTTAAACATGGCAAGCAGCAAGGACACAGAGCAGACTGAAAGGAAAAGAAAGCTCAAATTCAGCAACATGGAGCTACAGGTCCTTGTTGAGGAGGTGGTAAAGGTTCACCACAGACTTTTTGGAAAGCAGTCCCTTACTGTACCAGAATCAGCAAAAAGTAAGATTTGGCTGGACATCCTAGAGAAAGTAAATGCAGTGGGAGTGACCACCAGAGTCACTGAAGATTTAAAAAAGAGGTTCTATGACCTAAGGAGCCTCACAAAAAAAATTGGCTGACCACCACAAACAGGCCTCTCAAACAGGTGGCGGAAAGAACACTGCACCCCCCCTCATCGACCTGGAGGAGATGGTAGCCACAACCTTGGAGCCTGAAAGCGTCCATGGACTGGGAGAAGTGGACAGCTTGGCGAAAGCTGCAACTAAAAAAGGTAAGATGCATGCACAGCAATCCCCCTCACACCCTCATCCATCCCTCACCCCTTGCAGCTAAGTTACCCCAGTCCCAGGGTGTCTGTGCAAAACTGTAGCAATGCATCATGGTACACGTAGTCAGTTAATGAAAGAGCATGTCACACAGCACTGTAATCACCAAGTCAGTCAAATGAATGCAGACATAATGAAGGGCAGGCAGCATGTACTAAGTGCTATTTCATATGTTTAATTGTAGTGGCTGTGAGACATTTGCACCTAGCTGATATGTGCTCATATGTCCACAGGTCACACATCCAGAAGGCAGTCTGAGGAGGCAGAAGGCACGGCACCCGAGAGGGATGACAGTCATGAGCCAGGTCCCAGTGCATCACAGGACACAGGTGTTCTGAGTGGGCAGCCACCTTCCCAAGAACCTGACATCAGTGAAGAAATGCAGGCTTCCCCAATACCTACACAGTCCCCACTATTGGTTTCGTCACCCGAAATGCCAGCTTCCTTTGAAATAGAAACACCTGCTGCACACCCTAGCAGGAGGTAAGTCGTTTCCCCACTGCTGGAAATGGAGACAGCTGCTGGTGAAATGGTGGGTGAAGACTCACACAACTTGCCTGAAGCTGCCATCTCTGCCACACTGCAGCCCAGCACAGAGCCTGTACCAAGTACCGGTAGACGCCGCACAGTACAAGGAAGGAGTGTAGGTGCACGTGGGGAGGGGTCCAGTGTCTTCCAAGGCCTGGAGGGATCCATGGTCAGGATTCAGAGGATGCAGGGCAAGGGCATCATGTCCTGTCAGACATGCGAAACCTCAACATCAACATGCAGGAAATTGGTAAGGGCATCAGGGAGCTGGTGGAAGTTAACAAGAGCATGGCAACAGGCATACATGACATGTCCCAATCCATGCAGCAACTGTGCACAAAACTGGACTCTGAAATTACATCAAGGCGCAGGGAGAAGCAGCGTGCAGAGAGAACTGAGAAATCTATCCACCACCTGGCAACAGCCACATCCCTGCTATGCAGGCGTAGCATGAATAGTCAGGAAGTCCTGACTCATAACAGCAATCAGCTGACAAGGGGCATAGCCGAAATGACCGGTGCGCTGGAGGCTCTACTCAATGCCCAAACTGCACAAACCGCTGCGATTGACGTGCCGGACACTGAAGGTAGCACCAGTAGGAGCAGCACGGCAAGCCCCCATGTCGTAGAGACAAGGAGGAGCAGCAGGTGACAGGGTGAGGCTACAGGCCAAACGCCCAGTGAACAGGTTGAGCCACATACACCTGCTAGTGCAAAGCGTGGCCGCAAATAAACTGTTGATAATATGGCCTACAGCCATTGGACATTAAAATCATAGATAAAAAAGTTTTAGTTGCACATTTGTGCCATTTAACCCTGCCTAGTGACAATATACAACTATGGTGGGTGGATTCAACACCTGTCTGTGTGTGTTTGCTCACTGTGAGCATTGCTGTGAAATGCTACCTGTTGCACTTTTGTTCTTTGACATACCTGGAAATATACTAAATAAAACAAAAGTTTGTGCTTTCAATATAGGTTTCAGTGTCATCACTTACTCAGAAATAGTTGTGTGTTATTTCCTCACGTCTGTATCTGCCATCACTTGGTGTTGACACTCCAGCAGGTTGTGTTTCAGGCACAGCAATGTCGTCGTCATGTTCCTCATAGTCTGACAACTCCACCTCAGTCCCCCTCTTCACAGCAAGATTGTGCAACATGGCACAGGCAGCAATGATCTTACAGCAGGTGATGGGGGTATACTGCCTTGCACCTCCGCTCTTGTGCAAGCATCTGAACCTGCTTTTCCAGATACCAAATGTTCGCTCAACAACATTGCGTGTGCTCTTGTGTGCCCGGTTATATCTCCTTTGGCTGGGTTTTGAGGGGTTGAGGTAGGGGGTGAGTATGAAGGAGCGGAGGGCATATGCAATGTCTCCTAAAAGGAAATGGGTATAATTTACTCACATGCATACATGTACTGCTTACTGCAATAGGTGTTATAGGGGTCGCACACTGTGTCTTACCTAGGAGGTATCCTTCACCAAATTCACCTGCAGTCAGCCGTGCATAGATGCCACTGTTTTGAAATATATAGGAGTCGTGGGTACTCCCAGGGAATTTTGCCACAAGGTCAGTAATGGTGAGCTTTGCATTGCAGATCACCTGCACATTGATGGTGTGGGTGGACTTCCTATTCCTGTATATATATTCGGTGGCAGCAGGGGGACAAATGGGAATGTGCGTGCCATCAATGCAGCCAATTATATTGGGGAAACGTGCCATCTGGTAGAAGTCTGATTTTGTTTGGACCAGTTCAGCATGGGTTGCAGGAAAAGATATATAATGCTCCATCCTCTGTAACATGGCGTCAAGGAATTTGTGGAAAAACCTTGACAGGCTGCTCTGGGTCACCCCACCTACCGCAGCAACCACACTCTGGTAACTCCCAGACGCAAGCGGGTGTAGGCTGCACAGCACCTGCAAGTGGGAAGGAATGGCGTGTGCCCTTGGGGTAGTATGCTCCAACAGTGGGTGAAGGTCCCTGATGAGTTCCGTGATGGTGTCTGGGGCCAACCTGTACCTCTGGAGTATCTCTGCCTCTGCGAGCATGAACAGGGTTATCCTCTGTCTGTAGACCTGCTCCTCTCTCTGCCATTCCCTCTCTCCTTCCTCCTGTAGCCGTAGCCGTCTTGCAATGACATAAAATGCCGCCATTGTGCAAGAAGAATTGCATTTTGGGTCAATTTTTATAGGTTGCACCTGTTTACCACCTGATTCCAATCCATGGTAAATACCGACTCTTAATACCGAATTTCAAGCAAATTCAGTATTTCAGAGCTTCCCTACATCTCAATATCCATTTTTACCACTTCTTAATTACCGATTCGGTATTTTACCGAATCGGTAACTTTACCAAATCGGTAAAATTACAGATTCGGTAAATTTACCGAATCGCAAACCGTTGCTATTCGGTAAATTTACTGATTCGGAAATATTTCTGATTCGGTATTTTACAGAATCGGTAACTTTACCGATTCGGTAAATTTACCGAATCGGAAGATTTTCGGTCTCCTACATCCCGAAAGCTCAATACCGGTCGGTAACGGCCGAAAATACCGATTTTCGGCCGTTGCCGACCGGTAAAGGGCTTCCTACATCTGGCCCATAGAGTACAGAGTATTACATTATAGCTCTTCAGCCCTGTACCCCACAAGTATGTGGAAAAGTAAATTTTGCCATGTTCTGTGTCCCTACGCCTCATCCATCATATGTTATGTATGCATGACCAATATGCATATGTTATTCCCCATTTCTGATTAAAGACGCAATTATGGTTGTGTCCACCTCTGGTATGTTAATTTCCAGTCCTCGTGAATACTACGAATATCAGGCCTATGTAAGTAATGTTGCCACGTTTCTCAGTGTGCACGTTATTCAATTATAAAGTCCCCGTTTCTAGGCCTCAAAAAGGGCCCGGACCACAGATTCAGCTCCTGTCTCCTGAAAGCCTCGCTGAGGAGCGATACAGCCCCCACCTGTATCCTCGACCTTTCACTTACTTCCTGCCTCGCAGTGCCCGGTGCAGCCCGGCTCTGCCTCTGAGTCTGCCAAAAGTATGTTATAGTTCCTGCTATCAGTTCAGTCCTCCTCTTCTGCATTCCTAAGCTACTGAACTGCATCAATAGTTTCCGTCATTGTCTAGCCTTCTCGTCTCCATGTTAGAGAAATACTGTATTTAATGGTCATTTAATATTCTTCACGCACTACATGTAGAATAATGCATGGTCCAGTCTTAGAATCAAGTTAGCTTTTCCCCTCATGACTTCTAGTTTATATCAACATGTTCCCTAAACATTAGATACCAGATAGGTTTAGGTACATGTCGCTCCGACCCTCCAGACTCTAGTCTCTGCTCCTAGCACAGAGTTCGTAGCCCCCAGCTTCTCCTAGTAACACGTCATTGCTAGTTTTCGCGCACCATTAGGTTAGAGGTCCCGGCTCCTTAGGTAGCCCCCTCCTATGTTTCCGCCCCATTCATGACATATTCTGTTACGTTTGCATCACATGTCTATGTAAACTCCCAGTTACACCCACTTTTACTGTTATCTCTCGCGACTGTTACACGTCACGCCTTCTATTCCACCCACTGTTACGCCTACTGCAATGTAATGCTATGTGTTTGCGCTATGTATATATATCAATGTTATGTTATTGAATGTTAGCGCGCTCATTCCATGCTCATCCCAGACCAAGCCCCAGCAGCTGCTGGGCATCTTTTTCCCCTACTGGGTCCCAGTTGTCCTGCTGGGCCCTGTCATTCTGCTCATCCTATGCAGGTTGTCCTGATCCTGTCCTTATGCTGTAATAAACCTGCAGAAACTCCTACTACCTCGAATCTTGACTCTTATTTATTGAGCTATCTGTTATTTATTCATTCATGCACTCAAAAATAGGGTATTATTTATTTATTTACCACATAATGGCGCCCGAATAGGGACTTGCCCTTTCCCCACGCGTCGGTGAAGCCACGCCGACCCCCTGACCCCCCTGCAGTCGTGACGGAACTCTTCTGGCCAAGTGCAGATATTTCTGCTTCAAGTATCCCTCAGGCCCACGGAGGAGACGGAGGAGGCGGTCCAGCATCCGAACGAGACGGTGGAGGAACGCGGCGAGTCCCGACCAGAGCCCAAGCCGAGAGTCCAAGGTCCGAGGTATCTGGAGGTCCACCCGTAACTGAAGTCCGAAGTCCGAAGTTCGTCGTCGTAGTCCAGTCCCGTCCGAGGCCTTCCGTTCCGTGCTGCCCGGTGAGTACCATTGCTGGGGTAGTGTCTAGACAGGGTCAGTCTAAATTGACTCTGGTCCGTGGGTTGGTGGTACCCAAGCCCGCAAACGAAGTGTTCACCTAGGTGGATGCGGGTCTTGATGTGTTCCTTTAGGGGACCGGTATGTTCCGTACTGTTACAGCAGTGCATCCAGTAACTCTAGTCTGTTCCGTTCTCGAGAATTCTGTTCTGTTTCTGTTTTCAGTATTTTTCAGGTAGTATTCTGTTCGAACTGTTATTTATGATGTTGTTTAATGTATTTTCAATGTCGTGGTATGCCTGAATTGTTTTCCCAATTGTTATTGTTTTTCGTGTATTGTATTGTGTTCCGATTTAAGTTTAGAATGCCGCTCTTTTCAAAGTTACGTCAGTTAAAAACTAGAAAGGGTCTGCTGGAAGCAGCAGTTCCTGTTCCGCCAAGGGACAGTCCAGGTCACTTTATGTATCAGAAACATGGCATAAGCGCCATATTGTATTTAGATTTATGGGTAGAGTATACCAAACAATTAGAAGAAAAGTATAGATGGCCCGTATCGGGTACATGGGATGCCGAATGTATCATGCGAGTAGAAGAAGCATTATGGAAAAAGAAAGCCAGACAGTCACAGAAAGATGCCATCGAGTTATGGCGTAAGGAAGCGCATAGAAGAACGGAAAAGGAAGTCAGAAAGTCAGAGTTAAGTAGAGAATCCCAAGAACGAGCCCAAGAAAGAGAATTAATCGAGATAGGTGAACAAGTCAAAGCCGAACAGTCAGACAGACAGAGGCATGCCCTTATTAAGGGTATGTATCCTCTTCTTGCCGAAGGTGTGCCAAAAGCGACCCCAGAGGCATCCAGTAATTTCCCGCCACCATTAGTTCCGACCAAGCTACGTCACAAACCGACCGCAGCTGATATTTTCATTTCGTCCTATTTGGATGACACCGTCCCAGAATATGCAAATCCAGTTCGCGCTCCACCTGTCCCTGTAAATCAGGCACTTCCCGCTCTTCCAGGCACCGGAGTACCTGTTACGGTACCCCCGGGTCAGCCCGCCATACAAGTTCAGCCCACGTTACAATTACCGACCCTGCAAGCACGAAGAATGTCAGTTGACGATTCTAGTCTAGGGGCCGCAGGAGGAGGTCCTCCTCAAACCCCGCCGCCACACAAGCGTTTATCAGCACTCGAATTACATGCTCAAGCATCACAGCGTACTCCCAAGAGTAATAAGTCTGTCGCAGAAATCAGGCAAGCCCTTAACGAATGTAGTTATGATCCAGTTCCAGGCGAAAATACTATGGTTTTATATTCCTTGCGTGTAAGAAGAGTGACCGAGTATCTAGTCACCTTACCGAATATGAAAGAAGATCTAGACAGAATATATCGTTTCATCCGTACAGGGGATGATCCAGAAAGTATTGGCGAGATTATGTCCCAAAGGAAAGCCGAGATTCAGCTCATGATATTAAAGTTCCTGATCAATTGTCTAATAAGAGAACAAGATTACCCGACTAAAGATCCCGCCGACATGAGAATCCTAACAAGGTGGAGTGATAATATAGCCGAGGGTAAGCACAAGACCATTAGTGCCATGGAAAATATGTACAAGAAAATTCGTAAAGAAATAATAAGGTTACACGAACAGCGTAAAGCAGCACAAGTAAGCGAGAAAGAAAGTGCCTCTGATCCTGAAGAGGAAGACGAGAATCCCGTCAGAATAGCGTATGTAGGAAAATCCAGATTTCCAGATCGCCATTTACGTCCAGAACCTAAGTCTATTTTTCATCATCCAGCACGAGAGCCTCGCTCTCTAGAACAAGTATTTCAAGCTACCGATCACATTCTGAAATCACGAGTCGGTTATAGTGAGTTAAGCACCATGCATGAACAAGAACTAGCCCGATCAGCAGTCCGATGGATTACTGATTCTACCACTTTTCCAGACGAAATAGTGGCACAAATGTTTCTGAAACTGCCCCCAGCCGAGCAACGACTGGTGGGTATGTATATGATCCAGCACCTCATTACTCTGTATGAGGGTCAACACTCTGATCCAGGCCCGTTACACGATATCCTGAACGAGTTACTCCAGTACAGATGGAGAGGTCTAGGTACCGATTTAATTAGTGTCATTCTAGAACAGCGCCACAAGTATAGAACGTTCCTGAACCCGCATTTTGTTCATGTCTCACCCCCAGAAAGTAAACCGTTTTACGTAGACAGACAGAATCCGTTACGAGAAGTCCACCCAGTCCAAGGGGCGGGTGGCGAAATGCAACGAGTGTTTGTATACACTCCGATATCAAAGATGGAACTCCTCGAGATGAAGAAATTAATTCCCTGTCATGACAAAGATCCAGCAGGGTTCCATCGAGAATTAAAAGACATGCTCCGTATGGGAGAATACACGTACCCAGATATCATTAAAATGTTAAAGGTCCTGTTACCCGCAGGGGTGTATGAAAAGTTAAAAGAAAAAGAATGGGAGGTGGGAGAGAAAAAGATCGATTGGACAGCTCTAGAAGCTGAAGACAAGGCACGAGTACCAGGTACCGGTCTTGGAGATAAATGTAAAGAATTACCAGAATTATTGATTCAAGTTTTACCCAGATTATTGACAACGAGAAAAGAAGACTGGGATGCAATCTCAGCCTGTAAACAGAAACAAGAAGAAGATATTAGTGATTTTTATTCTAGATTCGAGAAATGTTTCAGTATTAACAGTGGTCTCAAGACAAGTAGTGAGTCATACCCTCATCTTTTCGTTACCAAATTGGTCGAGAATTCAAGTCCACAGATCAAAAATCGAGTTTTGAAAGTCGAAAGCACCTGGCAAGCAAATAGTCCGTCCCAGATGCTCCAGATGCTCCAGTACCACCAGAATAGAATCAGAGAAGAGCAAGAACACGAGAGAAAACGTATGAAAGACACGAAAATGAAAGTGCTAGTTGCACAATCTATTCCCCAAGACAGTCAGAAGAGGGGTCCGAATCAAGCCAGTCATCCTGCAGCTCCCGTTAAAGGGAACTGCAATTATTGTAAACAGCCAGGTCATTTTATAAACGAGTGTGCAGTTCTGAAGCACAACATAGCTACTGGTAAGACTAAAGAAAGACCACGTCCGCCTAGACAAGAACAAGTTTCACAGGCTCCTCAGTCACAGAATGCACCACAGACAGTTACAGTACCGCAGCCTATTGCTGCAACACAGCACGTTACATCGCAGATGTACCAGTATGCACAGTCTGAGTATCCAGAGTACCAGTCATATTCATGAAACAGCCTAGAGAGGGAGGTAGGCGTGCCTCTCATCGAGATACCTGTAGACCAAGAAGGTCCCTATGTTCATAGTCAAGTATTAGGGAAAGACAGAAAATTTCTGATCGATACAGGGGCAAGTAGGACCACAATTAGTCATGCCGAAGTTCCAGGGGCTCCGCTCTCAGGCTCAAGAAATGTTTCCCTTGGATTTTCAGGAAAACCCATAGTTAATGAAATATCTCAGCCAGTTACTCTAGAAGTAGGTCCATTGTCCCGTACTACTGATCTGTTACTTACTAAGTCATGTCCAGAAAATCTATTGGGTATTAAGACATTGAAAGAATTAGGTGCAATTATTTGTTGTTCCCCAGAGGGAATACGTCTGTTCCTACGTAACTTTAAGGGTCACTATGTATTACGAGATTTTGATTCAAGATTGTCTAATGTTCCGCAGCAGTTATGGGCGCAAGGTCCAACTGATGTAGGTTACATGCAAATCACACCCTATCGTGTGACTCTCAAACCAGGTGTAGTGTTACCACGAATCAGGCAGTACAGATTGCCACCTGAGGCTGTAGCAGCCTTATCCAAAATTATTGACGAGCTCATGGCTCAAGGGGTAGTTGTAGAAACTGACTCCAATGTATGCAATTCTCCGATCATTCCAGTCATGAAACGTACTGATCCGAATGCACCCCCAGTATATCGATTAGTGATTGATTTACGAGAGCTTAACAAATGTATTATTCCTCAGTACCCAGTTGTTCCAGACATTTCTTCTCTGTTAACTGCCATTGATTCCGAAGCCATGTTTTTCACTGTTATTGACCTCAAGAATGCATTTTTTAGTGTTCCAATTCATCCAGACAGCCAGTTTCTTTTCGGATTCTGTTTAAATGGAAGGAGCTATATGTTTACACGCGCTCCTCAAGGTTTCACAGAAAGCCCTAGTATTTACAGTCAAGCACTCAAGAGACAACTAGACAACATTCACATGCCAACTGACACTGCCCTGCTCCAGTATGTCGATGATCTACTGATCACAGCCCGTTCTGAACGTGCTTGCGAGCGAGCATCACTTACAGTTCTGTATTTTCTAGCCGAGATGGGGCACAAGGTGTCACCTTCGAAGCTTCAATTCTGTGTCCAGCAAGTGGTATACTTAGGACACTTGCTGTCCAAGAGGGGTAGGCAGTTGACACCCGACCGTATCCAGTTAATAGCGAGTCTTCCCCAGCCCAGAACCCAGAAGGAGGTACGTGCTTTTATCGGCCTTACTTCCTATTGTAGACAATGGATTCCCCAGTATGCATTTCTAGCCAAGCCATTGATACAGTTAACGACACAGGAGGCAGCCGTATCGACTGTCCTCCCTTGGACATCTGAACATACACTTAGTTTCAACGAGTTAAAGAAAGCCCTATGTCAAGCTCCAGTTCTAGCTACACCGAACTACAGTAAGCCTTTTACACTTTTCGTTACAGAACGCGAAGGTACAGCATTATCTGTTCTCACACAAGATCAAGCAGGTCAACACAAGCCCTGTGCTTATTTTTCGAGCACATTAGATCCAGTCGCCCAGGCGTTGCCTGCGTGCCTCAAGTCAGTTGCAGCCACAGCACTAGCTATCAGACAAAGTGATTCCATAGTTTTAGGACATTCCCTGACAGTACAAGTTCCACATTCAGTAGAAGTTCTTTTAAACCGAACACAGACTCAGCACTTGACAATTGCACGTTTAACAGGTTATGAATTGACACTGTTCCAGCCACACATAGAAATAAGACGCTGCAACGTCCTGAATCCTGCTACACTGTTACCATCAGTTAATTCAAATCCAGACCCACATGATTGTGTGGAAGTAGTTAACATTACGACTAAGCCAAGACAAGACCTGACAGACATTCCGTTACTAGATCCTGACCTGACACTTTATGTGGATGGTTCATGTATGAGAACTAGTACAGGAGAACTAGTCGCCGCGTATGCAGTGACTACTGACACTGAAGTTATTGAAACACACCGTATTGATACCCTGTCCGCTCAAGCAGCAGAGCTGGTCGCTCTGACACAAGCCTGTATACATGCCAAGAACCTGAAGGTTAATGTTTACACAGATTCACGTTACGCATTCGGAGTTGTACACGACTTCGGAGTGCTCTGGCAGGAGAGAGGTTTTATGACTTCTCATGGAACCAAGATTCAGCATGGTCTCCTTATTCAAGCCCTGTTAGATGCCATACATTTACCGACATCTATTGCTATCATGAAGTGCAAAGCACATACGAAAGTCACAGACATTATTTCCCAAGGTAATGATCTAGCAGACCGCACAGCCAAGCTTACAGCACAGACTCCAGACATTCCAGCTAATCAGACGCATACTCCAGATCTGATTACATGCATGACAGTTAAGGACCCTACACAAGATGTCATAGATATCCAGTTACATGCTACTCCCGATGAAATCAAGAAATGGTCTGTACAAGGAGGGGTCCAGACAGATCAAGGATGGTTAACGAAGGGTAGAGCCACATGGTTTCTCCCCGATTCTATGGTTCAAGTCATTATCAATACCGCACATAGTCCAGCACATTTAGGAGAAAAAGCTATGTTAGACAGTATCCAGAACATTTGGTTCAACAAGCATTTACGAGCTGCAGCCAAGCAGAAAGTCCGTACCTGTATGATATGTTGTCAGTTTAATCCAGGTAAAAGTGTCCCGGTGGAACAAGGTGGTTTCCAGCCCCCTGACCACCCTTTTGAGGTCCTCCAGATGGATTATATTCAGATGGAGCGATGTCGAGGTTTCAAGTATGTCCTTGTAGTAGTATGCGCTTTGTCCAGGTGGACAGAAGCATATCCAGTCCCAGATTATACAGCCGCGACCACTGCCAAACAGTTGGTTCGTGAATTTTTCCCTAGATACGGACTCCCTAGAGTCGTATATTCTGATAACGGTCAGCCATTCTCATCCGAACTCATGAAGCACGTTTCCCTGTTGTTAGGGTACCAGTGGAAGTTCCATTGTGTACGCCATCCAGAAGCAGCTGGACTAGTAGAAAGACATAATCAGACTCTGAAAATCCGTATAGCAAAAGTCTGTAAAGACAAAGGTGTAGACTGGTTAGTAGCTTTGCCAGTCGCTCTGTTTTACATGCGTATGGTCGCACATTCCAGATCAGGTCTGTCCCCGTATGAGGTCGTTTTCGGCCGCCCCCCTAACATGTGGGGTACTCCTAGACCCCGAAGTATTACCGATGTTTCATGTAATATGCTGACAGATTACCTAGCTTCCTTGATGTCTGCCCTCAACTCATGTCGTTCACAGGTTGCCGCCGCATTTCCAGACAATACCGAGGTGGCACCGCACGAGATCGTTCCAGGGTCGTTGGTGATGATCCGCAACTTTGACAGATCAAGTCCGCTGGAACCACGTTGGAAAGAGCCACGTCAAGTCCTCTTGACCACCCGAACTGCCGTCAAGTTAGAAGGCAGGAAGGGGTGGGTCCACCTTTCTCATGTAAAACTTTTTAAAGGACCAAAGCCAGTCGTCAAAGACATTGCCAAGAACATTTCCCAGGATTCGAAGGATTGCCAGAACATCGTTTTAAAGGACTGTCCCGCACCAGACTTTGTTACAACCCCTTCCTTGTTAGAGAAAACTCCGCAACAGGAGTATAAGTTAAAGCTCAGGTCTAATAAGTCAGCCAGTTTGATTGTATAAGTCCTCCCCTAGGTGAAACGGTTAGACTGTTTCTGACATGTATAAAATAGACCCCCATAGTGAGAGAGTCAGTCGCAGTTCACTACAATGCATCGTTTTTCTGAGTTTCATATTATTTCTCAGCTTAATGATTTCCTGCACCAGCTACGCATTTTTTCTGTATTTACCAGTTCCTCATGTAAATATGTCTGCTAATGCTACAGTAGAGCACACGTTTAGTGATCTGCCTCCTCACGAATATGCATACCGCCTTGCCATGCGTAATAACACATTCATCCGTATGTTACATTATTCACACCAGACCAGCAATGCCACTAATTGTTGGGTGTGTGGTCGACTCCCCCCTTTCCAGACATCGAAGGGAGTTCTGCCACTCTTTCCTTATCCATTCTCACACAATGGTTCGTGTGGAGCATGGTCCACGTTAACGTCATCCTCAACAGATATGTCTTTTCTTAACAGTACATGTTTTCCAGACAAGCAAGGTTTTCCCCACAGAACAGGTTTAGATTTAGAAAATGAGGTATATAATTTAGGAAATTATTCGTCGAATTTCATGGTTCTGAATGTTCAGTCTGATACTACTCCAGACTTACCGGCTATTTCAGTACTACCAGTTAAAGGCGAATTATGTATCCGTAGTTATGGTTCTGTACATATAGGTCATAGTGAATGTACTACTGTTGTCAAGTATGGTGACAGTGGGAAATCTATTTTCAAAGCTTCACGTCATTCTTATTTTGTTTGTGGTCAAACTGCATATGTCCGTCTGCCCCTCGATTGGGAGGGAACCTGTTACATTGCCTTCCTACTGCCACCTGTTTTTCTAGCCCCACCTGATTATCATAGGAATTCTTTCTTAGTACACACTAGACCTAGAAGGGAGTCCCCAATTGTCGATCAAACTGAAACTGCTCTAGAACAGTATACAGATTTCAATAAAGGTTTCTTTTTCTTTATAGGACCTGTCCAGAATAGTAAACTAATCCGTAGGTTAACAAGAACCCTTGAAGCTGTAGTAAATGAGACTGCCTCTGCTCTAGGTAACCTAACCGAAGAACAATCTGCTATGAGATTTGTCGTTTTACAGAATCGTCTCGTCCTTGACGTCATACTGGCCGATAGGGGCGGGGCCTGTAGAATTCTCGGATCCAGTTGTTGCATTTTTATTCCAAATAACGCGCCGTCTGTTTATTCAGCTATAACCAGACTCCATAAAATTGCCCATCTGTTACATCAAGACCCAGGCACCTGGACATGGTCCGGTTGGTTCTGGAATGTAATTTCCGCATGGGGATGGAAAGTCCTGTCCTTCCTAGGTATTACAGTAGCGATCATATTTAGCTGCTGCCTCTGTATACAATGTGGCCCTGCGATTTGCAGCATGTGTGCTACCTCTTGTATTCCTAGTCCCAAGCCCCGTTCTAAATCCCGTTCCAAGACAATTCGAGACGAGCAAATGGTACTGTATGAAATGATAGACGGTATCATGAATATTGATGTTTCCTGATGTAAACGTAGTGACAAGGAGGGAATGTGGAAAAGTAAATTTTGCCATGTTCTGTGTCCCTACGCCTCATCCATCATATGTTATGTATGCATGACCAATATGCATATGTTATTCCCCATTTCTGATTAAAGACGCAATTATGGTTGTGTCCACCTCTGGTATGTTAATTTCCAGTCCTCGTGAATACTACGAATATCAGGCCTATGTAAGTAATGTTGCCACGTTTCTCAGTGTGCACGTTATTCAATTATAAAGTCCCCGTTTCTAGGCCTCAAAAAGGGCCCGGACCACAGATTCAGCTCCTGTCTCCTGAAAGCCTCGCTGAGGAGCGATACAGCCCCCACCTGTATCCTCGACCTTTCACTTACTTCCTGCCTCGCAGTGCCCGGTGCAGCCCGGCTCTGCCTCTGAGTCTGCCAAAAGTATGTTATAGTTCCTGCTATCAGTTCAGTCCTCCTCTTCTGCATTCCTAAGCTACTGAACTGCATCAATAGTTTCCGTCATTGTCTAGCCTTCTCGTCTCCATGTTAGAGAAATACTGTATTTAATGGTCATTTAATATTCTTCACGCACTACATGTAGAATAATGCATGGTCCAGTCTTAGAATCAAGTTAGCTTTTCCCCTCATGACTTCTAGTTTATATCAACATGTTCCCTAAACATTAGATACCAGATAGGTTTAGGTACATGTCGCTCCGACCCTCCAGACTCTAGTCTCTGCTCCTAGCACAGAGTTCGTAGCCCCCAGCTTCTCCTAGTAACACGTCATTGCTAGTTTTCGCGCACCATTAGGTTAGAGGTCCCGGCTCCTTAGGTAGCCCCCTCCTATGTTTCCGCCCCATTCATGACATATTCTGTTACGTTTGCATCACATGTCTATGTAAACTCCCAGTTACACCCACTTTTACTGTTATCTCTCGCGACTGTTACACGTCACGCCTTCTATTCCACCCACTGTTACGCCTACTGCAATGTAATGCTATGTGTTTGCGCTATGTATATATATCAATGTTATGTTATTGAATGTTAGCGCGCTCATTCCATGCTCATCCCAGACCAAGCCCCAGCAGCTGCTGGGCATCTTTTTCCCCTACTGGGTCCCAGTTGTCCTGCTGGGCCCTGTCATTCTGCTCATCCTATGCAGGTTGTCCTGATCCTGTCCTTATGCTGTAATAAACCTGCAGAAACTCCTACTACCTCGAATCTTGACTCTTATTTATTGAGCTATCTGTTATTTATTCATTCATGCACTCAAAAATAGGGTATTATTTATTTATTTACCACAAGTAACCCCAAGATCGGTCGGCCCCAACCAGGGCTTTCCTGAACTATGTGCACCATTAACGAGACTAGGAGACCGATTTTGGCTCTTGTGTAAAATTGCTGATGTGGACCCGGCTGCTTCAATAGAGCCATCTCGCTTATGTAATTTTCATTGGACAGAACTGCCTCATCGCGTGTGCTTCTATGGTGTGACTGTTGTCTTGGGTTTAACTCTATTTTGGGCAGTCAGAGGCATTTGGAAGGGGGCTCGAAGGAACTGGTGAGAAATCTGTTGCCGCTGTTGTATGTGGCATTTGCAAGGGCACCCAGAGGAAATTGTGAGTAAATTTAAGCTGTTACTTGTGGAAGTATTTGAAAGGACCTGAGGCGGTTTTAACTTGTCTCGCGCACACCTTACCTTGTCACCATTGTCGCGAGGAACTGCTGAGGAGATCTCTGCGGTGTCTACGGTGCTTCCTTGTAAGTGAGCTGCGCAGGGACCTTTGCGACATTGTAACTGGAGCCACCCGGCGTTCCTTACGTCTGCGTGCCGCCATCTTGAGGTTGGTCTGTGCTCCCCGAGCGAGGCATAGTTGGAGCCAGTGATAACGAGGAACGCAGAGTTGTGTGGAGAAAGTCGGTTGTGCACTTTTATGCCATGAGCCATTCTGTGCAGCGTTAGAAGATGATGTAGAAAACTACAAGGCGGTAATGTGACTTTGTGTTGACACGGATAAAATGCATGGAAAGCAAACAAGTTTTAGTTAGAGGTTTTTCGGAAAGGCAGTCATTTGACTTGGTGGGAGGGGGGCATGTAAGTGGTGTTCCATTTCACTTTTAGGTGAATCGATGGTGACTTCTGGAGGAATATCCGCTTCTGCAATCTTGGTGGTGTTGGAGCTCTTCCTTTGAACCTGGGAGTAATGTAGTCTATTCACACATCTGGAGACTTTGTTGGCAAGATGAGGAATGGATCATCTAAGATGTTCTACTTCAGCCGATTTTGGACATTATAGACAGTGTGTTCTAATTGATCTCCCTATGGTGTGGTACTGACTATCGATTGTAATGTACATGTGCAATACAAATTTGTTTTACTCTGTCTCTACAGTGTTTGTGTTGGGAGAGCGCAACTGGATAGAGTACGAGTGTTGGAGTATGCAGCCATGGTGTTTGGGTTGTTTATTTTGAAGAGGGAATTTCTATCATTATATTTTATGATGTGGTGCACGGTGTTGTCTGTTGTATCCCTTGTTGTATCCCGGTGTGTTTGTATTTTTGTGCAGTGGGATGAGTTGCAGTCATAGGATGGTGCAGTAATACCACCCACTGTGGAGTTTGTGGGATGATGCAGTAATATCACCCACTTTTTGTTTTTATGTTACGTTTGTGATGATTTGGGTTGAAGGCGTTTTTTCCACCCCTACTATGGGTTTAGGGTGAAGGGCAGAGAGGAAGCTACATTTTGAAGTGTAGTGAAGCCTCATTACTTGTGTTTGCAGTATACACACTTACTTAGGGTTTGGGTGGAGGGGCAGTGTAGATGCCACATGGTTGGCGTGGAGTGGTGCTCCACACTTACTAAGTTTATTTTTGCAGTTGTTTGAATGGTTCCCTACCGCACCCTGTAGTCGTTGCCCTACGTACTACTTTTATGTTAGCCTGGCCAGCTGGCATGTTTGTAGTATCAGGGTTTGGATTGTGGTTTTGTGGTGCGGTAGAGTTGGTGTTCTGTTTGGTTAGTAAGGGAGATGATGTATGTGAGTGTATTCTTATCACTTTTTATCTGTTTTTCTTTGCATGTATTATTTTATGACCTGTTGTGCAATTTGCATTCTATATTTTTCAATCTGCCTTTGAATGCATATTTGCAATTATTGTCTTACGACATGTTGTGCGTGAAATGTTTCCACCTATTATGTTTATGCATTCACATTAATTCTTTGCTACATTGTTTATATGCATGCAATGGTTCTATTGTCATTCTTTCAAGAGTTCCAATTGTATTTTGTGTAAAGAAAGGAGATGTATTATACCTGCTGCTCAGCCAGTTTGACTGTGGTGGTGGAATGTTGGTGTGTGAGGTGGCTGTGGAATGTTGGTGAGTGAGAATCCGTTGGAGAATGGGCTGAGCAGCAGGGAGGCTGCTCTTGATGGGGCTCTAGATGAAAACATCGATCTTAAATAATCAAACCTAAAATCTGCATGGACTAGGCGTCTAATATTCACAACAGTTTTACACTGAGAGAGACAGGAGTCTCAAAGAGGAGTTACAGATGAAAGAGATATCGAATGAGGATCAGTGTGAATATACTCTAGACTTAGAAATAAGGATGACTTAGATGACGAAAGTGAGATAGGCAGTGGACCGAAGGTAAAAGGTATGTCAACAGTGGTTGACCCTTTCAGGAAAAAATTATCAAACCCACGGGACATTAGTCATCCAAGTGGCAAAGACTGTTGGCCTTTTGACCTCATTTCCAGCCACCTGGTTACTCCTTATAAAGCACCCAGATCCCTGCGGTCCGAGAATGAGCACCTAGCCAACATTCCCAAATTTAAAAAGACACGTACTGGAGGCCGACGCTTCTCCGTGAAAGCCTCCACTGGATGGAACTCCCTCCCACGTACCTTTAGATTGGAATCCAATTATTTGGTTTTCAGACAAAAAAATTGAAAACACTTCTATTCCCTAAATAACGTCATCCCCCTCATTTCCTCCCTTTCATCTGGATAACAATCTTCATAGCGCGGGGATGCCAGGCGCTTTATAAGTCGTTAAAATAAATAAATAAATAATAAATTTCAGAGTATATGAAGACTAGATTGAGAGTCTTTGGAAAAAGAGCAAAGTAATATCCTGCAGGCCCGTGACTGATGAAAAGTTGACTCATACACCAAATGTGGACCCCATATTAATCACCTATATGTTCAAAATGGGAAGGGATTCCAGAAAGGGGCTTGAGAAATCATATAAATTGTCACGGTAAAGTGCTAGACATTCTGGGCCAGTTACGAGGGTAGTGTCAGCGTGCGGTCTGCTTTTTAGGCAACGCAAACGGAGGACTATTGGCAGAGAAGTGTAAGGCAATTCTTATGCATATCAATTCAAAGTTAAGTGATCTGGCTAAGGAGTCAAGCGAGGATGCAAAAGGTCTTCTGTTTTCAGGGATGGAATGGTTAAGCCCCTAACCAAATATGTGAAAACATTCACCAGTTTAGACAAAGCGCAGTACACATATGCGCAGAGTATTCTCAAACAGTCGTTTTTATGGTAGGGCTGGTGGGAGAGGGCACTCTTCCAGCTGTTCAAATTACAGAGCTCATTACCAAAATAGCAAACTAAGTATATGGATCCTATAGAGGAAACCAAGGAGAAAGTCAGTTTTACCCCCAGAGGGGCAGAGGACAAGGTCTCAGTAATAAAGTACAGGGTGAGTATGAGGACTGTTTCTGGTTTTATCCCAACAAACGTGGGAGGAAGGTTGTGGTATTTAAAGGACCAATGGGAGTCAATAACTCAAAATACATGGGTTTTACAAATAGGAGGCTGTTGAATAGAGTTTGATTCAGAGCCATATCAGTTAAGTTAACCAAACTAGTTGGTGTTTCAGAGGGATCTGGAGAATGTAGTTCAAGAGGAGGTGTTGCAAATGTTAGAGAAGAATTCGATAGTAAAGGTAGGGGAGTAAGTACAGTTTTGAAGTACCATATTCCTAGTGGGGAAAAAGGGATATGGTATGGTTACATTGGTGCATGGAAAGGGATTTGGATCCCTTGGAGGCAGATGATCTACACTTAGCAAATTTCTTGGAAGAATTATTTGAGAAAGGGATGTCCTACAGGTCTGTGAATTGTTCTAGATCAGCTGTAGCAGCAGGTCATTGTTGTGGCAAGGATTCTCTGTGAGTATAAGTCTTTTGGTCTGTAGAGTGATGCAGTCAATTTGATTGAAGAGACCAACTAATACAAAGTTTCAGATGCTGTGGGATGTAGATCTGATATTAGTTATTTGAAAACTGTATGAGCAACATATTTGGAGGTAAGGGTATTAACTTGGAAGACAGCAACATTGTTATGTCTCATTTCATTCAGAAGAATTTCAGAAGCAAGAGCATTGGAAGTATCTCGTAGATTTTTCCAACCAGATGGAGTCGTTTTTGAAGTATGTAAGAGGACAAAAACTATGTTGGCGTCAATTATTATCCTAGATTTGACGATTCGCCACATTTGTGTGTCGTACGATGCTTTAAGGAATATGAGTCTAGAATGTCAGAGAAGGCATATCAAGGAGTAGATCTGATGTTAATATCTTATGTTAAACTGTGTAAAGCTGTTTCAAGTGCAATAATAGCCAGATGGGCAAAGGCTGTAATGAAGGAGGCAGGTGTGGATATGTCAAATATTACAGCTCCTTCTGCCAGGGTTGCTATGGCAAGTAAAGCTTGTATGATGGGAGGACGATTGGAGGATATTCTGAAGGCGGCAGATTGGTCTACTGCAGAAACATTCAGGAGACTCGATTTTAAAGCGGAACATCTTTCAAAATTGTGTTCTGAAAAACTTTGACCATTCATAATGTTACCCACCTGTCTTGCTATAAAATGACGATTTTTAAAGTTTTCTGAATAAAGAATCACAATTGTAATAAAGACAAGGAGGCTAGCATTATCCCACCCATCCTTCCCTTGTGTAGAAGTTGTGGGTGTGGGAAATCTTCTAAGATTTACTGCCATTTTATTTGTTAAATATTTAAGGGAATGAAAATTGTTTTAGGAAATTCTTGAATGGTATAGGTTGGGATTTGGATATATGTGTGTGATTTATTTTGCAAATATTTAGGAGTGGTTGAAGATGGTGATGAAGAAGTTTTAATGCATAAAGCTAGCCTCCTTGTTTTTAATAAAATCATGATTCTTTATTCAGTAAACCTTTAACAATTGTCATTCCATTGATAAGTTCTTCACCACTGGAAAATCCTTCGAAGAAGAATTAATACTTCGGCCACCAAATAAACAATTTTTATGTTACACGTCAATTCCAAATCAAACACTTCTGGGGAACATTTATATCTGCGTGTAAATGTATTTGGCGCAAGAAAAAATTATTGGTGCTCCAGTTACACTTAGGAATTAAGTAATGAAAAATAATAACTTGCAAACAGTGCAGCCCATTTAGCACATTGTATTACTCCTAGCATCAGGAGTTGCATGAGCCATTACCACCAGACACGACCTGTTTGTATTTACCCACATGAACACGGAAGTAAGCACCATAAGCACTGCACTGACAGATGAAAAACTGGCATATTTTACGTTTGAGAACATGTTTTACCATGGTCCTGTTAGAGGTGTTAACCTGGCTGCAAAGCCAAACTAATTACTGCTATTAAGTTATGTTACTGCTATTAAGGTCTGTAAAATATCCTAGGCCTGAGAGTGTGTGGGTCTCTGATATAAGCCAGTTTGGGCTGCTTGTTATGTGAAAGGTGCTACAGGAGCTGATGTCTTAGAGAAGTAGACTGCACTAGGTGAGAAACTCAACTTGCACACAGTCACCATGCTCCTACTTTGAAGGTGGGTGGCAGTGGAACAGCCATAAAAAATGACTGTAGTCCAGTTCCTGAAGCTCTGTATTTCAGTTAAGAGAGCAGTAGACTGTGGTATTCCTGATTGTGGAACTGCACCAGACTTGTCACCGGGCAGAAGTTACTCTGCTGGAAGTATCGTCGGACCAGCCACACAGTTTTGACTCGCTAGCCTGTCACTTGTTTCAGTGGTGCCACCATCATTCTGCAGTGCAAAGCCTGCAAATGTGCATGAACTGATGATAGAAAACTGTTTGTCTGGGACACTTTTAACGTGGCAAGTGGAAATGAGCCCTTGCTTTGGGTTATACTTCCATTAAGTACTTTATCTAATGGCAGTTCATTGTGATGCCAGGTCTTGGTTGATTTGACATCGGAGTTTTTCTCCATGAGGCAGCTGATCCTTGGGAAACCACCTCTTGAAGTACAAGCTTCATTGCAACGGCCATCTTTAAAAGGTTTGGACTCTTTGTGATAGTGTTTCAAAGGTATTTCCTCTGCTACAACTGGATGGTACATCCACCATTCTCACTACAAGGCTCCTAGGGTCTCTGAAATACAGTTCTCTTGAACATACATATACAGCTTCCAGATTACAGGTGTTACCTTTGATGCATATCCCCAGTCGCACTTAAACTAAACCTATTGCCTTTTCTTTTCACAGTCTGTTTTTTTGCCTCAGGGTTACCCTGAGAGTGTGAGTGAAGATTACCTTTCCTACCAGATCTGGGACACCGTGCAGGTGAGTGGAAAGTATATCCCTGATTGGATGCAGTCACTGACGTGGGCGGGAACTTTGATGCTGTTGAGGGACACTGAGGAGTGGGGGCCACTGTGGGCCAAGGATGTGGTTAATGGAAAAGACAAGCCCACTATTGGGGTGAGGGCACTGTGGTAGACGTGTGGTCATTGAAGGGGTGGGGTGCAGTCGAGGAGTATGCCTGTATACTGAGGGTGGCAAGGCAATAAGGAGGTTAAGGGCACCGAGAAGGGTGAGAATTTAGATGTGACATTTAGGGAGGTGAGGACACCAAGGGGGCCTTAAACACTAGCGATGTGGTCCCAGAAGATGAGGGGAGATGTGTTCACTGGGATGCAGTCACTGGGTGGATAATTAACATTGGCTGCAACAAATGTACTTGGTACTGTGTGAGACTGAGGGCTAGAATACTGAAGAAAGGGAGGGGGCACTGTGGTGGGAAAGTTACTAAGCAGAGTAATGGGAAACTAATCATGAGGAAAACGATGGTCCTACAGAGGGAGACCAGGAGAAGGGAACACCTTGGCTTAAGGTGGAAGTTAAGAGTAGGAGGAACTGTAAATGCCTTTGTACTGGTCAGGATGTGATGGGGAAGAAATGTGAAATATGGCAGCCCTATACGATAAAGGTTTTTAATCCTTCCTACAAAGGAAAATCTGTGTTTCTTCCCCCGGAGTGTTAATACAGGGAGCATGTTGTTGATTCCAGGCCCTATATTACAAGGCCCGAATCAAGGGTCTGGTTTCTCTGGATACAGACGCGAAACTATTGAAACTGCTGCAGTGATGGGGGTAAGGCTGCAGTTTGGGCACATCTTAGTAATGTCTGACCCCTGCAGTGACCCATGCATGCGCCAGTGGCCTTCGGTTACATTGCTCCGAACCCCAAACTCGCCCAACTCTACTCTCTCAAGCTGTTTTCCTTAAAATGTCTGCCTGCTCTGAGCAGGGAGAACATTTCAGCAGATTTGTTCTCCGAATTAGAGAAAACAACAGTAAAAGAGGACTTGGTATTTCCTGGCTTGTATGGTTATCCTTTGTTCCACGGAAAATTCTTGCAATTACTTAATGTTTCTGTGGGGGTACAGACTAAAACTAGAGACTTCTGTCCCCCAACTTGCCCGCACCAAAATACGACACACTCATAAAGGGGCATTCTTGTGGGTGGGACACAAGTGACCACTGGGATCTGTCGGTGTGGGAAAGCTGGGGCCCATTGAGACTGTTTATCAGTGGGGTGAGGAGATGATATATATATATATATGAGAACTCTGGGTAGTTCTCCAGTTTAGGTGGAAAGCAGCTCCTGTTAGCGCACTCTCAACACCAGCGACACTCTAGATCTGCTCACCTCAAATGTCTGTTTTTTAGGTCTCCTGGCGTTTAACAGCGCGTCAGCGCTGTGTCCGCCAGGAGATCTTTTGTCAGCGACTCTCAGTCCCAGGAGACAGTCCCGGCCGCGCGCATCCTTCCAGGCGATTTGTAACTGGAACGCGCGCTGTGGCCAGGCGCTGTCTCCTGGGAAGCGCAAGCACCACACACGCATGCGCATACACACACACACGCGCCCATGCACGCACGCACATACATACATACAGAGACACCACCCCTGACTCATACACACACGCGCGCACACACACAAGTGCAGACACCACCCCTGACTCATACACACACGCGCGCACACACACAAGTGCACCGAGGCCCCCCCTCCCCCTCCCCCGCCGTCACCGTCGCACACATACGTACACACACACACACGAGCATACACACACACAAGTGCACCAATCGCGCTCCAGAACTTACCTTACCTCAGCATGCGGCGCCCAACATCCTGCTGGCGCGGCCCCGGGGCTCTACACCGCTCACAGGAGCCCCGGGCCGCGAGACGCTACGACTCCGCCTGCCTCCTCTTCCGGTGTGAACGTGGCCCCGCCCCCGTCACAGGTGACCGTGCCTGACTTCCGGGGCGGCCGCGAGTTCAAAGCTGCGCTGCTGATGTCCGGTCCCAGGGGCCTGTAGCAGGTTATACTTCAGTGTAAACACATATACATAATGTGAAAAGCAAAACTACAATTGTGTCGGTATGCAGTGCAAGGCCACGACGTGACTGGCGCGCGCCTGTCCTCAAGCAGGACACACAGATTCTTCCATCACCCACGCTGTATTACACCACACACTCTAACAACCACGCACGACAAACACTGCCCGGCCGTACTCAAACTGTTGTACAATTACAACCCCATGCAGGCGAATAACCAGACCGGAAGACCACTCAAATCTAAAACTGGGAAGGCAAGCGGGTTATCCATGCAGGACCACACATCCCAGAATGCACGAATCATGATTCACACCTGAACAAGCCGCTCATTTTGTGAGGTCTGTGATAATTGCACTGTGCAGTTTCGTATTCAACGTCTGTAGAGCACTTCTGTTTGCGGCGCCCGGAAAATACAGAAGTGTACATACCTGGAAAGGCGCGTCCTGTGTCCCGTGGTGGGAACGGGTGCTACATTGGACCCCCAGTGACGTCTCCTCTCTCAGCCGGGAAGGAGAGAGCCTCTCTCATTCGCCGGTCGCCGCCAGTGTTTCTGTGTTCGGAGTTTGAGGTCGAGCCTCGTTGCCTGGTTACCCGGCCGTCCCAGGCTTTGAAATGCTGCTTTTTTGTCTGACACTCACGAAGTTCAAGCGGGGCTATTTTCTATTCGTTTGTTTGTGATTTCTGCTGGTAAAACCACTAGCGATGACCCCTAAGAGCTCTGAGTGTCGGCGCGTGCATATTTTAAGATAATTCAATGATTTTTCTGCTTAAGTACAACTCCACCAGAGGGGCACAGTGAACGTGACGAATACGTAGAAACATGCACACAGACGTTCTGGTGCCAGAGGTCCAAGGGGGCAGATTTGGGGACACACACTCCATCTCACAGGGCATATTGAACACCTCTCTTTAATGTACTACACTTGGACTATAACCAGGATCTCCATGGTCGGGTGGCAGTTGGATCCCTGGGAAATCAGAGACTGGAACAGTAAACAACATCTCTGACAAGCGACAGATCAATCTCTTACAGAAAAGGTGCAGAGTGGTGGTGAGGGCAGAGTGGTGGTGAGGGCAGAGTGGTGGTGAGGGCAGAGTGGTGGTGAGGGCAGAGTGGTGGTGAGGGCAGAGTGGTGGTGAGTGCAGAGTGGTGGTGATGGTGGTGAGTGCAGAGTGGTGGTGAGTGCAGAGTGGTGGGGAGTGCAGAGTGGTGAGGGCAGAGTTTTATTTTTGAGTGTGGCTCAATGGTTAGAGCGGCAGACCCTGATGCAGAGGTCTAGCCCGGGACCAGGGTTCAATTCCCCGCCTCGGCGGGTCTTGGGCTCAAAATTCCACAGGCCTGATAATTCTCGCCTCGGTGCCTATTCTAATCATAGAGTCCCACTCTGCAACTCTGGGCAATAGCTTGCTTAATCTCCACAACGGCCCCCACAACGCTAAGGATGCCTGGCCTTCACCCTGGGAGTGCCCAGGAGTGGACGCCTCACAGGGAAAGCCAGGACGGGTTCCACAGCGGTATAATTCGTACAAGTGCCTTGAGACCCTTGCGGGTGAGTAGTGCGCTATACAAGTATCAATTTACATTTAAAGAAAAAAAATGTCATGAGCAATGCCAATAGCTCTACCTTTAATGATGCCGAGACCATTGCATTGCAAATGCTTGTGTTGCTGACTATGCTTCCCGGGAGACAGCACAGGCCGCGCGCAAAGGCGATCGGCGCCTCGGCGGGTCTTGGGCTCAAAATTCCACGGGCCTGATAATTCTCGCCTCGGTGCCTATTCTAATCATAGAGTCCCACTCTGCAACTCTGGGCAATAGCTTGCTTAATCTCCACAACGGCCCCCACAACGCTAAGGATGCCTGGCCTTCACCCTGGGAGTGCCCAGGAGTGGACGCCTCACAGGGAAAGCCAGGACGGGTTCCACAGCGGTATAATTCGTACAAGTGCCTTGAGACCCTTGCGGGTGAGTAGTGCGCTATACAAGTATCAATTTACATTTAAAGAAAAAAAATGTCATGAGCAATGCCAATAGCTCTACCTTTAATGATGCCGAGACCATTGCATTGCAAATGCTTGTGTTGCTGACTATGCTTCCCGGGAGACAGCACAGGCCGCGCGCAAAGGCGATCGGCGTAGGCCACGCGCGCGCGAACACGCTCAGCTGCCGTCTCCTGGGAAGCTCCAACACCCTACATGCATGCGCATACGCAGAGACACACACACACACACGAGCGCCCATGCACGCATGCACCCCCACATAAAGAGAACTCACCCCTGCTGTCGCATACACACACACACACACGTGCACCAAGCGCCCCCCCCCCCCCCCACTTACCGCTACTCCGGTCTTCAGCTGCCACCGCGGGGCTCTCTCTAGGGCATGGGCTTCTCTCCGTGGGCGGGGCTTCTCTCCGTGGGCGCGGCTTCTCTCCGTGGGCGCGTGCACCCGCGGTTCGATCCCCGGCCGCTCCTCCTCACACGTGGGTGTCCTCCCTGACGGTTGCATGCGTCAGCACCCGCGTAGCTAGGGGGGGGCGAGGGCGTGGTGAGGTGCCCTCGGGGGAGGAGGAGGCCGTTGTTTTGGGTTGCGGACAGTCGCAGAATCGAAAGCAGACTTTCAGTGAGTGTTTTTTTCATTTATTTTTTAAATCGATTGTTATGACTATGCTTTTGTCCCTGCCTGTTCAGCTTCATTACAATAGCGATTGCGAAAGCTATAAATTTCAGTGCTGCTTTTTCTTGCAGCATTTACCATCTTTATACAACAATTCAGAGTTTGATAACAAATTAATGTAACACATTGTAATATACAATGCCAATAGCTCAAACTTTAAAGCTGGGAGACCTATTGCATTGTAAATGCTTGTCTATCAAAGTTTTTAAGCATAGGATTAGCACAGTGCCATCCACGCCGAGATAGAAAATGACAAAAGCCATTTATCACTCCAGGCACAGTATTACAGCTTTGAATTGGTAAAATACCAACTCAAGCCAACCTGAAATGAGTAAAAGCAACCCTTGACCCAGTGTTTCGCTCTAATTAGATTTAACTTTAAGGAACCATTGAGTCACATGTGCATGGTAAATGGTGCAAACTCTTCAATCTTCTTAAGCGTTATGAGAGACACATTTAGGGGCTTTCTTGGGCCGACATGGGAGAAGTTGTTAGGGGGATTGCTGTAAGGGAGGGGAATGTCCATTGTTGTACCCTTAATAGAAGAAGTTTATGAAGAACCATGAGGTCATGGGATTGGAGGAGCCATTGAGGCCTTTCTGGAAGTTAGGGGGAAGGTGAAATAAAGTATTGTGCCTCTTCGAATGTGGATGTCGGAAACCTCTTGCTTCTCTCAATATTGGGATGGGCCTGATTATTGCATATCTATATTGAGAGAAGAATTGTTGCATCCTGGAGGAGTTGTGGGGTTACTGTTGAGGTGGATCTAGAAGGGTTATATAGGAAATCATTAAACACTTTTGAATGTTTGGTGGTTGAAAGCTATGGGATCGTTTTTGGGAGGGCATATGAGAATCTACAGTGGCTTTCTGTGAAAGAGAGATGAGAAAACATTTAGGTCTTTCCTAGGGATATGGGACAAACCAGTGAGGGATTTCTGGAGGGAAGCTGAAAAACTATGTAGAGCTCCATTATGGAATGGAAGAACCTATTGATACATTGGAGTAAGCATAAGTGGACGTGTTTACTCATTTATGGGGGACATTGAAGGAACAAGTAAGGCAACTGTACATGGTCAAAGGAATCATCAAGGCCTACCGGGTGGGGTAACTTAGAAACCATTGCAGCCTGCCTCGGAGAAACCTTGAAATCCTCTTTATTTAAGGGTATGTGAAACCATTAAAACTTAGTCACACAACAAGGAACCATTGAGCCTACTTTGGAGAGTTGGAAGTTAACTTTGAGGCCTCTATGTATGAGTGAGAGGAGCAACTAGTCCTCTTGGTAGGAAGTGCTGAGGGATATTGGTAAAGCACATGGGAGAAACCATTAAGAGCGATCAGGAAGGGCATGGTTGAAGCCATCCAGGCTAGGCCAAATATGCCATCTGTTCTTCTGAGGTCAATAGATTGAGCACCATTTAATTGGGGAACAGTCTTACCTGTTATTTACAGCACCTAGAAACATCTGAAGTCCATAAGAAGACTACATAATAAACAAATTAGCATTGTGAATAATTATGTTATTATTGTCAAAGGCCTCACCCTCGAGGTCAGATAGTTGAAATGATAGAGACCTCTTTGTATTGGTTCTGGGAAAAACATAGATCCTTCTCAATAGGGCATATGAAAAAAACTATTGAGGTATCCTTGGAGGGCATATGAGAGAACTAGAATAAGTATCAATTGTGTGTCTAAAGGAATTGCAAGAACCATTGGCACTTATGTAGTGCAGAATAATGGCACTATTAAGCCTCTCTAGAAGGTAATAGAAGACATTAAAGACTCAGGGAGGAACAATGGAAGTCTCTTTATGAGGAGATGTGGAGCACAGTAGGGACTCAATTTGGAGTAGGGGTTGTAGAGGAATCCATTCAAGCCTCTCTGAAGGGGCAGATGAGAAATCATTGAGATCTTACTTGGGGTGGGGACATTGAGGGTTTGCGGGAGGCCTCTCAGGAGTTCACGAAAGGAACCATTAAGGCCTTTCTCTTATTTTCTTATGCTTGAATCGTTCAGAGACCGTCTGATTTTCTGCTGATCCATCTTATTTTCCCCCCTGCAGGCCTTTGCGAGCAGCGTCACAGGGACTTTGGCAACTCAGGCAATGCTCCGTGGGGTTGGTGTTGGTAATGAGTCAGCCACAGTAGCAGCAGCCACAATTACCTGGATCCTTAAAGGTGATGTCTCCTCCTAGCACTGCAAAAACACCAAGTATTCATACGTTCCTACACGTCATCCTTCATAAGTGAAATATGCCTTACGTCACTTGTCAATGCACAATATGTTTCATGTATTTCTCAATGCTTATAACCTCCTTCACACATTCTTAAATGTTCTGGGCTCTTTCACTATTATCTCTGTTGTCCAGTACTTGCGCCTATATACTGATTCTCTGTGCCCCTTCCCCTCTTTACCCGTTGGTCAGGTGTTCCTGCATTAGATGCCTTACCCTTTCTTTCATGCCCTCTTTTACTATCTCTTGTATGGTCCAGTTCACATGTTTTGTGTGAATCCTACACGTTTATGTATGTTCTTCATTTATTCCAGTTTGGTCTGAATATTCTTTATTATGTATGGCTTCTAATGGAAGCCAGTAACATTAATAACCTGCTTGAAATTTACTGTAATGATGTAACAGTGGGAAGGCTGGCAGGTCTACAGCTTTCAACACAGCGACGTCTGCACCGGCATGGTGCCTATTGGACACCCTGCACCTGTTTCAACCCTGCACATGAGCGCAAACACCTGATCCCTTAATTCTGAGAGTGGCATACCACTGCTATCGCAGATCTCTCCCCCAATGCGTACAGTGACTCCTGCAGTAGCCTTACTTGGCACGTCCAGGCGGCGCATCATTACACTGTCGGCAGAACTAACTGCCTGCCATGCAGGGGCCTTCACACTATAGGAGACCTCTACCGCAACTGTAGCCTTCCATTTTATGAGTCTTTGATGGAGGAGGATGGCCTACCACTGGGCCATTTCCTCCTTATACAACTCTCTGGTGGCAGTGTTTGGGAATAGATGGGTGATATGGCACAGGTGCACATGACTCGCCTCACCCTGCAGTACCTCCACATGATGGGGCCGGGCAGACACCTGATCCATTGGTTGATTCGCTATCCTGCCATGCTGCCAAAAAAGCTCACATCCCTCCATCGCAGATGAGAAGAGGATCAGACTTGTCGCTGTACGGACAAGGAATGGGCAACCCTGTTAAAAAGCCCAGTCCACATCCCCCAAAATGCCCATTTCTGTCTTATTCAACTTTATATTGTGCACAGAGCGTTTCTCACCCCTGCCAAGATGAACACTATTTCTAGAAGACAAACGCTGCCTGTCACCGTTGTCGTCTGGTGGACGCAGACATCCTCCATATTCTATGGGCGTGCCCATCCCTACAGTGTTACTGGCAGGGTGTCACGTGTCGCCTGTACGGGACGCCCATCACCGCATACATGGGAGGTATGCCTTCTAGGCCTATACCGTAAGAACAAAAAAAACAAGGTTACATCTCTCCTCCTTAACCTAGGGCTTCTAATAGCCATAGGTTTCATTACTCAATGCTGGAAATCGCAAGAACCCCCAGCGCTCGCAGCCTGAGCGCAATCCCTCCAGCTTAGGCGGGAAGTGTCACCTTACACTTGGAAGTCCGTTTAGGGCTACACTAATATGCTATAGGAACTAACTGGGACACCATCCTGGTTGCTTTGCAAACTGCTGTTCAACAAGCCCCAGATAGCCTACCGGCTTGCTAAGAGACTGGGAGGAGGAAGTAGTAAACTGATCATTAGACCTACTTAGGGTGTGCATTGCTTTCCGCACACTATGATCCAGAACTCTACCTGGCTATTTCACCCTGTTGTGTGACGTCTTCTGCTTAATTCAAGGAGTGTGGCTGTTGGAGAGGAGGGCAAGGGTGGGCTGAGGTTACTTTGATTGGTTATCGTTTCTGTTAAACTAATCTATTTATGACTAGATGCACAAGAGGCCTCCTCATTGAGCTGCAATGGCAGCATTACATCCTTTTTCCTAAACAGGGCAATGTACTTAGGTGTACTTTTGCACACTGCTGTATGCTGATGGATGTGGAAAGCATTTCTTGTGCATACCTCGCTGTACTCCATGAACCTGAGCTCCGAGAGCACCCTACTTACAGTTTACATGTAATGTAAATTACTATTTGTGAACATTGCTCATAAACTACAAACAAGTAAAACTAATTGTGAGAAGTTGGCCTGGTATATGATGTCCACTAATTAAAGTGGGCACCCTGCACCAGTCCAAACAACCCTTATGGTGATTTAAGAGGTCAAAGATAAACTTAGAAAGCTATCCTAGTGGTAGCTGTGGAGAGCAGCCTTCAGGCTTAGTCTTGAAGGAATGTTAAGCAGCTTGTTTTAGTAGAATGCAATCTTGTATTGGTTAAATGAAAGGAGAACCACACAATAGTTATAAAAATATGTATTTATTATTATAACATACCTTAAGTACCACACACCTTAAGTACCTCACAGTATCTGCTACACATAGATAAACACAAAGCACACAATAATGTAGCACAGAAACAATCGTAAGTAGCACTAATACACAGTGGTCTCCAGGGGGAGATCTAACCATATACTAAAATAGTGGTATAAGAACCACGACTTGAGTCAAGACCGTGTCTAGAGAGTGTAGAATCGCTGGGACCCCAAGGAACCACCCAAGGTGAGTAAGTAGGGACCCCATGGAGGACTGGTGCAGTGTGAGAACACTACCGTGTACTACGTACAATTCAATGGGAGAGTTGCGATTGTAGTTTTAAAGTTTAAAGGACCCTTCCCAGTGGATTACGAAGAAGCCCTTTGGAACTTAGAAGGTTGGAGAGCCACCCCACCCGTGGATACCGAAGTACCAGAGTTACCTATCCTAGGGAATCTGGGTGCGTAGGGTAGAAGTGGTGTCAAAAAACGCGGTTGTTCTCAATGGGAGTCTTCAAAGAAATCCCACTGCTGTAAAGAAGAAAAGTGTCAGGTGGAACCCACAGAAGTATTCTTGATGGAAGGAACCTGAAAGCAGAAGGGACAGAGTCTGGGTCACTCGGGAGTGACCAGGGGCTCGGTAGACGAATACCCACAGATGTCGGGCACTTCAGGTGTGATAACTCTACAGCTGCAGGGTCCAGGAGACGTCGAGGATGACCAGGAGCCTGATGTGAGCTGTCCCACATAGGATGTCGAGTGCTGAGGGGTCTTATCCGGTGGGGGCACCAACAAGCCTTAGCAGCGGCAATCCACTAAGAAGGTCAAAGAAGGTTACTGTCTGGCCCAGCAAGGACCAGGGGACTCCCCACAGCAAGGGGAGTCAGGGCAGGCCTGGAGCAACCAGGGTAGCCTAAGAAAAGCAGCGTTGTCCCACAAGTGGACCCACAGGCTGAAGGTACAGGAGTTGTGAGGGGACCTCGAGCAGTTTCACAAAGTAACAGCTTGCAGGGCACAGATTGCAAGGAGGCTGAAGTCCTTTGTACAAAATGTGCGCAGAGGTTGGGTCTATCGATAGCCCAATGCACTTAGTTGGGGAACATCAACAAACACATACACTTGCAAAAGTACGGGGTGCATAGGGATTCTGGTTTGCGGTCCCCACTAGGGATACTGGACTCCAACTTGGTGAGAGGGCAGCTCGACCTCAAGGAATGTATGAACCCACCTCCTGTGGTGCTGGAGCCTAATGAGTCTGCAGGAGCTCTGGATCAGCAGACCAGTCTGTTGCGTTACGTTGCCTGCGCATGAAGGGGAGTGACTCCTTCACTCCAAGGGAGATAACTTCAGTTGTCCTTGATGCTCCACAGGTCCTGCACGGAGCCTGTATGGTGCACGGGCACAGACGATGCTTTGGACGGAGAGGGAGACAAAGTCGGGCCCAGTCGAAGTCCAGAGTGTCCAGACGATCGAAGGTCAGTGGTTTCTTGATCAGAATCTTGTCCACGTCAAATCTAGGGTCCTACAGCTAGGTAAGCCCTTTTGTACCCACGAGGAGAGGGGTGGACAGATTCAGGGGACCCTCCCAGGGGAGGGCCAGGACAGGGGAGAGGTTACTCCCATCTCATTTGTCCAGTTTCGTGCCAGAGCTGGAGCCAACGGTTCCCATGACTGGTTTGAACTGGACTATGCACAGGGACAGCAAATGTGCCCCTCGTGCAGACTTTCATGCACTTTGGAAGGGCACCCACCCAGCCCCAATACACTAAATCCTGTCTGGGAGATGGTCATACCTCTCTGTGAAAGGATGCCTATTGTGCTCCCTTCCTCTGTTGGAGCATGGCTCAGCAGCAGGAGGGCTGAAATGTCTCTCTGGTCGGCAGCAACCATTTTGTGCTGTCTGGGTTGAGAAGGCTGGTACCGGGAAGACCAGGGACTCCACAAAGCTCACTTCAGAAGAGTGGAATCATACCGGTGTAGAGGTATGATTCCAAGGTGTTTGTACCAAACACAACTTGGTTTTTGCAGCTGTTTTCGAGATAGCATTTTACGCTAGCATATAATGCACCTCTACCTATATGTCTGGCTGCCTCACCCACAACCCAGGCGAATGGTCTCCGAAGGCTGCAGGGGCGCTCTTCTCAGGCAGGGGCACCCTCTCATGTACAACTCAGCACCCTGCCTTCAGGATTGTGAAGGCCTGCTAGAGGGGTGACTGATAGGTTTCTAGTATAGTGACCTAGAGATATAGTGAACCTATATCTAAAATACGTGGTGGAAGCACCAGCTTACACAGGCTGCAATGGCAGACCTGTTGATCCATTTCGCATGGTCTCTCATGGGTGGCATCACATGCTTCGCCTGATGGGAGGCCTCTGGGGTACCTATGCCCTGGTTACATGTGTACCATATTCTAGGGACTAACAAGGGAACACCAGTATCCAATCTGGAGTGTACCTAAGTACATGGCATAACATTTTAGGGAGAAAGCAGATAGACTGGCATCCTGATTAGCAGGATCCCAGTCAGACTAGTCAAAAACAGTGTAACATCCAGCAAATAGTTGGGTAACCATAAGAAGCAGATCCTACTTTCCTACACTAATAGAGTCAAATAAAACAAGCATTTGCAATGCAATAGGTCTCACATTTGCCAGAGTTTAAACTATTGGCATTGTAAATGGAAATGGCTTTTATTTTTGTTTTAAAAACCAACACGTAAATAAAAAGCATTGCCATTTATAATGCCAATAGCGCAAACTCTCACAACTGCGACACCTATTGCATTGCAAATGCTTGTTATATTTTGCCCCCTCCTTTCTTTCTTTTGATCTTGTGTACGTTTTCGAGCTTTCTTTCTTCCTTTAGTAGCACGCTTTCCCCGTATCTCCAGGAAAGAGGTCAACCATGTGCCAAGATGTTCTTGTATCTACAGCCCTTGCACGATCCGCACTTGATTTTATCATCCATTATTTCTGCCCAGAAAATTTGGGGCCGGGGTACCCACACAGGGATGCCACTGTGCAGGACCTGCCCTGGGGCCCAAGATTGTTCTGCATAAGCAGTATCGATAACTTGCTGCTGGACTCTGCACACTTGCGGGATCCAGTCTGTTAAGAAATTCTAGAGTTGGACATCAGACTGATAGTCCAAGGGAAGAGGTGTGGCGCCGCAGCTAGGGCGACTGACTCCGGAATCTGGGGATCACGGTTCGATCCCCGGCACCGGGGGCAGATTAGCCCAGCACCATGTGACACTGGGCAATAGCTTGCTTAATCTTCCCGACGGCCCCCAGCGCCTAGAGACCCTTGCGGGTAATTGTGCGCTTTACAAATGTGGATTATTATTATTATTATTATTATTATAGTTGAGCAATGCTGTGGGTGTAACTAGGGCTTTAAGTGGGCCGGGTCTTGCCAGTGCTCAGCCCCGGTAGTTCTTAAAAGCAGGTGCTGCGACGAGTCCCTATTGGGCTCTCTATTTTTGCCCTCACCCTCAGGGTGAAAAAAAAACACCTTTAACTCCGCAATTGTACCGACCGTCACTGCTTTTGATGTAACTTTAAAGAGGCTTCTTTTTTTCAATTTTATATAACGCAAACTCGGCCGACGGTATCGGACGGAGCACTTTACTCGGGCACCAGTCACATTAAACAAGTACATATTACTTGTTTGAATCACAGGATGGTGAGCTGACCTTTCTTTTTTTTATCTAGGAAGTTTGTAGCTCTAGCCTTACGCCACAACCTCACTCATGAGAATTTAAGCATTTTCAATATTATATAGCGAATTCATAGTTGCTCCTTATTTTTCTTACGCAACTTACAACCATTAAACAAGCCAAAAGTCCTGGCTTGTTGTAGGTGTAATTTCACTTGTTGTGTTACACATCTGAATGTATGGACAGAAGCAGAAAAATACCAGTGGGGAGACGCACTATCCGAAGTACAGATTTTTAGTTAAAATGTTTTAAGCCACGCGCTTAATTACATCGGCCACACCCCTATGAAAAACCACCCTTTCTCCCCAGTTTTGTCATCCCACTGGGGAGTCAACCAGCTCTAAGGATTCCATTAACAGGCTATGTATGTTAGTAGCGGGTGAGTGGTAGTTCCTCCTCTTCAGGTTCCTTGGCCGCAGCAGCAGATCTTCCTCGTCCTATACCCTGGATTTCAGAGTTATCAGATCTGCCTCCTTTTCTACCCTCGCTGTCTGTTCGTGTGCTCACCCTAGGAAGCAGACCCACCCCTTGCTTTGCTTTTTCCAATGCAAAATAGCTTTATTCGAGATATACTCATAAAAGCACAAAGCAAACAACATTTAGATATACACAATTAAAACACTTCTTAGCTGGATTATACATTATATAAGACTTTGATTAAGAACTAGAATCTAAACAAATGGACGAGATAAAAATTTCATTTCAACAATTTACATTACATTAAAAAGTTAATTTACAGCAAGAATAAAAACAGTTTTTTAATTAATCAGTCACACTCTATGGCCAGAGTAGGGAGGTTAACATTGTTATTCACTGAGAATTACCCAGAGTTTGAGCTCAGCCTTATCACCTACACCCACCCTAGGTATTTGGCTACCACTGTTGAAATAAATGGCAAAGTACTGGTGCACATAAGCCTTTCAGCTTCAGCACTCCTGTTTGTGCCCAGTAGTTTGCACATTGGGGTCAGCCAAACTCGCCTAGGGGTTGCATAGGCAGGACAGGCGAAAAGCAAGTGGGCAACTGTTTTGTTATGACTCCCACAAGCCGGGCTGATGTTGTCACTTGTGTCAGTCCACCTAGAGGTAAGAGACTTCAAAGGTAATGATCCTGCCCTAAGTTGAAAATACAGCTTCCTATCCCCTGGCCTGGTGATAATATCCCAGTAGGATTCAAGTCTGGGGGGTAAGTTTTGTTTCTAAAACAATCCCCGCCATAGTAGATGAATCAGTGCTACTCCCAGCATTACAAGCAGCCTGTTCCCAGTACTACTCCTTTAAAAAAAATTTAGAGGGAAAAGAGGCTTCTGTTGGGTTCTCCCATAACATTTTCATACCCAAGTCTACCAGGCTATTTCTAACACCCCTTAGCCAGCCGATTTTGTGAAAGCCATCAGATTTTATTACATCAAGAAATCCTGCGGCATATGATGAGAGTTCAGGTGTCGTCCACAACCTGCGCCAATATAATATCGGACGCAGCTTGGCATCATCTGTAATGGCTTTTCTGCCCAAGTCATATCTAAGCAGCTTTAGGGGAGTGCTTTGTGGGAGATTAGTAATACTACGGAGAAACTTATTTTCGGAAAGAGTTAAAGAAGCTGCTTTCTCGAACCCCCATAATTCAGCGCCGTAAAGTGCGGAGCTAACAGATTTTGATTAATAAACTTGGAGGAGAGGCCTAATCGGTTTTGTTAACAACCTTTTGTGCTCCAGACTTAAAGCTCCCGTAGATTGTTGGTCTTTTAGAGCAGCTATATCTATATGACAGTCCCACTTGAGGTCCTTCTCTAGGTGAATGCCCAAATAAGTAAAAACCTTGACCAGTTCAAGTGGTTGACTATTCATTTGCTTTTACCATCAGGATGTTCACCAGCAGAAATTCCTCCTGTCCCTGATGTCAGTGTTAATTTGCCTTTAGTGTGCTCAAGCATGCAAGCTAGATTCTCTCCTACCCTGATGTTTTCTGTATGTACCCGGGACAGCATTCACTTTCGCCTCTCGTCTGTCCCACGCTTCTTATGCGTTTGTCTGTGTGATCGGGACTGCAGTAGCCCCCCTGCGCTTTCCTGGCTGCCCTGTCACTATTCTCGAGGATGCCGGACCCCTCTCCAGGCTGTCCGGGAGCTCAAGGCTGCAGCGCCTGCCTTTCTCTGGCTGTCAGTGAGCTCTGGATTGCCCTCCCTGGTGCCGGCCTCTCTACTTTGGAGACTCCGACCAGCGTGCTCTCCGATCACGAGTCCGACTCACGTGGTACTCAAGCCGTGCTGCTGCTCCTCACCAAGATTCCCTTTTCCTTCCATGTCGCACTTCATGCCCTTAACGGCAGATACAGCTCAACTAGCGTAGCATCCTCTGAAGACATGCATAGGAAAAAGAACAAGCACTCGCCATATGTTTTCCCTCTGCCGCTTGTTTATATTTGCATGGCGCTCTTACTTTCACTTTAAATGAAAGCGCCATGCAAAAATAAACATAGGGCTGAGTGAAAACAGATGGCCCCCCATAAAGATAAGAAATTGCTTTGCGACAGCAGCAAAGCAGGCGAACCAGTCCGGACCAGAGGCGAAAGGGCGTCAACAAAAAACCCTCCTTTCCAATGGCAGGCCACCGTTTAGCATAAACGGTAACGCCAGCCAATGAAAATGAGGGGCGGGGCTTTAATTCCCCTTCTCAAATCTACTCTTCTCCAAAATCTCTCGCCCAGCGAGCAGCAATTTGCGCTGCAAGGCCAGGCGAGACCTAAAAATGATGTAACAGTGGGAAATAATAGTTTCCCATTGTTATGTTCCCAAGATAACTGCTTGCTTCCTCAGTTTCCTCACCTCAGATGGTCTGTGGCGATCTAAGCTTGGCGGCGGATTGGCGGTTTCATCTGCCTTCTATCACTTCTCCCAGTCTTCACAAACCCAAGGGAAGCAGGAAAACGCGGAATGCGCTGTTCTGTGCTAACTGCCTCATTCCCTGTACAAGTGGGGCTACTTGGCGTGGGTCAAGCTGCTGACCAGCAACTATTAAAGAGCTGCCGTCAGCTCTTATGTGGCGCAGAGCACAGCTTTGAATGGGCACAATTGGCACACAGCTGGCAGCGTCCTAGTGCTTTTTTTTTTTTACCTTCTCCCCAACTGCCCTCCACCCCCTCCCGTATTGTGCTGTTTCCCCCCTGTTATGCTACTGTTCGCTCTTCGTGCCAGACAAAAAAGTGCTATGACGCAGCCAGAGATAGCTGCGTCATAGCTCTTTTTTCCATGACTTTTAGCCGTGCTGAACAGCAACCGTGCTTCTATACAACATGGATAAAAAACATGGACAAAACCAATAGCTCTCGCATTGCACAGAGATATTGACTTAACCAATGCTTGTTTCTTTGTTTACTTAGTCAGGTTGCCCCTCTCCTTCCCTGCCCCTCTCCTTTTTTTTTTCCTTGATCTGTCCTCTTTTTTAGGTCTCGCCTAGACAGCGCGTATGCGCTGCTCTAGGAGGGCCTTTAGCCCTCGGTGGCGTCCACCTTGCGGGAGCGAGCAGCGTTGCGCCACAAGCATGAGTGCAGTGCTTGAAAAGTGAAGACTGCTCTCCCAAGTGCACGCACGCGCACCACTCGTGGGCTCACCTCCTGCTCCCCTCGCTCTCAAAACCTTTTCCTAAATCACTCCCTCCTCCTGGCACCGACTTATTTTGCTGTGTTCACACGGCAGTCTGGCTTCCCCTTCGCAAACATGTGGGATTCTGAGAGATGCTGGAGTAAAGCCTGCATAATTAGGGCGTTATTTTGCTGAAGTCAGGCAGGATTATACTGATCCGAGTAAACAATTGTTTAAAAAGGGGCATTTCCTGGCAATTCGATTTGGTTTGCGTAAACAGACCTTCAAAAGCAGAGAGACAGCTTTGTATACAAAATGAAGGGCATTCATCCCGGTGCATCTTAGGTGGACGTCTTTGGAGTCTTTCGGTTTTTGGAGTTTGGTTTTAAATGACATTAGCAATATTTTACGTAGCTGGTGACTGTAGTCTGCTGAGAGGACAACACTCTCTCTGCTTTAGCGCACCTGTAATGATGAAATCACGAGGCCAGGCGCATGCTTCTCATTAAACTTGGCCTAGCCTGCTTGGTCATTCAAGCCTTCCAATGCACGAGGCAGTAATATAGCGTTGAAGTAGAGTCCTAAGGTGATTCCGGTTCGTCAAGAGGTGCATTGCTCGTCCCACTGGAGGTAACTTGTAGTCTGCCTTTGGGCTGGCGGACGCTGCCCTGGCTGCACTTGGGAGTTTCTGGCAGACATTGCCATGCCTATAATTGGGAGCTTCCTCCACGAAAGTAATGGGCCTGAGGTTCTGTGAATTCTGAACCCGTTTCATAAAGGTCATGGTTTCGTTACGAATTCGATATTAGCGAACCGTAACTAGTTAGTACGACAAGTATGAGTGTTTTCATCACGTTAGGCCGATGGATTCACTACGTATTTAGGGATTTCGTTCTGAACCCTTGGGTTCCATTTTGTGTATGGCAGCCATTTTGTGGTTGCCCTCACATAGCCCGATGACTACGGCAGAACGAGTCTTTAACACACGTACACTTTAGCTGTAGTTCGGACTGGACTGTTCCCATGGGGCAACAGGGTCAGAGCTGATTTGCATAAAGCCATTATCTGACCCAGGGTGGTGTGGAGTGCAAAAAAACGATGGATTTGGGCCCAGATCTTTTGACTGGGGGAGTGTGTGACATTGATCCACATTCAGTCCATCACTTGTTGTTTTTTGCAATTGCCGCCCTAAGTGCGCTGGGGATGCCCAGACGTGGGTCCCAGGCACTCCACACCACTTGGAGTCAAGCTAGCCGGGCTGAAGAGAGGTGTTACCTCGAAACCGGTCCGGTCCTCGGATGCTTGATTCCGGTCTGGGAAAGATATGGCTGTTGTAGTTCGGACTGGACTGTTCCCATGGGGCAACAGGGTCAGAGCTGATTTGCATAAAGCCATTATCTGACCCAGGGTGGTGTGGAGTGCAAAAAAACGATGGATTTGGGCTCAGATCTTTTGACTGGGGGAGTGTGTGACATTGATCCACATTCAGTCCATCACTTGTTGTTTTTTTCCAATGCACGAGGCAGTAATATAGCGTTGAAGTAGAGTCCTAAGGTGATTCCGGTTCGTCAAGAGGTGCATTGCTCGTCCCACTGGAGGTAACTTGTAGTCTGCCTTTGGGCTGGCGGACGCTGCCCTGGCTGCACTTGGGAGTTTCTGGCAGACATTGCCATGCCTATAATTGGGAGCTTCCTCCACGAAAGTAATGGGCCTGAGGTTCTGTGAATTCTGAACCCGTTTCATAAAGGTCATGGTTTCGTTACGAATTCGATATTAGCGAACCGTAACTAGTTAGTACGACAAGTATGAGTGTTTTAATCACGTTAGGCCGATGGATTCACTACGTATTTAGGGATTTCGTTCTGAACCCTTGGGTTCCATTTTGTGTATGGCAGCCATTTTGTGGTTGCCCTCACATAGCCCGATGACTACGGCAGAACGAGTCTTTAACACACGTACACTTTAGCTGACTTCTGAATGACCTGAGCGAACTGACCCTCTTGCCTGAAGCCAACCTTGTTATGCCAGTTCCTTTCCCAGTAGCTGATCAAGATTGAGGATCAAAGCACAGGACATCGTAAAACTTTATTGCACACAAATATGTCTTATCCTACTCTCACCTGTTTCTGCTCCTTTCTTTATGGTCTATTTATGATGGGGATGTGCCCTTTTTTATTATGGGTTCGTACGACCTGTCTAAAGAAGAATGTTGGGTTTGACCGATGATTGCTCATGGGCTGGGCAACTGAAAAGTGGGTTTTACCGTCATGCGATACCTCTGGTGTGGATACATGTGATAGTGGTGAATTCTGGAACATAATTAATAAATTATCAAAAGGAACGGGTGGACAATATAACATTGGAATCAGTGAAACAACATGGGTCCATTATATTGAAAGCCTATATAACATCTACAGGAACCATATCCACAAAGAAAGAAATAAAGACTTTAAAAAAAGTTTGGATCAGAAAGAAGCAGAAATCGGACTAGGAAAAAATAATCGGCATGAAAGTACTAAACCAGAAGAACTAACCCTTCTGACAACAGTTAAACAAACAACCACCTTGATAAAAAAATTGAAAGTGGAAGGAGCAGCAGGCCCCAATGGGATTCCAAACGCCTTATTTAAATATGATCCCGATTTTTGGGCAAAATACCTGACGCCACTATTCAATCATGTATATAAAGAAAAAATGATACCGCAGTCATGGCAGGGTAACATCTTCCACCCAATACACAAAAACGGGTGTAGAATGGAACCCGGGAACTACAGATTGATAGCATAAATTGATGTAGAGGCAAAGCTCTTCGCGTCTTGTATATTGATTCACCTCCGACAATGGATAAACGAAAACAAAATAGTAACAAAATAGTACCAAAATTCCAAACGGGTTTTATGGAAGGTACGGGTTGCACAACTAATCTTTCAGCACTGGCACTATTAATCGAAGGAGCAGGGAAAAAGAAGACCGGACTATTAGCCTGCTATATAGACCTGAAATCCGCTTTTGACCGCGTTCCAAGACACCGCCTATGGAAAAAACTTGAAACTTGGGGTCTCCCGCTGGCTCTAATTGACACTATAATAGCCTTATATAGCGGAACGTGGGCAAAAGTAAAGCTTGGTGATGGGAGACGAATATCCGCAGAATTAAAAATAAGAAATGGCCTCAAACAAGGCTGCGTGCTCTCTCCAAGCCTTTTTAACATATATTTGGCAGATTTGGAAAGTCCTCTGCAGAATGCGAACGGACACCCACCAAAATTGGCCAACGAATGCATCCAGTTTTTACAATATGCAGACGACATTGTAGTTTTAAGTCAAACACCGATAGGTCTCCAAAGAATAATATCCAAATTAACGGACTATTTTGACTGTGAAGGCCTGGAACTAAACATCAAAAAAACAAAAGTGGTGAGATTGGCGGGCTCAAGTAGACGATCATTCAAGTGGTACACAAAGGACAAACACATTGAGGAAATAACATCATACAAATACCTGGGGGTTACAATAAGCAAAAATATGACCTTTTTACATCAAAAAAGAAACATCGTCGCAAAAACACAGTCACTGAGTTTCGCCTACAGAACACTTCTAAAGAAATTGCAATGCCCGTCACATGACCATCTCCTAAAAGTAATGGCAGCCCAAGTTTTACCATCTCTTTCCTATGGGCTAGAAATATGGCACGGGAAAGAAATTCACATTTTAAACACCCTCCAGACAAAAATATATAAATCGGTGTTTAACCATTACAAAGGATCAGCTCCAGCGCAAATAAGATTGGAATTCGGCTTGCAAAATCAAATATATCAAAGGAAAGCGGTTTTAGCGAAATGGTGCTGGAAACTCAAGATCAGCAGAATTAGGATCACTAAATAACCTATGTTGGCTAGAAATCAAAAAACAATATGATCAAAAAGAACCCAATTCTTGGGGTGACGACTTGCGCACATCCTTAGAAACCCTCAAAATAGAGGAGATCTGGAACAGTCAACTAGAAGAAGCATCCTTTAAAAAGATTTGCAAACTAAATGCAAAAGCTCTATCACTGATAGAAGACAAAAAGACTCTGGCCAAACGTCGACACGCATGGACTGTATTAAATTCGTATAAACGATTAAAACTGCAACCCTACCTCGTGGCACACTTTCGGCTATCTTTAAAAATGAAATTCATGGCTTTTAGACTGGGCAACCATTTTTCCAAAGACTTGATTCCGTCATGGAAAGACACACACCAGGGACCAAGATGTAGACTATGCGGGTACCATACGGAAACATTGTCACCTCCTGTGCACGTGCGAGTCAACAAAAGACGAGAGAAGAATTTTGTTGAAACCAGTCCTAAATATGTTTCAGATCCGCACCTGCAGGCAGGCTATCAGCTGGATGGGAGCTGGTTCGAACATTTTAATATGTCGCGGGGTAAAATTTATGAAAATAGTAGAGACTTTGCTTTTAAAAGCTGAAACAACCTAAAAACGGGGTCTGGAAAATAATGTTTTACTTTTTAAAGAAACAGAAAATATATTTTAAGAAAATGAATTTTAACTTTTTTCTATTAAATTGAAATTTGCATATGTATACTTTATGGTTGTGATAAACTAAATAAAGTTAATTTTGACTGGCTGACTGTGATTGGACAGTTTGTAAATGTAAGGTATTTGTTTGGAATGTGATTTTTGGCATAAAAAGGGATGACTTGCTTTGTAAAATTGAGCAGTCTCCTGAGAACTCATACCGTGTTGACTTCTAGGACTTCTGTTACTGGCTGCAGCCAATAAATTCGATCTTTGACGCCACCAAGATGTTTCCGTGTCTCTGTGTTCTAAGACCGGTGATTCCCGAAGACTTTGGGCGTGCCCCTGGCGCCGCCGGGTCTTAAATAACCAGGTCTTCAGTCCCTTGTGCCATTATCTGGTCCACGCATGAGTCCTTTAGTAGAGGATGAAGTTTCATCACGATCGACCTGTTACCCAGAGTGGCACACAGCTGTCCTGTATAGGAGGCAGTCCCCTGAGAGTTACACCTTCTGAAGGAGGAGCTCTGAGGCCTTATTCAGGCACCTAGCAGTCACAGAACGGAGGAGGTGATACCTTATTTCATTCTCTGACCCTGCTTCTGACATCATGTGTTTGTCCCCCCACCCCCAAAGGGCTGGAGGGCACCAAAGTCATTAAACACTGTACTTGTACACATTGTGTGAATTCGAATTTCAGTAAAAGTAAGCCCTAATATATAGGAGTTCTGCACTTCAGTTGTTGAATGTGTTTACAATCTCAAAAACACGAGGTCATAAAAGCATTTGAGGCATCCAAATGATTCCATTGGCTGGAAATGCCTTTCTTTCGAATCTGTTCCGAGTGGTCTTTTTGAAAAAAGAAATGTTTTCATGGGGATGTGAGTGAAGTAGGGGTGATTTGACTAAGCACCGCTTGTAATTTAACGGACTTCATTTTACAGATGCTCTCTTTGGCTGATCCAGACAGATTACGGTTGGTTTGTAATGGCACACATTGCGACAGTGCCCACTTGTAAAATAAATACAAATTGTATTGGGTGGGGATGGGTGAGCTGAAGCAAGCTACTGCTCACTTGGGCTCCCAGGGATGACTGTTAACATGGTACTGTCTCGACGTAGAAATTGATAAGGTGATCAGCCTCGTTTTAGTTTCCTGTCTAGTTACAAGCAGACCTACCAGGCAGCGTTTTAAGAGCGTTGCCTGTCACGACCTGGGTTAATGAAACTCAGTTATGCATCTTTACTGTGAAATCATGCAGACCAAATAACTGTGGATTTGTAAATGCCCACCAGCGAGTGATTGGATTCTAACTTCATATATGGTACACAAAGTCCCAGAATGCCACCATCTGATGTAAAGGCAGAGACATAGCAAAACTTTCTGAAAAACAAACCGAACGGCCAGCAGCCGCCGGACCCCCCCCCCCTTCCCCGCCCCATACCCCCCTCCTTTGCAGTGGCTCTTAACTGTAACATGGTTGGCTTGATCTGCCACCGTCTCTTCCACACAGGCCTCCCTGTAATGATGGTGCGCTTTGGAGCCTGCAGGTTCAGCGCCGCCTGGTCACCTGCAGTAAATATTTGACTGGGGCTGCCCGCCGTTGCGATGTCCTGCGCAGACCCGTTCACTTTGAAAGTTGAATGTTCGCAGTCACTAGGGGCTGCAGCAGCATCAGGCGCAAACTGCAAACAAGCTGCAAGAAAGAAGGATTGGGCACCATACACTAATCAAATCAAGTTCTCCTGTTCCAACAGGTGACAGCTGCACCACAAGGGGGATTTGGGGGGCAGCCGAGCCTCGAGGTCTGCCCCCCGGGCAGGTTTGGGAGGGGGAAGGGGTTTCATGGGCGCGGCCATTTTGCCGCCGGATGGGCTGCCTGGGAGAGCCCAAAGGCAGCCCAAATCCTCCTAATAAGCCCAATTAACGGCTTCTTATCGGGACGCCGCTTCCGCCCAGCCACCATTTTAGGTATTGTAACCTGGTGGCTGGGTGTGTAGTGCTGTAGCTTGTCGTGTGAGGTGATTTAGCTAGCTGTGTCGGTTATTGTAGGTTGGTGCTAGGATGTCGAGAGCGGATGATATTCGTGTACTCGAGGCCATCCGCCTGCTGAGTGAAGCAGGGCGGATGGACCTCTTGGTGGGGCCGCCGGAGGCGCGGCCGGTGAGGCAGGCGTCGTTCGGGGTGGCAGCGGCCGTTCTGGCCTGTTCGCCACCGAGGAAATCCCAGAAATTGCAGGTGAGTCTCCGGGGCCGCGCCGATGTCAGGAGCGCGGCCCTGGTTGACGGAGGGTCGCGTGCGAGGCGCGTTGCCAGGGGCGCCTCGCCGCGTTTACAAGGGGCGGAAGGGGGCGGGGAAGCGGGCGGGCGGCGGGATATGAATGTCGGGCGGGCGCGCGTGGAGTCGAGCGGCCGCCCGGGTGTTGGCGGGGGGGCTGTGAGGCGGAGCGGGCCCTCAGTAGAGAGCGAGGGAGGGGTGGGGGACAAGGACGTAGGAGCGGGGGCGGAGCGGGAGGGAAGGGGGAAAAGGCAAGGACGGGGTCGATGCTTGGTGGAAGACCAGGCTTTGAGGAGGCGTGTGGAGAGCCCCTCGCCGGCCCGGCTGGGGGCGGGGGAGAGGGGTAGGAGCGAGGCCAAGAGAGGAGGGAAAGGGGGAGGGGTGGGGGCCGCTGGCAAGGGGGGGGGCCAGGTGGGGACGGCTGTGGGGGGACTGGGGATTGACCAAGGGCATAGGGGGGGGGGGTCCCCGATTCTTTTCGAATCTGAGGAGAGCGAAAGGGAGTGGGAGGGGCTAGATGTGTTTTCGTCATGGGAGGAAGGGATTAGGGAGGCCCGCATGGCGGAGGAAGGGAGGGAGACGGTGGTGGAGGAGGCAGGGCCTTCAAGGCAGGCAGAGGTGGTTTATGGGCGGGTTGGCAGCGGGGAGCGGGCAGGGGAGGACGCCGTGGGCGACGCGGGGGCAGGTGTAGGGGGGCTATGTTGGAGTGAAGACGAGGAGGAGGGGGGGGCAAGGGAGAGATGGGGGAAGTGGCGTTGGGCAGACGAGGCGGAGCAGTGGCAGGGGACCAGCACACCAGCAATACCTTTTTTATTACAGGGTAGTAGTCGACGCGGGGAACCAGACTTGGCACGGCTTGGGGCGGCCCAGCGACGCCAAGGAGAAGGGAAGGCGGAGCCTCCGGCGGCGAGCCTGGAGACCACGCGGGATCGCGGCGCGACTGGCTCAAGAAGGCCCCAGGCGGGCTCGCCGGTCCCAGCACCCACAGGGCCCAAGCGGCTTGGGGAACAGCAGCATACCTGGAGCAACGACAAAGAGGACTATTTTACTTTGGGCGAGGGCAGAGGCGAAGAGAGGGCCTCTGGCAGGTTTAGGTCGGCGCCGCCGGTGGCGCGCCGGACTTATAGATGGGGTGGTGTGGAGTTGGTGGAAGGAGAGGATAGTGCAGAGGAAGGTGAAGTGAGAGGGGGGCCGGGCGGACGGGGGCCCGGTAATGGTGTTGGTTCTTTGTTACAGGTGTCACGGGGCCTGGGTGCTGCGGCGGCCCGGACACAGTCGAGAGGTAGATCGGTGGACAGGAGAGTCGAGGAGCGACGAGAAGATACGTTGCTTGCAGGTAAAAGCGGGATGGCGCCGCGGATGGTGTCGGTGGGGGTGGGGGGAGAAGGGGAGGTGGGGACGGGTGGTAGACTATGCAAAGGGAGGTATGTGGCGGACCGGGGTGTGGGGACGGATGTGGCTGCGCTGGGGGGTTTGGGCGGGGGCACTTCGGGGTTGCCGGAGGGGAAGGTGGAGAAACCGGAGGTGGGGGGCAAAGCAGACAGCGTGGCAGCGGACAGCGCAGCAGCGGGCGGCGCGCCAGCAGCGGGGGAGGGCGCAAAGAAACCTGACAGCAAAGAGTTAAAGTTTAAACGACTTCCGTATATGGGAGTCACGAAGCCGCTAGGGGCGCATTTGATGGCAGTTACTAAAGAAAAGATATGGAAGGGAGAGTATGTGGAAATGTTAAAGCTCTTACATAGGGAGGTGCGGTCGAAGGAAGGGTCAAAAGAGGAGGAGTACGAGCTACAGAAGCGCCCGAGGGTGCCGCTTACAATCGAAAACTGGACGGCGGCATTTCTGATTTTCGCAAGTGTGTATTGCGAGAAATTCCCAGAGAGGTCGGTGTCCCTGTTTAAGTACATGGACGTTATCAGGAAGGCTCAGATTACTGGGGGGGGGTATGCGTGGGCGCAGTACGACGAGGAGTTCAGAGCGAGAATGGCGTGGGACACGGAGGCACAGTGGGGCGAACTGGATTCCGATTTGTGGCAGCACACGATGGGTCTGGCGGGATCGGGCAAAACTATCTTCACTGCCAGCGGGCTCCCGATCATATATCAGCCCTTTCAAGGGCGCCCCACCCGTGGAGGGGTGGGGGCGGGAGCCAAGAGCCAGCCCGGGACCGCAGGGCCCTGCTGGGATTTTAATAGAGGGGCGTGTGCCAGGGAGCACTGCCGTTTTCGACACGAATGCTCAGCGTGCGGGAAGTATGGGCACCCGGCGACGCGATGCTGGGGCCCGACCGGGCAGCAATATGGAGGCACACACACGGCGGCGGGAGCAACACGGCCTGGGGGCGGGCAGCAGTCTGGGGGCGGTCGGGGTGGAAAGGGTCCTGGGCCGAAGGGCTCATACGCCGGTTAGAGTGGATAAGTTGACGGCAGCCCTACGCAATTACCCAGACGCGGGGGCTGCAGAACGTCTACGGAGCGGGTTTCGAGACGGTTTTCGGCTGGGTTACGAGGGTCCGCGGGTGCGTCGGTGGGCGGACAATTTGAGGTCAGCGAGGGAGCACCCGGAAGTGATACAGGCTAAACTAGACAAGGAAGTCCAAGAGGGGCGCATGGCGGGGCCTTTTGAGGATTGGCCACTGACGGACTTGATAGTGTCCCCTATAGGTGTGGTGCCCAAGAAAGAGGCAGGTCAGTTCCGGCTCATACAACATTTGTCGTGGCCAGACGGAGGGTCTGTTAATGATTTTATCAGCGAGAGCGAGGCCACAGTGGTGTATTCCTCGGTGGAGGCGGCAATGGCGTTGGTGGTGAAGGCGGGTAGAGGCGCAGTGATGGCTAAATGTGACATCAAGTCGGCTTTCCGGCTACTGCCTGTTCACCCAGACGACTGGGGCCTACTGGGGATCCAGTTTCACGGCCGCTGGTATGTGGACAAGGCGTTACCGATGGGGTGCTCGATGTCCTGCGCGCTCTTTGAATGTTTCAGCACGTTCCTGCAGTGGTTCTTTACGGAATGCACGGGTCACCAAGGAGTCACACACTACCTGGATGACTTTTTCTTGGTCGGGGCGCCGGACTCCACGAACTGCCAGGTAGCTCTGGACAGGTTTCAGGAGATCATGGTGGACCTGGGGGTGCCGTTGGCACCGGAGAAAACAGTGGGGCCAGGCACGGCGCTGTCCTTCCTGGGCATTGAGATAGACTCACAGAGGATGGAGGCACGGCTGCCGGCGGACAAGAAGCAACAGATGCTGGGGCTGCTGCAGATGATGGTGGCCAGGAATAAGGTGACGGTGTTGGATGTCCAAGTGCTGCTGGGGCACCTCAACTTCGCGTGCAGGGTGGTGCGGGTCGGTAGGACATTTTGCAGGCGCCTCGGCCGGGCTTTGGCGGGGAGGAGGCCTCCACATCATCGCGTGCGCGTGTCGGCGGGGGTGCGGGAGGATTTGCGGATGTGGCGTTTTTTCCTGCACCAGTTCAACGGAGTGCCCTTACAGCGGGACGTGGACTTGGTGTGGGATGTGCAGATCTTCTCGGACGCTGCGGGTAGCGAAGGTTTCGGGCTCTACTGGAACGGGAAGTGGTGCGCAGAGAGGTGGCCCCCGGAGTGGTCGGGAGGCGGGAGGAGCATTGCGTTTCTGGAGCTCTTCCCTTTGATTGTGGCGATCTGGCTGTGGGGAGAAGTGCTGGCGCATCGGCGAGTGACGTTCAATGTGGACAATATGGCAGTGGTGCAGGTGGTAAATCGCCAGTCCGCCAGGGATGAGCAAGTGCTGAAGCTGCTGCGGGTGTTTGTGCTGGGCTGTTTGCGGCATGATATTGCTTTTCGCGCGGTACATGTCCCAGGAGTTGACAATGACATTGCGGACGCTCTATCTCGTTCGCAGTGGGGGAGATTCCGTGGGTTAGCCAAGGACGCGGAACGGGACCCGACTCCGCTGCCGGCGCAGATGTGGGACATAGGCAACACCGGATGTTGCAGCTGGTTCTAGGATCCTTGGCAGAGTCAACCAGAACAGCGTATGTGGCAGCCTGGGGGGAGTTTGTAGCGAATGGGGCGCGGTGGCGGCCGCCCGGCAGGGACAGGCAGGAAGAGGTGGTGCAATATTTGCTGGAACTGATTGGAAGGGGGTTGTCGAGAGTGACGATAGCGGGTAAGCTGGCTGGGATCGGTTTCATGGGTAAGCTTCTATGGGGATACGCCCCGTCCGCAGGTGAATTGGGGTCCAGGATGTTGGAAGGTTGGGCGCGGGAATGCGGGCGGGGGGGGGAAGTGCGGCGGCCGGTGTCAGTGGAAATGTTAGGCAGAGTGGTGCTGATGCTGCCGCGTGTGTGCAAGGATGACTGGGAGGCATGCTTGTTTGGGACACTAATGGTGTGGATGTTTGCGGGGGCCTTTCGGGTGTCGGAGCTTTTGGGCTCCAAGGCGGAGAGGGGCGTGGATTGGGCTGAGGTCCGAGTGTCGCAGTCGGAAGTGCGATTGTGGTTACGAAAGTCCAAAACGGACCAGAGGAGTGTGGGGGCCTGGGTGACCATGGAGAAAAGGGGGGAGGGCGGTGAGTGCCCGGTGCTTTGGGGCAGGAGATGGATGGCGGTGGGGGATGCGAATGGTCTGGTGTTTCGGCACGCGAATGGGAAGGGGGCGACGGGGCGTCAGCTGTTGGGAGTGTTGCGGAAGGCATTGGCGAGATTGGGAGTGGATGGGCGAAAACTTGGCCCGCATTCTTTTCGAATTGGGGCGGCATCCGAGGCACACCGTCAGGGACAGGGGAGGGGGGCCATCATGCGCTTGGGTAGGTGGACGTCAGATTGTTATCAACGCTACGTGCGCGGAGCTGTCCCGGCGCGTGCGCGCGTTTTGGCATTGGGGGGACAGTGTTGATTGACATATGTTTCTCATTCCAGGTTCGGTGGCGGGGCCCTCGTCCCGAGAGATGTTGATCTGGATTGTGGGTCACTCATTTGTGAAGAGGGCGATGATGCAAGCGCAAGACAGCTATTTTGGGGATGGTTTGGGGTTCAATCCTGATTTGTTCAAGGTGTTTTGGTTAGGGAGGGGGGGGATGAGATGGAAAGAGTTGGTTACCACCCTGAATGGTTTGGTGTGCGGGGGGCGGTGCCCCGACGTGTTGGTCCTCCATTTGGGGGAGAACGATTTGGTGCGGGAGACAGGTTTGGTGCTGATGAGGGCGATGCGGCGGGATCTGGCAGAGCTGCGCAGGCGTTGGTCGGGGTGTACGGTGGTGTGGACCGAGTTGGTCCCGCGCAGAGTGTGGCGAGGAGCGGTGAAGCCGCAGGCGGTGGACAAGGCGAGGCGGAAGGTCAACGTGGAGATGGTTCGCTTTTGTCGTCATGTGGGTTTCACGCGCATATGGCACAGAGACATTAAATATGATGCGCCGGAGATGTTTAGAGGTGATGGAGTACATTTGTCCCGGATGGGAATGGATCTATACCTGTTGGAGCTTCGGGAGGTGTTGGCGAAGTTGTTGGGGGTACGACGGGAGTAAGGCGTTGGTGACGGACAGCGAAGTGAAGGGGCGGGGGTGGGGGGGCAGGGAAAGGGGGGATGAGGTGTATCCACCTACCCCACTTTCCCTGGGTGGCGGAGTTTGGGTTGATGTTGGCCAAGTTTGGCTGGAGTTCGGGTCTTTATATTGATGTTTGGGGATTTGGGGAGCGGGAGCGGGGAAAGGGAAAACAGTTGTGGAGTTACATTAGAGGGGTTAGTTACAGTTGCAATAAGGCAGATAGGTCTGCAGGTTTTACAAGGTTTGGAGTTAAGATGTAGGGGAGAAAATGATACATGACGATGTTATGGAATTTGTATATCTGGATATGCAGGGTGGGGGGATTGTATCATGTGGGGATCGTAGGGGTGGAGGGAGACACAAACCTAAGGGGTCAGGTAACTAGATGTCTAGAGAGGTTTAGTTTTGTGAGGCGGTTGCCAGGGGTTAATACATGTGATGTGCACCTGTTTCAAATAAAGCGGCCTTTTACACACAAAATGGTAGTCGGTCTTGATTGCCCCCTTCATCCCTCCCAAGGGGGATTTGGGGGGCAGCCGAGCCTCGAGGTCTGCCCCCCGGGCAGGTTTGGGAGGGGGAAGGGGTTTCATGGGCGCGGCCATTTTGCCGCCGGATGGGTTGCCTGGGAGAGCCCAAAGGCAGCCCAAATCCTCCTAATAAGCCCAATTAACGGCTTCTTATCGGGACGCCGCTTCCGCCCAGCCACCATTTTAGGTATTGTAACCTGGTGGCTGGGTGTGTAGTGCTGTAGCTTGTCCCACCCGCCCACCCTTAAGTGAGGGTTTTGGGGGGGGGTGGAGTTGGCGGCGGTTAATTATCGGGCAGGTGGCTGTGTTTGGGACAGGTGCACAGGGAAAAATCTTGCTGTATGGTTTTGTCGCTTGGAGCAGGTGCAGGCGGAGTTTGGGTTGATGTTGGCCAAGTTTGGCTGGAGTTCGGGTCTTTATATTGATGTTTGGGGATTTGGGGAGCGGGAGCGGGGAAAGGGAAAACAGTTGTGGAGTTACATTAGAGGGGTTAGTTACAGTTGCAATAAGGCAGATAGGTCTGCAGGTTTTACAAGGTTTGGAGTTAAGATGTAGGGGAGAAAATGATACATGACGATGTTATGGAATTTGTATATCTGGATATGCAGGGTGGGGGGATTGTATCATGTGGGGATCGTAGGGGTGGAGGGAGACACAAACCTAAGGGGTCAGGTAACTAGATGTCTAGAGAGGTTTAGTTTTGTGAGGCGGTTGCCAGGGGTTAATACATGTGATGTGCACCTGTTTCAAATAAAGCGGCCTTTTACACACAAAATGGTAGTCGGTCTTGATTGCCCCCTTCATCCCTCCCAATTCTCCCCGTATTCTCAGTACATGCCGCGCAGGTAATTGCAGGGCACCCATTACTGAAGTGCCCCGACGCAGTCAGTTTGTGAAACTGCGCATCATAATTCAGAAATTACCAATGTTACTTAGTAAGCAGCCCTCTATTACATCTTATACCCTGTGTTTTTAAATCCATGTTGTGCTTTTGGTGGCAGTGCTATTTCTGCGAGCGTGGTTTGCTGGAATGTATAATCATTTGCCCGCTTCTTTGGCACACACCTGCAGGCACCCTTCTGTGGTTGAAGCGATTAAACGCTAATTAATGCAACCACAGCGCTTCTGAGGGTTTGGGCTCTTCCAGAGTGCTCACAATGTTTGACAAAGAAGTTATTTTGGAAAACGCATTACAGTTCATTGCCCACGGTCGCACAATTAATCGAGTGAGGAAAGACGAGATTAAAACTCAAGGCTTTATTTTGAGTAGACAAGAACTGTGGAGTCCAATCACAAAATTGATTTTATCTTCAATGCAAAGGCAACAGAAGCGCACTTCAGCATTATACCTGCCACAACCTCCATTGTTAACAAGCATTGGCATAGCCAATAGGTCTCCCTTTGGGACCTTATAAGTGTTTAGCCATGCAACAGTTGATGTTGTTGCACCAAGGATATTGTGCTGGATAACTTAACACTTATAAGGTCCCAAAGGCGAGACCTATTGGCTATGCCAATGCTTGCTTTCCTTTACCTCTCCTCTTTTTTTTTTTCTTTCACCTCATACTTTTTCCGCATTTAACACAGTGAAGTAGTGGAACATGCAATAATGATGGCTGGTGTATGGAAAAATATCCAGCCTCCTCACCAGCAATGAAAACTGATTCAGTTCTTGTTTTGTAAAAACAACCAAAACAATCATGCTGAAGAAGTTTAGGGGGCGGAAAGGTTTTTTAGGAGCCAGCCACTGATGCTGCCAAGTCGGGGTTGCCAAATACCAGGCTGTGATGCATTTCCTATGGGAACTGTATCAATATTCCTGTTTCTGACCCTTGTCCGGTTAATAAATCAATAGTGGCCATACAACGGCACAGAAACCCGGTTTCTGATTAGGTCATAGCGCATGCTACCACGTTAGGCAAGCACTATTCCCCCAGCCCCCATAGAAAGCATACCTAGTTCTCAAAACAAATCAAACCTCCAGCAACCAGGGAAATCCCCCGCAGCTATTGTTTTGATTTAACCAAGAACTCCAGTAAAGAATGTACGAACGACCAGTTCTTATGACATCCTTATTGACGTATTTATGTCCATCGTTACATCAATCTCGGCACCTTTCAGGTATAAATATTACCAACATTGCCCTAAGCAAACACACGGTGGTGGTGACGAGGTTGGAGCAGCGATACTTGCAGAGGAGCCCAGCAGATGCAGGAAGCCCACGGACGCTGACCCTCCCTTTTGACGCGCTGAGAGAGAGATGCTGCCTTTTCTCTTGCTGAGAAATCCAGCCCCGGCGTTTCCGGCCGCCCTTGCGGGCAACTGGGATATCGAGTCCTGAGATTGAGATACCAGCCCTCCAGCCTTCTAAATCCCAGGTACTGAACTGAATAACCCCTCACAGAGAATTCTTGAATCAGATCCTTGGCAAAGCAAACTTAACTTAAACTGCTACTTATCTACTCCCGCCCACGTATTAGGCTTAGGTCAGGTACACTGGGGTAGGTGTAGCTAGAAGCACCAGTTGAGTACGATTAGTCAATGTATATATGTATATAACTTTTATCCATTTAAAGTATCATATGGCTAAGAAACCATATCAATGCTTTTACAGTATTATTTTATAATTCTGTTTTTACTGTATGCACTTTACTTAACTATAAGTATTGCAATAATAGCGATTCATTTCTCTTGTATGAGAAAAGAGACTGATCAATAAATAACACCTTTTTATTGAACACGCCCGTCTCTTCCTTTTCTCTACAATCTGGTGAAACTAAGAATGCACGTACTGACTGAGTAAAATAAGTTGTCTTTTGTTTTCACACGACTCTAGAGATATACTCTTGATTAGGGGAGAGCAAAGTTGTCATGTTCTATGGTTGTCAGAAACGAAATCCCTTCTTGTCTATCCAGGGAGGTTAAACTCCTCCTTGCCTATTCGAGAAAGTTTCTAGTGAACTCTGAGCTAGCTGGCACACACATAACTTTAAGTCTAATATCGTCGGTAGAAGACCTAGTTAACCACAGTCCTACGTCTATACTATTGAAGATATTATTCCAATGCGCAGAGCCTATTGGGAGAATAGGAACTACACTACAAGGCTGCCTAGTCTTGATTCCACCTCATGGCTCCCTCTCTCATCTCCATACATTTTCTTTCTGTTTATCTCACTCTTACATGTTTTCCATTCCTGCTTTCTCCCTTTGTCACCGTCTTCCTATGTTTTTTCTTGCTTCCCCTCTGACCTTTTTCTGCCTTCTCTCTTGCTTTCGGTCAAAATCTGATGATGAAAATTAATTTAGCGTAAGCATAATATATCACATGATAACTGTAGTAAAGTTATCTGCGGTAAACATATCGTGACAATACCAAACAAGCATTTGCAATGCAATAGGTATCACATTTGCGAGAGTTTGAGCTATTGGGGTTGTAAATAACAGTGCCTTTTATTTATGTGTTTTGAAAAGCTGCAAGCGGTGCATAAAAACGCACTTTGTACTTACAGTCCTTGCTTACGAAAAGCAAGGCTGGCAGTAAAAGAGGTGTAGTTACTGCCAGCGTTGCTTCCCGTAAGCAGCAACTGTAAGTACAAAGTGCATGTTTACGCACCACTTGCAGCTTTTTAAAATACGTTAATAAAAGGTATTGGTCTTTACAATGCCAATAGCTCAAATGTGAGACCTATTGCATTGCAAATACTTGTTTGTGGAGTCATTGAGGCTTCCTCCCACATCTGACTCCTCTTCACAAAACATTATGGCCAAGGCATGCTTCAGACATGCAAATCTATCCATGTGGCCATTTGCGCCCTATCTGTGAACGCTGCATGCCAGATCCTGGTCCTACAGTCCACGAAGTTACATGTACTTGTTGGTAGGAATACCCAGTTATCACACCTACCTAAGGGCGACAACAGTAGCATGCATACGTGCCATTTATCCTCTAAATAAGGGCATTCCTCCTATGCCCACTCACTGTGCTAGCTAGTCCTTTCAGTCTGTAAGAGTATAACCATCATTTATTAATGCATGGATCTGACCCTGTATAGTATTTAATTTAATATGGTTCTGCAATATTTGGTAACAGTTTGTTAAAGTCAGTTGCTATTTACCTCGATTATAGAAGGCTGGGAGGTAAGCTAAAATGATAATGTAGCATTTGGTAATGGAAGATGGTGTGCCTTAGTAAAGCAGACTTTGAGTCCAGGTTATGTCTGTAATGGAAGACATCTGTTGAGAAAGATGAAGAAAGGTCTGCGACTGTATGTCTGTGAACCTAACTGAGTGATGTGGGCTTCTTATCCCCTTTCCTGCAGCCCGAATTCCGCTGTGGTGCGGGGATTTAATTAGGGGGCATAACCCCTTGCGTGCTCACGACGGCCGGGGGCCATCCTATGTGACGGTAGGCGCGTGCGGAGGACGGCCGGGGGCCATCTGAACTCCGCCCACTAATTAATTCTTCCACACAGGCGGGGAATTTGCGCCACGCTGGGGAATCGGCGGCGTTCGGACGGCCCCTGGCCATCCTGAGCACACGCCCACCGTGACGTAGGACGGCCGGGGGCCGTCCTGAGCACACAAGGGGTTAATGAAACAGCCTGCTGATCGGAGGATTCCCGTAGTGTACACTCACAGGTCCACTAAGACAGCATTTACTTACCTGCTCCTCCATATTAGGAAGCCTTTCTCTCTGTACAGGTTTCTTTGGTCGATGAGGGAGTGTCCTGTTAAGGTGTTCTCTTCAAGAGTGATTTTCTAATTGCACTTCCTTTAGAGTGCCTTTCTGTGCTTAAGCCACACCATGGGGTGAGGGGCTGTAAACTATTGCAAGATACTGATAAACTAACGTTCAGACGTTACAATAACATATCAGTTTCCCCTAAAATTATCCATTACAGCAGAGCTTGATTTCTGAAACAGCACACAAATCCACTGCACCACAGTGAGGCGAAAAAAATGCACGCTCTCTATATATAAGTGCATTTTAAAGGAAAATGTGGGTTCATTTAACGAACAGCTACAGGATAGCTGAGAGTTCACAATGATACAAATCACATGGGTAATTCTGAAACTCAGTGCATGAAAAAGAAAAGAATCGTGATACTGGAATCGCAGTTTTATGGGGAGGAGTGGGCCAGAACTAATCCCAGACAATGTGAGCGACTAATAAACTATTACAGTGAATTATTTCTTCAAGTTATTGCTACTAAACCGGGCCCCCTACGAGGTGCATTTTTTTCACACAAAGCTAATGAATGTTGGCTGATTTTTGAGTTTAGTAAATGACAAAGTAGCATTTATGTGTTTTATCCCCAGACGTGAGATTTACCTACTGTTAGGATTTGGTATGGACCAATAGCAGGACATATATGTCTTAATATGAAAAACCATAGAATCTTCAGAGGACGTACTGTCTTTTTCACATATGTACATCATTTACATGCTGTTTGTTTACATCCTTGTTTATCCAGCAACAAACCTACACGTATAATGCATTTCCTTATTGTATGTAATAAGAATGACTAATTTTTTTTATTGGTCTATTTCCTTCTGCTACAAATGAGAGCTGGCACTATTATGCATTTTAGCAGGACTCCGTTTACCGACCTCAATCAATTTCAAGACTCAGTTGACCTGGCTAAGATTGTCACTGGTAGCCTGCAAGGTACCACATGTGTCAGCAGTGAGATTTTAACTCACCGGAGCCTTTGCCTTTGAAGAGTGACTGTAAATATTGTTCAGTTAAGGAGGTAGTGCAAGAAAGCTCTGATGTAACAGAGAATCTGGGAAGGTAAATGAACGTGCGCAGCATGTGTATGCCGGTGCAAATACTCATGGACATCATCAAAGAGTTATATGGAGTGAGTTTTTGAAGAGAGGCCTGGCTATGCCTGTACATATTGTGTAAAATCAGTAGCACCTATCCGTTTCGTCTGTAAATCTATGAGCCTTTCTCACAAATGGAAGTGATGGAGGCAGAGCCTGGTGAGTGTGCTTAATGTGTATGACTGAGAACATACTTTTCCAGTCTTCTTTCCGAAACCCAAAACGTCCGAAAGAGAAATGGGTAAGAATGTCCATTATTGTACACATGCTAGATGCACTGGCCCCTGACCCCATTGGGTCCGCTGAGCCCTGCCCTACTGAAAGACTGGGGTGCATGCCTGCACAGCATCTGTACAAAAGTATGCATGCTCATTCGACCCCAACTCTAAAGATTTGGAGGAACATCTGTCTAGTCTCCTAAAGAGAGACAGGAGAGCATGCACACTTTCATACAATGCTCCGCATGCCCTGGCCTGTGCGCCTTAGATAGAGCATGTGAGGCATTGGCTTAGGAGGGAGGTGCGGGTGCATAGACAGCATGTGTACCAGCTCCTCTTTCCTTTATGGTATGCATTCTCTGAATGCATTGCCCCGTCCATTTTTAAAAACGTTTTTTTGTCATTTGTATATAGCATAAACTCGACTCAAAGGTATTGGAGTGCTTTATGTAAGCACTGGTTACGTTACCCACGGACACATACATTATTTTGTGGGCACGGAGAGATTATGATTTCTCCAGATTCACAGGATGTTGAGCCTGATTCAAGTTAAAGCAGCAGGTGTACTAACACCGGGGTCAAGTTAATGCAGCAGGTGCAGTAACACAGGGGTCAGGAAAGTGGAGAAGTGTGGCTCACTGGTTAGAGGAGGCAGACCTGGAAGCAGAGGTCAGCTCGGGACCAGGGTTCAATTCCCGGCTCGGCGGGGTCTTGAGTCCTAAAATGTCCATGGACTCGACAATTCTCGCTCCGGTGCCTACTCGATTCACGGGTTCACACTCTGCGACTCTGGGCAATAGCTTGCTTAATCTCCACAACGGCCCCTCGCGGCGGGATGCCTGGCTTTCACCTTGCGGATACCCTGCTGGGGTTATCTCACAGGGGAATACCAGGACGGGTTCCCTAAGCAAGCGCTTAGAAACCGCTCGGTGATTTGCGCTATATAAATTCCTGTACACAAAGTAAGGAGCAGTTAAAGAAAGATCTAGAGGTGGGCTAAACAGGTATATGGATAGGCAGGGCACTGGGCAATCTCAATGAGTAAACTCACTTTCCCCCACCACTGCCTTCAGCCCGGATGGCGCAATCTTCTTCAAGCCAGGTTTTCACTTCCGGGTTTTTGGGCGTGGCCAAGGCTAATCGTCGCATCATAGCAGAGTTATCAAAGGTTGTGTCAAAGCAAGCCCATGCACGGCCCCCTCTTTAAGTGAATACAAAATATATATATATTTTTTTAAACTGCACAAGATAATGCTGTAGCTTATTATTTAATTTTATAGCACACGATTTGGGAAGAGTAAGTGCCTGAATAACCCTCCTGTATGGTCGTGGACTTGTCCCGGAGGCATCGTCGCTCATAATAAAGGGGATACTGCCGTAGTTGGAGTGAGCATCATGAAGATCGAATCGGGGGAAAGTGGCAGGCGGAAAAGCGACGGGCAGGCAACAAGTTACTGCGCAGACCGTCTCCTCCTGTTATCTAACAGGACTTTCAGACTTCTGCAGCCTGTCCTCCCAGCCTCTGTGCCACACGTAGAAGCACAATGAACAGCACTTGTCATTGTCCAGACAGCCTTAGATTTCACAGAAAAAAAACACATTCACACGATCTGTCACGCCTGCCTTTCGGGAATTGTCAGATTGCCCTGCGGGCCAGTGCAGGGCAAGCGCCACAGTGCGAAGAATACAGGGAAAGCACATTGGATGACCCAGATACGGATCACTGGTAGGGTACTGGCATAAGGGGGCGCAACCAAAATCGGGATCCTTCTTCTGCCACCTTTGATATTATTACAATTGTCAGCCTCCAGGATAAAGTCTCCTTTCTCCTCATTCCCATCGCATCGGCGTTATCTTCCTCCACATCTCTTGAAGGTGCTTACGATGAGAGGGAGGAGACAGAGCTTTGAAACTGAAAGCGCCGCAAGGATTAGTTGAAAGTTATTTAAACAAGAGGCCTTGCGGAACAAGGGAGAAGAGGGGGCCACGCCCCTAACCAGATGGCTGCAGTCAATTAAGTGCGAGCGGAGCAAAACTGTAGTTAGGCGCTGCTGCCTTAGGACTACACCGAAGTTACCATAGGGCCAACATCAATCAAGTAAACGACAGCAATGCCAAACTTAAACCAATCACAAGCTGTATAACAAATTACACAGAGTTTCACCCAACATATGAATTACTTTAGGTCTGGCTGAGACAGCGCATGCGCTACCAAACACGAGACCTAAAAACTGACATTTACAAAAATAATTACAGGCTTGCCGCTTTATTCCCCTTCGGTTAACTGCTCTGTTTTTTTAAACAGTCTGGTTCTCCTGGGCGCCAACCGAAAAGCTCTTTCTCAGCTGTTCTTTTTTCTCCATATTTTTCCTAGTTGTCTGCAAACAGCTAACCACACATCAACGACCAGTCGACGTTCCTGCTGTTTCAACCACAGAGCGCTTAATGCACCGCCAGTCTTTGTTGGATTCGAGTGTTTGTGTTTATGCTGGTTACCAGGGAGACCGTACTCATCTGTTTTCTCTTATATCAACGGCTTGTGCCGCATTTAACGCATGCGCAGTTATTGGTATTGTGAAGTTATCTGTACTGTTCACATATGGTCCAATTCCTCTATCTTTATACCCAGAACATTGCTAAAAGGCATGTGGAGCCCTTTTTTCACAGGGGCAGGGCTGGTTTTGCAAAGCTGAGTCCGTGGTTTTATTTGGTATTTTTTTGAGGTAGTCCGTGTTTTCTATTTTTTTTTTTATTCTGTGGATGTATTGCCGTAGGTCTCACAGGGCTACACTACCACTGCACTCCAATACCCCTTGATCCCCTTTAGGCATTGACACTCTGTGTAGTGAGGGTGAGTGGTCAAGCCTTACTTCAAGAGGTGGACTGGGTTTGAAACTGAGATTCCGTGTGACACGGTAAATAACAATCAATAACATCAATGTCTATTCTGATCTCTACTTGAGAAAAAAAGCTTTATTTAATAGGCCAGTACAATTAGACTGTAAGCAAAAAACAGAAGGTGCCAGCAATTTCTGGGACTGCGATACCACTAAACCATTATTACAGCATCTGAGAGCAAGGTGCGAGATTGCCGATAACTGTTGTATGAGAGCACACGGTTCCTTTGTCTTTAACAATAGAAGTTAAAAAGGTCTGAAAGCTGAAAGAGGGATGCAGATACTTGGACCCAGCTCTAGTTCTGGACCATCATTGGTACCACACTGGTACCAAGGCTAGAATAAAAAGTATCGCCCCTTAAAGTAAGAATCCTGACAAAAGCCACCACCTAAACAAATAGGGATCTATCCAGCAAAATCTCTTGTGTGCCTGCAATACCTTGGTGGTAAAATCCTGATTGCTCCAGAATCTGGTTAGGGGCACAGCGTCAGTGGAGCTAAGCAACTGCTTGGAGACTTCACTGGTTGTCCTATTTTATGTAAACGCCTAGATGTACGAGCTAGCCATTACTCGCTAAGTGGTTAACAAGGTTCATCATTGCTTACGTGGCCTGTGTCGTACAATTCAATGGTTCTGTTCACGTTTTTCTGATGGCAGAGGCAACCAACCATGGGAGTCACTAGTCCATCAGGACATTAAGGGTTGCGTCTTAAACATGACTATAAATGTCAATAGGTGCAAAAGATAATTTGATTGGTGGTGTGAAGTTCATCTAATTTTTGGTCTTTCGGAGCTGAAGTTGGGGAGTGCAAGCTACTCTATTGGTCAAAGATGGTTCAGGCCACCCTTCGTATCAATGACTAGGAATGTCACAGCTCCTTTTCTCAGATAATATTCTGGCCTGGTTCTTGGCAGCTCAAAGAGCAGTTGAGTTGTGCCAACCTTGTGGTTCAAGGTTAAAGTTAAGCCAAACAGATGTCCTCATGAAGGTTCAGTTGGTCGGTGACTTGTACAAATCTTCTCATTAATCAGTCGGCTCCACCTGGCAGGTGCTGTCCAATCTTTCATGCAGGCAGGAAAGCTTCTAGTATCACAGGTTATCACAGCAAGGCTCATCTGTAGACAAAGGCCATCTGGAGGGACAGCGGAACCCAAACACAGACTGTACACCTGGTCTGTTGTTTACTGTAACACTGTGTACAGGCCTACTCTGTATTCAGGTGATGAAGAGGAATGGCCCCAGATATTGGTTGATGAGTCCAGTACTTGCATTCTTTTGATGGCCAAAGCAGGATGCTAGAGTGAAGCAGGGGCTTCCATCATTCAAAAGCTATCTAGGACTTCCATTTCTGGAGGACAATTTTTGGTTCTTACTTTTCACATTCAGAGGCCTTGTGAGCTTAGCGTCCTCAGTGAGACTAGTTTTGATTGGTCCTACCTGTGATGTGATTTGGGCTTGGACACAGCCTGGCATCTTCTCCCTTTGCTAAGTGATATGGCTGCAGTGCCAGGAACGAGGAACAAATTAGTTTCACACAGGGCAGGGGAAACCCACTCAGCGTATGACGGGATAGAGATCAACCCTTCAAAAAAAGTGCAACACGAAACAACTAACTAGGAATTGGAATCGTGTTTGCCTACCAGAGTTCAACTCCTTCAATTCTACCATCCCGCCAATAACGGACAGTGTTAATGAGCTGGAAAAAGCTATCTCCAACTGGCAACTACGTGCATGCGAGATGCATGCCCCGCTAGAATGGAAAGAGCGGGGCGCCAGGCGGCATGAAAACTCTATCTGGTTCACCGCAGAGTTAAAACTAATAAATCTTAAAACCCGCCAGGCGAAAAGAAAATGGAGGAGAAGTTATTCCCCACCGGAAAGGAAAAGTCACGATAAAACACTCACTGAGTACAAGGCAGCCATTGTGGAGGCAACAAACGCCTTCTATACTAACAGGGTACTGAGCTTGGAAAATAAATCTTAGGACATTTTTAATATAGTTAGAGAACTATCCAGTGCAGACCGTGTCACCCTGTTCATTACTCCCTCACAGGTCCTGTGTGACAACTTGAGCACATACTTTGTAGATTAAATTAATAACATCCAAAATTCCATAACCTCCAACTCTCATGATTGGAAATCACACGAGCAATTTACTAACCCTATAACCTTGTCCAATTTCCAAAAGGTCACCCTGGACCGGCTGCTGGACTTGAGAAACAAGATACAATCTGGTTTCCCATGTGACCTTTGTCCTGCTAGGGTACAAAAAGACCTTCTCGCTCAATTCCCAGATACCTATCTAACGCTTCTCAACACTTCTTTAGAGCAAGGGGTGGTCCCACGCGCCTTCAAAGAGGCAGGACTTGTCCCACTGCAATAGAAAGGAGGAGTAGATCCCAGCGTTATGAGTGATTATAGACCAATATCGCTCCTTCCTTATCCAGCAAAGATACTGGATGCACATGTTGCAAAACTTCTTTGTACCTTCATTGGAGGTACCAACTTCCTACACCCCCATCAGGCAGGCTTCAGACCAGCACACTCCATCGAAGTAGTCATTGTGAGTGTAGTGGATGATCTGAAAGAGGGTGCAGATAGGGGGTGCACACAAGCCCTGGTCTTATTAGACCTATCCGCTGCATTCGATACCGTGGATATCACCATACTAGCGGATAGAATGGAAGCAGAAGGCTTGAGGGATAAGGCACTGGAATGGATGCTCTCATTTTTAGGGGAATGTACCCGTTAGGTTGCCTCCTTTCGCCTTGGCTTGGGTCAACACCACATGTGGTGTCCCACAAGGCTCATCTCTTTCACCACACCTGTTTAACATCTATATCAGACCCCTGGTTCATGCTCTGCAATCCGGGGGAGTGAAGGTATACAATTACACTGAAAACATGCAGCTGATTTTTCCAATTTACGAGACGGAGGAATCTAAGATATTCTTCCAACGTACCATGCTCTTTATTAAAGACTGGATGAGCCATAACTATCTCAAACTAAACTTGGATAAAATCGAGATAGTTGTCTCTAACAATAGACTCGATTAGTGGTCGCCAGCTCAATGGCCAGCTGCACTGGGCTCCCCACCTATCCCTGAAAAATTTGGTTAAAAGTTTAGGGATTAAAATCGATTCCAAGCTATCCATGCACGATGAACCTGGTCACCTCCTCTTGCATGTACTATTTAAGGACATTCAAGAAAATTAGGAAATATTTCACCAGGGAAGCAAGCACAACGGTCATGCTTGCCTTGATCATGTCCAGGCTGTATTACGCTAACGCCATCTACTTAGGGCTCCCTGCAAATCAGACCCATAGACTGCAGCTAATACAAAAGCAAGCGGCCAGGCTGGTCCTTCAGGAACCTAGACATTGTCATATCAAACCACGTCAGAAGCAATTGCATTGGCTCCTGGTGACTCAGCGGTCCATGTTCAAGGCAGGTTGCATGGTCCTCAATGCCCTCTGTGAGAAGGGTTCTAAATTCATCTCTGCTAAGATTTCAAAGTATGTACCCAAACGGAATCTCGGATCGGCCACAATGGCTATGCTAATGATTTCAAGATTCAAGCGCAAGAGAATGGGTGGTTCCAGTTTCTCTGTCCTTTGCCCCACTCTCTGGAATTCCCTGCCAATAGATATTAGACTTCTACCCGAGTACACTAATTTCAGAAAAAAACTGAAAACAAGGTTGTTCACTCTAGCTTATTGCTAGTAGCCCTCAGTAAACCTCTCCCTCCCCCTCAGCGCCAAGAGACCTTTTGGTATACGTGTGCTTAACAAATTCCCCAAACATAAACATGAAGTAGTACAGGTTTCAAGAAGAAGTAAAAGAATCATGTATGGATGATAGTATGTCTGAAATGGGCATAGCCAACTTGTACAGCTTGTATGATGGACAGTACTAGGTATAAAATGGGCTCTAGAATTCACCAGTCCAAGTATGAACCACACATCCCACACACACTTGCATCCTTCATACGTATTCCAGACTTTAGGAAGGCCAAGGACTCCATTTAGATGGGATAGAAGGACTTTTGTTGTTGTGAAGAGCTCATTGACAGTCTCTCAATAGGAGTATATGTGAAAAGACATGCCCCTGGGTTATAATCCTGCTGGTACTGCTATCAGTCACTGCACAGACCGGGTTCAGATGATAATACCCTCCTGTAGAAAGGAGGCTCACTTGGAGTGTTCCCTTGACAAAGTCAGCATGGAGCATTTCCAATGTGTTTATACAATTGTCAAGCTCCCCAGAGTAAAACCGAAGGTAAATCATAAAAATGCTGCAGAGCAGGACAGCACAGCCTTACAAAGCTAGGTGACTGTAGTACCAATAGAACTTAGCAAACACAATAAGATGGTGGGCAGAGTGCTGAAGACTTGGCTTGGCATTTCGGACTAGACTGTTTCCATGAGGAACAGGATCATGACTGATTTGCATATGGCTTGGTCTGAACTGGGGTGTTGAAGTGAGCTAAAGAACGATGATGGCTTCAACCCAGATCTGTGACTGGGGGAGAGTGTATGAAAAGTTTCAGTGCTCCGTCCATCATCTCCTTGTGTTTGCTTTGTTCTCCCTAAGTTTGCCGGGTAAGACGTGTGTCCCTTGCTCACTTTATCACTGGATTCAAGCTAGCCTGGCTGATGAAGTGCGTTACCCCGAAACCGGTCCCAGGACGCTTGTTTTCGGTCCAGGGTAGACCTGCCAGTTTGGACTGGACTGTTCCCATGGGGAGCACGACAAAGACTGATTTGCATATGGCTGGGACCAAACTGAGGTGAATTAGTGAGCAAAAACCGATGGACTAAATCCATATCTGTGACTGGGGATGAATGTTTGATTTGTTCAACATTCCGTCCATCATCTGTTCTTTTTCATCCTGTTTCAATAAAGACAGAAATTCTGCTTTGCGCAAATCCCTGCCCCAGAAGACACGGTTATTGTCAAGCAGAAAATCATTGGCACACACTGGGGCAACTCCTGCTATCATCAGTTCACATGTCGTTCCACTTTCATTTCCCCTGTCCCCTTTTCAACTGCCTGCGTAACCTCTGCATGTCCTCTTTTCCTCCTCACAGAAACACTCGGGCGTATCCCCATTATGGCACTGTCTAACATCAACTGTTCCCCATAACCTGTCGTACTCATCTGTCCTCCTCGTTTAGGCTTTTCTCGCTGGTCGCCTTCTCTTGCTCCCCTCTGTACTGTTCTGCTCACAACTCTTCCCATCACCATTCTCCCTTCACTGATCTCCTTTGTTATTACACTTGCATTCAAACAACCCTCACCTGTTTCTCCTGCTTCCATCCTTCACATGTCGCCAGCGTTGTGTTGTACGGTTGCTCTGACTCGTGTCTTTCTTTTTCTGCAGATGGTACTGGCATGCTGGGCCGCATCTTCTTTGCATGGATGAAGGGGTAGGTGATGTTCTCACTGTCAGGGAGGAGTGACGGCTCCTCACTAGGTGACCTCAACTTTACTTTTCTTCCCTGATCCACTGTACAGCATAGTATTTTTCAAAGAGTTTTGTGGACGCCAAGATGTCACCTTCTGGGCACCTCCAAGCACTAGTACAGAAGGCGATGCATTGTATTTGGAAGTGGAGGCTGAGGTTAGAGGAGAGGCAGACCCTTCGCAGTACACTGACATATCTGGGAAAGTTGTATTGTATGAATTCACGGTCAACACTTGGAGTGAGAAGCATACGATTAGGTTGGAACACTCTGCTTCCCAAAACAAGATTACAATCACTTGAGAGGGTCACCCTTGCTTTGTAAATCCCGTTTTAATCCGCTAGGTGAGTGAGGTGTGGGTCTGATGGTGAAGCAAGCCACAGGTGGTACCTATGAGAGACGACCCAACAATATATCCTATAAGATGTATTGATCTACAGATTCACCTGGGTGATGATCTCACACTTTGATGTGATGTACATTGGGCTACGCAACAATCTCGCGGATGAAAACGGGATTTAGAAAGCAAGGAGACCCTCTCTAGTGATTGTAATGTTGTATGAATACACTGCATATCCTCAAGACCCGGTGATGAAAGTGTTGACATGTGAGTGTGGTTTGTAAAATTCCCTGCACAGGATCAGGCACTGTTGTGCAGTGTGAGAATCCCGCTTAGTCTGCAGGAGTTGTGGTAAATAAAATCACTTAGGAGAATTAGCTTTATTGCACTTTGCACATATTCCACCAGCTTTTTTACTTACCCATTGCTAGTTTTCTGGCCAGAATATGGAGTTGTACATGACTGTGGTTTTACAGTTCTTGCATTTGAGGATTGCAGCTAAACCACTCGCCTCCTTTTGTTTGGTCCTGATGCCTCTGTAGGGAAGGAGAGGAACCTATCATTTTGGACTTTTCGGTAAAATATCACTTGGCAGTGTTTGGTAAAGGTTCTTAAAATGTACCAATACAATGTTCTAAAAGTGAAATGCCCGGTCTCGTGCTGGCAGTACCTTTCAACTGAAAATCAGAGAACATTTTAGGGGAAGGAGCTGGAGGGATTAGTCATGAAGTCTACCTCTAAAAACACTCTTGGTTAAAATGTGCAGAGAGTTGGGAAACCCCAGACTGAAGATGTGTTTGGATAAAAACAATACAGTGGCAGCCAACCTGAGGACAGGTAGTATTCCTAGGCTTTGGCACTGAGGAGTGCAAACATGCTGTGGCCACACCGCACTGCATGATGGCAACAGACACCTTCTAGTATTTGGGTGCATAGCATAGGTCCAAGGGGCCCAAACCCATGCCAGATTGTCAACACAAACACTGATCATTCAAAAGAGTTAAGATGAGCTTCAGTTAATGTAATTTGAGCATATTTATATAATGGAAATCTGTATTGGTCCAGTAAGATGATACAGACAGATTCCTCATAGCTATTACTAACCTCTTTCATCTCTTGCAGGAGCAAGCTGGACTGTGATGCCAAGAAGTGGAGGTGAGCGGCATGGGGTAAATGGGGTAGGGTGAATTCGGGCAGGTTGGTTGGTAGTTGCAGACCTACTGAACTCGGAATATCACAAGGTAAACAGAAGTCATTAAACATGCGTGGTGTTCTGGCTCACTGTAGTTCCTGCAGGGGGTGGAGTGAGAGAGTAGTTTCCCTGGGATAAGTACTAGTCAGTCGGAGAGGCGCTGTAAGAGGTCTGTGCATATTAATAGCTTGTTGGGGCTCATCATGCAATTTGGAAACAGACGGTTCGATGCATATGAGCTGCAGATCACACACTAGCATTAGAGCGCCACCTGGTGTTGGGCTCGGATGCTTGCACCTTGTTGTTGTCTTGGAAGAAAACCACGGAATGGAACTACATACAGGAGTAGGGTCTCCATGAGATCAGTTCATGCTAAGCTCACAAACACGCCCTCTCCAGAGATTTGTTGTTGCGCCTACATTTATCCAAAGAGCAGCACTAAAAATGTAAATCGAGTGACAAAATATCATCCTGCAATAATGTATCCAGGACAGTGACTAGATTTGATATTTTAAATACATTCAGGTCACTTGAAACTGGGTGTTTGAAGTTGTGGGTTAAGAATAATATATCTATACTTACCTATTTATACATACTTCAGGATATTGTGACAGTCGATATTCTGCATATGATGTTTAAAATTAGATGTTGTGGTAGTACAGTATATTTTGTATAAGATTGTTTTCCCACGTAGTCAGTCTGTGGCATGTGTGACAGTGTTTGGCATGATTTATTTCGACCGTGCAGCTGTTTAATACACAGAACATAAGGATTAGTTTCCATGAGATGTTCTTCAGGCTGTAATGCAGCATCCTAACAGCTTTGGGTCTGAAGGTAAGACCTTGGATACCTCTGTACAAGCCTCAATTTATTTTTTGGAAGTTTCTAACTCCTTTTTTGCTTGCGTTCCCTTCAAGGGTGTTGGTGTGGATTTGATTCACTGCTCCCCTTTGACCTCAGTCCCAGGAATATTGTGTTACAACATGGAAGATCTTGCCAAGCCTTTGGGTTGCATCCATTCGTGAGAGAGGGTGACTTCTCTGGCACCTGTAGAGCTGCCTTACACCTGTACCATGACAACTGGAGGAAACAAAATATCGTAGAGGGCTGCACATGGTGCTCCCTGATTCAAACCGATAAAGGGCTACTAGTGAGGCGCTCACAGTGGTGTAGCTATCATTACTGCAGCAGGTGCAGTGGCACAGAGACCTGGGGCGGTGAGGGGCCTACTGTACCTCCGTTCTGGGTGTCTTTTGCTATCCAGATGGTGGCTCAAGGGGCCGCTGTCCTTGCTAGCATTAGGACTCATGGCATCCCTGCCATACCACTTCATAATTTAGGTGTTGCGAAAACACAAATGAAACAAAAGCCATATTACAGTTGACTCTTGTAGACCTTAGTTGCTGTGCAGTACTAACCCTGAAGCAATCAATGGGACTGCAGGTAATAGAGTGCAAGTTCAATAGAGTTGCAAGGATCTGCAGGAAAACTGTGTACATCTGGGAAGCAAGTCAATTCAATTCAATAATCTTTATTTCGTTGCAATAGCATCATAAAGGATAAACAAAATACATGATATTTATACACAATTCATAAAAAACGTGGCCACATTATCATCAACAAGTGTACAAAAAGGTACAATTCAAAAAGTGCTAGTGCATGACCGAATACTATCCCTGAGCCTTCACAGCTAAGTCACGGGAGTGGGCTTAGAACATACATCAATAAATATAGTTAAAAAGAGGTTTAAAATATTTACACAATTAAAAAAGCATTAAACTAGTTTATAACAGCCAGACACTTAAAATGGCAGTGACAGTTTTTGTCTAATGAATTTTACTGCCAGGAGGAATCTACTGATACCAAACACTATAACTTGACTAGTGTCCGTAATTAATATTCTTCCTGCTTCCTTGTGTGAAATTATTCCAATATTACGGCACAATGGCACTATCCATTTTCTTCTAGTTTCTACATAGCTTGGACAGAAAAACAAAATATGAAAAATGTCTTCTCTTACATTATTTGTGCATAAGGTACATTTATCATTACTAATGTTCCCCCATTTTGACTCGTTTTCCCGAGTTCTTAGTATACCGTACCTATACTTTAAGTACAAGGTTTTTGCTAATGGTGGCTGAATCTCATCAAGAAACATTTCAAACTGGGCTACATTTTTCATCAATAAAAATTTTTCAGTTAAGGGGCCATGTGCTCCAACGTATACAGCATCATGGCTCACAAAAGCCCAAAAAGAGAGTTTAACTATTTTCTTTGAGGACACAGTCAATGATTCCGGCTGGCTCCAAAAGTGGGATAAACCCAATTTTATTAACCAGCTTTTAACGTGTTTAAACCAAAGAATCTTATTACTCGTGTCTAGTTTCAAAACTTCAACCAATCCATTTTTATATTCAGTTAGCTCTGGGGTAATCCACAACCTGACCCATAACAATAGTGGTCTTAATATTGCATGAAGGTCGGTGCGTCGTATATTCATGTCAAGGAGTAGGGGTAATAATGGAGTGTTACTAGGAATCTTTAATAATCCCCTTAAAAACTTATTCTCCAAGGTTTCAAATGTCTTTCTACATACGGGTCCCCAAAGTTCTGCCCCATACAGAACCGCTGACAGGACCTTGCATTTAAAGAGTTCTAACGCTGGGGTAACTGATTTGTTTGCACAGTTGTTATGCCTTTTCAGTATTGGTAAACAATTTTGTTTAAACACAATTTTTGATTTTTCTAATTGGGGTTTCCAATTTAAGGATGAATCCAATAACACCCCAAAATAAGTGAAGCTTAGTTCATAATCAAGTTTTTCTCCATTCAATGTTAAGTTTTTCCTGAAACTTTTATGAGGGTTAAGTGCCATATATTTAGTCTTTTTTACATTAATTTCTAACCCTTTTGTGATACAATACTGCTGGAACCTATCTAGTAGGATCTGTAGGCCCGAGGGGTTTGAGAAATGAGAATCGTGTCATCCGCGAAGAGGAGGGACGGAACTCGTTCCCCCCCCCCAAGCGCGGAGAGTCATTGTCACAATTCTCCATATAAACTGCAATATCGTTGACATAAAGGGAGAAAAGTGTAGGTGCCAGCACGCACCCTTGGCGTACTCCCCTTTTAATAGGGATTTCATCTGTAAGTTCACCATTGGGGCCCCATCTTACCCTGGCATAATTGTTCTGGTGTAACCTAGTCACTAATTTCAATAATTCATCTGGGAACCCCTGGTTTTTCAGTGTATTCCACAATGAATCACGGGGGATAAGGTCAAATGTAAATGTAAATGTAAATGTATTTCGATTTATATAGCGCACGATTCACCCAGGGGTCTCAAGGCGCTTGCTTAGGGAACCCGTCCTGGTATTCCCCTGTGAGAGATACCCTGGCAGGGTATTCACAAGGTGAAAGCCAGGCATCCCGCCGCGAGGGGCCGTAAATCTACAAAGGTAACATATAAATTACCTCTGCGGATGATGACATATTTCCAGTACAAGCAGCATAGCCTTAATACCTGGTCGATGGTCCCAGTCCTTTCCCTAAACCCTGCCTGGTACTTGGATAAAATCAGGGTTTCCTCCAACCACGTGTTTACGCGGTTTAGGATATGTCTGGCATAAATTTTCTGCGTTATATCTAAAAGACTAATGGGGCGATAGTTCGCTGGATCCCCTCTATCCCCCTTTTTAAAAATGGTGATGATTTCAGCCCCATCCCATGTATCAGGGATTTGGTCACCCGCTGCGATGACATTAAACAAATGATTTAAATAAGGTGCCCAGATCTCCATATTATGTTTATAAAGATCACCAGGGATCTTATCGAGACCCGGGGCCTTCCCTTGCTTCACAGAGGCAATTGCTGTTTCAGTCTCTTGTATATCAAAGATTACCAATGAGTTTTCAACATCCTCTATCTGGGTTACTATTTCATTTGGGTTTACCATAAGCTTTTCTTCTGTAATTTGGGCTGCATATAACAATGTAAAATGATCAACCCATATAGCTTCATTTAGGAAAACCTCCCTAGAGCCTTTGTCTGGCTTATTCCCTTTGGCTACTAACTCCCAGAACTGCCTGCTATCTTTAGCTTTTGCAGCTGATAGCATACTAGACCACAGATCCTCGTCCCAGGATGATTTTGCGGTGGCTAATGTTTTATTGTAAATTTTCCTTTTTTCTTTAAGATCTACAGAGCTTTTAGTTTTTACCGCATTGATCAGGTCGGTCTTGGCTACTCGGCATTCCTTGTTGAACCAGGGTTTGCCTACTGGTTTTATATTCGCCGACCCGTTCCCTTTCCTAGGTTTTTTAGTAATAAGATCAATCAATTTTTTACAAAAAGCTTTGTGTAGTCCAATAAATTCGCCAGGTTTACATTCATCCATATTATAGGACTCAAATGAGTTCACAAATGTGGTATAAATGTTAGCCAACAGATCTTTTCTTTCAAGAATATACGCCCATTTAACGGCCGTTCGATTATTACTTAGTACAACATTGTCACAGATTAATGGTACTTCTAGGCTATGCGTACCCTCAGTGACACCAGATTCTTTCAGGATACTAGACAGAAAACTCATTTCCAACGGGAAGTGATCGCTCTCAAAACGTTCTCTAACCTTTAAGTCATTTGTATATGGCCACAGATTAAAAGAAACAGAAACATAATCTATCTTGCTACTACAATTCCCCCTACTAAAGGTAAATGCTCTCGGGGAGTCTGATGGCATGCGCCCATTACAAGCTCTTAGACCATAGCCTGTGAACAGCCCCGAAATCTGGAGGGCTAATATGGTCCCATGAACAGATCCATTATTCAGGGCTGGTATCCCATTGGCAACGTCCTCATCCTCATACAGTTTAACCATCCCCACAATTGGCTCAAAATTGCAATTTAGGTCACCACATAAAATGATACTTTCAGCATGGTCTAAGGTGTCCATAAACATTTCCAATTTCACTATACATGGAGATTCCCTATTAGCGGGACAGGGTCTATTGTACACATTTATGAGATTAATTACACTCTTGTCACTTGTAGTTAATTTCAATCCAAGTATGTCTCTAAGGAATCGGTATTTAAAATTTTTACCCCCACATCAATAGTTATACTGATCCATATTACCAACCCTCCCGAGGCTCGCCCTCTTACTGAGGGGACGGCCGCCACTTGGTAGGTTCTATATCCTATTCTATGGACCTGATCCGTGGCCCATGTTTCCTGTAGCACACAGATATCGAATGAATTAATATAACTATTCCAGTCAGGATCACACATTTTTGTACCAACACCAGCGACGTTCCAAGAGACTAAATTTAACAATGAGGGTCTCTCTTTTGGACAAAGTGTACTAGATTTAACAGTGGGAGGTAGATTGTTATCAATAGTGGTACAGATGTTTGAATACCTATCCACAAATGACCCACTGTTATCGCTATCTCCTTCATTTGGATCACGCGATCTTGTGCGTATTTCATGGTCACACCCTACCATGTTATTGCTATTACTAAATTTTTCACAGCCAATCTCCTGGTGGTTAGGTGGTGTATTCACCTCCCCACTCTCCTTAGGAGGTATAACGTTAGGTATGTGGGTTACATTATTTAAAGAAGAAGATTCCTCTGATCTAGTGGTCAATGTTAATGCCTGTAGTCAATCTACTGACTCAAGGCAATCAAATTGATTATAGGAGAGGAAGTTAAAGGGGTGTTGGGTTTGTCCTAACCAGCCTCCTCCTTGGTGTCTCCTTCCACGGTGTCTTACCGTGGTCCACCCATCAGTTCTAGAATGAAAGTGACCGGGTGGGTAAAAATGTGTTAATTTAAATGGATGTATGGTGGTGGCTGGGTCTGGATTAGGATACTTCCAATTGCAAATATAATTGACTATTCTTGAGTTGTCAAAATTGATAACTATGTTATCCCCTTGTATTTCTTTCTTCATGTGGCCCACCCATGATACTCGCCTAATACTCAATATATTACCCCTCAAGCCAGGGGGCAACGGCCTATTGGTATTTAGCCATTGGGTCACCCTTTTCCAGAGGTAGGATGTACTTTCCAACTCCTGCTCACCTAGCTCAGGCACTCCAGTCAAGATAGCCACAAATGGGCAAACCTCCGGGGGAAGATTAAGTACATCCTTGACCTGGTCTTTACTAGGCCTATTTGCTACCCCCTTACTACCTGTAATGTTCGGTGTACTTTGCTTTTGCGATTGGTTATTAGGTACATCACAAGATATCGTAGGGTCGCCCATATTTGGTTTAGGTACTACTTTTTCCTTTTGCACAAGTATAGCATCTGAGGTGTTTACAGGAATAGCTGTTATCAATGTTGGTTGCGGATTAATACTGGGCTTGCTCAATTGGATATCTATTCTCTCCTTTATGTCCCTCTCTATGCGTTTTAAAGATACCTCTATTTTACTCAGTCTCTCCTCTAATGGGTGGAGCATGTGTCGTAGTGCTTCAAGTATAGCTATAGAAGCAGAATCCCCCCCTTCTGCACCAATCCCTGTTAAAATCTTGTTTATGTCAGCAGCCCCTTCCAGGCTAGTATTAGGTGACACAGGATGCTTAGGACCCTTCTTCCTCTTACCACTGGTATTGTTTACAGGCCCTTGTTTATTCTTTGGAATAGCCCCTGCGTTCATCCCTTTCTGCTGCCTGGTATTATATACTTTAGCTTGCTCAACGGGTACCGGTGCAGCACGAACATTAGGTAAATTGTTTGGTGATTGTAAAATAGAATCGGGGACAGTTAGAATACTACTCTCTGTAACATTCAATATATCATTATTAATAGTTATATCCACGTCAGTTCCATTACTTTCAGGACCATTAGACTTTCGTACTATTTCAAGTCTGTCTTTAGCAATAGGTGTTTTAGCATGTGCCAATGGCCCAAGAGAAGATCTTCTCGCCATATCCAATTCCTGCGAAACCCTCCTTTCCATAATATTTATGCTTTCATCCACCACACAGTTCATTCTTTTGATAAATTGGTCCATAGCTCCCGTAAAAGCAACAGTGTCACTCTTCACTTTACTTTCCTTTGGTGGCATACCAATGGTAGAGAGGTTGTTATAAGCAAGAAATTTTTTAAAAACTGATTAAATTCAATTAGTACTCACGAAATAAAGTATAACATGGACAAGGGGAGTGGCCCAACCAACCGCTGCTGACCACAGAGGGCCCGCCCTTTGCCCGGGCTTAGCCCCGGGCGCTCCCGCGCGCGATTTTCGGAGCGAGAGGGGGTGTCAGGCTTTTACTGGCGCCTCCGGGCGCTCCGCACGCGTCACGGGCGCGCCGCCGCCCAAGAGGTTGCTGGGGAGTGTGGTCCGTTGTTGGCGACCGCCTCCTGCAGCCTCCCGGCGTGTTTCACCTTGGCCGTTTCCCTCACGGCACTGCCCGCTGGCAGAAGGACAGGTAAGATTCTCGGTGTTCCCCCTCTGGGCTCCCGGGGGGTCAGGCTTTTACTGGCGCCTCCGGGCGCTCCGCACGCGTCACGGGCGCGCCGCCGCCCAAGAGGTTGCTGGGGAGTGTGGTCCGTTGTTGGCGACCGCCTCCTGCAGCCTCCCGGCGTGTTTCACCTCGGCCGTTTCCCTCACGGCACTGCCCGCTGGCAGAAGGACAGGTAAGATTCTCGGTGTTCCCCCTCTGGGCTCCCGGGGGGTCAGGCTTTTACTGGCGCCTCCGGGCGCTCCGCACGCGTCACGGGCGCGCCGCCGCCCAAGAGGTTGCTGGGGAGTGTGGTCTGTTGTTGGCGACCGCCTCCTGCAGCCTCCCGGCGTGTTTCACCTCGGCCGTTTCCCTCACGGCACTGCCCGCTGGCAGAAGGACAGGTAAGATTCTCGGTGTTCCCCCGGAAGCAAGTCATTAGGACACTGAGATTCATACAACTTGAAAGGAGTTGTAGTCCACAACGTGGACACTAGGAAGACGCTAAACCCGGAGTATAAGGGCAGAATTCTGGATAATGCAACAGAGAATGTATTCAATAGGCAGAAACCAAACCCCCTCACAGGCATGGTGAAGTAAGGCATTATCTAGCAGAGAAAAAGAAGGGAAGCTGAAACTGGATGGAGTTGGCAAAGACTAAAGTCACCATGGTGCTACATGGAACAAATTAACAATGTGGGTTCAGGCAAAACCTATGAACCAGAGTTTATCAGGATGCCAAAGATAAAAAACACTGCCCAGGAATACGCACCAAATGAAGACCATTCCTGGTCCTGTTTACAAGTGATGCACGCTGCCAAACTTGTGTTCTGCAAGCATGCTGTGGCTGTCTTGTAGGAACACACATCTAGTATTGTTCAGAAATTTGTCAGAATTAAACCATATTAGGGATTTATTTTCTGGAGCAACATCTTTGTGTGTTTTGTGAATAGTTTGGCATTTCTGAACTCCGACCAAGATTCTCTTACCACAAGAGGGTAACATTAGCATGTAACGTACTCTGAAAGACATTACATGAATAGTGATCACTTTGGACAGGCAGCGGAAACTGCCAGGTAGTGACACTTAGTCACCAAAAAGCCACATCAGTTCAGTTTATTTAATATTGATTGATTCTATGTTAAAACCTGATACAACAATAGGTAACAACATTTTAAAACAAGAATCAAATGCGTACACCTTAGTAAGACAATAGTTGAAATTCAATTACTAAAACCAATAAATATTAAATAAATGGCATATTTATTCCCACATCCTGTACCATTCATTAAACTCAGTAAGTTTCGGACCATACTGATGGATTTCACAGGGGCCATATAAACACATCTGAACTGCACAACACCCCAGCATAGCAACAGCTTTTAAGGATGTTTGGCAGTGTTTGTCCTGTTAATAGCCAATTGTAGAAGACAAACCACACATGCTTGCTGCCCATTGGTCAGGGTATAGTCAAAATGTGATTGTTGGGATTTGCTTATTTTTTACGTTCCTCAATAAAGAACTTGATGTTTTAACTTCCAAACTGGCAGTTACCCACACATGGGCGCCAGCCCTTGTAAGCGACTGAGAATCTTGTAGTTCCAACATTTACACCAATGAGCTACCGACTCCAAAATGTCCAAGTGTCTTAATCTGAACTGTTGAATGCTCTGACACACCTTGGGTGCCTTAGCTAGAATAAAGATCATGGCCAACCTGCTTAGTGCAAAAGATGCAAATATCATCTGAAAAAGTACTCTCTTTTTGAAGCCTTCATGATAGATTTTCTAGTCCACAACTAAGCAGATTAACCCCCAAGATTCTTTTTGCCCATATTTCTATGGATTAGTTACCAGGTAAGTTGCAAGATCAAGGCTACTCTTAATAGTTATGGATTCTGTATTCCAACGTTCTCAAATCTGGGCTATAACAGTATTCTGCAATGACGTTGCTAATTTGGACCATGTTGTCAACCATCTTATTTATTTTGCTAATCATTTCTTGCAATTTCAATCTCATGACCTGTCTCAACCTCTAAAATCTTTCCAAAGGTGTCCTGTCTTATCCTTTTAACTCTTTTGCCCCACTAGATCTCCTGCCCTCCTCCAATCCCTCTTGTACCGACCTTTTTGATCACTGCTGTTCCTTAACCATTTATTTCCTTTAATCTGTCCTGTCCTCCTGATCTTTCCTGACTGCTGACTGCTTCTGTGTAGTGACATTTTCACCCTCTCACCTGTCTCGTTCTGTAACCGTAGGCTTTTCGCTGATATCCTCAACGACCTTGCTATCTTCATGGAGATTGTGGCTCCAGCTTTTCCAGAATTCTTCACTCTTATAGTCTGCGTCGCTGGACTGTGCAAGGTAAGAGGCATTGGGAACTGATCCAAGGGTATACAAAAAAAAAACCCACTGCATTTGTTGTAACGTTTCACGATAAACAAATCGGATCTATGGCATCTTAAATATCTTTTTTTCATAGTGAGCAAACCAAGCTGTCAGTCAAGCAATCAATGTTATCATTGGCTTGCCACCATAAATAACTCAGGCCTGCTGATTGAACATAAGCTTTCTTGCTAGAAAGCCATTGGGCATACAGTCCTAAAATTACAAAAGTATACAAACTTATTGTTGGAAAAGCAAAATACTATCTCTCTTAAGAGAGTCTAACATGGATTGTCAGTGTGCAAATCTTCTATGTCCATGACTTGTCAGAGGGGATAATCAACACCAAATCCCTTGCCTCCAACGATAATTGGCGAGATTCCATATAACGAAATACTTTTCTGTAGACTTTAATTGAGAGTATTAAAAATCCACCCTTAATCTGTATTGATTTTAACATAAACGTTTTGCAATCAATATGTCAGACCTGCTGCCTTTATTGTAACTTTTCATTATAAACAATCTGGCCTATAACATTTACCATTGGTTTGCTGCCATACCCAAATAAGTCCAAATGTGTTAGTCATATGTTTTCCCACTAGGAAATCATCCGGTATACCATAATAAAATTACAAATATGTACTAGGTTAAACTTTTCAAAACAATTTACAATCCCACCCATCAGAGCCTAGTAAGGGTTACCATAGTGCAAGTCTCTCACTCTGTGGTTTGTTCAAGTGGGTCACCAACAGCAATACCGTTGACCACCACTGTACTCTGAGACTCAAGGTAACAAAATGCCTGCCTACAGGGTTTACCACAGAGTAATAACACTTTAAATATATCAGGCCTTCTGTCTTTATCACACATTTCATAACAAACCATCAGGCCTTTAACCTTAATCAGCTGCTTGTCACTGCAACTTGCTCAGTCAGTCTGTATTCAGCATAAGATGTCCTTCAAAGTCAAGTCAAGTCAAAAAGCTTTATTTCGATAAAATGTCATTATCATAAAAGCAGTTTAAAAAGAATTGATAATTTAGTAATAAAAATTAGTAGCACATATCCAGTTAATAACATTTGCTAGAATAGATATAGTTTAAGAAAAAATTAAACAGAATATTTAAGCTTTCTGGCTCGAATAGCCCAAGCCCAAAATAAAAATTTTGCTAGGGCACAGGCATAGGGTACATAACTGTCCGAAACAAGTATCCTGATTGCCTCATCATGGCTCCTAGTTCCCAGTTGCCGACACAAGTTCTTCAGCCACGCCCTTCTTGGATTAACATATTCCTTGCAGACAAATAAGAAGTGGGCTAATGTCTCTGGGTGGGCTAAACATGATGGACACAAATCAGTATTGTCTGTGCAGGTTTTCCATGTTTTGGTAAAAGTGTTCAGTGGGAGAGTACCCGTTCTAAATTTAAAATACAAAGACCGGGCAAACGGTTTCCCGATTATGTCTAGATAGGGTTCTCGCCTGGGACAATCTTTAAACATCAAAAAGTCCTCTGTGAGCCTGCCAATAGATGAGCTAGAGTGCCTTTGGGAGCGAGTCCAATCCCGATAAAGGTTTTTAAGTACTTGTTTTGGAGGGGAGGTTCTGCTAGACCAGGAATCCAGTAGGCCCAAGTTTGACAATAAAGTTTTCATATCGGTTAGCCATTTGACTCTGGCCCAGTGTGGTGACTCCATTATTTCTTCCAAACATCTGGCATAGGCACTGAGTTCCTCTACCCGCCAAATACGGGCCCATAATAGAAGAGGGCGAAATTTCGCAATTTCGCCGAGCTGGGTACAGCCAAGATCCATAAATAAGGGCAGAAGTGGGGTACTTTGGGGGAGGGACATTATTTGCCTACAGAATTTGTTCTCAGATTTTTGTAGAGCTTGAGAAGATGCGAAGCCCCAAAGTTCAGCTCCATAAAGCGCAGAGCTGACACCCTTGGCAGCATAGATCTCTAGGACTGTTCCTATTGGTTTGAGCGAACTGGAACGCTGCTCCCTTAATAGGGCACCTGTGATCCTTTTGTGATTCAGCAGCATCTTATCTAGATGGGGAATCCAATCCATTTTGTCTGAGATGCGTATCCCTAAATAATCAAATTCTTTTACGCTTTCCAGGGGTTCTGTGTTTAAAATAGGGGGGCGCACTTTCTGCTTAGGGGGATTAAGAACGAGGTATTTTGTTTTATTGGTGTTTATAACCAAGCCTCGGTCAGTACAAAAGGATTGGAAATTATCCAAGAGTTTCTGTAGTCCCATTGGGGTTTTGGAGATAAGGAGCGTGTCGTCCGCAAAGAGGAGGGTCGGTATGCGTACCCCCCCAGGGATGGTTCATCAGATGGAGATTTGAGTAGGTGCTCCACCACCCCATTAATGTACAAAGAGAAAAGGGTGGGAGCCAGAACACATCCCTGGCGGACCCCTCTCTCGACCGGGACACGGCCCGTTTTCTCCCCTCCAGAACCCCACCTAATTTGGGCAAAGCTGTCTTGATGGAGCCTGACTAGTAGGGTTAGTAGGTACTGCGGGAGCCCCATGTTAGCCAGAACCTTCCATAGCGAATCCCTGGGGACAAGGTCAAAGGCAGTCTTTAAATCGATAAATGCGAGATAAAGACTGCCCTTGCCTATCACTACCACCTTCCAGTAGATCATCATGAGCCTAAAGGCCTGCTCTATCGTTCCAGTGCCTACTCTAAAACCGGCCTGAAGATCGGTAAGTATTTTGTATTCATCCACCCAGTTAAGTATCCTGAGTAGAATGACTTTACCGACAACTTTTTGGCTTACATCCAGTAAGCTAATCGGCCTATAATTGGACGGATCATCCCTAGGGCCTTTCTTGTGGATGGGAACCACCTCTGCCCCCTTCCAAGACACGGGAATGGGGGCACCCCTACAGATGGCAAGAAGGAGGAAGTGGATTAATTTACCCCAATTAACACCATCGGATTTCAGAAGGTCCCCGGGGATGCCATCTGGCCCTGGAGCTTTTTGTGGGATGATGGATTTAATAGCATATTCTACTTCCTTCAGTGTGAAGTCAGGATCGCTAGGGGAAAAAATATAGTCAGTGTGGAGAGAGGAATGGACTGACCCTCTGCCATTCATGTCGTTGTGGCAAGAATACAGTTTGGAGAAATGAGCCTCCCATACCTGGCCCGGGATGTTACAGGTTACGAGGTCACTATCCGGTCTGTTTCGCACCCTTATGGTGTCCCAGAAGGATTTAGAATCTTTTTTCATACTGGCTTCCTTAAGGGTTAGCCAGTAGTTATCCTCCCACTCCCTTTTAGCTACCAGTAAAGCTTTTTTATGGTCTCTTCTGGCAATTTGAATTAGTGGGAGAGACTTCCCTTTAACTGCCTCTATTAGGCGTGATTTGGCCTTCCTGCATGTTGCCGAATACCAATCATGTTTGCCTTTAGGTTTGGGTTTCTGTTTCCCTAATGGCAGTTGTACCCAAAAAAGGTCTCCAATAGTTTTTACGGCAGCTTCGAAAACAGCGGTGACCTTGTCTGCTGCTATAGTTAAATCAATAGAGCCAATTTCAGCTTGCATACCCTTAACCACTTCGTCTATTGTGGATAGTTTGTCGATGTTACACATAAACTTGCTCCACTTTAGACGCCTGCCACAAGTAGCGACAGTAATCCCCTGTGGGCGGCCAAGAGAGACTGGCAGTACTTCAGTGTGCCAAGGATTTTTTAAGGATAAGGAGAGAGGGTTATGGTCGCTCTCTGTGGTATTGGTGATAACCATATCATTAACATAACTCCAGAGGCCCCTATCCAGCAGAATATAGTCAATCCGTGTGCATTGGCCAACTCTGTTGAATGTGGGCGCACCCAGGAGATCAGATCGCGTGCGACCATTAGCAGCTCTTAATCCAAACTCCAATGTGAATGCATTGAGATGGATTGCACTGCGAGTCCAGCGCTTAATAGGTGGAATAGAGAGGGTAGGGATACCCCATCTGCTATCCTCTTCTCCTAAATCTGGAATTCCTTCTAGAGGGAGTGGTTCATATGTACAATTAAAATCCCCTGCTATTAGGATGTATCCAAGACCACTCCGTTCTCCCAACCGAGCCTCAAGCTCCTTCATTGTGGGTGAAATACACCCATTTTTTGTTCCCCTGATATAAACATTGTAAAGGTCAACGGTTATACTTCCCCGTAGGCCCAATAGGGAGACACCAAGAATGTCCGGAGTTCCTACCCTCTTAGAAGTTATTCTGCAATTAAGCAGGATACTTATCCAAATAATAAGCCCCCCCGATGGCCGTCCCTTCCCCGCCTTAGATTTTACTGCTGGTACAAAAAGAGTGACAAACCCCACCCGATGCAGTGGCTCAGTGGCCCATGTCTCTTGAAATATACAGATGTTGTGGGCATCAACCAGGGCATTCCACTCCGGGAGGCCTAATTTCCTTGAGATCCCAGCAAGGTTCCAGCTAAGTATTTTTAGCTCGCCATGTGCTGGGTTTCCGTCAGGAACCATAGTACAGTGAAGGTTGGATGAGTCTGCACTGTCCCTAATTAGTATAGGTGGTGACACCTCTAAGTTTGTAGGGAGAAATGTCCCCAGCGATGCATCCTTTTTTCCCACATCTACATGAGGGAGGTTAACATCTGAACCTCCCTTAGGAGAAAGTCAATCGACCTCATCCAATACACAGTACCTATTGGGATGGGCAAACTGTGTATAGGAGGGGTTAAAGGACGGAGATAGAGACGGATCCTGCCATGGCTGTTGCCAATGGTGGTTGGCAGTGAATGGTCGCTGAGGAAATTGCTGCCACTGCTGAGTAGAATGGAAAAAAGGTGGTAAGGAGGGGAGAGGTTGTTGCCACTGGGGACCAACATGGTGCGGAACAAGGGGTGGGAAGTTAGACGGCTGTCGCCAATGGTTAGGGGCATATTGAGGGGGACGTGCAAGCCCTTGATTAATTGGATTAATTGGCCGGTGGAAGTTGGGTCTTGTCAAATTAGGAAGGAAGTAAGACAGGGGGAGTGGTTTGATCTGGGTAGCAGGACCACTGTTAGGTGCATTACAAATATAGGTCACAGCCCCCACATCCCTAAGATTAACAGTAATTACATCCCCTGGTATTGTTTTCTTACTCCTACCCACCCAATCACCTCTCCGTACAGTAAGAATCTCTCCGCTCATACTACTAGGCAGTGGTTTGTGTATTTGTAGCCACTGGGCACATTTATTTCTTAGCTCTACATAGGACTCTTTAGCTCCCTCCTTCAGTGGGGGAACAGCAGTTAACACTACCACAAAGGGAGAAACTTCTGGTGGCAGGCTAATAGACTTAAAGCGAGACTGCCTTGGCTTGGGGGCTTCAGAGTTATTAGTAGAGTCAGAGGCTAGAGTATTCATAGATTTCCCTTTGGGATCCGTATTTTGGGTGGTGTTAGATTTGGTACCAACGGCCAATTGCTGGACAGATGAAGATTTGCTCACCGCTTTTGCATTGGGAACAGGTGGCGGTTGAGCAGGGTTGTTCCCTGGGTGTGGAGAGTGTGATGCAGCTAGTTCCTTGGAAGGTAAATGGATTTGCGCTGTATCAGTTGTGGACTTAGTGACCTTAACTGACGGTTGGGAATTGAGTGGCGGTTCTCTATACCCATGTTGCTGAACATGCCCAAGCTCATTAATTTTATTGGGCCGTTTAGTGTTAATGAGCGATGTTAGCCTATCAAGTTTAGAAATCAAGGGTTTAATTTGGGCCGCAATTGTAGCTTCGAGATCATGCTTAAGATCCGTGACCATGTTATCAACCCAGCATGGGATGCCAGGCGCTGTGTGTGGGATAGGTGTTATCAAATTGTGATTGCTAACTTTGGCTTTATTCTTTTCCTTAGGTCTAGACTCCTTAGTTGTTGACTTAGTTACTACTTTTGTGGAAATGAAATCAAACTTTCCCCTGGAAACACTAGGCACATGAGGGGTCGATTTGGCAGCTAAACCATCCATGCCCGGCTCCACCTCTCTAGGAGACTGACAGGCTTCTAGGTCTGGGGTCGCCTCCAAATCCACAAAGGACGGGTCCGACTCCGAGCAGGAAACTGACAAGTCGACAGCACTCGGAACTGTAATAGTGCCTATGGCGGTCAAGGGCAAGGAGCAATTGTTCGAAGCTTGCTGAAGGGGTGAATTTACATTTGCAAGGGAGCCCAGGGAAGAACGCTTAGCATTCATTAGGTCAAGGGAGACTCTTTTCTCTAGGAGTACAATGCTCTTGTCAATTGTCTCATTTACCCGTGAAATGAAAAGATCAATGGGGCCAGTCACTTGCGCTACCTCCGTAGCTTTTTTGGTATGACTTCTTGTTTTGTGCCGCATAATTGGCGTTGAAGATGGAAATGCTATACCAGGTATTGAATGGTAGTGACCTCACAAAAGTTAGATGGCAGCCGGCCTACCTGGATGGTGGTTTCAGGGCAATGAGACAGGGATTCAGGGCCTGGGCCGTCCTCTGCCGTCCTTGAACGGCCTTAAACGGCCCGCTCTTTGCCCGGTCTTAGCCCGGGCTGCGTCCCGCGCTGCGGGAGTAGGGTGATGTTTTGAGGCCTCAGGAGGGCGGGGGGCGGGCCAGCAGGGAGAGCGGACCGGAAGCTCTCCGTCGGTCTGGCAGGGACTTCTGGGAATTGAAGTCCCTGCACGCTCGCAGCCCCGCTGCAGCCACACGCCCGGTACCGCTTACCTCCTTGCCGCCTCGGTGCTCCTCAGGGATGTCAGGTAAGATGCCCGCCTCAGCACAGGGACGGGTGAAGGGCGAAGGGGCACCCGCGAAGCGGGTGCGCCGAGTTGTAATGAAATGAGCCGCTGTTGCTCTCTGGCAAATGACGCGCTGGCAGTGTGAAAATGCTCCGTTTGGCAAAGTGTCCCGCTAGTTTGGAGAACAAGCTGGTGTTTTGAGGCCTCAGGAGGGCGGGGGGCGGGCCAGCAGGGAGAGCGGACCGGAAGCTCTCCGTCGGTCTGGCAGGGACTTCTGGGAATTGAAGTCCCTGCACGCTCGCAGCCCCGCTGCAGCCACACGCCCGGTACCGCTTACCTCCTTGCCGCCTCGGTGCTCCTCAGGGATGTCAGGTAAGATGCCCGCCTCAGCACAGGGACGGGTGAAGGGCGAAGGGGCACCCGCGAAGCGGGTGCGCCGAGTTGTAATGAAATGAGCCGCTGTTGCTCTCTGGCAAATGACGCGCTGGCAGTGTGAAAATGCTCCGTTTGGCAAAGTGTCCCGCTAGTTTGGAGAACAAGCTGGTGTTTTGAGGCCTCAGGAGGGCGGGGGGCGGGCCAGCAGGGAGAGCGGACCGGAAGCTCTCCGTCGGTCTGGCAGGGACTTCTGGGAATTGAAGTCCCTGCACGCTCGCAGCCCCGCTGCAGCCACACGCCCGGTACCGCTTACCTCCTTGCCGCCTCGGTGCTCCTCAGGGATGTCAGGTAAGATGCCCGCCTCAGCACAGGGACGGGTGAAGGGCGAAGGGGCACCCGCGAAGCGGGTGCGCCGAGTTGTAATGAAATGAGCCGCTGTTGCTCTCTGGCAAATGACGCGCTGGCAGTGTGAAAATGCTCCGTTTGGCAAAGTGTCCCGCTAGTTTGGAGAACAAGCTGGTGTTTTGAGGCCTCAGGAGGGCGGGGGGCGGGCCAGCAGGGAGAGCGGACCGGAAGCTCTCCGTCGGTCTGGCAGGGACTTCTGGGAATTGAAGTCCCTGCACGCTCGCAGCCCCGCTGCAGCCACACGCCCGGTACCGCTTACCTCCTTGCCGCCTCGGTGCTCCTCAGGGATGTCAGGTAAGATGCCCGCCTCAGCACAGGGACGGGTGAAGGGCGAAGGGGCACCCGCGAAGCGGGTGCGCCGAGTTGTAATGAAATGAGCCGCTGTTGCTCTCTGGCAAATGACGCGCTGGCAGTGTGAAAATGCTCCGTTTGGCAAAGTGTCCTTCAAAGTAACCATCAGGTATGCCACAAAAAAATAGTAATTAGAACAAAATTAGAACTGGCAAAACTATATCAGAACCCCTCCAAGAGGGCCTAATATGGGTTATTAAATTACACATCTATTGATTGCCTACTACAATAATCTGCAAAACTCTGTGTAACAAAATACATGCCAACAGGCTTTAACATGGTGTAATAACTATCTTTAAAAGCCTATTGCTTTTAACACACTTTTCACATCAAGTAAGTAAATCAGGCCTACCTGCTTTGTTAGAACTTTTCATTGTAAACCGATCACACCGAAGGAATCTGACATAACTTTTCACAGTTAACCTTCAAGGTCTATAGCCTTTATCATTGGCAACACCATAACCAACAGAGGCCTATTCAAGGGCACATAAACTGGCAACCACCAGGGTGCTGGGACTGGAAAATGGCAACGCATTCCTTACCCCATCTATGTTGCTGCAAGAGAAAAAGAAACACGGTAAATTATCAACTTATCTAAGACGCTTTAACAGCATTACAGTGCCACGTGTTCCCCTGAAAGGAGGTCAAGCTAAATCGATTCCATTTAAACTCTATACTTCGTGCATATTAAGGAGAATTCTCTATGCAGCCACAATGCTACTGGCTCCGGCAGCGTGATAAACAAAGTAATCACAGCTGTGTGGAGGGGAAGCAGTTTTTCTGTGGAAGCACGCAATTACTGCCTAGTAAAAATAAAAAACTGTACTCCCGTTCTCCAACATGTGGGTTGAGCCACATCTCCTATCTGTAGTACTCCTGAAAGCTCTTTTTATAGGTTGAACTCATAAGGTCTATCAACAGCAGTGCTGTCAAGGCAGATCCAAAAAGGAAAAACGCGTAGGTGTGGTACACCTGACTGTCTTGGAAATGGGACCTGAAATTTAAATTTTGCAATGATGGGGAAAATAGTTTTATTAGTACCTTTTTCTCATAAGATTAAAAACAGGATCCACGTGGATTATGACCTTATCTGTGTCTAGAAGTCAACACATTTCTTCTATCAATATGGTCCCAACAGTAGGGCCTGGGTCATTCATCAAGATAAAAGGCCTTTTCAATCTGGCACCGTCTTTTGTTGATTAATATTATGACCCTATTTACGTGAAAGTAAAAGGGTACAAATAACCCACCCCTGTGATTGTGCTTTTTTTTTTTACTACCCGTTAATTGGACAGGCTCCTGATGATACATTTTGGTAAAATAAAGAAAGTCAAACCATGCAGTTGGTGAAAAACAATCACTTCCTGTTAACCTTCGAGGCAGGCAGTTATGTTAGCACAAAAAACTGATATATATTTTTTTAAAGAGCATTCTGACCCAAAAATGAGGGGGTGGAGTTGCACATTGACATTACACAGTCTATCCTACTTGTCAAAACTATGTTAGTCATTCTTAAATTCTCCTGATTGGCTTGTCTATTATGAATTCATTGGTAGCGATGACGGAGGCGGGAACATTATAACGCAGGTGAAGTGCAGGTCAGGCTGAAAGATTTATAGAAAATAAAGTTTTGACCTGGTGGAGCACCATAAAATTCAAATATATTCTCAGAAACTCAGAGTTCTTTCACTAATTCATATTCATACCTCAAACAGATCCAACTACTTATGGCGTGGCTCCCTACACATTGTCTTGTGTGTGAGTCTGAATGAGTGCAAGCTTTTAAGCTATTCTAGTCTTACACAGAGATGGTCCAATAACACTGCTATTGGCATTAGCAAAGCAAAGCAGAGCGCCACTGTGTATAATGACATTAGCATGTGGGAATGCATGTTGATCCTTCCAGACAAGTGATCCTGGTTTACGAAGCCCAATTATATGTAACCTAATGTGGCGAGATGTGCAATTGTGCACTGCAGCGCACAATGACCGCCAACTCAAAGTGGTGTATAACTTCTTCATTGGAAATTGCCATTGTGTGATATATAGGTGGAAGACAATGTACCTAATAGTATATACCTTATTACAGTAGAAATGTTTTGATAACCATTGATCCACTCCTGAGGCGGAAGCCGGGAGAGTATGCTCTGTGTCTAATTTTAAAATTGTTGAAATTGCTGCTTTTAACTCACATTTCACTCACCCCTGGGCACTTCCCTTGAGCTGCCTTCAAGTCCCTTGCACAGCGGATTCCAGCGCTGCTGCAGGCAGGGAACAGTTCTGACTCACTAGCGCGCCAGAACCATTGATCCACTCCTGAGGCGGAAGCCGGTAGAGTATGCTCTGTGTCTAATTTTAAAATTGTTGAAATTGCTGCTTTTAACTCACATTTCACTCACCCCTGAGCACTTCCCTTGAGCTGCCTTCAAGTCCCTTGCACAGCGGATTCCAGCGCTGCTGCAGGCAGGGAACATTGCAAAAAACACAGTTGATGGACAGAATGTAGAACAATGTCATACATTCACCCCAGTACAAGGATCTGGGCCTAAATCCATTGTTTTTTTGCACTCCACACCACCCTGGGTTAGACACTGGCTATATGCAAACCAGCTCTGACCCTGTGCCTCATGGGAACAGTCCAGTCCGAACTACCAAGCCATGTCTTTCCCAGACCGGAATCAAGCATCCAAGGACCGGTTTCTGGCTATCAGCCTTCATTCAGCCTGGATAGCTTGACTCCAGTGGTGTGGAGAGCCTGGGACTCACGTCTGAGCATACCCAGCCCACTCGGTGTGAAAATTGCAAAAAACACAATTGATGGACAGAATGTAGAACAATGTCCTACATTCACCCCAGTACAAGGATCTGGGCCTAAATCCATCGTCTTTTTTGCACTCCACACCACCCTGGGTTAGACACTGGCTATATGCAAATCAGCTCTGACCCTGTGCCTCATGGGAACAGTCCAGTCCGAACTACCAAGCCATGTCTTTCCAAGCATCACCGCCATCGCGCGCTCGATCCCCGGGCCACGCCCACTTTTGAGGCCACGCCCACCGAACTCTTAAAAGTCGCGCTGACTCACTAGCGTGCCAGAACAATTGATCCACTCCTGAGGCGGAAGCCGGGAGAGTATGCTCTATGTCTAATTTTAAAATTGTTGAAATTGCTGCTTATAACTCACATTTCACTCACCCCTGGGCACTTCCCTTGAGCTGCCTTCAAGTCCCTTGCACAGCGGATTCCAGCGCTGCTGCAGGCAGGGAACAAGCATCACCGCCATCGCGCGCTCGATCCCCGGGCCACGCCCACTTTTGAGGCCACGCCCACCGAACTCTTAAGTCGCGCTGACTCACTAGCGCGCCAGAACCATTGATCCACTCCTGAGGCGGAAGCCGGGAGAGTATGCTCTGTGTCTAATTTTAAAATTGTTGAAATTGCTGCTTTTAACTCACATTTCACTCACCCCTGGGCACTTCCCTTGAGCTGCCTTCAAGTCCCTTGCACAGCGGATTCCAGCGCTGCTGCAGGCAGGGAACAAGCATCACCGCCATCGCGCCTCGATCCCCCGGGCCACGCCGACTTTTGCCCACTTTTGAGGCCACGCCCCTTTCCTCTCTTTATGAATGTGCATTTACCGGAAGCGTAGCGGACGAGCGCAGCGGGCGCGCCGTCAGCGCGCCGAAGGCGAGCCCGCCTGCGCCCGTCTGCGACCAGTCGGGACTAGGGACTACACCCCCTATCGGTCCCACACAAACTCTGTCCACACCAATTCGCTACTCGCGCAGCGAACTACTGGCCTTTAACAAAGCCAATACGGATACAATACCACATTCCTGTTCCCGAACTGGCCCAGGCTTATCCTATGGACCCATCTTCTGCCTTGCCTGTCGATGGTCCAGCATGAGTCTAACCCTAACAGACTACCACATAATCCCCCAAAACAACCATCACCCTCTGAGTTGTCTATATCTCAACGCAAGATCTCTACCTAAACATGCCATGGACATCTGGGATCTCTTTACATCCAAGACCCCAGACCTGGTTTTCATCACCGAAACTTGGTTATCCGAAACTAGCGCCCCAGACCTAGCAAATGCCATTCCCCCTAACTACAAAATCATTACACAAGATAGATCGGGCACAAAAGGTGGCGGAGTTGCCGTGATATTTAGGGATTACCTAACATGCACCACTGAATTTACAACTGTCTACACCGAGCACCAGACCCTCCCATTCAAAGTATTTTTGAGGGCCTCACCATCTTAGCCGGTGCAGTTATATATAATCCCCCTGGACAACAAGCCAGTCTCGGCGCCAAACTACTGAACCAACTGCTACCACTCTGTTTAAAAAATAAAAACTACATGGTTGTTGGTGACTTCAACATCCACTACGAGAAAACGGATGCCCCAGGATCCTCTCAATTGGAATATGACATGGGAATTCTCCAACTAAAACAGTGGATAGTGGGTCCCACGCACTTAGCTGGCCACACCCTAGACCTACTATTTAACAACATCGAATCCACCGATATAAGAGAAATCCTCCCCCTATCCTGGTCAGATCACTCCTTGATTTCCTTCTCATTTAAACTCCCAGGCAAACCTCCGAAGCCTAAAACAGCTCCTCCCATTTCCAACAGAGCTTGGAGGCTAATCAATGAGTCTAACTTTGAGAACTATTTCAGCGAGGCCGACGCCACACCATCGGACGATTCCCCTGTCTGTAAAGATGTCGCCCTATTAGACGCCGAAATACGGCGAACATTAGACAAACTAGCCCCTATGCGGGAATCCAGGAAAAAAACCATAACTGAGAAATGGTATACCCCCCACTTAAAAAACCTTAAAAAGGAATGCCAAAAAAATTAGCATTTATGGAGACAGAGGAAAGACAGTGGAGCAAGACTGATTTATGTCAACAAACGGAAGCAATATATTTCGGCCATTAAAAACGCAAAGAAGGGATATTTTTTCCAATGCATTCAAGAGAACAGTAATTCAGCTAAAGAACTGTTCAGAATAGTAAAGGTGCTCAGTAAACCCCCGAGCACCTCACAAACCCTCACCCCCTCAACTGAGGCCTGTGAACGTATCAGCACCTTCTTTTCCGATAAAATCAGAAAAATATATTCCACCTTCACCCCCAAAAAAACCCTCAGCACCCTAGACAATCCTTGCAAGACTGTCATCTCATCAGAAAGATGCAAAGACCAATTAGACCGAGGCAATGCACCTTGCCTAACCAGTTTTGAACCACTCTCGGAAGAAGAGGTCTTAGCGGTTTTGAACACAGTCAAATCCGGTTCCCCTTCGGATCCCTGCCCCCATTTTGTGTTTTCTAAAATCGCACCCACGCTCTGCCCGCTTGTCACCCAACTTTTTAACAAATCGCTAGTCACTGCCACCTTCCCTGAGGCATGGAAACATGCCTCCGTGACCCCTCTTCTGAAGAAAGCGGGATCTGATATTCTCAATCCAGAAAATTACAGACCTATCTCCCAGCTCTCCTACCTGTCCAAAGCTTTGGAGAAATTGGTCAACGTACAGTTGACTAGGTATCTGGAAAACCACTCTCTTCTGGATCCCTCCCAGACAGGTTTTAGAGCTAACAACAGTACCGAGGCAACGTTGCTGGCAGTGTCGGACAGTATCAGATCCTCCACCGATCAAGGTGGAGCAGTGGCACTGATTGCTTGACCTGTCAGCGGCGTTTGACACGGTATCCCATGACTGTCTGCTGAATATACTCCTGAGTAAAGGAGTTCAATCCACAGCACTGAATTGGATTCAATCTTTCCTAAGCAATCGTACCCAGGCAGTGCACATGGGCCAGTTCCACTCAAAACCCAAACCCATCGGCTGTGGGGTCCCTCAGGGGGCCTCACTGAGCCCCACTCTTTTCAATGTCTATATTTCATCTTTGGCTGACATTTGAAGGAAGTGGGGCATCGGCATCTGCTCCTATGCAGATGATACACAGCTGATGGTGGCCATTAACGAAGGACCCGAGATAACCAAAAAAAAGCTACACGACTGCCTTTCCGAGATGGCCCAGTGAATGCACAACCACTGTCTAAAATTAAACGCCGGCAAATCGGAGATCCTTTTGTTCGGTGGAGCCAAACGTATGTGGGACGCCACATGGTGGCCATCCTCGCGGGGATTAGCCCCCACTCGCAAACATGCCAGAAATTTGGGAATCATCATGGATGATGCCCTGTCCATGAAGGATCATGTCCGCTCCCTCTGGGGCAAGGGTTTTGCCATACTAAAACTCCTCGCAAGGATATTTCCCTGGATACCCCAGGACTGTAGACGCTCAGTCACACAGGCCCTACTGGTCAGCCGCCTAGACTACGGCAACGCATTATTCGAAGGGATGAATGATCAACTATTCTCCCGCCTTCAGGTCTTGCAAAATCAGGCGGCCAAACTGGTCTGCAATAAAGGCAAACGAGACTCGGCATCGGAATGCCTGAAGAAGCTCCATTGGCTTCCGATGCGCCAGAGGTATGCCTTTAAACTGCTTAGCCATGCGCACAGAGCCCTACATAAAACTGGCCCAACAATTCTTCAAGGGAGAATCGAGTTCTATGTCCCCAACAGGAATCTACGGTCGAGTGAATCAGCCCTGGCCAAACCCAAACGAATTTACAAAGCCAGAACAGGTGGCCGCGCCTTTTCCTATCTGGCAGCAAAAAGGTGGAATGATTTACCTACCGACCTAAGACACACTACAAATTATTTTCAGTTCCGAAAAAAACTGAAAACACATCTTTTTCCCAAAACTTAATCTCTCAGTTCATGCCTTAGTAGTCTTCGTGGTTCACAGCGCCGTGATATCCCCTGGGATGAGTGTTGCGCTCTATAAATACAGCAAATAAATAAATAAATAAATATTAAGTTAGAGTAAATGATAATAGACGATACTGCCATACTGGGTATTATATATGTAACAGGAGCCGGGACTTTGCACATATTATGAGTTTGGGGTTCCATTTGATCTCATTTGCTCTTGGGTTCTAGACTGGGTCTTCTTCCTTCACTTTGGAGCTGCCCAATTTATCAACCCCGCTATACATAGCAAAACAATGTGTGCTAATCAGGAGCCCTCAAGAAAGTTGCAAGTCAGGAAAAGCCCTGATGGCAAAAAGCCTCCAAAGAGAGATGAAAGAAGGTGTTTGGATAAAAAAAAAAAGCTTAGGTCGTGTGTGCGTAGTACATAATCCCTTAAATACACCGTGTTTATTCACTATTCATTTCACCCGGTCTAAAAAGGGTCTAAATGTAGTTACACTTGTGAGTCTAGGAGTGTTGTACTTAGCGTGAGATTTGAGAAACACATCTTGATTATTATTTCTGGCTCTGCAGATAATAATTCTTGTTTTTCTCCTTTAATTTGGTTTCTAAGGCATCTGCTTTTCTCTCAAAACTCCTGAATAGTACTTCAGCTTTTCAGAAATTGGTAGAAAGGTAGATTTCTTGTAAGGCTCCAAAATGATGTCTACCAAACATTAGTAATCTGTCTCGATCTGTAAGTTTGTGGAAAACTGCAATCTGGAACTAGCTGTCCTTTGCTATGAATTAGAGATCCAGGACTTGAATACTGTGCTTGTCCACGGTTGGTGGAAACAGAAAGTTGACCTGCACATCCTGTTTTTTATTATAATGATCCTCCCTTCGTCACTGTATCTAATTAATTTACAGCAGATGGCTGAGTCAGAAGACTTTAAGAATGACCAAATTTGTATCCCACGCATGATGTTTGGAGGTCACTAAACATACTATGTGTTAGTAGGGTACTAATAGGTTGTGTAGTGTTGATATCTGGTAGTCCACCACGTCATTTTGTTAACCTGACCAAAAAGTTGGGTCAGGATTTTCTATTAATGAAAATAAAATGTTTCAGGTAGTACAACTTGCCTCCCTTGAAAGTTTAAAGGACACTGCCTATTTAACCAACTGCATGACTTTATTTCCCAGCAGGTATTAAGAACCTGCCCAATTAAGAGCAACAAAACACAAATTGCATGTGTCAATAATTTTCACCCATTTATAGTCGCTCAAATACAGATCTAACAGCCCTGTGATGAAGCATGACACATTTGGTATGTGAGGGCACTCCATCCTTTTAAACAAAAGCCAGCCTAATGAACCACACCTGGGTGTTTGTCTTTTTTCCCTTGGTTGTGATAGTCACTTTTTTAGCACTTTGTAGTGAGGTGATAGATCCCAGCCCCTATTCATTATAGGTTAGTTTCCTCTTACTGTTCCCTTTGTGATGAATATTTTTTACCTTCTGGAATACAATAAATGTCATGTTGCGACTGCCCACTTGTTTCTAGCAATGGAGGCTACTTCCCTAACTATTGCTGCTAATGCCCTAGTGTACTGGTGACTGTGTGCTCCTCCAAGGTAACTGTCCTAAGCTATTTTCTGACAGACCAATAGTTGTAGCTGCTGCACGCTCTTGTAATTTAAGGAAGTCATACTTTAACTAACAACTCTAGGTTGCTGCTTAATTAATGTCTGCCTTCACCGTCCCAGACTTCAGCCAATGCAGTGTACTCCCTCCAGGCAGGAAAAACCCTCCTCACCCAGTACCTGTTAGTATTTTACATATTATTTACATCTCTTTTACTCCAGTGCATCGTGGGAGTGGCTGGTGGTGCTACACGAGCAGCGCTCACCATGCACCAGGCACGGCGGGACAACATGGCAGATGTATCGGCTAAAGATGGCAGCCAGGTGAGCTTTTCAAACGGCAACGTGATATAACATAACTAAGCAAGTTAGTCCGCTTGCATTAGAGGTCTGGGAATAATCAGCACATAACCGGTTTATATCCTTTCTTGGTCAATGTAGGTGTCATTTAGAGGTTGGCAAATGTTATGTCTGTCAACATCACAGTTCCTCAGCCCTATTTAGTGTTGGGGAATGGCTGGGTTTCTGTGGGTGGGTCTTCAGCCCACTCTGCTGGCGGAAACACTTGAACTCACAGCCCATCCGTAACTAGACAGGCAGGTCAAGGAACAGATGCCTTGCCCTATTTAAGGCAGTGTAGCACTCGCTGGCTTTCCTTGCCTGTGTCCACTAAGTTAGGCATGGCCGCACCGGGCAAAGAAGACCATCGGTTGCCCCAATGGAGAACATTCCTTGCACATTAGGCCACTGACTTTTTTCTTTTTCAGATCCTATTCCCTGAATTGGGAGGTTGTTTCTGAAAAAGTATAAAGAAAGCTGGACCAGCTGAAAAAAACCATGGAGGGCTGTTCACCATTAATAGTGTGGGGATCTCAAAATATGATGGGTTTTTATTCATTAGGGGAGTGGACACAGAGCCCCTGCTGACCTAGCGGCCACCTATCAAACTATACATGAACGCCTTAGTCTTTTACCCTTTAGAAGTCAGTAAAGGAGTACTATTAAGTTGTGTGATATTGGCACTGTTTATTGAAGAAGAAATAAGATTCTCAGTTTGAAGTTTTGGGTTGCATATTTTTTACACCAGAGCAATTCAACACAAGTGTTTAGAAAGATGCAAAACCTCTAGGGAAAATACAGCAAGAGTGGAAGAAATTAAATTAGTCCATTGTGAACAGCCTCCGTAGGACAAAGCTAATACTAGATACACTATGCATGTACACAAGAGATTCATAACAAAATACACTATACAGAGGAAAAATGTTTGCTCTATTTTACAAACACACTGGGATATCCTGAGATTGTATAAGTATTTGGAAAAACATTTGTCTACAAATGTTCTGTTACATACTGTAGATCAACTGTTCTTAAGAATGTAATTAGCAAAAATGATACACTTTTGTATGAAATGAAGTGCAATGAAGAGATTTTACTCTTCCTCACGAAACAGACACTTTTATCCCCTCTGTGAAATTTATTGTGGTAAGATCTCCCCCCCTATTCTAACCTATGCGTTAGAATATATTTCTATAAAAAAGTGGTACTTTCAAAATCTCAAGGAAGGGAAGTTTATTTGTAGGATCACCACCATGGCCCAAGCCACGCCTGCTCAAGTGCTACGCCTCAAACTATCAGTAGCTAGCTCCTATTCTAGAGCCTTGGCAAATGTAATTAGATGTGCATATAGCCTGCTACATACTTCCGACGGCTCCTTAAGAGCTCTGTTATACCAGGAAACATTTAAGGATATCACAAGTCAGTTCACTTTTAAAAGAAATCTTGAGACAGCTCTGGGGCTCTTTCAATGCTCCAATATCTTGCAGTCATGGTCACTAGCCCTTTTAAAGTTATTTAAAAAAGAAATCAAACACCGAGAATAATCTTTGAACTTGATTAGGAACACTGCTCATTACAGGCTATACGCAGCCAAAATAGAATATAAAGTCAGTCAAAAATATCTCCGATTTACACTAAACCATTGAGTTAGACGGTGCATACTTATATTACGACTTGGAAATTTCCCACTTTAAGCTTTTACTAAACACTGGGCTAAACAACTGACAAACTAGGCTCCTGTGACCTTTGTTATGGAGGTGTCCAAGATTTAGCACGTTTTATTTATTTGTCTAAGTAAATGATTGATAGAGGCTCATCAACATAATTTTATAAAACCAATATGTCTTAGCGCTAAAGTCTCGAGCATTAAGGATCTGTTTGACCTAATACAATACCATCTAATGAACTTCTAATATAACATTTTTAAAAGTGTTTTTATTACTGTTTTAAGGACGCCTTTTGAAAATGATACTTGTTGTTTATGCTAATACTGTTGATCTCAGATGAGGTCTTAAACGATAAAAAAAATTGTATATGTGTGAAATGAGAAACGCTGCTCAAAAATGGATGCCTATTGGACCTTTTACGATGTGGACTTTTTCTGTGTTGAAAATATGTTTTTACAAGGTGGTTGAATTTGAAAATTACAATGTTTCTGAAAGATTAAAAATCTAATAATTCATACATTTTAGAACACCTTATTGTGTTTACATAATGAGATGTATATATAATAAAGAAAATGAAGGTACTACTAAGCAAGACCCTTAGGAAATTGTGATCAGGAATATCAATGTATTGGGTATGAGACATGTTCCATTAAGATGAAGAGGAGGAGACAGAGAATGTCATTAGGGAGAAAGAAGTATTCTAGATTCATGTCCTTCACTGTGTTTCACATGGTTTGAATTACGGCAACACGTTACCTACCTTCTTATAAACAAATGGTGTTGAGGATAGTTGATATGCATGATTCTTTGTTACATTGGCTTATTTTCGGATTCTTTGTATCACTTCATATCATCTTTAATTGTGATATTTGATAGTAATTTCATATCACAGCATGTGAGTTTGTTGGAAGGATGATACATATGAGATGGCATTACATACTGAGCTGAAAGTTCAAGATTCAATTCCTGGCTAACTGTGTTTTTTTGTTTGGTGGGTGGTGGTGGGTTGGGGGGCTGGTTTATAATAAGCAAATGAAGGCTTTAACCAAACAGTAATGAAGCTGGTTTCAGAAATGGATAGCTTTCTTAGTAAAATAATAATTATTGGCGAACATACAGCTTGATCACAAGCGTGAAGGGTTTTACTCACTTTGCACCCAAGCCTGATACAATATATGTAAACTATTATATTTAGTAAAAAGCTAAAAAAAAAGGGCAGGATCAAGGCTGAGGATCCTGCACCAGTCAAGATACCCTATCTAGGCAATATTTGTTGTTTTATAAATTGGTGCAAAGGGCATGGGACATGACCTTCATATGTCCCAAAGAAATGGCACACATGCCACTTGGACAAATCGAACAAGGGTTGGCCCTGCACTCAAGCAAGTACAATATATATAAGTGGAGCTTACCTATTATCCACAATCACAATATGAAAGGAAAACACAATAAGTCAAGATCTTCCCAATTGAAGAAAACACTGAAACATTTTGATTGTAGGTAAATAAATTCTTTTTACATTGATAAATTCTTAAAATTCGAGATCGCCGACGCGTTTCGTCCTCATGCGGACTTCTTCAGGACTAAAATATATACAAAGAAACAGAACACTATTTACAACAGATAGACATGTGCTAGACATAAATACATATGAGCCAGACAAAACAGTTAGCTAGGGCACATTTGATAAAATAAGTGTTTAAAACATAAATAGTCTTATGATATCAATGGGAAGAGCATATTATAACAGATACATATCATGACCGCAGAAATGGACACAAATATATGTTTACATAGACAACTCCAAAATGGAGATGTTAATAAAGTCAATATTAATACATTTGATATTGTATTCAAGAACATATCGAGCAAATGTAATCCCAAAATGTGAGAAAAACATAGCAAATTGTTTTGAATACATCAACCAATTGCCATGGCTTCACATACTAACCTTTTAAGACCACAACAAAAATATTTATATGACAAATGATCAGAGAAAGGAGACAACACAAAAACCCAAAACTAATACAATCTCTACATCTCCGATTAGGTTAGGTTATACTAGCGTACCTTTGCTGTAGACAAACATTTGTTGTATTGACGAAACGCGTCTGCGATCATGAATTTTAAGAATTTGACAATGGAAAAAGAAAAAATAATTTATTTACCTACAATTGTTTTCCTTTCATATTGTAATTGTGGATAATAAGTAAGCTCCACTTGTATATAATTTACTTGCTTGAGTGCGGGCCACCCCTTGTTCTATTATATTTAGTAATATATAATTAGTCTATTCAGTAAGGAAAGAAAAAACATAGGACATGGCATGAAGACCTGGATTTTAAGGGACATAACACTCCAGGGAATTTCAGTCCAACCCACGGTAGGCTTTTCTTGGCCTGTATGGCTACCAACATAATCATAGGACTCCATAGGACTCCAAAAAAAAAAGAAAAAAGGAAAAGAAGAAGAGGCCCAAACCAAATTTATAGGTATACTAACTCTTACCCTTGTTCTTATAGATATCTTTAAGCAATAATGTTATTATCTCTATTATACCATTCATCCCAAATCTTCCAAAATGCAGTTTTCTTTGTGTCGCTTATCGCTCTATCTAATTTTGCAAATCCATGTATTGAGTTAACCCATTCACACTCTAGTGGGGAAACAGGGGAAATCCATTTTATACATAATTCCCTACGCGCCAGTAGAAAAAGCACAAACATTAAAATTTTGTGATTCTTAAATATCTGGCTTGTGACTTCCTCATCCGGGGTCATGCCAAAAATTACTTGAGAAAGACTCACCTTAACTTCAAACCCCACAATGCTGGAAATCGTTACACCTACTTTGTTCCAAAAGCCTTGTATTGATGGACATCGCCAGAACATGTGCACGTCATCCGCATCTGCTTACCCACACTTTTGACAGATCGCATTTTTAGAGCCCTTCTTAGATAATCTTCTTGGGGTCCAATACGCTTTATGGAGAGTAAATAAATGATTTTTTTTTTAACGAAGCAGCCTTGACATTCTGCCATAGAACCGCAAAAGATACTTGCCTTATGGTTTCCCGATCGTAGTTTGGCAGCTCTCTCCTCCAGATCACCTCGAACCACTGCTGAGATTCTTCCAGAGGCTGAGTTAACATCCTGTACCAAACGGCTATTTCTTTACCTCCAATGTTTGTGGTAGCTGCCTTCTTTTCAAAAAGATCATTACCCATGCCCAGATTTTTAAGAGATTTGGCCCAACTTGCCAACTGGTAGTATTTGAATTTAGAAACAGTCCCACTTGTGATATCCTGAAGTTTCTGCCAAGAAATGATGTCTGAGCCTTTCAACAGCTCGCCCCATCTTGCTACGCCGTTTATTTGAATTGGAACCGCCAAAGAATCTTGAAGGCACTTTGGTGTGCCTGGTGAGCTCCAAATAGGGGCAAGTGTACTGTAATAGTGAATACATTGTGATGTTCTTATTTGATACCATCCTTTGCATGCTGCTAATAAAATCTTTAGTTTAACTTTCTTGAAAAATGTTGGGTCCCCAAATTTAAACAAAAAGTACCGGGCTTGATCCTGAAAGCCTATAGTTAAAGCTTTAAATAAAGCTGTATAAGAGATGGAGTCCCCTAACAATTGCCTGAAATTTTTTAAGTGGAATGCCCTTTGATATTGCAGAAGGTCCGGTGTAGCTACTCCCCCATCCTCCTTTCTCTCCCTGAGTTTTCGCCAAGCTATCCGGGGTTTCTTTTTTGCTCAAATAAAACTTGAAAACAGGCCTTGGATCTTAGCTATCCATTCTTTCCTTAATTCCAAGGGAATAGAATTAAAAATAAAAGTATATTTAGGAAGAATTGCCATTTTTAACAAATTCGATTTACCTAAAAAAGACAGGGACAGTGAATCCTATTTCTGAAGTTGAGACTTGACCTTAGATGTCATTTTATCAAAATTTACTTTCGCAATTAGATCTATGTTCTGTACTACTTCTATCCCCAAATATCTAATACTTTGTCGAATCTGATCACAAGTATAATGTGTTCCTTGCATCACTTCTGTCTTGGATTGATTAACTGCATATCCTGATATCTCCCCGAAACTTTTTAGAGTATCCCAGATGGGATTTATTGATTCCTGCAGATGACCCGTATAAATCACCTGCATATAAGCATAGTTTTTTTCCCCACCCATTGCATTGAAAGGGGCTAATATCCTGACATTGCCTCATTTTTATGGCTAACTGCTCGATGTACATATCGAAAAGCAAAGGTGAGAGGGGGCACCCCTGCCTGGTACCCCTCTCAATTATAATCTCTGGCGAAGGAGAGCCATTTACCAGGACTTGTGCCACCGGATTCTTATAAAGTGCTTTGATTACCCGCAAAAAACAGCTACCTAGATTAAAACGGAAAATGATTTCTTGAAGGAAAACCCAATTAACGCGGTCGAACGCTTTAGCCGCATCACATGTCATTATTGATAACGGTAAAGCATTGGTAGTAGCCATGTCTATTGTTCTTAATAATTCATGTGTGAGGTCATGCAAATGCCTTCCCTTAATGAAACCTTTCTGATCCTCGTGAATCAAAAGATCGATCACCCTCTCCAGCCGGTTAGTAATTAATTGTGTGAAAATGTTATAATCTGAATTGAGGAGGGAGAACGGCCTATATGATTCACAAAGCTTTGGATCCTTATTCGGCTTCAACAAGACTATTATAGTTGCTGCTCGCCATGACTCTGGCAAGACGCTTCCCTCGATGTAAATAGAATTAAACAGATCTAGCAAAATCGAGATTAGTTCTTGTTCTAGCACAGAATAAATTTCATTAGGGAGAGCGTCAGGTCCTGCGGCTTTGCCTTTCTTTAAATTATTGATAACTTTGTGGATCTCCTCTATTGTGAAAGGAGCTGAAGTCTCCTCCTTAAGCTGATCGTTAAGATGTGGAAGATCTAAGTCTTGCAAAAAGGCGGCTATTTGTTCATTGCTCGGGGTCATGTTTTCCATATATAACTCTTGGAAAAAAGACGTAAATGCTTGCTTGATCCCTGGTTCATCTGTTATAACCAATCCGGTATCATGAGATTTAACTTCTTTGATTATAATCCTTACAGAGTCAGCCCTTGTTTTCCAGGCTAACATTTTACAGCAGCCTTCCCCGTACTCCTGATTCGCGAATTTACTCGCGTCCCATCTTTTCCTTACTTTAACCTCCAAATGATCCGCTAAATCATTTTTAGCTTTAGTTAGCTCTGTTTCATTGTTTATATTCTGAACTAGAGCTAATTTTCCCTGTGCTAGTCTGATCGCATTTTCTAAAGCCTGTAGGTCTGTCTTCTCTTTTTTGTTAAAAAACGCACTAATTCCTATCATGCTTCCTCTAAAATGTGCTTTAAATGTATCCCAGACTTTATCTAGGGGCGCTGAATTAAGGTTAAATAAAAAGAACTCGGAGACAGACTTCTTTAGGTTCTCTATTATTCTGCTATCCAATAGAAGAGATCTGTTTAATGTCCATCTTTTCCCCTCTAAATTATTACCTAATTCTAAGTGTAATATTACCGCTGAGTGATCAGAGAGGTGTTCTGGTATGTGACAAACCTTACTGATGTGATTACTGATTGAAGCTGTATAAAAAAAAATCTATTCTTGACCTGTGACCATGTTTTTTATTGTGAAAAGTATATCTATCTGCAACAGTTCCAGATTTAACCCCTTTTATAGACCAGATATCCACTAATCCTAAGTCAGTCATCAATTGCTTTACAACTGCCCTCATTTTTGGAACTGCCGTCATTCGCCTCTTAGTTGTAGAATCTTGTGTTGAACTTAAAGGTATGTTAAAAACCCCCCCAGTATGATCGGTGCATTAAATTCAACTAAAAATAAATCTTTTAGTGGTCCCGGGTCATCTAGGTTGGGACCATAGTAGGCAGCAAATACTGTCCGTCTTCCCTGGAAATTTATCTTTGCGATTACCCATCTGCCTGATGAATCAACCTGTGTTTCTTCTAATATGGCATTTGAGGATTTCCTAATCAAAATTGCCACTGCCTTTATTGTAGCTGTTTGTGACGTACATATACAGTGATCCACCCATGGTTGGTATCTTATTATTTCTGGCCATTCTTCCTTGGTTAAGTGGGATTCCTGAATAAATATTACATCTGCACCAGAAAGCTTGAGATACTTTAGGATTTTTTGTCTTCTTAAAGAAACCCTCAGACCGTTGACATTCCATGTCATGACCCTCAGGCAATTAATTCTTGTTTGTAATGCCATGCTTTAAGATTAAAAAGAACCTAAAAAAAGAAACTCTGACTGTACTTTAATGTCAACAAAGAAAATAAGACTATCACAATTGAGGACACTTTTTTGTTGTTGTTTTTCCCCCCAATGCTCCCCCGCCCTTTGTGAAGATTAAGGGTTTAGTGTTTCCCACACATTCTAATCTTTTGCCTGTGACCCTCCCAACCCGCCCCACCCTCCCTGGGGAACCCTCCCTTTCTTCTTGAGGTGTGATTACACCTCCATTTGAACTCTCTCTACCGTAGGGCTGTATTAATACTTAGCTTATTTTTTATGGCTGAGCTTTTAACTCATCCAGAAATTTTCTCACTTCATTAGGATCGCGAAAATTGTGCATTTTTATTCAGCATAACTCTTAGTGATGCGGGAAATCTGATTTTTGCTGTGGCACCAAGATCTCTAAATTCTGCGATAAACTTTCCCAATTCCCATTGGCGGTCAAGTGTAGTGCGCGAAATGTCTGACCTTATACGGTACTGCCAATCATCTTTCTTATGTGAGCCTGCTTTTAATGCCCCAGTAAGTATCATTTCTTTCAGTGTGTATGACTTAAAATTCACCCAAATTCTTCTCGCAGCCTTTCTGCCAGGGGGAATAACAAAAGGGTCGCGATGAACTCGCTGTATGTCCTCCTCAAGGGAAGCTTGGTCAATGTCAGTATTCTGCTCCAGAATAAGCTTGGTGACAAATGTTTTAATGTCCCCTCCTTCCACTCCCTCTGGGACATTTAATATTCTAATATTGTTACGTCTTGCATTATTTTCAAGTTGTTCTATCTTGTCCCTCAATTCCTGCTCATTTTTCTGGAGTTTGTTCATCCCCAACTGGTTAACCACTACTTTTGCAGCAATCTGCCCGTACGCAATCTCCATAGTTGTAACCCTTTCCACTAAGCCATTGAGCTTTTCCTCCAGAATCCCGCAGTGGTCTTGAATTTTTTTTTGATTCTCCTCCAATAATTCACAATGGTTGTGGGTCTTTTTTTGATTCTCCTCCGAGGTTACAAACCGATGTCTAATCTCAGTTAGCATTGTTGCCATTAACCTCCCCAGATCTTGTGGTTCCTCCTGTATAAACAGTGGTTCTCCCGCAGTACTTTTTTCAGTGACATTTTCGGTAAGAGGAGGAGGAAGATGGAAACTGGAAGATTGTCCCCTTTGAGGACTTTTAGGGCTTTGGGCAGTTAAAACACTTGACCCTATCATTTCTGAGCCAACATCCGCTCCCATGCCCGCCAATGGGTCGAAACTATTTTTAGTTGGGATTTGGGCAATGATATCCTCATGTATGCTGTGCTCTGGAGGCAAACTCATTTTCCTACCGGCTACCGTCTGTAACACCTGTGGCTCTATATCCATTGAGTTCATTTGGTTATGAAGGTGAGAATCGGGATTACTAAGTAGTAGATCTTGTGACTGTACCTTAAAGTATGATCGTAGAGAGGGGGTAATTTTAACTTTCAGCTTTTTTTTTTCTCTCCTTCCCTTTCCCTTTCTCTCGCTCTCCCAAATTTAAAGATGCTTTTTTAATAGGTTTTTGTGTATGGCCGAGGTTGCTATCCTGCTGTATTTTATTCTGAATTGTTAATACAGATGTAGCGGCCGAGGAGCAAGATAACCCTGCGCCGTAGTCTTTTAACTCTTTGGGGGAGATTATCCGCACCTCAGGTTGAACTCTTGCACCCTTTACACTCAGTGTTGGGTCCTTTTTACCCCAAATCCCTCTACTCCTCAGCGTATATCTGTTTATGGTAGTAGTTCCCTCCTCCTTTCCCAACTTTTACGTTATACCGTCTTGGGAGCCCTCTTCTTTCTTTTTTCCTCTGCCTTTGCTCTGCTTTTTGGCTACCGCGGCTCTAGTAGTGGAGCCCCCCCCCCCTCGTCTACAACTTTCTTAGTATCCCTTAATTCCTGAGATACAACCCTTTTTTGCCTCCTTACCGGGCTCATAGATCCTTCCTTTGAGTCCCTACTGGCATTCTTCTTCTCTTCCTGAGAGAAGACCTTGCCCAATATCAAGGGGAAAAGGAGCTGTGGTGTAATACTGTCTCTTTCCTGCCCTAGGATCACTATACAGGATCGGGGATAGTGCCCTTTACCTCCTGGTGCTCGATTGGGATCCCCCACTCTTGCTGCTGCAGTACGGCTCCTCCTGAACCGAGCTGCTGTTACTGCCCAGATTCCTTCTGATACTGCTGTTATTGCCTTCTATCTATTTACAGGCTGCCCGCAACCTTCAAGGGGCGCCCGTTACCAAAAAGAAAGAGAAAAAGACCGGTATATCTATACTAACTACCGGAAGGCACCACCTATTTTTATCTTTATTTTTTTTATTTTTTGCCGTGATTCAGAGATCTAGAGACGTGCTCGCACCCTGACCAATAAAGTGCTGTAACACAGCTCAGGGCACCTCAAAGCTCCTCAAGCACCCTCTCTAAAAAAAAAAGAATATCCGATGTGACAGCTACTCTCTGCTGTTCTCTCTACTGTGCTCTCTGCTGTAGTCCCTGTTCAATGCCACTCAGAAAACACGAATCCAAAATCATGGAAAACATTCTACAAGGTTCCCGTGACCCAAAGAGACCGGAGTGTGTGTCTTCCCCCCCAGCTCTCCACAGCCACCCGTCTCTCACCGTTCTCCCCGCTATGAATCTGAAATCTGGAATATGGGATACCGGTAAGCTTGCGTGACAGCGCGACGACTCCCTCTACTCTCCTCTCCTCAATCTTGTTATTCTCCCTGCTCGCAGTCCTGGGTTTACCGTTGTCTTTGGCGTTTCAACTGCCGCTCCCCCACACAGCCTCACTGTTCTCGCTGCTCACGCCTCTCTCCGGGTTTCCGGTGTGCTGGCGTCTCGGCGTATTGACTCCCTTGACTTTCCTTGGTCTCCCCGTTCAAAATCCCGGTTAACTGTTGCCGGTGCTGGTGTTTCGGCTGCCTCTACAGTGTCGGCAACCTCAGCTCACAGAAATCCTGCCTCTCGGTCTCAGCCATAGAAGAAACACCCTGCAGCCCTACATCCAGCGAGAGAGCTCACGACCGCTCCTGCTTGGCAGCCGCCATGTTCCCCGGGACATAAGAACTTTGTGGGATATTGCATTTTTTATATGGAATGGTAATAATCGATATTGAAGGTGATCTAAGGAAAGGATTGTTCTTTTTGTTGAGTATCCACGGATGTAATATATCTTTGAATACTAATGTGATCCTTTTGAATCTCTCTACAACAAAAGAGATATTGCTATCATTGGTTGTAGTGCATTAATGAGCCTAATCAGAAGTTATATTTTTCAGTAAAACTTAGATTTGATATGGTACTACGGATTGTGTTGATTTGGTTAACAAGAGGAAAAAATGGTAGCGTAGGAACTGTTAAAATGGTGAACATTGATTTCCAGGTGAGTGTTACCTCACAAATATATATTTTTTTGTCATTGACTTTTAATTTCATTCAGGAGCAACCGCCGTGGCTCGTTCTTCACTTTCCAGAGATTTTTAAATCCGAGCATTTCAGTGTCAGTCATATATCATCCCTTTGTGCACTACTATTGCCTCCCAGGGGCAGTATTATTAACATCGAAACCTTTTCCAAACTGTTCACCTGCCCTTAAGTAACTATCAACCTACCAGGAAACACAAGCGCATTACTTTTAGCGTCGTTGTTCTATTCTTTTAGAATTTCTGTGTGAACAGACACTGTTTGTGATAGCAACATTTCTCTATTCCGGGTTGTATGAATTTGGAGTGGGATTTTGTCTGTGCACTTGACGTTTTCTGAACCTGCACACATCAGTTTTACTTAGATGTGGACAAATGCTTGATTATTGCACCCCTCATTATTGGTTTCAATAATTATTAGCATTAGGGGATTTGTAAAGCGCAACAGCTACTCAATGAGTGTCCAGACACTGGCAATAGTTCTGATCCCCAGCTATTAATTGATTCTAGATAGCAGACCCAAAGAACCAGAGTTTGAGGGAATATTTAAAGACCTGATTGTCTTTTTGTGGCTCGAAGCAGTTGTGGGAGGGTGTTATACTTCTTGGCATCAAGGTAGGCGTAGGAACTGCCACCTTACATTTTCCGAATAAATTGAAGAATCGTCAAAAGCATGGAATTGGAATATCGGAGGGATCGGAAAGGATGGTAGGGAATCAGTTTCTTGGAAAGATATTGTGGGCCAGTGCAGTGGAAAGCCCTGTTTGTCAAGACAAGCCTATTGAACCTTACACGGTCCTTGATAGGCAGTCAGTGTGTATTCTTCATAGATCCACAAATAGTTGATTATTTGTTATTTTACTTTATACCCATTTCAAGAATTGTTCCCTGTATCTTAGAAGCATGGCACATCTCCATAGCATGGGAAATAAGTTGTTTGTAGCGTGTTGGCATTTCAGACATATACAGGATTTGCATCCTGTAACCCCCTGTGATTCTGGGCACTTCACATCCCCGTGCCTAAAATGAAAGTGTGTCCTCATGTAACGTAACTGGTGCTATGTAAAGCGCTCTGATAACTGGTTCGGTTCTAGTTCGCGCTATATAAAACTCTGCAAAAATAATAAAACCGTTATTTGAATGGGTATATCTCTATCAAGTCTCAACATAAACAGATACTTTAGATAGACATTTTAATACTTATGGTTTATTTAACACATCTTCCTATTTTATAAATGTTCCCCCTAAGTTGGAGTTGTTTTTGTAATGACTCAAATTCGGTACCCAGTGTGTTTACAATTTATGTTTAATATGCAGAGGCACATTTGCTCAAACATTCTGATACTTGTTTTTCTGTTTCCTCCCTATTTAATTTAGACCATTCAATTCTCAATGACTTTAATGTTCTAAAAGAATTATGGCCTTCTGGCTCAGACTATACAGGTTGTTAAGTTCTATCTTGTCTGTGGATGTTGACGACCTTTAACTATTGATATGGATGGAGGTTTTATATGGGATAAAGTATCCCCTACTGTACATTATAAGGCTATTGCAAGGAACTGAGGAGTTCCTGACTGTACAGTGAAACGAGACCAAATGCAGAGTTTCATGAAGATCCAATGCGACTTCCAATAATTTTTTAATAGAGGGTATTTTATTCCATATAATACATGGTCACATCACACTTCCTTCAAACTGCTGAAATCTTTGATGTCTTACTCTTTTATATAAAAGAGATATTATGGTTTCAGATATGAAGAATAAAAGTGGAATAATTAGTGTGAAATTAAACACACCAAAAACGGCTACTAATGTGTTGAAAAAAGGTATTAGATTTAATGTAAATCCGATTAAAAACACAGTAACTCAAAATCAGTAGAAAGATTCTGTGATTCTCTCTTTCCTTTAATGACATAGAGTGCGGAACATAAACATGTTCTAATAATCTTGTTGAACACTTAATTTTATGAAAAGTCAGTTCTTTTTTTCTTTGTTAAAACTAAAGCTGCAGTTGTGCTCTGCGACTCATCTTTTACCCTGGCTACTAGTTTAGCAGGATGCATTATGACTCCACAACAGAAATCTTTAATACGTTAGTGCAATTAAGTAGCTATGTCATATCGTTATTACAGATGACTAGAAACTTCTCAACTTGATTTGTAATAAGGAAATCAGAGGGTGGCTTCTATACAGAGATTGCAGGTTTCCATATATTATAATGTTTTAGGGCAGCTTTTAAAACCATTCAATTTCTGATTACATCCTCGGATGTCACCATTATGAAGGGCTATTACAGTTTAATGAATTTTTAAGAAATTCAAATACAAGCTTTCGTTGCACCTTTCCGAGGTGCATGTGCTTCCTATCTCGCGTAACGCGACCAGCGCATATGTCAATATTCTCTGTACTCCTTTCCAGGGCCTGAATGTTGTCGATGTCCATGCACACATCATACATAAGCATCCACACACCTTTTCCTTTGTAATATGTTTTCTTTCTCTCAACTGAGCCTTTGTAGACCTTTTTCTGTTTTCAGCCATGAGGTTCTATTTCAAACCTCCACAGCTCCTCCCTTACACCTGTCCACTACCTCACCGAATAGCATCCTATGTTGCATCATTAAATAATCCCTTCTGTACATTTTGTTGCATTTTTGGACCTTCCTGTGTAGTATTGCTCTAGTAATTCCTGCAGGGACATCATCCCCACACCTTACTAATCTACTTCCTCCTGTAGTTTGTCTTCCTTCTATGGTGGAGTAGTGTTGGCTAGTTGCATAAATCTCCAGTCTTCATAAATTACATTTTGACAACTCCAACTTCTCCTTGCCCATTTCTATTGTTTGTAATTCTAGAGCTTGTGCTCTCCTTTATTCTACAGCGCTCAGTTACCTTGCATCTAGCTTTGTGCTACACATACTTTTAATTACTCCAAACTCATTGTTTCTGTTGTTGCAGTTTCTCTTTTCAATTCAATCAATTCAATTCTTTATTATGTTTTGGAACTCCGAGGAGATCCACATAAAAACCATACACGATACAAGACCCATTCAATGGAATAAAGACATCAACATCTCTCCCACTCTTTCTTTTACACTCGCTCTCTCTCTGAACGTCCCATCAACTGCTGCAGTTCATTTCACCTCTTTCTATGTTTCACTGCTTCTCCCTTCCTTAATCTCTCTATCAATCTTAGTCCTTCCCATCACTTTTCCCCATATCTTGAACTTTCTCTTTCTCTACAGTGAGCCATTTTTAGGTCTCGCACCTGGCGGTATAGCGTGAAGCGCTGTCGCCAGAGAGACCTATAGTCGTCGACTATGCTTTCAAGGACTTGCAAGGGAGACCGAAGATGGGCACGCGCAGGCTGCAGGTCGGACTGGATATGTGATACATACAGTTACACACTGTGCCCATCTCCTGTCTCCCTTGCAAGCCTCCTGCAGTTACTTTCACTTTCCCTCCCCGTCCGCCATCGGCTCCACAGCCCGACCAAGCCCCCTCCCCTCACCCCAGAGGAAATGTGCAAACTCACCGGGTGTGTAGGCTGGCTGCGGCACGGTACTGGAGCACTCCAGCTCCTCCAAATTTCTGGCAGCCCAATGCGGGGCTTCCTCCTTAGGCATAGGAGCCCGCACTGCTATCTGCTGCCCTCTCGGGACTTCAGCTCCTGCACTTCACTTCCTCTTTGGTGCCGGGGCTCCGTCTTCATCACGGGAGCCCCGGAAGGGGACAGGCGCTGCAAACACCATTCGCACGCGCGAGCCACAGGGCACGCGAAATGTAACATTTACCGCGCATGCGCGGCCAACCCTCGCCCTCCCAGGTCTCCTCCCCGCCCTGATGTGGAGCTGCGCCTGCTTTCTATTTTGCCGTTCCCTGCCTCCCGACCCTGAGACGGGGCTGTGAGCTGCTTGTGGCGTACCCCAGGCCGTAATGCAATTTGCTTGAATTTAACTATTCAGATGATGCATCCTCACAGCAGGTGGAACTGATTGATTATATTTTCACTGCAGTGCGTCAATTGGGAGTGGAGCACTGGTAGCGGGTGGGGAACAGTTCTGTGGCAACAGGGACCGTGGGCGAACCTTAGCCTAGCTTGGCCCCCGTCTGCCTTTAACATCTGATGTTGTGCATTGGCCTGAAAGTGCCTGGGACAGGCGACGAGGAACGGTGGGCCGGATATTGCAGCTTACTAATGGTTGTACAGATGGACAGCTCAGCTCAGCGATGCTAGGGGTGGTGATGCGACCCTCTACACAGACTTGCTCAGACACCGGGTAAGAGGTGAGTGATAAGGTTCTTACGAACGGCTCTCAGGGCGTCACTGTGCTGCGGGGCCGCCTCTGCCTTGATAGATCGGTGGCCGAGGATCGGGCCATGGGGTTTTCATGATGGCTGAGCCTCTTTCCCTCACATCCCCTGGGGTGCGTCCTTTGATTGTACTTATATGCTTGCCCAGGATCAACTAGTACTGCCTCGATCCCGCTGTCCTGTGGAGGGTGATTGCTTGACTGGCACCTGCCCGGAGACCGATAACTGGTGCGACCACCGTACTGGAGGCCCATACTGCCCCCTTATCTGTCTGTCCGGAGCCCACTCCAGCTTACCAATTTGGGCTTTGCTCAGAAGGTGTAGGCCCCCCCTTCATATCCTAAGAGGCGACTAATACCTTAATGCGCATTTCTCATCCCGGACTACGGCCACTGTCACACCCATACACCCCCTGCATTTGGACCTGCCTGCCAGGCCTTACTAATCTGATAATGTTCCCAGCCCAGCGGCTGTCACCGACTGTGACTTAAGACCACACGTGTCAGCTGCCCTCCACTCTGGCCTTCCCCTACTCTCTCCTAGAATAAGTCCTTTGTACCATACACTTCTCTTTGAGCACATATACTCCTGCACATGCTTGCCATCATGGGGAAAGGGGATCCCAAGAAGTGGAAACTCCCATTCGAATGTGCCAAGGTGATCAGAAGACCATAATCTCTGTCGGATGTGGACGATGTAGCAATTAACACCAATACCACCGAACAACTTAGCGACTCTGCTGCCACCATAGCTGAGCTCCATGCCGGTTATGCTACATATTTACACTGCGCTCAACGCAACCTACACTCCGAATACCACTCAGTGCCACATAATTACACGCCACATAATTACACTGCGCTCAATGCAACATACACTCCTAATACCACTCAGTGCCACATAATTACACGCCACATAATTACACTGCACTCAATGCAACATACACTCCAAATACCACTCAATGCCACATAATTACATGCCACATAATTACACTGCACTCCATGCAACATACACTCCAAATACCACTCAGTGCCACATAGTTGCACGCCACATAATTACACTGCACTCAGTGCAACATACACTCCAAATACCACTCAGTGCCACATAATTACACGCCACATAATTACAGTCTACTGAATACAACATACACTCCAAATACCACTCAGTGCCACATAATTACACGGCACATAATTACACTGCACTCAATGCAACATAAACTCCAAATACCACTCAGTGCCACATAATTACACGCCACATAATTACACTGCGCTCAACGCAACATACACTCCAAATACCACTAGGTGCCACATAATTACACGCCACATAATTACACTGCACTCAATGCAACATACACTCCAAATACCACTCAGTGGCACATAATTACACGCCACATAATTACACTGCACTCAATGCAACATACACTCCTAATACCACTCAGTGCCACATAATTACACGCCAAATAATTACACTGCACTCAATGCAACATACATTCCAAATACCACTCAGTGCCCAAATAATTACATGCCTCATAATTACACTGCACTCCATGCAACATACACTCCAAATACCACTCAGTGCCACATAATTACACGCCACATAATTACACTCTACTGAATACAACATACACTCCAAATACCACTCAGTGCCACATAATTACACGCCACATAATTACACTGCACTCAATACAACATACACTCCAAATACCACTCGGTGCCACATAATTACACGCCACATGATTACACTGCGCTCAATGCAATATAAACTCCAAATACCACTCAGTGCCACATAATTACACGCCACATAATTACACTGCGCTCAACGCAACATACACTCAAATACCACTAGGTGCCACATAATTACACGCCACATAATTACACTGCACTCAATGCAACATACACTCCAAATACCACTCAGTGCCACATAGTTGCACGCCACATAATTACACTGCACTCAGTGCAACATACACTCCAAATATCACTCAGTGCCACTGTTACAGGTGCGGGATTAATTGGCAACAAATGTATTCTTGTTTTCTTATCTTTTATTTTACGGAACAACAAGTCCGAGCTTTTCTTTCCCTTAGGTACAGTCCCACACAGTGAACGGCTTCTTGCTGTTCTTCTATGGCTGGACTCCGGCGGTTCTATTCGACGGCCTCTTTCGGGTGTCCGTCGATACAGGGATTTGTCCGTATCTGTCTTGGGACTCAATGCAAACAAAAAGGAGAATACACCGTATCAGTTGGATGTTCACTTTGTATACGATGTTTTTAAAGGAAAGGGAGTGAGGACCTAATAACTCGTGCCACACATTTAGCAAAACTGACGACGTGAGGTGGAAGTGCTCAGGGTGGGGACCCAGTGCCAAGGAGGTGGGAGTGAGGTTACTCAGCGGGCTTCCCCTTATCACGAACCCAGCCCCTGATCTTGTCTCGTACCTGTGCTAGCCATACACCTCCCGCGGGTGTATGGCTGGGCGAGTCGCGGGGTCGTTGGCCTCCTGGCGTCTCCCGTTTCTCGTCTTCTTCTCGTCGCCTCTTCTCCGTCTTGCTCAACTCTTCCGAACTCGTCTCCGCGTTGTCTTCCCCTTCCTCTCCGCTCCGGCCTCCTACTCGCTCCCTCCGGGTGAATAAACACACTGTTGATTCGTCTCTCTCTGTATAAGACGCCTCCGCGTCGTGACGTGACTCCTCCCACTCGCTACTCCATTCAAAGTTAAAGGGCCACTGACCCGTCTCCTCATCTGGTTGTTCCAGCTCGTCGTCGACGTTCTGTGGGGAGTATAAGTGATGAGCAATGGTACCAGAGTTCTGTTTAATGTCTCTTCGTATCTTCCCCTGTTTTAGGGACAGTCCCGGCCCGTTACAGCCACATAATTACACGCCACATAATTACACTGCACTCAATGCAACATACACTCCAAATACCACTCAGTGCCACATAGTTACACGCCACATAATTACACTGCCCTCAATGCAACATACACTCCAAATACCACTCAGTGCCACATAATTACACGCCACATAATTACACATGCAACACACACTCCACACAATACCACTCAGTGTTACGTAATTATATGCTACATAATTACAATGCACTCAATGCAACATACACTCCAAAAAATACCACTCAGTGCCACATAATTACACGTCACACAATTACACTCTACTGAATACAACATACACTCCTCACAATACCACTCAGTGCCATATAATTATATGCTACATAATTACACTGCGCTCAACGCAACATACACTCCAAATACCACTCAGTGCCACATAATTACACGCCACATAATAACACTGCACTCAATGGAACATACACTCCAAATACCACTCAGTGCCACATAATTACACGCCACATGATTACACTGAGCTCAATGCAATATAAACTCCAAATACCACTCAGTGCCACATAATTACACGCCACATAATTACACTGCGCTCAACGCAACATACACTCAAATACCACTAGGTGCCACATAATTACACGCCACATAATTACACTGCACTCAATGCAACATACACTCCAAATACCACTCAGTGCCACATAGTTGCACGCCACATAATTACACTGCACTCAGTGCAACATACACTCCAAATATCACTCAGTGCCACTGTTACAGGTGCGGGATTAATTGGCAACAAATGTATTCTTGTTTTCTTATCTTTTATTTTACAGAACAACAAGTCCGAGCTTTTCTTTCCCTTAGGTACAGTCCCACACAGTGAACGGCTTCTTGCTGTTCTTCTATGGCTGGACTCCGGCGGTTCTATTCGACGGCCTCTTTCGGGTGTCCGTCGATACAGGGATTTGTCCGTATCTGTCTTGGGACTCAATGCAAACAAAAAGGAGAATACACCGTATCAGTTGGATGTTCACTTTGTATACGATGTTTTTAAAGGAAAGGGAGTGAGGACCTAATAACTCGTGCCACACATTTAGCAAAACTGACGATGTGAGGTGGAAGTGCTCAGGGTGGGGACCCAGTGCCAAGGAGGTGGGAGTGAGGTTACTCAGCGGGCTTCCCCTTATCACGAACCCAGCCCCTGATCTTGTCTCGTACCTGTGCTAGCCATACACCTCCCGCGGGTGTATGGCTGGGCGAGTCGCGGGGTCGTTGGCCTCCTGGCGTCTCCCGTTTCTCGTCTTCTTCTCGTCGCCTCTTCTCCGTCTTGCTCAACTCTTCCGAACTCGTCTCCGCGTTGTCTTCCCCTTCCTCTCCGCTCCGGCCTCCTACTCGCTCCCTCCGGGTGAATAAACACACTGTTGATTCGTCTCTCTCTGTATAAGACGCCTCCGCGTCGTGACGTGACTCCTCCCACTCGCTACTCCATTCAAAATTAAAGGGCCACTGACCCGTCTCCTCATCTGGTTGTTCCAGCTCGTCGTCGACGTTCTGTGGGGAGTATAAGTGATGAGCAATGGTACCAGAGTTCTGTTTAATGTCTCTTCGTATCTTCCCCTGTTTTAGGGACAGTCCCGGCCCGTTACAGCCACATAATTACACGCCACATAATTACACTGCACTCAATGCAACATACACTCCAAATACCACTCAGTGCCACATAGTTACACGCCACATAATTACACTGCCCTCAATGCAACATACACTCCAAATACCACTCAATGCCACATAATTACACGCCACATAATTACACATGCAACACACGCTCCACACAATACCACTCAGTGTTACGTAATTATATGCTACATAATTACAATGCACTCAATGCAACATACACTCCAAAAAATACCACTCAGTGCCACATAATTACACGTCACACAATTACACTCTACTGAATACAACATACACTCCTCACAATACCACTCAGTGCCATATAATTATATGCTACATAATTACACTGCGCTCAACGCAACATACACTCCAAATACCACTCAGTGCCACATAATTACACGCCACATAATAACACTGCACTCAATGGAACATACACTCCAAATGCCACTCAGTGCCACGTAGTTACACGCCACATAATAACACTCTATCTATCGCATCACCACAGCATCACTCAGCACCACCACAGCATCACTCGGGGGCACCACAACATCACTATGCGCTACCACAGCATCACTGAACACCACAGCATCACTTGTCGCCACCACAACATCAATCTGTGCAATCATTCAACAACAACTTGTTCAAATACGTTCTTTCAATGTTTCAAGCTTTATTACAAATGTCACAAAAAGATGTTAATATTTCACTTCTGTTCTTGGATTTTCGTCACAATAAAATACACCGAACATAATCTTCACAAAAGTTATTTACTAAAGTTTAAGCTATTGCCATTATAAATTACAATAACTTTTATTTAAGTATTAATTATTTAAAAAAATTAAAAGCCATTGTTATTTGTAATATCAATACATCTAAGTCACGTAAATACAACACATATTGCATTACAAATGCTATAGGTCTCACATTTGCGAAAGTTAAAAGTATTGGCATTGTAAATGACAAAGCTATTAATTTCGCCATTTTCAAAACCAACACATAAATAAAAAATTTGTCATTTACAATACCAATAGCTCAAACTTTCCTAATGCGAGACCTATTGCATTGCAAATGTTTGTTCTTCTGTGTTGTCTTATCTTTCTGCCTTCATCTTGTACTGTGTCTTGTGCTTTCTCCGTTCTCAGACTCTCTATTACTTGTCTTTGTAGGAGACCCTGGTCAATCTCGCCGGTCTGCTTGTGAGCCTCCTCCTGATCCCTTTGGTCACAGATAATCTCTTGTGAGTGAAGGGTAAAATGTATGCCGGTTTCTGTGGGGGATGGTGAGCCACTGATTGTGGGACTGATCTGTGTTGGCATTGGTTGTTTGTTGATGTATGCTTGCCTTTGGCTTGATTAGCTGTTTATTCATTATCCTCTTTCCTCTCGCCCCTTCAGTCTTGTTTATGTCCTCTTCTTCTTCTTCACTGGCCTTCATCTCTACGCCAATTACCGAGCAGTCCGGGGCATTGTCATGGATACATTGAACCAAGCGCGCCTTACCATTCTGGTGCACCACTTCCTGCAGGATGGGTGTGTCTTAACACCGTCCGCTGCCAATCCTGAGGAGCCACTGTTTCCAGGTGAGGCAGCTGGTGTCTGCGGGAGCTAGTGCTCTTCTGGGCACTCCAAGGTTTTGGACAGAAAGTTACTTTTTATTACAGGCAAGATAGGTATTTACCTTGTTGTACACGCAGGACACTAAGTTACTTCTTAGTGGAGGCAGAGCACCACTTTAATTCGGATTAAAGCAGAACTAGATTTCTAGAAGACCCTGGGTGTTGTCTCTTCATTACAATGTTTACCTTTACCTCCCAGGTTGCTGTTATTCTCTGAAGGACATTATTTATTTTGCACATGTCACAGCTACCATTGATTGTAAGTTTGAAAGAGATGTCACTGAGATGAACTGAAGATCTGAATCTTGCATTATACATACAAGAAGGTCACTCATGAGCTATGCAACATATATAATATTCAATCATAGCCCATGCTAATTCCAGGAAATTGGAGGATTGACAGAACACTGGAAAACATTGAGGAAGTAAAGCTTTCACCACGGTGGGAGTTGAGTTGTTGATGCAGTTATTAGGAAGAATAGTTGTTAGGTTAGTTGCAAACCTCAAAATGTATCCGCCAACTTTCCTTTATCAAGTGCTTATTAGTCTGTCGCTAGCCAAGACCTTTTGATTTGACTAAAATTATATGTATAATATATTTATGAGGGCTTTCAGCTAACCTTCTTCATCCTTTGGTATCGTATTGTTATTAGACAACAACCATAAAAGTTTAGAAAAAGGGTCCAAGGGATATATAATTTAGAGACCCACACCTGATTATATCCCCAGCTCCTACTCAATGTATAACACAAGAAACACAGGGGGTCTGCCAGCTGATTATTAGGGCTGCACTGTCAGAACCGAGTCCACAAGATCTCAGAGTGTATAAATCACATAGACAGTGTGTTTGAGAAAAGAAAAGAGAAGAGGAAAAAAAAAAGAAGAGAAAAAGGGTGAACTATACATGCATAGAAGAGACCGATACATCATAGGGTATTCATAAATGGCTAACCAGTCCAAAGCGATTAATATAGGGTTTCCATCAAACAGACTTAATGATCAGTCATATCATTTGGCCAAACCCTTGTGCATAAAAGGCTGATCCCTTGATCATAGGGACAAAACCCGCACCTTATCGCTGTTTTGGGATTTGGTCCACCAACATAAACCAAACGTCCATGATGACTGATCTTTTGATGGTAGAATAGACAAGTGCAACAAAACAAATGGTGAAATTAAAATAGGATGGAATGCCCTCCTTCTAACAACTTTATTCTGCGGACAAGACACACCTCCTAATTAAAAACCAGAAAAGTGCATAAATGGCAGTAACAGATATCTGCCTATAGATGGGCCAATATGTTTCTGCCTGACGGGTGTTAAATCCCTTGGCATTCATCAGGGCCTCTGCTCTTATGATAGTTGCACTCCTAGTAGTGAGATGAAAGAATCACCACCATCACCAAAGAAATAAAGTAAAATGCAAATAAAAAATGGTTAGATACGGTACAACCTGTAGTAACCATGGACTTTCACCCTCCGACTCACTTTGGCTACAGTGAATCCTGCGAATGAAAGCATTAAATTGTTAACATTATGTTTGGGTGACACATGCTGCATAGGAGACTGACACATCTAAATGGAATACAGTTTCTTTCTTATTTCTTTTGGCCACCTAAGTTCACTCTGCTGTGACACTTTCATCTCTTCTCCTGTTCCTAATCATTTCCAGAATCTTAGCAAACCCACTTGTACCTGGACATCCCACAATGTCACATCTAGCTCTAATCTAATTGACTGTAACATTGATGAGCTAGGTAATGACAGCAGTGCTTTTAAACATTTGTCTTCCTCGCTGTTCCAAGTACTTTTCCCTCCTAAGCATAAGATTTCTGCACTGTACTGCATTTGTGGGGATCATTGCATTGAAGGCCTTCGGCAGTGGTCTATGGGACATGTCACCATAGCTACGATTGAAGTTTTTCAACCCGCAAACTGAAGCTAGGGCTGTAACTTTCTGGGCCTCCAGATGCGTAGTACATTTTAGAGACTTGTCAAACCATATTCCAAGGTATTTACACTTGTTAACAGTCTCTAACTTTGTTTGCCCCAAAGACCAACTATACTTTTGATTTCTCTTCCCAAAGCACAGAATTTTTGTTTTATCCATATTCACTGTAAGGAGTTTAGATACACAGTATGTGTTGAACGCATTTAGCTTTCTTTGCAGTCCCAACTCAGTTTGGTCACATATTACTAAGTCATTCGCGTACAATAAACAGGATAAATGCTTCCCATTTACTTTTGGACTTGTGCTGCTATCGGTCACCAGGGAAGATGGTAGGTCTGCGAGAAAGATTGAAAAAAGAAGTGGGGCTAATATGCAACCCTGTCTGAGGCCATTGTTTATGGCTATTTCTGGAGTCAAACCCCCTATTGTATCTTTAATGACCTGTGCCCAGTTCTGTCTATGCAACTCTTGAATTATTGCTAGGAGATCCTCTGGAATATTATAACTTCTTAGCGTCTTCCAAAGGCACTCCCTATCCACAAGGTCGAATGCTGCATGGAAATCAACAAAACAGCAGTATAGTCTACCCTGCTGTTCCATGGATTTACGTGCTAATGCCCATAAAGCAAAACAATGATTCATTGTTGAGTGCCCCTCTTTGAAGCCTCCTTGTTCGACCGGTATGATAGAATGTGTATCCACCCAGTCTTTTAATCTGCCCAGTATTGTTTTCGAGAATACTTTCACTCCAATATCTAGCAGAATAATTAATCTAAAATTCATAGGATCATTCCTATTGCCTTTCTGGTGCAGAGGCCTAATAACGACCCCCCTCCAGGATTTTGGGATAATTTCTAAATCTAAAACAGCTAAAAACATCTGAGAGAGAAATTGTGCCCACCAGTCTAGCTGAGTTGTAATTATTACAGAGGGTAGATTATCTGGCCCGTCGACTCGAGTTAAATTTAACTTCCTGATAGTTTCCTTCACTTTTTCTACCGAGAAGGATGGAATTAGCTCTTTTGACTCCCTTCCTTTAAGGAAAACCAAAGGAAATGATAGACGGAGCGTTGACAATACAAGCACTCATCCCCACTCAATTGATCTGGGTTTAATCCATCACCGTTCTTTAGCCCACTCTGCCACCCCAGTTCAGACATGGCCATATGCAAATCAGTCTGACCCTGTGCCTCATGGGAACAGTCCAGTCCGAACTGCCAAGCCATGCCTTCCCTGGACCGGAAACAAACTACCGAGGACCGGTTTATGGCATTCCAGCCGTCTTCAGCCCGGCTTGCTTGAATCCAGTGGCAAAGTGAGCAAGGGACTCACGTCTGAGCATACCCTGCCAACTTTGGTTTTGCTTTGTTTGGTTAAAATCCCCTGTAATAATTTACAGATCATTTCCATATTTATCACACACCGAGTTCATTTCCTCCTTAAACAGACCCATTTCCCTTCATACTCCTCTTGAGAACCACATTGTATGTAAATATTCACTAAAATCCAACGTTCATTTGGCCTTTCAGAGACTAGAAGGGTTATCTCACTAATCAACACCCATTTGCAAGCTGTAGTTATACACTTGCCTTTTTTTGCCATTCTTGTCGAAATAAGCGTCATAATCCCCCCTGATGGTCGACTAAATCTTTTTTTACTAGTTGGTTTATGTTGTTGTACAAATCCTTCGATTGGCGGGGTGTTGTCGCCTAGCCAGGTTTCCTGCAGACAGATAATATCTGCCTGCTCAGAGGCGTATTTTATGCACTCAATCTTTGTTTGTCCTATCAGTCCATTTATATTTCATGAAATTATTTTTGTGCTATGCGACAACCCACTTCCCTAATCAATCTCACTACGACTGCCAGACTCATTCATGCCCCATATGGGTGTACGGGGAGAGGTGTGGCGCCGCGGCCAGGGCGACTTACACTGGACGCTGGGGATCACGATTCGATCCCCGCTCCGGCGGCAGGGGTCTGCCTAGCACCATGCGACTCTGGACAATAGCTCGCTTATTCTTCCCAACGGCCCCCAGCGCCGAGATACCCCTTCGGGGGTGATTCGTGCGCTATACAAGTACTGGATTTACATTTACTTGTGGGGCTTTCTACAGAGCTCCAATTACCCCAGCTATTTCTTAGCCCGGGTTTCTCTGCAACTATATTAATATTAGCTCTTTCCCCACATGCCCCTACTATCATTCTTGCCTGCCTTTTCCCCGTAACTGGTTGGTTTTCTCTATCGAATTCGGTTTCTGTTATTAGTCTTATTCTTTACTTCAATATTACTTTTTCGGCTTTTAAAATTGCTGTTTTTATCAGCCCTGAGTGAACTTCAACTTTTGTAATTTCCATGCCTTTATTATTCAAGTAGAATCCTACCTGTCTCAAGTCTTTTGTCTCAATTTCTTTCAGACTAGGACATTTTGAAAAAGCTAAGAGGAGTTTTGAACGATTAAGAGGTACACACTTTCTTAGCTTTTTCCTCCCCTTCTCTACTTCTGAGGGCTCAAAAGAAATCCATTTTTTCCACTTGATTCTATTCCTGTTGCACCCAAATTTTCCTTTTCCCTTAAATCTTTCTTTACAGTTAGATTTAAAGGGCTTTTTGGGGTTTTCCTCCCCCTCCCTGATCTTTGGGCAAACCTTCTCCTTCTGCTCGTTTTCCCACTTTCCCATCTTTTTCACTTCGCTTTCCACTTTAGAAGAGAATTTTGTATGGACCCTTTTCCCCCTAGTTGCCACCTGACTCTTACTTTGGGGACTCTCTATCACCCTTTTTAACCTACTGGTAAGTAGGGGAGTCACTCTTTCAGGAGATATTTCATAGGGATTCACTCCCTTTTTCCCACCTTTGTTTCCCTCTTTGGTAAACTTGGCTTTTTAAATGAAACTTTGTGCTAGATCCCCTATACCAGGGGTGTTCCCCCCCCGTCTCCTGATTAACATTGGGCATCTGGAGATATACACATCAGGACCATTGTTCATTTGCCCTGGTTCCCCATCACCTTCTTGGGTAGGAATGTCAGTCTAACCACAGATGGAGTTAAACCACTAATGCCTTGTAGTTCTCTTACAATTTGTTTTAAGTAAACTTCCTGGGAGTTTAATGTTTTATTATTGGATAATGTAACTTCTAGCAGGCCTTGCAGGGTTTTTTTGCATCAATACCATTATGTCTAGGATTGAAGCTGAAGATGTTGGTGAGATGTCCAGACCCAACGTACTATTACGCTCAAATTCTCCTATGCCTTTGGGACCTTGGACTAACGATTGTCCCATGCTTTCCTCTAGCCTAGACCTTAATTCCGAGTCCATAATATCTTTCTGGGCTTGCAGGACTCTTGAGGTATTGACTTCGTATTCTTCTTCAGCGGCACAGGACGTAGAGAATATCCTGGGGGACGAAGAAAGTCTTGGCTCCAGATTCATGTTAATTTGGCTAACGCAACTTTGTTCCACCAGAGATTCTTCTATACTTGAAACACAATGTACGTCAAATTCTTGAGTCATAGACCGAACCATATCCTGAGCTTGTATTTTTTCGGGTGTTGGAATCTTCTTAAAATTTTTGTTTACCTACAAAGTCTTTGATCGATTTTGACACAAAACTTACCCCTTTTCCACTACCTTGCAATTTATCAAGTGTCCATTACTTCTTAGAAGTCTCACTTTGCACATTCTCATCCCGGCCGACCATACTTTCTACAGGTGACATGTTTTGTTCCCTCACTTCATTGTTCAAAATAGGGAGGTCTTTTCTCACTTTACTTGTTTTTGACTTCTTTGGAGCCATTTGGCATTCACTTCTACTGTATCAAGAATGTACACCGTAGAGGTAAAACAGGTGTAAATGCGTGGATCAAACGATGATTATGAACGCGGTAAGTATATTAGTCAAATTAAGTCCAGCCTATTAATACTCCGCCACTTTATTCACATTAAATCCTTAGTTCCTGCAGTGATTATGGGCAGAGATTACCCCCTCCGCTATGTCACAGTCCGAAACAATTCACCAGTGATTAATACAGTGTTGATAAATTCACATTAGTGAGGCACTTATCTCTCCAAAGTCACTTACCTCTGCTCTGTGTGGTCAGTCAGGCTTGCCGTAATAGCAATTTTCACTGTCCTCCCCCCAGAGCATTAGATATGAATAGCTAGAGCAATAGATTCCGATGCTGCAGCCTCCCATCGTTTTTCTCTTCGCGACCTTCGCTCCCGCGTCCGCGTCCAGGCCCGGAAGTGAATGCGTGTGGCGTTGAGCGTTGTACGGCAGCCGACGCCACAACACAAGTAGAGTACTCGCACTTAATCGTCTAATACAACAAGGTTGTTTTTGGCTAATTCGCTCTTACTAGTGACTACCTGGGCATTTGTTAGCCCTATGACTTGAATTGGAATGGAGTAGCAGTTTGAATCCATTACACAGATTGTGATGACGATGATTTTGCTGATTTCGCATATTTCTGAATTTTGCGCTTGAGCCTTGAAAGTCGTATAACAACGAAACACGTGTCGGCTGTTCATTTTGCTCAATCTACGTGTCAACAATTTGTAAAGTGATCCACCTATGATCAAGATTGGGCTATACCTACTGCTCTCCGTTTGGAAATAAACGGTTTACTGACTGTTTGCCAGTCAGTAAACCGTCTCTGCTCTGCTGTTTGAATTTCTACTATACAAATACCATCTACATACATACAAATCCTCTGCTATCCTCTTGGAGCACAGGCAAGCACTGTGATCTTTCTGAGTACAAGGCATAGGTTGGCTTCCTGGGCTTCGTCCTTACTTTGTATTACATACCACTCTTCCCTCTACTGCAACAAAGGAGGATACCACAGTTCTCCATGTTCTCCCTCATATAATCCCTAACATACATCATTTTCTGTTACACTGTATTTCATGTTTGCCATTGCTTTGAAATAGCATTAACATTTTAGAGCACATTCATTGCCCAGTGCTTCAGATTTGTCCACACAGAATAGAAGAACTCAATGAATCCCCTGACAAAAGGCGGGTTAATGTTTTGGAAATGTTCACCCAATTGTGGGGTCCAATCTGCTGCAGTGTTTGTATCCAGTGATTGGTTGCTGCTAAACTACACTCCTTTTCTTTATTCTCATTTAGTGTTGTACCGAAGGCTTAGTGTAAAACTGGGCGCTCCGCTACACATGCTTGTGACAAGGTGAGTGAGCTGTGGGTTGCTGTATTCTAGAAGAGTAGACATAGTTGTAGATCCTTTGGCATTGGGTACTAGATGGACTGAGTGCTGCGACAATGTGTTCTGCATTATTTGGAAAACTTCCCAGTTTGACTTAAGAAGAGTAGTGAGAGATTTCTTCTGCAACCATTCGATTAAGGTTATTAAACACTCTCTAGTCTAGTGCCTATCATCAAACGGTTAGAATAGATCTATGATAAGTTCTTTTATTGTTTGTTATTCGCTTTTGGATATTTGTAAATAACCTTCCATTGCTGCAATTTTAAGGTCTGCAGTCTTTGGTTATCAATGATTAGCATTCAGCTTGGTGAACCCTTTTAGTCTCTGAGTTCAGTAGGGCGGGACTATACATGTGGATTGGCAATACCAAAATGCCCCTTCGTTGTCACATTTCAAAAGTGTAAACTGATTAGAGGGTCTTTCTAAGATTTTGATATGGGGCGGTTGATGGTGATTTCGGCTTTGGTTGCTCACACCTCTCCACTATGCACTTGTTATGAAAAAGGATTCTGTAACACTTGTAAACGTTTTTCGAGGGCTGGCCTAAAATGTCATTGAAATACTGTAGAGCGGAGTGGGTTTATCATGGTGACTCCATAACATCTGTCCACCCACATCCCTCTTTCTCTTTGTACTAGAACATCGGACCTGGAAAGGGCTCAAGATAGGAACAAGAAAAATTATCTTCTGACCTGGAATCGAGATGCAGGTAAGATTCTAAGTTAAAACTGCAAAAGATTGCTGTTGAGACAGCATGGATGCAATTCTGGGGTTATATTTGATTGTGTATATGACTTTCTGGATGTGTAGTGCTAAATTGGGGTCTGGCTGCTGTTGGCACTGTGGTCCGTGCCAGTAGTGGTTAGATGTGGGAGGCTTGCGGTGAGGAGAATGGATGAGATCATTACTAGAGCATGCATCAAGCTGGAAGAGACCAGCATGCTGTAAGAATGACAGGCTGTCCACTCTTTGCATTGGCTTTTTCCCCTTTTATCTTTCCAGAGACTGCCGCTGTTGCCCTCCATGAAGTGGCTGGGACTCTGGATATGATCCAGGCGTGTGTGCATGTGGAGCTTCTGAACACAGTTCTCCACAGTGAACTTGGGCAGTACAGAGTGCAAGTCAGCACACTCAAAGCAATACAAAATAAAGCCTTTGAAGGTAAGCCATGGCATTATATGTGTAAGAAAAAATAGCGGACCCGGGCAAGAGTGACAGAGGAAGGGTCTATTATGTGGGACAAGACATGAGGCTAGACAGAAGAAATACAAGTAAGATTTATTCTGGTTGTGTCACTGAGAGACACACACGTACATGCACCATAACACCCTCAACACTCAATAAATACACCCATTAGGCACCACACAATTCACTAATAACCCTCATCCACCATGCACACTTCCATTATTATACACTCTGCCCGCATTTCTCTGCTCAAGCCAGTGATAGGTAAGAGTCTTCCTGCACTTTTGCTTCTACAGAATATAGGTCTATTAGAATTATAATTGGTAGTGGTCTTAATAGTATTACTCTTTTTAGGTTTTGTTTTTCACTTAGCTGCATAGGACTCACACAGACACACCGAAGAAACTCGAAGTAGCTGTTTGTCTACTGCAGGCTGTCTGATGCTCAGGCGTGCCTTCATGCCTCTGCGGCTCTCTGTACATTCTTGTCAGCAACAATTGGCCTTCTGGTTGATACACTCTTTCTCATGTACCCTTCAACCAAAGGCCTATGAGGCAGGTGTCTTCTAAACTGATTGGCCAAAGCTTATGGTACAAACTCTGAACCATCCGGTGGAATTTTTAAATAAAAATGCGGTTTAAAGCACATGTAACCAAGACCATATAGTTTAATTAATTATATTTATAAATTGAGTGCCTTGATAAATGTAGCCCAGTTGTCTTTAGTTTACCAAATAGGCAAATAATGTTTGTAATGCCCAGTATTGAATGGTGTATTTTTAGTCTGAGTTGACGAAGGTAGTCAAGCATCCATAATATTTTTGAAGCTGCCTGCAAACCAACCTGTTTGTAACCACTAAGGTCTGGAGTACAACGATTGTTGTCGCCCAGACACTACAATTACAGCTTTTTTTATTGGTGTAGTGCTAGAATGTTTTACATCAGTCTGATAAGATAATATATTACGGCGTTGTAGTATTGTTGTATTTTTGATTTTAACAATTTGTGACCATTTACACTTGTTAGAAGAACGATTTGTTTTAAATAATAGCCTTCATGAAATCCACATGATAACTGGAAGCGCTCAATCCATTTCTTATTTTTATTATTCAGCTCTCGAAAGTGTGCTCGCTTCCTTAAGGAACCACAAGAGTAATTGACCACAATTCATCATCATTTCTGTTATATCAAGTTGTCAAATCAAATTGTTTATTATGTTTTGGCTCTCGACCGAGGGCCACATAAAATGTACTAAGATACAAGCAATATAATGCATTATACAAACAAAGTCTGCCCTAAAAATACCTGAATTGAATACAAGCTAACATACACAACAGAACTGAGAAAATTGACAAGCCAAAAAGCATCTCCATGGATTATTAATAAATAGCTAAAAAACCTTTAAAAAATTTAAAAATGTGGAAGCAGAACATTTCATTGGGGGGACAATAAAGTGCATGAACAAAATCATTCAAAGTGAGAATGCCCAGACGGAGACAAATAACTTTTAACCATCTAGTGCGCAATTTACATAGCGCCGGGCAAATCAGTAAAACATGCATACAGTCCTGAGTATTCAAATTACATAGATTGCACAAAGAGGAGGTGCCATACCATTTAGATAACAAAAGATTTAATGGTATTAGGTCATAGCGTAGCAGGAACCAAAATCTACGAATACCGTGAGGAAGGGACCAACGCACATAAAATTGTGGCTGCTTCATCAGATAAGTGTCGAAAAGGATATCTGCATTCCTTTTTCCACGAATTAACTTTTTATCCGATTGAAAGCAAAGGTCCCAAGAGGCTGCTTTTAAAACAAGTTTTAACTGTAAAGGGGAATACACAAAAAGAGTGGTTTCATCTAATTTTAAAAGAGTTACGGCTTTTCTAAAATTACGAACCAGTTGAGAAAACTCTTTGAAATTACCCAATAATTCACTTTTGAGGAGAGCTCTCAATGTCCCGACTTCTGCTCTCGCAAGACAGGCCACCCATCTTACTAGGGCACATAATCCCTGTACCCAACTGCTCCTTAGACCATAGTCAAGCCTGCAGGCAGACAGAGAGCAAGCAGTATTTAAGGAAGAGAGCGATCTTAAGAGTTTCCCCTCAATCTTATGGCAAAAGTCCCACTTTTTCACCTCTATTAACTCAATACCATAGAGAATTGTTGCGGGGATTTTTGATCTGTACACTTCCAATAGAATCGGAAAGTGCCGTTTCCCCGTTGCATGATATAATGAGTTTAAACCTTTGCCATGGGCTAGAGCTTTACGAGAGCAATGCTCTATATGCAGCTTCTCACTCAAATTAGCCGTAACGATTTTCCCCCAAAAAATATAAGACTTTACAACCTCCAATTTTTGCCCCCGATAAACCAACCAAAATCTGCCGCTCGACACCTCTTCTTGCCTACTATACACATGACTTTACTTTTGGTTATGTTAATCTTCATGCAATGAGCCACAGCATAACTATGGAGAGCATGCAGCCGATTTGAGAGTCCTTTGGGAGTTAAATCAAGAATAAGAACATCATCGGCATACATCAAACAAGATATTGGGGTCCCCCCCACCAGTGGGGCGATGCCCTCTGTGGCAGATAAAGCGGCGGGCAGGTCAGCCGTATATAAGGAGAACAAGAGGGGGGCTAATAAACATCCTTGTTTAAGGCCATTACCCGATGGAATTGGGTCAGATAGCCCCCCTTCACCCCCGAGCAGGACCCTACACCAAGTCTCTGTATGGAGAGCCCGCACCAACTCCAACAGATGAGACGGAAGACCAAGCGCAGCCAATTTTCTCCACAGGATTCCACGGTCCACTTTGTCGAATGCCGTGGAGAAATCTATAAAAGCTGCATACACTGCCCCCCGCCTCACCTGTACATATTTATCCGTGACCACATGAAGAGCGGTAAGATTATCCAGCGTTCCGTGGTTCCTGCGGAAGCCAGTCTGTTCAAGCGGCAGGATATTATTTTCCTCAACCCAAGCGGAAAGGGATACTAAAAGACATTTCGCAAAAACCTTTCCGATTGAATCGAGGAGAGCAATCAAACGGTAATTACTTGGGCAATCCCTAGCTCCCTTCTTAAAAATGGGGACCAGGATACTCCCCCTCCAAGAGGCGGGTACCGTTCTAGACATAAAGCAAGCTTTATACAAGGGGTACAGAATTTTACTCCACCTTACAGGATCCTGTTTGAGCACCGTCATGGGGAGTTCATCTGGGCCCATTGCCCCGGAGACACGCATATTTTTTATGGCCATCTCAATTTCCTTTTCAGAAGGATTGTTCATAAAGCCATCTGCAGTCAAACCGATAGTGATATCATCACCTATAATATCATCAAAGGCGATAATGTCAGAAGAACAATTCCCTGCATAAAGGTCCCGGATATAAATGGACCATACCTCTTCCGCTATAGGGATAGGGGAGGGGCTCAATCTAGACCCACACCCCTTACCAATTATTGCCCAAAAATCTCTAATCCTACCGTGAGCAACAGATTCCCTTAAGTCAATCCAGACTTTGTCTTCCTTGCCCTTTTTTAGTTTTGACTTAAGTCTGCTTCTCTTTCTTTTTAGCCTGGAGATCTCTTTTCCACGTTCCGTACCTCGATCTAGATATTGTTCCCGGACTAAATTGTTGATTTCTTTATTTAAGATACACAATGTACTAGGAACTGCAACCCCTCTTCTCGATCTTGAAGATTTATTAGCACAAGAAATAATGTTCCGCAAAAATTCTTCAAAGAATACTATTTCATTTCCACGCCACTCATTTAAAACTAAAAGGGTATCGGATAGAAAGTCCTGCACCCCATTAATGGCTGATGAACTCCAAAAGCACCTTCCCGATGAAACATGAAAGGCAGGATCACTGCCTATAAGGGACCACGGTGCAGTAGGCAGGGAATTTAAGGAAATAGTTACAAATAGTATAGTATGATCACTCAGAGGGGTAGGTATAGTCTTAAGGTCAAGAATAAATGGAAACAGGCCATAGTCAGCAATGACATAGTCTAAGATGGAAGACCCAAAGGGAGACTTGTGAGTGAATTTTGCAGGGACGTCCGACGGGAATCTCCCATTTAGTATAAGCCCATCGACAGCCAATAATTCTTTTAACAGGATCTTCCCTCTTTTATTTGTCACTGACTTTTCAGGAAAGAGAGCTTGAGGAACAAAATACGCCTCTTCCTTGGACTTATTCCTAAAGAGCTCCAAACTAACGTTGGAAATCTTACAATTCAGATCGCCCACAATCATCACTTCCGGGGGAAGTGGAACATTTTTAATTTGGTCTACATAACGAAATACCTGCTTCATTAACACATTAAAACGCTCTTCTGGAGGAATATACACATTTAAAATCACGATGGGCGCTTTTATGCCAACATTAAACAGGTTTTCAATAGTTATAGCATGGAAAAGTTTACTGGAATCAATATAATGGGAGAATCTCCATTGGAATTTATTAGATAATAAACAGGCGATTCCCCCCCTAGCGTGCCCTTTCTTGGAAGGGGCAGCAGGCACTTCCAAGACATAATAGTCCTTAGAAACATTCAACATATTGACACACCAAGTTTCCTGTAAACAAATCACATTAGCTCCTAACGAAAAAAGGAGTCCAAATTTCTCTGGGCTGCTATGAATCCCTGACGCGTTCCAGGAAATAATTTTCAGCGAGGTGTTAAAGATGCTGAAACAATCTGGGGTTATCTTTAGTTTTTGTAGTTAAGGCACTATGCAGCCAGTTCCACCGATCATTATCCTCTGTAAGAGAGGCAGTCTGCGTTAGCAGAAGTGGCTTTACTTGCAGGACCGAGCGTTTTCCCTTAGAGACCCGAATCTTCAAATCCTCAAGGGAAGAGGCTACCCCCTTAATCTTATCTCTTCCTAGTACCTCCCCAGAGGAATGATTAATATTTCCCAGGTTACAGATCGGGAGAATATCAATACCTGTACGTTGGAAGAACTCAGCTTGCTGCAATATCAGGTCTACAATAATAGGTGAATAAAATTTAACCCTTATACTAGAGACCTTGACTTCCCCAAACAGGGTGACCAACTCAATGTCCCTAGTTTGGATATGGTGGAGACTTTCACTCTCACTGAAGCGCTTAAGTAGCCAAGCTCTGTTTAGGGGAAGGTCCACATCAAATAGAGGAAGAAAGTCTAAAACAAGAGTGTCCACGGGAGCTTTTAATGTTATTTGGGGGCGATCCGCTATAAGGCCATCATCCGTCTCTAGAACTATAGAGAAAGGAGGAGCCAAGGGGTTTAGAAGGCCAGATGGACAATAATTTGGATCTCCACTCGCAGGCGGTAGAGTCTGACGTGGAGAATGACCCCCTATTTGTGACAAAACTTTCAGAGATGTTGATGGACACGGAACACTATCACTTTTTAAAGGTGAAGAAATGATGGAGTTCCACTCAGCATCCGCCTTTGCGGATAATGAGCAGGATTCCAAGGCCACTACTTCATTCTCCACTTCGGCCGAACAATTTTGGAAAATTATTCGACGCTGCCTTTTCTTCCTATACTTTCGAATTGGTTTCTTTTTATTCCCTTTATTGTTTCCATGTTTAGCCATTTTTACCTTTACCTTTTGTTTAGTGTCAATCGCGTCTTTTCTATTCTCAGACGTAAAGATGGGAAAAAGATCTTGAACCCCTTTAAACCCAGAGATGGATTTATTTTCTTCCTCAATCTCTAAAACTGAGTTCTTAATACAATTTGGTGCTGCAGTTAAGGGGATAGCTACAGTGTGCATTTGCAAAGATGCCGCCACATCCTTCGTGTTAGCGACTTCTAAAGGGGCATTTATTTCTCCCACAGGCTGACTATGTTGAGTCATAGGAGAAAAAACACCTCTCGTATCAGATGATTTTTGTAACAGAGCCTTCAAGATTTGGGTAACTGAATCCAAGATGCAATCTGAGCTGCCAACAAATTTCCCCAATAGGGCTAAAATCGAGGATAATAATTGTTCCAAGGCAATCATGGATTCAGAAATAGGTTTTTCACACGCCTCCTGAGGATGGCATATACCCGATAGATTAAGACCCAAAGACCCAGAAGCATCTAACAAGTTAGACGTGTCCTGACCATTTAAAGAGGGGGTACTACTATACAGCATAAGCCCAGAAGGAGTCACACCCCCCGACAATCTAATAGGGGCCTGACTTTCCACTTTAGCTGTATTTACATACCGACCACAGAGTGCGCAGTCGTTCGATAGACATAACGAGCCCCCGCCCGACCTATCATTCTGCGGAGTATGAGACAGCAATCGATGGTTCCTGGGATCCCCTTCAGGTTCAACAAGATCAACCCTACTTTCTCCCTTCCCCTCAGCAAGAACAAGAGGAGAAGACACCACTAGTGCAGATTGTAAGACTGAAGGCTGCACCAAAATGGGCGGGGGAGACGTAGAAGCAGAAGTAAAAACCTCCTGGGCCGTCACACCAGTGGCTTTATTTGAGGACAGATTAGCGATCTTGTGAGTCGGGAAATCCCAGAGATCAAATAGTTGGCATTGACCCTTCAATGGGGGGTTATTTACAGATTTGTTTCTTATGCGAACAGGTTTTGTTTGTGAGGCTAATATGCCTCCAACTTCCCTCCCAGAGCGCAGTTTTTTAGACATCTTTTAAAAAATTAACTCACAAACTAGTGGAACAAAAAATGCTAAACCTCCAGAAGAGTTAATATAAAATAATTAAAATAGTACTCCACAATAAAACAAATAGTCCTGGAGATCCAATAGAGACTGACGACATAAACAGTTCAAGAAGATGGCGGCACAATTTCAATAGGTAACTCTTCCTCTGACCGACCAGCCAATATCAAAAAGTCTCGAGAAAACACAATTAAAATAGCGCAGTCAATGTAAGTAACCGGGCCCAGCCCGGCCTACCTCGGCCACTGAGGGCCACAGAGGGCCCGCCCTTTGCCCGGGCTTAGCCCGGCGTCGCCCGCGCGCGTCCCGCGATGCGGGATCTTCTGGAGTTAATGAAGCCAGGTGAGGGGGGCGTGGCAGGGACTGGTCCTGTCCGTCGAGGCTTCTGGTCAGTGTAGTTTGGTGCAGACCTGCCTTTCACTGGCACACCAAGGCGAGTGTTTCCCGCGAAGCTGCCAAAATGCGCTGCCAGGGATTTTCAAAGAGCGCTGCCAAAGTGCGCTTTTTCAATCAGATGCACTGAGGCGGCTACGGCGCTTTAATTGTTCAGTCCTTCACTCGCTGCAAACTCCCACTCAAAGAAACTGCACACCGGCAACAGGAAAATACTTCTCCACCTCTATGGCGGCTTCTGGAGTTAATGAAGCCAGGTGAGGGGGGCGTGGCAGGGACTGGTCCTGTCCGTCGAGGCTTGTGGTCAGTGTAGTTTGGTGCAGACCTGCCTTTCACTGGCACACCAAGGCGAGTGTTTCCCGCGAAGCGGGAAACGCGAGCTGTAGTTTGAAGATAGCGCTGCCAAAATGCGCTGCCAGGGATTTTCAAAGAGCGCTGCCAAAGTGCGCTTTTTCAATCAGATGCACTGAGGCGGCTACGGCGCTTTAATTGTTCAGTCCTTCACTCGCTGCAAACTCCCACTCAAAGAAACTGCACACCGGCAACAGGAAAATACTTCTCCAACTATCAAGTTGTCGTTAGATTTATCTGGTGCAGGAAACTGTTGAGCGTCTGTCGTGCCTCTAAAGTCTACAGAGAGCTCCAGTGCCAGGAACAACCCGAGCTATCAATTGTCACTCTCACCTCTATGCTGCTGCACTGTGGTAATCGAACGTTATCCCTCCCCAAATTTAACCCCCCCCTAATCTAACACAGTCTACTTTTTGCTATGTATAATGTGTCACTTAGCTGCCTTCGCATGGCGTAACATGTTAATGGAAATCCAAATGTAGCTATCTGTGTGTCTATAGGACTTTGTATATGATTAATCAAAGAGGACTAGCTTAAGTTGACCAAAGTGTTGCAGTACTCTAATTAGTTCTGTCACGGGCACCTTGTTGGTGTATTCATGAAGCCCTCACCCACCAACCTAGTTGGTGGCATGCTTCATCATCGGGCCCACCCAGTGACACCTAGTATGTCCCGGGTGTGCTACGACGCCTGATTACAGCGGAGCTGGTATATTGCTGAGAGTGCAGTGAGTGAGGTTGAGTGAGTTGTGATTTAAAACTGCTTGGTGGTGGTCCCAGTACCCGAGGGTAAATTAAATTTTAATAACTGGGCCGTCACCAGCGGAGGACGACGGCGGGACAACCGGTACAAGGCAGGCACTGACCAGAAAGACTGGTCATCCCCTTACCGCTTCCCTCCAGGAAGCCTTGGCTAATAACCCAAAGCGTATGCATGAGAAGGGAATCCCCCTCTCACATATAGAAAAACGCCTTAGTGAGTGTATCACATAGTCTGTACCACAACACTAAGTCTGTTTTATTTCACCACACCTTTTAAAAAACGGTCCTGAGGAAAGCCAGAATACTCTAAGGCACTGGCTGAAACATGTCGACCATCTGAAGGACGCAGGGGGCAGTAACTCGCCACCCTTACGCGTCCTGTAGCCTTACTTTTAACCGCTGGTGACGGCCCAGTTATTAAAATGTATATGATTAATCATATATAAACCCTCGGGGACTCGGACTAGCTATCTAGTCCTCTCTCTCCCTCTTGTTACACGCATCTATAGGACTTTGCTCATGGCACAATGGCACAATGATTTGAAAACTTCTATCCACTTCTTCTCAGAATATAGTTTTGGTTACACAGTTACTCTATTTCTGTCGACAACCATTATTTACACCACACAGTGCGAGGTCTTTTTTCCAGTATTTCGTTTCTTTTGATATGCAATACAAGGTTACACCCAATGCTATTCTTTTCTATACTCCCTACTTCCATGTTTCATTTAATTTTTTATGCATACATGCAAAAAGGTCCATGATCTGGCAATTACTGCACTTCGCATTTCCTTCTGACGTGCTCCATGTGGCTGTGGCTCCATTAACAGCAGTGTCTAACAGAATGCTTCTTTACCTTTCCTCTTTTACACACACTACTTATTAGGTCTCGCTGAGCCATTGCGTTAGCAATGCTTGCGAGATATAAAGTAAGGGCTTTGAAAAAAAGTGCTCCTAAAATGCGGATTGGGTACAGTGCATGTGAGCACAACCACACGCATTGTGCACAGCTTCCATTTGCCACCAGACACTTTGTGCGCGTGCACCGCCTCTGCTGCCACACGCATTCAGCTCACAAGGCTGCACACCCCCTCACCTCCCATATGCTCACTCGCCAATGTCCCTCCCACCCTTCCTTTGATCTCCGCTTTTCTTTGAACTTTCAGAGCAAGTTCTCACAGGCTCCTCTCCGCCCCCTTCCTTTAATGGCCCTCCCTCTCCCCCAGCACAGAGCGTGCATCGCTTGTTGTTTTCTCCCTGCCTGCTTCTACACAGCCCCTGTTATTGCCTTTCATTCGCTCAGGTGGTCACCCCTCACCGCTTTTCTCGAATACATGTTCTTTTCGGTGAGTGTCCAGCGCTCAGATTCTATAATACTCTGCTTGAACCTGGACCCCTGCTCTGTCCACGGTGTGCTTAAATGCTTGATGTTTTCCCCGGTTTCTAAATTTCTGTGTTGCTACTTATATCAATAACTTTCCTATGCTGGACTTCACTAATTGCTTGTTTGGTTTTTTTGCGCGTTATTTAAGCCACTCCCTTTATTACATTACCCACGCTGCTCGCGTTATCCTTTCAATCCACTTTTTGGAGCTGTACTGTCACTCACATTTTAACAAATTAAGCCCTTATGTGGGGCTGTTAAGGCAGGACGATGGTAGGTGGTATTGCAAGTTATTTCACCCTTCACCCCCTCTCAACTCATTGTAACCTCCTTCAGCGCTTTGCACCCCTTCACACACTCGCACATAGCTGACCATCGCTGCGTGCTCTCTTCAGAGAGGGCAGGTATTGGATGGGCGTGTCTCCTGTTGAGGGGCGTCATTTATTCCAGTTACCTTACACAAGGTCACATTCATTTTTATTGTCCCGGGAATATTAGCTTATTCATCCAGAACTATAGGATGTCGAGCGACTCCGTGACTCGAACCCGATTCCCAGTTCTAAAGTCAGCAGGTCTGGCCATTACACTGCATCCTGGGATAATGGGAGAGGGGCAGACAATGCCACATGGAGGCTCAGCTCGTCAAGGGCTTGAGGTGCCAACAGGACCTCGGGCTGAGCCAGAGCTAGGCCCCACCTCCAGTATTCAGGGAGCTGAGCCGAGCCTGCCAGGACCTCTCTACAGGCCTCTGCTCTGCTCTGCTGATGTGGACATTAAACGAAGAGTGTACTGTAAGGTGACGCCACGAGTCCTCGCTTCCTTCCTGATGGCTCTGCGCACAAGGAGTCTCTTCTCCTTCTCTGTACATCTATCTCCTGTAGTGCCTCGCTCTCTGCACACAGCTGCTTTCTCCTAGCGCTGCATGCTTCTAGCTCTCTAAAGCCTCACTAAAGCTTGACGATGAGTTCAAGCGCAGTGGAAGACCTTTTACAATAGTTGACTAGTTATCTTTCATTTGTTTATTGGTGCATTTGGATTTTAGACAGGTACAGCTAATAAGGTGAAATCTTTGCCCAGATGGTTTTAACGTGAGTAAAAAAGACAACATAGTTTAGTGATATAACAAAATGTGTTGCATTATGCTGCATAGTTTGCCTTTTCTTGTCATATAATTTAGCAGCATACTTTGGTCCATCACTGCCACATAATCCCAGTGGTCCTAGATATAATGTTCTAGTTAGACCACTATTTCTATGTCAGGAGAGTTTAAAAGCTCAGAAATAGACATGCGTGTCGGGGTCTCGTACATGACTTATTTTGCATCTATTTTCTCACATTTCTGTAGTTTTTGTAAATACAGTTGGGTAATTTAGGTGGCTCTTGGACATGTCACAGCAGCTTCTTTTGGCGTCTCAGGTATAATCACCCTTGGATCTCAAGAGGCTAACTCTCGGGTCTCACCGGAGGGTCACTTTATTATCTCACGTGAAGGTTCTTTCAGGATATATTGTGAGGGTCACTTTAAGAGCTAACATGTGGGTTACTTTATTAAATGCTTTAGATTTCACAGGAGGGTCTCCATCAGCCGGCCAATTAATCAGTGTACTGGTACACTGCTTTTTCCCCAGTGGTGATAGATGCAAAGCGGAAGTGTGCCTGGGATTTATTGAGGCTTAACAGCAGTGCAAGGTATAACTCGGACTGGCGGTCAAGGGGGAGCAGGGAGTCTGGAAGCACATGCTTCAGAATATGAGCATAAACTGTGTGCTCCTCAGAGCTGACAACATTTCGCTTATCTGCCCCCTTACCTGCCCCACACACCGCCACACAGCCACACACACAACCACACACACACAGCCACACACACACACAGCCACACACACAACCACACACACACACACACAACCACACACACACATAACCACACATACAGCCACACATACAGCCACACATACAGCCACACATACAGCCACACATACAGCCACACATACAACCACACATACACCCACACACAGCCACACACAAAACCAACCGTCAGTGCACACTTTCACCAAGCACAGACACCATCAGTCATCAGTGCACGCTTTCACCGGGCACAAACACCACCAGCCGTTAGTGCACACTTTCACCGGACACAAACACCACCAGCCGTTAGTGCACGCTCCCACCAGGCAAGCACCACCAGACGTAGGTGCGCGTTTTCCCCAGGCACACGCACACACCCCACCAGCCGTCATTGCATGATTTTACCACTCACACACACCACCAGCCATCAGTGCACGCTTTCACCAGGCACACACACACACACACACCACCAGCCGTCAGTGCACGCTTTCACCAGGCACACACACACCACCAGCCGTCGGTGCACGCTTTTACTAAAAACACACACACACACACACACACACACACGCATTCACACACACACACACACACACACACACACACACACACGCATTCATCAGATACACACACACCAGCCGTCAGTGCACGCATTCATCAGATACACACACACCAGCCGTCAGTGCACGCATTCATCAGGCGCACACACACACCAGCCGTCAGTGCACGCTTTCACCAGGCACACACACACCAGCCGTCAGTGCACGCTTTCACCAGGCACACACACACCAGCCGTCAGTGCACGCTTTCACCAGGCACACACACACCAGCCGTCAGTGCACGCTTTCACCAGGCACACACACACCAGCCGTCAGTGCACGCTTTCACCAGGCACACACACTACCAGCCATCAGTGCACAATTTCTACAGACACACACACACCACCAGCCGTCAGTGCACACATCAATTGTTAACGCATCCACAATTAACTATTGTAACAATATCAGTATGGCACACTTTACTTTTAAACATATTCATTTAAAGCGCAGCATGCCACCATTGCTACAAAAATAAATAAAAACATTTTTGGCCTACAATTTATAGACTTTTGTTGCACTTGGTGTTGCCATATTTAGCAATGCCAATAGCTCAAACGTAATTAATGCAAGACCTATTGCATTGTAAATGCTTGTTTTTCAATAACTTGTGGTTTCATTCCAATTGTTTTTCTCACTCGATGGGCAACATCAGAACAAACCAGATTCCCTCACTTTTCTCCCTTACTGCTGACATGTATTCCATTTAATTCTGGGTTCATTGCAAAAGCTGGGGCTCCTGTAATTTGCACCATGTGTAGCCGACAGCCCTTTTTGTACTTCCTCTATTTGTGTGCATCATCATCTATTCTCTAGTTAACTCTTTCTGAAAAGCTTTAGCCAGTTCCTTCACCCTTTCTCAGGAATACGTGTCCATGTAATATGTACTATGACACTACACCCTTCTCAAAACCATTTACTTCATTTGCTCCTTCAAATTACATTCTATCTGAGTGTGTCATGAGTTTGTCAGGATTCAAGGAATATGGCTTTTTTGTATGCATCACATATTCATCCTTAGCATTAGATATAGTTTATTAAGTAATATTAGTTTGCCTCCATTCCAACACTGGCTCTCATAACCTGGAAAGAAATAGTTGAGCAGGTCTTAGCGATAATCCTGGAATGTCCCTTGACAGATACATTTGGAAATGCACAACATTTCTTTTGTGCTTCACCCTTATAGGAAATTGTTCAGTGTTCTTGTCTCATTCAAATCAGAAGTGGTGGGAGGAAGAAGCACAGGTTCATTCAGCTTCTGACTTTCGGTAATCAATAAGGGGGAGAAATGAACCAAATTAGTCCGTGTACCAATGTCTCTAGATTGGTTCATTATTGGAACCACTGTCACGCTTTTGTGACCACTTTCTAAAACCGATAATTCAAAACACATCTACATATCTGAAAGATACTAAGAACTTGTTACAGCTTCTACAGGAATTAACCTTTGAGGAAGGGTCCATCATACTAGTGACCCTCGACATTGAGAGTCTGTATACGAGCGTCCCCCAGGATGACACCATCGGGGTCCTGGTGGCTGCTCTAAACTCCACCAACTGGGAGTCTCAGACACCAAAGGAATTTATTCTGGATTGCGCTACCTTGGCCCTCAAATAAAATGTATTTGAATACAAGTAAAATCTGTTTCGCCAATGCACGGGCACTTCAATGGGCAGCACTATTGCCCCTAGTGTGGCCGGACTGTACGTCCATGACTTTGAAGTGAAATGTATTCTACCCACGGACAGCCAGTATAGTATGCCTCTTCCATAAACTTATGGAGAAGGTATATTCACAATGTTCTCATCTGGAGGGGCAGTGAAGAACTTTTGATTGAATTCCTTAACTGGATCAACACCCTAGATGTGAATTTGAAATTCACACACACCAGTAGCAAACAGGAAGTGGTTTTCTTAGATGTGGTAATCACAATAACCAATACCAGCTTTACCACCAGAACACACTATAAACCCACTGCCAAAAACAATCTACTTGAATTTTCAAGTTTCCACCCGCCGCCACTCGGGGAAAATCTACCATATGGTCAATTCCTCAGGGTCAGGAGAAACTGCTGCTACCTGATAGACTTCCGTGACCAAGCCATAGACCTCACCTCTAGATTAAAAGCACGAGGCTACGCAGATAAAGTTTTGAATAAAAGCTACAAAAGAGCCGAAAACAACCAAGGGAGGCTCTTTTAGAAGACCGCACTAGAGAGCCCCAAGAGACTCCACTCACATGTGTCACGACCTATAGCAGCATGTCCAATGTACTGAAGAAGTCGATCAATAAAAACTGGAAGATAATCACCAGTAACAACAGGACCTTGACAAAACCATTGTCCTCCTTCAAAAAAGGACGGACCCTGAAAGACTCACTAGAACACACACGTCCGAAAGACAAGCCAAGAAGGGACGAGAGATCAGTTCCTGACACTTAGGGCCTCCCAAAAGTGGTGGGCCATTTTCCATATTCCAATTGCAGCGTTTGCCACCAAACATCACACACAAAGTTCTTGAACCTTGAGCCTGGGAAAACATGGACGCAACGTGTTCACACAAACTGTAACTCTACAAACGTAGTTTACCTTATCACATGCCCGTGCCTGTTGCGGTACGTGGTAATGACCACACGCAAAATCAAGCAAAGAGTATGTGAACATAGAAGTAACATCAGGTGCCGTAAAGTTACCACAAAGATGAGCAAACACTTCCTACAGAAAAACCACACCACTAAAGACCTTAAATGGACTATCATCGGGCAGGTCTAAAATATACCTCCGATACTGTTCGAAAAGGAAAAAAGGTGGGTTTACCGCCTAGGGACTCATAAACAAGGCTTAAACGATGATATCCTCTGTGGCACAGTATTAAGACACTAGTATTGCCTAGGTGAAGGAACAAGGGCATGAACCTAACTAATATACTGGATTTGCTCCTTCTGCTGGTGCACTTACGTGAGAAGCTCAAAACAGAGGCAGGCATAAATTTGGCTTTTAATAGGAATGATTTTGACAGTCTATATTAAAAATAAAAATGTTCTCACCCCCCCAAAAAATTTCTCACCCTTCTTTGAACATTACAAACATCATTGTCAGCACGCTTTACTATCAACGATAGGTCGTGACATTCCTGAAAGCACAGCAGACGCCCGTGTGACTCAGGTTTTCATAGATTTTTTGATCAGAAACCTCAATGCCCAAATGGCCCTAATGTCCTACATCATCTGACATTCGGCTCCATCTAACCGGAACTTTTAGCCTCCACACATTCGAGGCATTACATTGGGTACCTTACGAAAGTACTCGTATTTATTCACCAGCACATAGCATGTGTTATTTCGCAGATACTCTGTTTTTCTTCAAACTTGCTTTTTACCCTAATCTGATTAAAGTTTTCCTTGTTCCTTGTGGCACACAAGTCAGCGGTCTAGTCTAGAGCGCCATGAGCGCTCACTTCACTATGGACGCTTCCTGTGATAGGCGGGACCGGCACGCCGATACGCCGTGATGTATGCGGCCAGCCCCCCTGCATCCACGAGGACGCGCCAGACTGCCCGGTTTCCCTACCTTCCTTAAATACTGCGGCTGCAACCGGACCTCGCATTGACGGGGTCCGGTTTAGAGGGACAAACTCAGGTACCAAGCGGGTGCCTGGCAACGCGGGCGTGAGTTCCCCTTGGGATTTTGAGATAAGTAACAACACGCTCGTCGCGAGTCCTAAACTCACTCTTAGTTCTTTGCTTTTTTCTCTCGTAAGGTTTGCCAATCTCACCACCACCCCCCTCCCGAGACCCATTGTGTGAAGATTTCTCACACCAAACATGAGACCCTTTTTTGTAAATTTGTACATAACTTTTGAATAATTGCCTGTGTTTGTGTGGGTTTTCTCTTGTCACGCCGTCGAGGCTCATTGGCCATTTTGGCATCCTGATCTCCCACCAAACACGATTTATCGCTAAACGCCATAACTGGCGTGTAGGTGTAATAGTACTATTTGTAAAAGGACCAGTCAAGTCATTCTTGCTGGCTATGTTGGCTAATGTGGCTGGTTGTATCGTCACTCAGATTTAATGAGTAGAGGTTGCTTAATCTCAGGTGACTGATTCACCTTGAGTACAAGTGCACTTTTGAGAGAGCCTGGTATACCTGTAACAAACAAACTGCGCAAGATGGTAATTCATTGTTTGTCTTGTCTTTTCTCTTTATATGTTTGTTACTGTCGTTTTTATCAAGAGGTGCAATCTGGTTTCTCTAAATCAAAGGGCAACCACCCATTTTTCATCGATTACACATTTTTACACTTAATTTTCACTTTCACGTCCTTAGGTCAGGGTGGTCCTTAGCACGCCCATACCGCCGAGGTACAGTTCTTAGGTACTGATGAATGCCAGGTAATTTACACCATGATGGTAGAAACATGTTGACCCCACTGAATGGGAAATAGCTGAACAATTTATTTAGCTCCTTTCCAACACTTTGTTTTTGATGTGTCTGACTGGCCACTTAATAAAGTTATTTTGGACACAATCTAGACATTTTTTAAACCACTCTACCACACCTTCACCTATCACTACCAAAAAACCCAGCTCTGCAGTAGTTCTGGTGTGGCAGAACACCGGAGAGGCATTCGGCCTCTCCCGGTGGGGCCCGATGATGAAGCATGTCACCAACTAGGTTGGTGAGTGAGGGCTTTCTACAAGAATCCAGTAAGATTGTCATTGCTCGCTCCCTTTCTTCTTAAAAAGAAGTTACACTTTTTTTGTTGTTTATACTACCTTGCCTGGGGGACCAAGAGTGTTTCCATCATACATTCCCTCGCTCTCCTGTTGATAACCAGTATTTCTACAATCTCCATTACTCTTGTGTGATAGTAACTAGTTTGATTTATCACATTATTTACACAAAATTGAACACTCGTAACAAATCAGTTTTCAATAGCTATAAAATTGGATATTACCAGTTAAGTATCCAATAAGTCTAGTTCTTCCACAATACAGTCTTGATGAAGGTCATTTGACCAGTTTAGGGCACAAACTGGACGAAACATGTCGACCTGTTCCAAAGGTGTAGTGGACCAGTAACTTACCCTCATATACATCAACCCATGTTTAACCTTATCCCTATCCAGTTTCATTCATATTATAACTTCCCTTACTGGATACGAGATTATTTTAACCGATATACCACTATCAATACCCTGACAGTCTCCCTCCTGGTGGAGGTTGGTGAGTCACTTTGAGAACAGGACACTCAAGTGGTAGACCTGATGATGATACTATCCACCAAACCACATGAGCTGTGATAATATACACTGTGACGCATGAACGTGTGGTTGAGGGTCTCCAGAACTATCTTCATTGAGAATCTGGTACACAGACTAATGTGGTTAATCACCCCCCCCCCCCCTTATAGATTTTTGATCAGTGTTCTTGTCTCACCAGACTGTACTTCACTGCATGGGAGACTTTGGACTGGTGCAGATCTTTTTCATTACATGGTTCCCTTCTTCAGGCTCATCTGCATTTTCTTTAGACCTTGCGTGTTACAGTACATGTGCTCAAGACTGTGTGAGCCATAATTGCCAATTTTCATGCTGATTGCCATACGGGCTCTTGGTTGTGAATCATTAGGTAAATGACCGTGGAGCAAATATTAGGACCACAATGATTCCTGTAAAAGTTACATGTGCTCATAAACATAGTGTCAATTGCAGGTCCAGTCCTTAAGAAATACCCTTTCAGGGAAGACAACACTTCACCCTCTTAACTCCTATTACAATCTAGACAAGTCACCCACCATATTTTATGCAAGGTATGTAGCTTCTCCTTGTTGCCAATCTGAAGTATACTCTTGAGACACAAAAGGTGAGTACAGAAAATTTATTGAGAACAAACCTTTGTGCCTGCAGCATCAGTTTAACACTGCTGGTGCAGCAATAATACAGTGGTTTCCTTTATATATCGACACTCCAAAGCCTAAGACTTTTCAAAGGGGATTTTCAGAACACGCTGCACTTACACATTGCCCTGACCATTAAGATCCTTCACATCCACAAAACAGGTTTGTTTCTGTGTAAACAGAGGCTTGGTACCTTATTACGTAGAACTCTTTAGAGTTTGAAAGCTTTCAGTTATTATTTGCATCATATTTCCTGTCAGTTGTTCAAAGTCATAATTGCCACGTTATGTCCTTGTGGCGCAATATCTGGAAGAGAAGACTAAAGACCTAGGTGCGCACTACCTGGGATGTGCATGTTTCTCTGTTAGCTAAGGTTCTTGAGATGTGGATTGTGGAGTGGATGCTGCATTACGAATGGCGAGGCCAGGATGCTGCTCATTCCCTTCTCTGATGTGCTTTACCTACTTTCAAAGACCTTTTTTCCTTTGCCCCTCAGTTCCGATTGATCGGGTGTGGGAGACGGTGAAACAGACACACCTCCTTATGGATCTGATATTCCCAGAGTTTTTGAAAGGTAAGAATCATTCACTCCAGTCCCAAGCTGCCACATGATTGAATGTCTTATTAGCTGCTTCTCAGCCAGTTGCAGCCACTGCCATCAGGGGACATACAGATTTTGCTCACATATGGTTATTCAGGTGCCTCCAGGGACCACCTAAGGAACACTGATATTAGGAGTTTGAAAATTAGAGGTATCACCAGTTCCACTGGGGTAAGCTCTGGGGACATTGTGTCATGCTGGGAACTCTGTCGGCTGCCATCTGAAAACAGGATACTTTTGAGAAAACCTGAGCAGTTCCAGGAATGTTGGGGCTTGTGGTTATTATTTAAAGCACAATTAAACTCAAAGTGTTTATTACTGGGTACACTGGTATTATTTTCAGGTTTGCCGAGAGCATCACTAAGCACAGTATATTTGTCATTGGACACCTTTGGGACTGTACTGTCCACCATGGTTCAGTCTCATGAGAGATCTCCCTGTCTGACCACAAGTCCCCATTTGCCCCATTTCTAGAGATACTGTCCTCAATACCTCTCTTCAACACATCAGAAAGTCATACAGTTGCAATAGATTGATTCCCAAAGCCAGGATCTTGTATTCTTCCACCCTCCTGGACCTCCACTCCTTGCAAAAATGTTAATATAATTTTTTTTTTATATATCCTCTCCAATCATTTCTCTCTGCCTCATAGCGGAGTGATTGGCAAGAAAGAAAAACAAGGATACCCTCCTGTACTCTGACTAAATTGACCCTGTGGTTATATACTCCCTCAACCATGGCGATCTTGATTGTGACATGAAAAATGTCGCTGCACATGATCTGCTCAAGCATGACATACCTGCTGCCCCTGTATCCTGGTTTAACTCTATATTTTTGGTGTCTTTAAATGACGCTGTGAACAAGGTGCACAGAAAAGTGCAAGAAGTCGTATAGTTTACAACAGCACTCGAAAAAAGACATAATATAACGCGAGGTTAGAAATAATATCCTATTGTGATTTAGTAATCTGCAACTCAGTTGTCTACCTTGCACTATGTTCACTGTCTCTCCTGTACTTTTTATATCTGCCACATAGTAAGTTATTTTGATCAGCAATACATATTCCATTTTTGATTTCAAGTCCTTTACTGCTCTGTGAACAAGTTATACATAAATTTGACTTGTGTCCATGCCATTGCTTGTATAAGTGTTATCAGTAAATGAATCTGGAGGGGACATTGCTATTAATATTTAGTAATACAGAATTCCCATCTGGCATACTTGGCTAGCCTCTTCATTTGTTCCTCCACCTCCATGCCGTGCACACTAGAATCCCCCTCAGGCACACTGAGTCTAGTAGAGGGCATATTGCTATCAGTGCTGAGTGTACTTGGTTTAATAATGAAGAAACTGGGTTCAGTGGGTGGGCACTCTAGTATCAGTAGTGGACTCAAAGCAATAGGTATTTTGGGATCTGCATTGAGCATGTACAGATCAGCACCATGTGGTTTAGGAGCACAAAAAGTACTTGTCACATTTTTTAAACAAGTAGTGTGTGAGAAGCTTCTTTTCTTTAAGTTAGTCTCATGTTCAGGTGAGATACCCACCCAAAAGGTGAATCTCCTTACTCATGCTCCTGCATGTAGACACTTGCTGCTTTACTCTACTATGATGTTTTTTCTGGTACAGGCTCACCTGCCTCTTCTAGTATGCCATCCGTCTCAGCTTCCCCTTCCCCTGTACATTGACTAGTAAATATACAAAGAGAGAACCGTGGAGAATATATACCAGCCGTGGCCCATCTGCTAAGGTGGAGGGGCATCACACCACTGCCCCACTGAGCAGTGCAAGGGAAAAATAAAATGAAAATAACAGAGCGTTATTATCATTTTATTCTTAGTATGGAGCCAGCTTAGGGTGGGGCGGGGCTGGGCTCCAATGGAGGAGGAGTGGTTGATGCTCCATAAGTGCACATGATGGTTTGCTAGCCATTGTGGGCCAGCCAAACCGTGATGCACACATTGCATGTTCTCCACCTGGCTGTATTGCACTGCCAGTGTGGAGAATATGACAGACTCCCACTTGCTGTTTGAGCGCCGAACCAGAACACTCAGACCAATCAAGATGCTGCTGTCATGCTGGCAACAGCAGTGTGGTGATTGGCTAGGGGATTCAGGGAGCCTGGGGGCTGCCGGGAGCCAGGAAAACCGGGAGGACGGAGGAGAGGCGGCGGCTAGCGATTGACGACCAGCAGGCAAGTCTTCTTTTTTTTTCCTCTTCTTTTTTCTAAACCCCCTCCCAACCAGCCCCCACCACTATTCCCTACCAGCTGCCACTGATGTATACTCACCTACCTTATCTTCGACCACAAGTAAAACAACATAATGTCCTTATCACAAACCTTGAATGCCTGCTAGCTGATCAGTACGATGGCACTAGAGATTGATCTAACAAAACTGACATCCCTCTTTTGCATCCAACACTCATTTTGAAACTTTTTGTATAAATAATGAGTTACTCTGCCATTCTATTGGGAAAGAAACGAATAACCAACACATTTGACAGCCAAACGTGTGATCTGCACTTCAATATCTTTAACAAAAGGAAGATCATTCTCAAGTCCAATAGTACAAATTTCCATTTTCCTCATCTTCAGCTGTCTGTAAGACATTGAGTAATATGCTTCATATTAACACACCATTGGCAAAAGGAGCTCCAGTAGGAGATTACAGCCCTGTGGGGCAGTAGTTTTGTTAGCCACACTTGCCTATGGCTCCTCCTACACCCTGCTTCTAGAATCACCAATAAGGTGACTGATTAACTTGCGAAAATATAGTGAGCCTCCATCTCCCTCCTCCCCTTTCATTTTTTACATTTTATTTATTTTCAAAAAGAAAACAAGAACCTATCTGTGGTTCCACCAAGTGATTATTCATAGTTACACACCATCATTAGTATAAAATGTAGAGGCTGTTTGTATCCAACTTCCTTCCCTCCCACTCCCTCAGGTTACAGCACAAATGTAACCTATTCACTAAGTGTACCTCCCTTGATGGAACAATCTATACAACATCTTGCACTTGAATGGCCAGTAAAATGCCAATAACCAGCCCTGTGATCTAGTCCGCAAGTTAGGGGGACTTTAGGATTTTGGGACAGACATATACAAAGTTCTTGTCTTTCAAATAGCCCTTCAAAGGATGCCACATGCTGTCCTATTTAATGCCCATTTAATTGAGTTTCCATGGTTGGCAACACCCAAAGTTTGCTAGCTCACTCTTGCATTGTAGGGATGATTGGAGATTTCCATTTGAGGACTTTCAGTTGTTTCACTGTAAAAGTCATATTAGTTGACTGTCTCCAGTCTGCCCTGTGCAGATGCATGATCTCCATTGGTCTGAGGTTGAGTATGATGGTTGCTGGGTTTGGTTCCAGCGAGTACCCCAGCACTCCCTTGATCCAAAAGTGGGTTAACTTTGGGCATGTCCAACAGACATTCAACATGTCTCTCGATTGGCCACATCCCCTCCAGCATAGATCATTGGTTTTACCGTACATCTGTTTAAGGATTAAGAGTATTAAATAACATCCTTTCATAGTTGCATACATCCATTCCCTATTCTGCACACTTTTACAGCTGAAGGAGGATGTCGGCCCCAAGCATTTGCCATTGATCTATGGAGATGTGTCACTCCAAATAGCCCTGCTATTTCTCATAAATGACCACTCGGGGTAGTACCCAGGTCAACATTAATATTGGACATAAGCCCCTTAGGGCCAGAATAGGTTGTAAAACATTTTCCCAACGCTGTCAAAGATCTAGTTGCAGCCTCTTAGGTCAACTGGTAAAGATCCTAGTCCCTTATTGGAAATTGACAGTCCATTTATTGCAGTTTGTTTTCCTGTTTGCAGAGATTACATTATTTGATTTCAACCTTTTTGGGCAAGTCCTGTAGCATCCTTCACCCTCCATCTGCCCAGTTCTCAAATTCACCCCTCACAGATCCTGGTGAAAAATATACGTCAATTATAAGTTATGTAAATAAGGAGGGGTAGGCGGTTATTTTATGGTTTCATGGCCAAATCCCCCACTTCCAATGTCAAGATCTCTGGTTATCAGCCCACTGAGGGTCTTGAACTTTTAACCAGCCCCAGAGCACGGCTCACCACTGCATCATCCATGTGTTCTAATGTCACTCAGTCTCCCTCCCCAATTTTCATTGACTAAAACAGCCATGACCTTCCTTTTGACATTGGAAATGTATACCTGCAGGCTGGAACTAAAAGAGAAGCATCAAAGACTCAACTCAGTGTATGACTCTTTAGTGAATTTGCAGCACACTATCTCTGGCTTGAAGAGCATGTCTTCTGTTGCCCTATGTCATGTACTAATGACAATCACCCTTCGCTCACATCAATGGATAGCTCTTCCTATGATGGGTCTTACCCTGGAGTAACACACATACTAGGTTCGAGGCATGTGGGCTGCTGAATTCATATCTATAGCATAGATCGCCGCCTAGTGTTGGGTCCGGATAATTGCACATTGTTGTCCTGGAAGAGTCTTCGAAGTATCACAAGATAGGTGGCTCCTCCCCTGGACTACAGTGCGCATGGGCATCGACTCCATCCCCAGATTGTTTTTTTCCGCCATTGGGTTTGGATGCATATTTGATCACTCAAGTTCGGAATCAATAGAAACTTTTCTTTTTGGCCCAAAAGCCTTTCCTTTATCGTCTGTATTGTCTTCCGATCGGTGCCCAGTTCTGTTCCAGCTCAGTTCCCGAGTCTGACATCCAGAGGAGTCGCGTGGCTCTTCAGTGCTCGAGGCCCAGTCGACGCTACAGACCTTATTTGACGAAACATCATGGAACGGAGCCCGTTCAAAAGATGCCCCGTGTGCAACTCGAAGTATCCCCACATCGACGTCCACCCGGTGTGCAACAAGTGCATGTCGCCGGATCACGATGAAGCCAACTGTATGGCTTGTTCTCGTTTCCGCTCCAAGAAGACGATTCGACTTCGGTGCGTAGCGCGCCAGGATGCCCAGCAGACGGCACCTGACCCGGTGAACATTTTCGATACCGAGGGAGAAGAGGCAGACGAGCAGGGAGATCAAGAGCCGATTTCCAATCCAGCAACAGAGATCAACTCCAACTACGACGCAGACGTAGAAATGCTCGATGCAGAAGAAATCGTCGACGAGGTAGGAGACGACGATGCGGCCTACGGGGCCACGGAAGATAGCTCAAGCGAGGAGCTATGCCCGTTCAAACAATATCTACGGCTCCGGTCGAGGGATCGCCACATGGCCTTACCCAAGATCTTGCACCTAGTTCCACAGTCTCGCCGCCGGGCCCGGCTACGGACACTTCTAGAGAGCCACCATTGGTGAAATCGAAACCAAAAAAGAAAACTTCGGTGTCTACAAAACCGAAAGAGCTAGAGGCGCTGTCGAAACCGAAAGTGCGTGTCGCCTTGGTCGGCTCCACGTCTTCAGACCTGTCGGTGCAGACAAAGCCAAAAAAGGTTGTCGAACCGGTGAAGTCGCTCAAGGGCGTCGAGCCGAAGACTGGGACACCAAAAGCACTTGTCAAGGTCGTCGACCCGAAGACTTCGGCGCCGAGGGCCGTCGACACAGACAAAGGACTCGGAGCTACAAAAGTTGTCGATCCTGCGCGTCGGCCGGACAAGGCCAAAAGTACTGCAACCCTCGAGTCTGCACCTGGTGGTGGCTCAAAGGCACCTGTCGAGTCGACGCAGCCGTCCGCCTCCTTCACGAAGCAGGTGTCGGAATCGTTGAAACGTATTAAGGACAAAGCTTCCGCTGTCGATCCGAAGGATACTTCCACGCAGAAGCCTGCCACCAAACCGTAAAAGTCGACAGTGCCTATTCAGTTTACGCTGCCGCCGAAAGTGGCGCTGAAGGCGTTCGCGCCGAAGAAGGTTGTTGAGGCGTCCATGAAGGTGTCCACGGGGCCGAAGTCTGCCCCTGCAGTTGTGGGCACAAAGCATCGACAACCCCTGCTGGAGGAGCAGTCGGAACAATTCATCGACGCAGACACCGGGAAACTTTCAATTTATAAACGAAAGATCACACCAGCACAGCCTATGGAGTCCTACACAATTCCTTTAAAGAAAAAGAAGGATTCCACGGATTCACCCATTCTTGTTGAACTAATAGCTCCACATTTACAGGAAACTGCTCCAATCTCGCCCACTTACTCAGATGTGGAGGCTGGGGAAGGTGACTATGATGAGTACAACTACCCTGCTGACACTGATCCTGAAGATCAACATGACACATGGGCAGATGCTGCAGACCCAGGGGATCCACAAACTGCACCAGACACTCAAGTGTATAATGTCAAAACGTCACCTACTGAGGACTCAGCGGCATTTAATGCGCTTATTGAGAGGGCAGCCAAAAATCATGACATCCAGCTCCATGCTGACCCTATTGAGGTGGATTTTTTGTTTGACACCTTTTCCACCTCTGAAAAAACCGTAAAGACTCTGCCTATGCTGAAGGGTGTCTTGAAACATGCTGCAGACATTTTTAAAGAACCCACAAGAGCCAGGGTCATAAACCCCAGAATTGAAAAAAAGTACAAGCCGGCGCCTGGGGACCCTACCTACATCAAGGGCCAGTTGCCGTTGGACTCTTTAGTAGTTTCCAATGCCCGGAAGAGGGCAAACTCACAAACTACTGGTGATGCTCCTCCCCCTGACAAGGAATCTAAAGTGCTAGAAGCATCAGGGAAAAGGGTGGCCGCTCAAGCAGCCAATATCTGGCGCATTTCAAACACTCAGGCACTCTTGGCCAGATATGACAGGGCACATTACGATACACTTGAGACCCTGTTACAACACTTGCCAGATAAATATAAAGAGGCAGCAGAGATGCTCATACAAGAAGGGAAACTCATCTCAAATGCTTCTATTAAGTGTGCACTAGACGCAGCTGTCACCGCAGCCAGGGCCATTAACACCAGTGTGATGTTGCGGCGTCAAGCCTGGCTCAGGATCTCCGGGTTCAAGCCGGAGATACAAACCACCATCCTAAATCAGCCTGTAAACCCTGATCACTTATTTGGACCTGAGGTGGACACCACCCTAGAAAAAATCAAGAAAGACACCGAGACTGCAAAGTCTATGGGGGCTCTCCAGTCCCAGCAGTTCAGAGGTGGTTCTTTTCGTCGCTCAAGCAATAGAGGTGTTTCCAGAGGCCAGCTGTCCCAGCAAACACAGTACACGAAAAGTGGCGCACAAACCTCATACAACAAACAAAGTAGAGGTGGCTATCACGGAAACAGCACCAAAGGCAGATGTCGTGGAAATAACAGCTCCCGATCCTCCGCCGCCAACAAACAGTGACGCCTTGTCACTGCCCCCCGACCATACAACACCGGTCGGGGGGAGACTCCAACAGTTCCCGCCAGTCTGGAAATCCATCACCACAGACAGGTGGGTCAGAAAGCTTATCCAGTACGGTTATTGTTTGGAGTTAACATCCACTCCACCCAACATACCCCCAAAACACCGTCCTATGTCCACAGAGCATTTGCACTTATTGCAGCAAGAGGTTCTCGTCATGCTGCAAAAAGGGGCAATCGAGCTCGTACCAGTGGAACAAGAAGGCACAGGAGTGTACTCCCTGTACTTCTTGATCCCAAAGAAAGCCGGGTCCCTCAGACCCATACTGGACCTCAGGCCCCTGAACCAGTACATTCTATCAGAACACTTTCATATGCTCACACTGCAGCAGGTTCTTCCGTTGCTCAATCAGGGGGATTTCCTCGCAACATTAGATCTAAAGGATGCATATTTTCACATTCCACTACATCCGTCACACAGAAAATACCTCAGATTCACCATTCAGAATCAGCATTACCAATTCAAAGTCCTCCCTTTTGGAGTGACCACAGCGCCCAGGGTGTTCACAAAGTGCCTGGCGACAGTGGCTGCGCACCTCAGGAGGCAAAACGTGCACGTCTACCCCTATTTGGACGACTGGCTTATCCAAGCAAAGACGGCCCAGCAGTGCGCTGCCAACATGTCCCACACCATTCACCTTCTTCACGATCTGGGATTCTCACTGAATTATCCAAAGTCACACCTTCAGCCCGCCCATGTGCGGCAGTATCTAGGCGCGACAATAAACAGTCAGGCAGCCACGGCGCAGCCGAATTCAGTGAGGATCAAAAGCATTCAATTGCTGATACAGAAATTCAGACCGCAGCACTCACTTCCAGCACAAGTGTTCATGCAGTTGATAGGCATGATGGCCTCCTGCATCTTCATAGTCCCACACGCGAGACTACATATGTGTCCGGTTCAAGAGTGCTTAGCACGTCAGTGGAACCAGGCTCACGGACAGTTAAGGGACCTAGTGTTGGTGACAGGTCGTGCATACAACTCTCTGCATTGGTGGAATCCACACAACCTTTGCAAGGGCCGACCGTTCCAAGAGCCTGTGCCACAGATCATCCTAACGACGGACGCATCTCTCCAGGGTTGGGGAGCTCATGTACTCCACTACACAGTGCAGGGACTATGGACAACGCAGCAAAAGAAGATGCACATCAACCGCCTAGAGCTGATGGCAATCTTCATGGCAATGAAGGCATTCAAGGTACATCTGTGCAACAAGGTTGTGTTGATCCGGACGGACAACATGACGGCCATGTACTACATTCAAAAGCAGGGAGGTACACACTCTCCACAGTTGTCTCATCTGGCTCAGAGCATGTGGAAGTGGGCCATTCAAAGGAACATCTTCCTCATGGCGGAACACCTCCCAGGCAAGGACAATCAGATGGCGGATCTGCTCAGCAGGTACAGCCACCAAATGCACGAGTGGGAGCTACATCCATCAGTGCTCCACCCGTACTTCCAGCAGTGGGGTCATCCAGAGATAGACCTCTTTGCCACAAGGGAAAACGCCAAATGCCAAAGCTTTGCCGCCAGGTTCCCGCACCCACAGTCGCAGGGCAATGCGATATGGATGAACTGGTCAGGCAAATTTGCGTACGCTTTTCCCCCAGCACCTCTGATACCGCTGGTGGCACGAAAGCTAAAGCAACACTCGATGACGCTCATCCTGGTTGCTCCAACGTGGGCACGCCAACCATGGTACACCACGTTTCTAGAACTTTCCGTGGTACCGCATCAAAGGCTGCACCTCGCACCCGAACTTTTGACGCAGAGCCATGGCGACATTCAGCACCCAGATCCGCAACAGCTCAACCTGGCGATCTGGCTCCTGAGGTCTTAGAGTTTGGCTACCTCAACTTGCCTCCAGACTGCATGGATATCATACGGGAGGCAAGAAAGCCCACCACCAGAGCATGCTATACGTCAAAATGGAAGCGGTTTGTCATTTATTGCGTAGACCACAACATAGACCCGCTTGACGCGTCCACGCACAACATCATTTGCTATCTGTTACATCTTTACAAATGCAATCTAGCATATGCTTCCATTCGAATACATTTATCCGCCATAGCGGCTTATCTCCAAAACAAGCAGCATCTCTCCCTTTTCAGAGTGCCTGCCATTAAAGCCTTTCTGGAAGGACTCAAACGAGTCATTCCTCCCAGGACCCCACCAGCTCCTGAATGGAATCTTAATGTGGTCCTCACCCGACTAATGGGTCCACCTTTTGAGCCTCTACATTCCTGCGAGATTCAATTCTTAACATGGAAAGTGGCTTTCCTCATAGCCATTACGTCACTGCGACGTGTTAGTGAACTCCAGGCACTGACTGTACAAGAGCCATTCATACAAATTCCCTCCAACAGGGTGGTGCTGCGCACTAACCCTACATTTCTTCCAAAGGTGGTTTCACAGTTCCATATCAATCAGACTATTGAACTGCCTGTGTTCTTCCAAAATCCTGAGACAGTGGCAGAAAGAATGCTCCACACTCTTGACGTCAAAAGAGCTTTGATGTATTACATTGATAGGACCAAAGATTTTAGGAAGACGAAACAACTCTTTGTTGCCTTTTCCGCACAACACAAAGGCAACCCTATTTCCAAAGCAGGTATAGCCAGGTGGATCGTTAAGTGTATTCAGATTTGCTATCAAAAAGCTAGGCGCACTTTAACAATCCCCCCAAGAGCCCACTCCACCCGCAAGTTGGGGGCCTCCATGGCTTTCCTTGGAAATATCCCTTTAGAAGACATTTGTAGAGCAGCCACATGGTCTACCCCACACACATTTACAAAACACTACTGTGTAGATGTGCACTCCAAACAGCAAGCAGCTGTAGGGCAGGCTGTTCTAAAAACACTTTTTCAAACTGCTGCAGCTGGCACAGGCGGCCGCCGCTAATGGAGGGACTGCTATATATTCTATGCTATAGATATGAATTCAGCAGCCCACATGCCTCGAACCGAATATGCTACTTACCAGTATGCATCTGTTCTTGGCATGTAGGTCTGCTGACATTCATATCGCCCGCCCTCCTCCCCGGCGCCTGTGGTGGCTGCAGCACTTGCACTTACTCTTAGCATGGTCATCACTCACGCTGTTACACTCCATCTTCGCCACAATGGCTAAAAACAATCTGGGGATGGAGTCGATGCCCATGCGCACTGTAGTCCAGGGGAGGAGCCACCTATCTCGTGATACTTCGAAGACTCTTCCAGGACAACAATGTGCAATCATCCGGACCCAACACTAGGCGGTGATCTATGTTATAGATATGAATGTCAGCAGCCCTACATGCCAAGAACAGATGCATACTGGTAAGTAGCATATTCGTTTCCCTTGTTTCACCTCTCACCTTCTCTCTCTCAAGGCATTGGATCTCTGTTTTAATAGCCCCCTCTTGAAAGTTTTAGGGATAAAGTTCCCCCTCAGACCCTTCAACACCTCTTCTTTCTTCAGTTCCACCATCACCCAACTCAGATTGAATCCTAAATTAATATGCAGTAAAAATCTGAACCCCTCCTCCAAGAGTCTACCAGTCTACTAAAGACTCACTACCCGTGGGCAGATCATCATACATTGTAGGTATGCGAACTCGAACATCTTTCGTACTTGATTCTGGGTAACAGTTGTGAATTGTTTGCACTCAAGAAAACATGGTTCACACCCGTGTCCACAACTCTTTTTGCCTCCTGTTGTTACCCAACTACACTTATAAAGAATTGGTAGAACTAGTGCAGGGTAACCATTAGTTCATCAGAATGCTTATTTTACACCCGGGTAGATACAAAGACACTCCATACTCTTACTGTCGACATAGTTAATATCCTTCCCTGAAACTAGACAACTTATTGTGTATTTCTCTCCACCCAAAAGACATTAACTGTTTCTGTGAGAATTTTATGGACTAAATGACAGCCCAGCTTAATCTCGTCTGGTAAGCACTTCTTTGTCAGAGGTTTTAATCTTCTTTGGAATTCTACGGTGTTAGAAATGGGATTTCTGGTTGGCTGAGGCTTGCATCAAAGCCAGGCAGAAATCACCACTCTAGTCAGGGCAAGGGGGAAACACACTGTAGATAATCACTGCTCACCCCCTTGGTAGCTTGGCACGAGCAGACAGGCTTATCCCCAAGGCAATGTGTAAAGTAGTTGTACCAACACTCACAGTAATATAGCGCAACACCACAAATGGACACTACACCAGGTATTTATAAAAATATAAATCACTTTATGTAGCTTAGGCAGATCAAAACGTCATAAAAAGCACATACACAATCACTTTTGTCTTAGAAAATGTTCTCATGGAAAATATTCGCTGTGGTAATGTTTTCTTATGGCAGAAAAAGTACTTGTGAGAATAATGGAAGTGGTTGAGTCCTTATAACTATAGGACTCCTGCTCCTAACAAAAGGAAAGTCACTTTGGTAAGGTTATCCTTGTTAAGAACGTATTGGTGATAATAAAAACACTTGTGGGCTTAGTGTAGGTGTGAACCCTCTCCTTCTAGAGTGCGGGATTCACATCACCAAAAGAGCGTGATTTTCAAATCACCACAAGAGCGCTGTAGTTAAAATCAGCCAAAGAATGCTGTCTTTAAAATCACACCAAAGAACGCTGTCTTTAAAATCACCCAAAGAACGCTATCTTCAAAATCACTCAAAGAACGTGGTCTTTCAAATCACTTCCCTTGTAATGCCGTAGTAATCAAAGTAGCTCTTTCCAAATCACCCCCGTTATTGCCCCCGCTGCACTTACAATCACTGTAAGGGCGCTGAGCGCCGGCTCTGTCTCTTGCAGCTCCTGGCGGCTCTCTATTTGCTCCTGGCCTTGCACCGACACAGTGCGGCTGGGAGCGTTTACCTGGTCTGTCCTTGCGGCGTCTCCTTCTTCCCTGGGGACCTCGTGATGGAAGTCCTTTTCATCCTATGGCACGGCTGCGGTGGGGACGAGTCTTCCTGTTTCCGCTCTGCTTCCCGGTGACGTAGCCGTGAGAGTCTCGGTTGCTAGGCAACCCTATGGCTTCAGTCCCACAGCAACGCGGCTCCTCTGAGATCACAGACCCAGCCTCGGGCAGGCGGCTCGTGTTAGCGGCGGTGATTACCAAAGTAAAGGCTGCACTCCTGTCAAGCGGGGGGCGGTGGAGAAGAGATACCAGCCCTCAGTGCACTATGTTGATCTCGGGCCGGCGGCGGTGATGTGCGTGGCGCTCTCAGTACTGGTAGAGAAAAGCCAAGCATGACAGTTAACCGGGTGGCACGAATGACATCCTGGGCACCCACAGACAGCCCCAGAAACAGCAGGGACAGCCTAAGCAACAACAGGGACAGTGGAGCATGATGTAGGGCAAGTCTGTAGAGGTTCTTGTCAACTTTTATGTCCCCGAGTTGCTATAGGAGACAAGCTCTCCTCAGGCCCTTGGTGATAGATACACTTCAGAGGGGGACAAAGCACACAGCACAGCTCCTCTTCAAGCAAGGGGGACATAGCACACAGCAGAGAGTCCCTTAGTCCTTCTCCTCAGTAGTAACAGCAACTGTAGGTCAGCTTCCAGACACTCAGCAATGGCAGCAATTTTCCTCAGTCTTCCTGGCTGTTCTTCTTTAGCAGGGATTCCTTCTTGATCACAAAGTTTCCTAATCAAATCTTACTGGGGTCTCAGTTCTACTTTTATACCCCAAAGGTCCTTGTTCTTCTTGTGTGAGGGGTCCTGGACCAAGTCTAAACCAGTTCGGGGGCACTCTGCCAGTGCACCTCTTCTTCCTTTGTGAGTGTGGACCAGGACCATCAGATACACCGCAGGCGGTGGAGCCAGCATTGTGGCAGGCAGGCACAGCCCTATTGAGACCCAGGTGCTACTCCTCCCCACCACTCTACATGTAGATGGGGCTATTCAGCCTAGTGCTGACTCACCCAGCCTCCTGGAGCCACCCCCAGCCCTTGTCACTCACAAACCAGACAAACAGGCAGAGGCACACGGAAAGGTTGAACAGGACAATAGCCACTTTCTAAAAGTGCTATTTCCAAACTTAGAATTTAAAAACCATCTTCACTAAAGGATATTTTATTAAATTCTGAGTTCAGGGATACCAGATTCCATATGTCTATCTTGCCGTTATGGGAAGATATGCAGGTAAACATGTTACACAGCATTCTCCATGTTATCCTATGGACAAGATAGCCTTTCAATAGTGAAAAACGAAATTGGCAGTATTTCAACCTCAGGACATGTTACCCACACCAGTACATGTCCTACCTTTCACATACACTGCATCCAGCCCAGGAGGGTACCTTAGGCCTACCATAGGGGTGTCCAATGTGTAAGAAAAGGGAAGGGTCAGGCCTGGCCAGTGTGTACACTGGCCAGTACAACATACCAGTTCACAGACTGCACACAGGCCCTGCGGTGGCAGGCACGAGACACCATTTTAGGGCTACTCATGTGGGTGGCACAATCAGTGCAGCAGGCCCCCTAGTAGCATTTGAATTACCCGCCCGGCACACTTAGTGCACTTTACCAGGGACATACTGGTAAAAAAAATATGCCAACCATGGATAATCAATCACAATAACAATTTACAGGGAGAGCATATGCACTTTAGCACTGATCAGCAGTGGTAAAGTGCCCAGAGTCCTATAGCCAACAACCACAGGTCAAGCAAAATAAAGGAGGAAAAAAATCAAAAGGTTTTGGGATAACCTTGCAAAAAGGGGCATTTCTAACATACAGCATTCACACATACCTGTCAACTAAAGTGGTTTCCTGATGAAAATTACCTAACCCCCACTAAATGCGCCACCCTAGACTTGGATGCTGTCCAAACCTGGCCACATCACAATGCATAATCTCATCTGTGTTGTCTAGTTGGACCGGTCCCTTTAATGGCTATTCTACAAATATCCCTCTCAACTGATGGAAAGGGAGGTCACAACCCAGGTCAAAGATGTTCAAAATATTGATAATAAACTGGATTACTCGATCTGCTCTCTTACATGTGAAATAACTCATACTGCTGACCCTTCTGAACTAAGCAGTCTTTAAACTGATGAAATATTCAGCATATTGATATCCTTGCCCCAGCCAAAACATCTCACTCACAAACTATAGAGGTTCCACTAGGACATAAACTGCCTTGCATTCACCTAGAGCAGGAGTGTATTCCTCTTACCTGGAAGATGCCTCTGTGACTTGGTGCGCCTTCAGTAGCATTTCCAAAACTGAGTTGAGAATCTCCATCTCCATTCCCCAAGGATACAAGATCTCCTGGAAGGACCGCCCCATCCGCCCGGGAGGAGGAATCGCCATCATCCACAAATCCACCCTCCGCCTGAGCACACTCCCCGACGAGCCCACAGACCTGATGGAACACCTTCACTTCAAGTTACTGGCCAGCCCTACCTCCTCCTCCGAGGAACCCTCATCTACCGACCCCCTGGATCCCACTGACTTTTTGCCAACTCCATCACAGACATCATCTACGTCATGCTATTGTGTCCACCAACTACACCTTACTGGGAGACCTCAGCTTTCACCTCAACAACCAACTGGACCCCAGCACCACATCCCTCCTGGACAACCTCCACAACATTGGACTCCGCCAGATTGTGACCAAACCCACGCACTCAGCAGGACACACCCTCGACCCCCTCTTCACAGCAGGAAACTCCATCACCTTCAGCCACACCACCGAACTCCCATGGTCTGACCATCGATGCGTCTACTCACCTTCAGAACACCCACCATCCACAGACACTAGCTCCTGCTCCCGTGAAGAAACTGGACCAGAATCACCGATGACCAGCTAACCTCATCACTCAGCAGCTCCACCCCAACCATCGCGTAAAGCGTTGACGCCAACACCGCAGCCCGAACCCTGCACCGATGGATCTCCGACAGCGCCAACACCATAGCCCTCCTTAAGAAAAACCACAACACCCACGCCAAGAAAGCTAGATGGTTCACAACCGAACTTCAAGAGTCCAGACGCACTTGCCGCCGCCTCGTAAAGACCTGGAGGAACACCATATCCACAGAAGCCCACAACAACTTAAGAGCCGCCACCAACGCCCACCACCAACTCATCAGAAAAACGAGGAAAAAAGCGATTGAAGACAGAATCTCCACTCATGCACACAAAGGCAAAGACCTCTTCAACATCATCAAGGAGTTCGGCCATCTCCCTGTTCCTGTTCCCAGCGAAAGTCATCGAGAAAGCCATCAACAGCCAACTCGCCTCATGCATCGAAGAGCACATCCTCGACTCCTCCCAATCCGGCTTCAGAAAGAAAACACAGTACGCAAACCGCCCTCCTCGCTCCAACAGACGACATCCGTACCTTACTGGACAAAGGAGAAACAGCAGCCTTCATCCTCCTTGACCTCTCAGCGGCGTTCGACACAGTCTCTCACCGCACCCTAATACACCGATTCCACGATGCAGGGATCCAAGACAAGGCCCTCGACTGGATCCGCGCCTTCCTCTCTATCAGAACGCAGCGGGTCAGACTCCCCCCCCCCCCCCCCCCCCTTTCCTCTCGGACCCTACACCTACCACCTGCGGAGTCCCCCAGGGGTCCTCCCTCAGCCCTACGCTCTTCAGCGTCTACATGGCTCTGCTCGCCCCCATCGTCAGAACCTACGGACTCCACATTGTGTCGTACGCAGACAACACCCAACTCATCCTCTCCCTGTCCAACAAACCCAACACCGCCAGACACAACTTTCGAGAAGGCATGGAAGCCGTCGCCAAATGGATGAAAAACAGCTGCCTACAACTAAACACCAACAAAACGGTAGTACTCATCATGGGCCCAAACCCAGACGCCTGGAATGACACCTGGTGGCACCCACCCTTGGAAGCCCGCCCACCCCCACGGACCATGCACACAACCTGGGAATCATCCTGGACTCCAAGATCAAAATGGACCGCCAGATCAACCTGCCAAGACATTGTCACAACTCCCAGCACCTTCGCACACTCCACTGGCTCCCCATCGAACCTAGAGTCACCTTCAAGATGCCAACCCACGCTCACAAGGCCCTCCACGACACTGGACCAGCATACCTGAACAGCCGACTCAAATTCCACGCACCCCAAAGGACCCTATGATCAGCCAAGCTCTCCTACGCCGTTGTCCCCCGCACCAGAAAGACTAGATCAGGAGGCCGCTCCTTCTGCGCGTCCAAGGCCTGGAACAACCTTCCGCTCCACCTCAGACAGATAACATCGCTCCCCATCTTCGCAAGAAACCTCAAAACCTGGCTCTTCGACAGACCCCCACCTTGATGGACAGGAATCTGCGACCTACGCCCTCACCCCACACCCCCTAGCGCCTTGAGACCCTTACTGGTTAGTAGTCCTGCTTAATAAACACCTGATTAGATTTGATTTAAAATAACCAACTATTACCTGATGCCTCATACCTTTTGAAGGGCAATACTGATGCCCTCATGCCTATATTGTCGAAAAGCAAAAATGGCTCTCTTGCACAGGGCACAGTTTCAGATGTACTAAAAACGAGCCCTTAAGTCCTCCGTCAACAGCTGACCTCAATTCATTTGACAACTACAGTCCCATTTTATGGCTACACTTTGACAAAAATTATAGAATTTGTTTTTGCTACCCACCTGGAAAAGCTTACTTCTTAAAATTAGTTACTGGTTCTGCACCAGTCTAGTCCTAACACAGAAACGACCATGCTAAAGTTTATACATGGGCCCCTAAGAACATATGAGAAGAGAACATTACATGTTGATACTCTTAGACCTATCCACAGTCTTTAATACCAATGAACACAACATCCTTGAACACACCTTATGCCCAATTAAGGGCATCAAGGAATCGTCAACTTGTTCAAAGAATAACTACCCAATAGAGGACATTGAACAATTGTATCAAATGGTAGCACACTTATCCTTCATTGCTGTAGGGTTCTGTCCTTGCCCCTTTTCTTTTCACTGTGTTCATAGAACCTTCAAATGGGTTGTTCTCCAACCCTAGTATCAACATTCGCCAGTACACATATGCTACACAGCAGAACCTTAAGCGTGAATGTACAGACAACATTGACCCTCAGCCAGTGTATATCTGACATGAGCTTATGGCTATACGGGATGAAACGTAAACTTAACACACAAAGCACTAAGCTCCTCCTACTATCATAACAAATCTTTCCCGAGATTGTATTACTTAATCTATAGGCTTTCAACATTGGTGATATTGTGCTTAGAGTAATGGAGTGCTCTGCTAACCAGGTTGCCCAAGGCCTGCCTAACTCCACTCCGATATATCCCCTACTTTCGAGCCAGGTTGATCATTCATACCAGAGCAGTTCACAGAATCACTCCAGTTTTAACTTGGTAACAGTGGGAGTGTGTTCCATTTATAATACAACCACTTTCACATTCAAAGACATCAGGTAAACTCCACCTCTAACTTGCATGCAGACTGGAACTATCAGATAAAGCAGGACCAAAAAAGCAAGTCCATATTCCTTCTATAAACCGTGTCTGGTGGCTCAGTGGACTAATGCGTCCATTGCAGGGGCCTGTGTTCGACCTCATGGTCACAGGTTTAAATCCCGGCGGGTCCACTCAGCCTTTCATCCATCTGAGGTCGATAAAATGCGTACCATTGAGTTGGGTAACAATAAGCATCTGTTATTCAGAGCCAAGACACCTACGGGTAATCGTGCGCTTTACAAATACGCCTGTTATGTTATAAACACTTCACCTGCAAACGTTTCTTCTCAGGGAATGCCGCCTGATATTGAATGCCTTTCCCATACACATAATATCTGCCATTCAGTTCATATCTTCAAACCCAAGTGAAAGTATCCTCTTATAAACTAGCCCAGAGGCTCTGGTGCCATAGTTACTCTACAGATGCCCTTCGTCTCATTGCGGTCTGCATCTTTTTACCGCAATATCATTGATTATTTACAACAAGGGGTGGTGATGGACAGAGTCTCTGAATTAAGCAGAATACTCTCACCCAGTCAAGAGATCAGGGCTAGATCCAACACCGTTTTTTAGCTCATTGCACCATCCCAGTTTCAGAACCTGGCTGTATGCAAATTAGTCTGTCCCTGGCCCAGTGCATCATGGGAACAGGGCAGACCAGACTACAAAAGCCAATTCTTACACTGGGAAGGAAACAAGCTTCCGGGGACCGGTTTCTGGCATTACAGCCGTCTTCGGCCCGGCTTGCTTGAATCCTGATGGTGCAATGAGCAATATCATTGATGCATTTTGTCACATGTAACAAGTCTTAAGTGGACTGCTACCAGCCTTTTGTATCCTCCATATGTGCTTAACTCCTACCTCTGTCCTCTTTATTATTGATACAGTAGCTGCTAACCATTGCTTTGTTTGTTCTTATAACGAGTCCTAATATCGGACAACTGATGACCAAATACATAGATCTTTCGTGTACCTTACTGATATACTGATGTTAACTTCAAATATCTCTAATTACTGCTTTTTTTCTATTGCTATGTATTAATTATATATCGGCTGCATGCTGTTTTATTGTGTTTCTGCTCACTTCAATTTGATTTATCATTGTAATCATACAATATATCCACATGTACTGCATATGTTGTGCAGATGTTCCAGTCATCTGAAAGAACTTTTGTTGCATAGCACTCTGCCACCCTACCGGGTTTAGCAGCATGATATTAGGCCTGGTGGTGTGTTATAACTTTAGCTCACACTTTCCCCTTTCTTTTCTCTTCCTCTTCTTCTATATCTCATTCCTTTTGTCCCTCCCTCTCCTCTGTCACAGGACTGACCGCAGCGGGTTGGGTGACGGATCGACACCTTCTGGACTTTGATGAATGGAGAACAGATTGGCATCTACTAGCCAAGAAATCGGATTAACACCTGAACACGCAACTAATAGTGGGACCAACCAACTAAAACAAGGACCAGTAGCAGACCGGAGACTCACTGTTACAAGAACAAAGCATCTGAAAACAGTATAGAAAAAAATTCACTAATAGCAGGACTTTTTAAGCTGGCCAGTACCGGATTCGGAAATCGGAGTGTGGTGGCTTGTCTCTGCCCATCCACGCTCTTGTTTCAGAATCCAAGGATCATACTTTCTTTCTAAGCCAAGAGTCCCTCCGGCGCGATGAGTAGCTCTGCCAGTCTAGTGCCCCTTTTGTTGCTCAGCACGATGAAGGTTGAAGCTTTTCAGGTTGAACTTAAACCTATGTAACAACAGCATGAATAATACATTGTTGGTCACCAGGCATATTATTTATTTACATTGGCACAGTAAGAAAAGTCTGAGATCTGTTGGGATACTAGTGTGAGAGCCAGGCTCCAGCTCCTGGCGTGCTGTCACTCCAGAATTCTAAAAGATGACTTCCTGCTTGAAGCAAGTAGCCCACGTCCCTCACCAAGCCTTGGATTTGTCCACAATAACGTCCACAATAATGCACCCTCGTTTCCCAGATGAATATTAATTGGGTTACGCGAGTGGACTCCAAGAACCGTATCAAGAGGTACTGACCTTGTATCGTAAAAAAAGTGATAATTATATTTACACAGACCAAATAGGAAAATGGTAAGATTGTCAAGATTACAAAAAGTGGTCATAAACCCCATATATGGCAAATAACACCTAAAATATCTTGGATGAAAGGGCAGCTGCAATTGTAGCTTTAGTTTCAAGTGATTGTAGTGTGCAGAGTTGTGTAAGTGTTTCTTCAACAGGGTGTGTCATGAACATAGAGGCTCATGTGCATCCTGCTGTGATGTGCTAGTCCTCCACATTTTTTGCAAGGGCGCTCGTGTAGCCATCCCTGTGATCCGTAGGATACATGCCTGTCCTTAGACACTGGAACAGCCACTCCAAACTATCTATTCACCTCCTTCTTCATCTGGATGCTGAATAGCTCTGTATGATGGAGAAGGCTTCCCTGCAGGCCTCAGCTTGATGTATGGATAATCACATCACATGCATTCCTGGATTGGGGATGGAGGACATATTCCATTCCATACAAACTAGCTCTGTATCCCCCTAATCAGCTAGTGGTTCAGAACCACTGCACCCCCACTACAGACAAAAGCCACGAAGGGTATGTTTGGCTAGAGTACCCACCTGAATTCCACTGGGTTCGTAGGTGCGCTTTAGGCCTCTCATCAAGATGAAGACCTCAAATGTTCAGCATGAACACACATAGCAGCAAAGTTTTCAAAGTTTAACAACGGTTTTAAAGTTTAAAGGTTCAATATGGCTGTGTCATTTGTTCTTTCTCTAGCCCGTTTGCCCTGGCAGGGAGTCAGACCTTAGATTTCATATGTATGTTTAGTGAGGGTACCTCTGCAACGTTTGGTTCTTGATGTGAATAATAAGGTTGTGTGATATGCCATCCTTCAGTCAGAAGGAAGCCTGATCTGGGCTTATCAAGCACAAAGTGGCGTCTCTTAAAGAGGCTTACCTAACTGTGCTCAAAGATGGAGGGAAAATGTTGAAAGCAAAAGGGCTAATTGCCTGCTTTATAGGGGCAGCTGGGTGAGGTCAAAGGATTTCCTCTGGAAGCCAGTAGGAGGCTCTGCTAAATAGGCAGCACAATAAAGAAACAATAAGCAAGCTTCTTTCTACCCAATTCAATAGTAAAGTCTAGTCTAGAAAAATTAACACTCTAAAATGTTTAAGAATCAAGCTCTAGTAAGCAGGGAATAAAAACATATCTAGTTGTTGGATCAATAATTTTCAGTTCTATTAAGGACATAAAGGCAAGGATTATGGTTCTGTTACTGTAGTAAAGTTTTACAGCTGCCAATCAAAACGTATTAAACTCAAAACTTCATTTCCCATGACCCACATTACATCATTACCGACCACCAATCACCACATATATATTCACTCAAATACGATCTGAACCATTTTAACTGCCTCTTCCTTTGTGAACACCTCTGTCCCAATAACAAATCAACCTATTGCAGCAACACAGGTTCTCTGAGTGGTAACATTTTCAGCTGTCAAATCAACTGTACTTGGCCTTAAGCACATCCAGCAGGACAGCCACACTGGTCTTATGGGTAGGCCTCAATCCCCAGAAAACCTTGAGGAGGTCTAACTCACTCCCATTTCTGATCTCCTCCTAAAGAAAAGAAACTTTGCTTAAACCATGCCTCTAGAACAGTGAAGAATTCACAATGTTAGCACAACATAAAATCGAAACAGAACAATTATAACGTCACAAGCAGGAAAACCACACAATACAGAAGCAAACAGGCCCATACCACAATAAACCTTCTCCATGATAATCCGTTCTGTCAACCAAGGGATAATCCTTGTCTTCATGTCCTTAATACAATTGAAGATGCTTGACGCAATAGCTAGAATATATTTTTTAGTCTGAGTTCAGATCCGAGGCTCAGATTATGTTTGTCCGAAACCATTCCACAACTACAGAGCCACATCAACCATCTGTTTAGAATAGAAAGTTTTAAATACATATTCTGAGACCAGTCTATGGCCATCATAATATCCTCCAGTCATAACCTCAGAGCATGGCTCTTGGATGCCAAAACACTCCAAACTGAGGGTGCCCCAAATCCAGAAACATCAACTCGTTCCTCAGCTAACAGCCAACTATCTGGTAATTTAGCTGCTGTCTCAAGTTCAAAAGGCTTTTGAAGGCAAACAGTAAATAACTGCACTGTGGAATCTTATCAGAACTCTCTTGTAACAGCTTGATATTAGTTTAGGCAACCCACCACACACAATTTGATTATTTGAGAGCACAGGATACTGGACACAGTAATATAATTTTCATACGTTTAGAAATACGAAACAAAACTCCATTAGGAAAAGATACCCTACCTGTAAGATCGAGGGCTTGCACATCCATCACTCTTTTACAAGAGATCAAACATAATAACATAGTCAATTTATCAGACCGTTGATTCTAGAAATAGTAAAACATTGTTCACATCCCACAATTGGAAATAGCTCAGTCGTGGAGGATTTGAAAACCATACCTCTCCCATGACTTACTGACCAGAGAATGTTCGCCAAAGGGTTTACCATCCACAGGAATGTGTCCTGCTGAAATTGTGGAACAAAAATTGACTGACCTTTATGCCGAATCGCTGTTGGTGGTCACATGCTCTACCTTTGAACAGGTGTACAGAGTAAGATGGTCTTTGAAAGGAGAGAGGGATGAAACTAGGCCCCCAGATGTGCAGAGTGAATAGGGCGCTCTCTAGAGCTTTCAGGAGGTGGGGTGGCATGACCATAATCCTTCATGGTGTAGGTCAGTGGTTTCCAAACTTATGACTCTGAGGACCCCCACTGACTCACCACAGGAAACCGTGGACCCCCACACTTTGTATGATTTCAAATTGAAAGAGTAATTCGAAAAAAATAAACACACATGCACACAAAACCAAATACTCTAATTGCTAAGGATTTTACTATTTTATATTGAAATAGTTTGCAAAAAACTGGAAAATGTAATGGGGAGGTTGGTGCTGCATCTCTGTGATTAACTTTTAAAAAGTTAGTTTTTAGGCTATTGCCAGGGCCAGAGTGGAAACCCAAAGCACCCCTGGCAAGTGTTTTCAGACCAGTTCCCATAAAGAGCACACTTGGTGTAGTGAGTGGCTTCTCCCCCCAAGAAAAGTTAGGAATCAATGAGGCATTCTACAACACATTTATCATTATATATTGAATTGTATTAGCTTTTAAAGGATAGTAAATGATGACCTCAATATGCACCAGAACGCAACAATATTTGTTGTGGTTCGTCAATGATTCCTTTATTGTCACCCTTCAACTGTGCCTCTCATTTCTCCATTGCACATCTGTCACATTTATTTCATTTGTTTTATAACATCTCTCATACCATTGTAGGATGTCAGAGCACTTTACATCACACACATATAGAGACAATAAATCATATGTGTCAACCAGTGTAGAGAAAATGTTACATAAGGCAAAGGGGACTACAAGGTGTAGGATTCACATGTCATTCAAACTGATAGGCATTTTTAAAAAGTGCTTGTCTGGAAAAGAACAAACTCAGGATTCGGAACATAACACAGTGGTTAGCATTGATTTTACCAATAAAAATGTATTCCACCCAAATAAACCCCTTTAGCAGCATCAGGATAATGAACAACTGGGAAAAACATAAGTTACTAACTTGTACCATGCAGTGTGTAAGCAGCTCTTTGATGACAGTTTATAGGTCACTGTGCTAGATTATGATTGTCTCTTATGAGCTGCAGGGTAACAAAAGAATCTCTATGACAAAAGCAGTAACCAACTGACCTATGCACAAAAAATACTGTTTTTTAAAATGCATGGTATGGGGTCTTTGCAGCAGGCATATTAACCCTCTGTGCTACATTAGATAAGTGAAACCTGCCACTGGACAAAACTCTCATCTCTCTCCAGCAGGTACATTAATCACTGGTGTTATCTTGACACTTTTATTGTTGCTCGAAAACTGCTAATTCTACAAGGACCTTTGCAGTGCTTTTAAAACTGCTGCCTGGGAACCCCCTGCGCATGTGTCATGGACCCCAGTTTGGGAAACACTGGTGTAGGTCACCAAAGTGTGGAACCAACTGTCTGTGCATCTCTGATTTACAAATACAGGAGCCTCTGACACTCTCTGTCATGCCCTTATTTAAATTGTTCCTTTCAGGCCTTGAACAAGGTTTATACTGCTGCTTAGCAAGGTGCCAGGATGCTTATTTCTGAGTGACAGTGCACTTTAGAAATACACCATCATTTATTCATGTCTGATGGTCCCTGAAGCTGATGGTTCACTCAAATGCATGTTTGGGAACCTCAAAATTGATCTATTTACCACACAGTTGTGAATCTCAACATAGATTGCTTTTGCAAGCTCCCCCTGTGGTTGTGGTCTGGATTCTCATAGGAACACTCTATGTAAAGAACAGAACAAAATGTACTCATTTTACCTTACCTAATCTATATAGAGTAACTTAAAGTGAATTATTGAAACATTGCCTTTAACGTTGTCAGGGAATTGCATTACTTCGATTTCTCTGTGAAGTTCAATTGGCATTGACTGGCAGTTGACTTTTAAATATACTCCCCTTGTGGAATTCAAAAGTTGCATTTAAGATGAGTTCCTGAAGACGTTTGTTGTCTGGGGAGACTCCTGAGCATCAAAACCAACAGCCCAGCTCCCTAGGGAGCACAAACCGGGTTAGCAATCATCAGCTCAACAATCATCTGGAATGCATCATTTAAGGCCAAACGTAGGAAGCCAGGCCACCCTCTTTCATAGTCCATACCCTGAAAGTATATTTTCGCAGATCAACCATCATTCACTAGGAGTTATGAAACCTTTACTTTCCAGGGAGAATGCTTATTAAACCAGCACTTGTCCAGTACACACACCAAGTGTGGGCATCTTTTAGCCTAGAAACTTTTACAAGGCTTCTTTATGTTTCATTAGCGGCATCACCTTGCATGTGCAGTGTTGCAAATAAGTTAGGTAGGCAGCAGGACAGATCTTCAGGTTACAAGATAGATTTATTAAGATAGCAGAGCAGTACACCTCACCAGCTGACCAGACCATCAACTGACCAGACTGGAACTTTCACATACAAGTTAGAGCACTCACAGGTACTATGGCAGGCTGGGGAGGTGGGAACGCAAAGGAAGGCCCACTGACACCAAGTAGCCATATTGAAGGAAGCACAAATATACAACATGCAGCAGTATACATTCAGAACTGCCTCATACTGACACCAAGTAGCCATATTGAAGGAAGCACAAATATTCAACATGCAGCATTATACATTCAGAACTGCCTCATTATGACAGCCTTTTGCTCCCCACTTTCAAATAAACTTGCATGTCTCTGAAAATAGAAGTGGGATACTTCACAAAAGCAAACCTTAGTGAATGTATATAAGGGTACAAAACAAGTGACCTACTTCACCACCTCAGAGAAAATGGGAGGGCTTTGTCTCTTGAGCTTTCTTCCAGCCAGTGTCCTGATTGTAGGCTTTCCCACTTTCTAAAAACATGCTTCCCCCATATATTTTGTACAGGTTTTGTATTGGAAGCACACATAAAATAGTTCAATCTTTTAATCTTATAGGTTTCATTTTGTCCTCTTGTGGCTTCAGAGCGTGCTTTTCAGCATCACATCCTTGACAAGTACTTACCCATTATTGACCAGAGGCTTCTGACTCTCACATTCCGGAATATAATCTTGTTCTAGGGGCATTGTGGGTAGAAAGCATGACAGCTGTCAGACCTACCGGGCTTTAGCATTGAAATATGAAACATTTTATGAATGTCTTTGGTGAAGTATCTTGTGCCTAATTAAGATACGATTAAATACTTTTACACTAAGAAATGGACCTGCACTTAGAGACTGCAATGCATATGCAGCAATAGATTTGTAGTTCTCAGTCACAATCTTCCACTTGATAAGCCTTAGCAGCCATCTTTTTAACAAATGCAACATTTGTATATAATTAGCATTGGCAATCTAAAAATGTTAAATTTTTTATACAATATATGTTGACTAGTTCAATACACGTCTGCCCACCGTTTCTGGACAAGTATCAAGAATGAGAAGCTTGTACCCAGAACTGTACAAACAAGTTCTGTGGGTGCTTTTGATGTGTGGCACTAAGTGGACTCCACAAGAGCTATCCTGAGAAGCAGTGGTAGAACGATGAAGACCATATTCTAAAGTCCTGTTAGTTTGTTCTGGTTACCTATCTGACTGTGGATGAAGAGTTGGTTAAATATGAAATTCTGTTTACCAGAAGTGCTGTTCAAACTGAATGTAAACTGTGTTTCCTGATCACTCACTAGAATATATGGGATCAGAGTAATGCAAAGTAGTTCTTTGGAAAATACCTCTGCATATATTAAAACAAATTATTATAAAATAGCCTTAGTAGTAAACCAGTGAGTAATACCAGAAAATACATCCATTAGCACCAAAATGGAAATCTGGTTATGAGGTACTGGGAGTTCGGTAATAAATTTGATAGAATACACTGTGCCATGGCTCCTTTGTTGTTGCTAACAGCAATTGTAACATATTGTGTTTCTGCAGATAGACTTTTGTTTGGATGCACATGATTTCACCTGATCTTTAATTTCTTGATGCACAATGGAAGGTAACCATAACCAGCATTTTATTTGATTAGTAGTCCTGTTGTCTAATGGGACTACCTGGAAGGAAACTATCCTAGTCCACTGTAGTTCTTCTCCTTTCTGCAGGGTAGCAGCTGCATTGATCTGCATACCTGTATGCTGCACGTGTGACCATGAACCGAAGGAACGATAGAATGGCTGCTGCACTTCTTTAAGGGTTCTGGATGGTTAACCATGCTTTGGTGCCAAGAAGGGTGTAGCACCGATCTTCCTATGTGCCTAATAGGGTATGGGGAGGGGGAAGAACTTCATTTTCTGGGCTTGATATCGGCGGTGTGAACTTGGGGATCTAAGTTGCAAAACTTAAGCAATGACTTCATGACTTGTAGGCAATAATGTCAACCAACTTCAATCTAAATACAATATATTTTAAATGAGGAATCTAAAAAGAGTATTAATTCTGCAGAGGCGTGTTTGTTGTCTTTTGAAGGGGTTGACTTTTGAAGGAGTTGAGAAGGCAGAGAATTTACCTGGGCAATGGAATGGTTGCTTTGAAACCTCATACCTCCAATCTGTGAAGCTAAGGTGTAAATTGCTGCTTAACCTGGCTGCATCCTGGAACATCATGCTGCTAAGGGGTATCATCACTCTATACTGGATGATGGCAATTTAGGAATGAATGTGGGTGGGGCTATAAGGATGTGAATGATGAAGGGGCAACTGAGTGATGAAGAGAGCTGTTCATTAGGATACTAGAGAATTGGAGATGCTACAGGAACTTGCACCATTTGAGCTACGCGTTGATGAAGTAAGTCCTGGCTTCAGCGTGTATTTGCAGATGTGTTAACGCATGATGGGAGGTAGATATATCTGTAAGTGTTGAAGAAGCAATGGTGTGATCAATTACTCAGACCGGTGAGAGATGGATAGCAGGGACTATAGCTGGCCAATAGACTTGCCTAGTAAATACTGTGGCATCCTTTTAACTTCATAGGATGAGTCTGTAGAACATGGGATGGAACTGGAAAGCGTAGAGTGGGTCTGTAGAACATGGGATGGAACTGGAAAGCGTAGAGTGGGTCTGTAGAACATGGGATGGAACTGGAAAGCATATGATGGGTCTGTAGAACATGGGATGGAACTGGAAAGCTTAGGCTGGGTCTGTAGAACATGGGATGGAACTGTAAAGCATAGGCTGGGTCTTTTGAACATGGGATTGAACTGGAAAGCATAGGCTGGGTCTGTAGAACATGGGATGGACATGGAAAGCATATGATAGGCCTGTTGAACATGGGATGGAACTGGAAGGCATAGGATGGGTCTGTAGAACATGGGTTGGTACTGCTGCAGCACATTGCTGTCTTTGGGACCATGTTTGTGGAGAATGAAAGGAGATAACAGGCTTAGCATGAATGATAGCAGTTCAATTAAAAAAATATATAAAACGACAGATAGCACAATACCATCAGAAGCTCCTGTATACAGTCTGGGGAGATCTTACATGGTGTCGGGTCACAGAGCTTGTATGCAGTGCTCCGAATTCCATGTGGAAAGGATGTACTTGACGAGCATGCCTGCCTGCTTATATGGCAGAAAGAGTTGCTCCGACCCAGCTCCCCTTTATATGGTCGGGTTCTGGGATGAGGCTGCACATGGTGGCCCACACATCCCTAATATTCGTACATACTGCTGAGTGGGTAGGGTCTGATTGCAGTATTCATGGCATTGATACAGTATGTTCATGCTCCATGAAGACGACTTAAGAGAAACAGTGTACACCAACAGCCAAATAACCCCACCACAAACATGTTGAATGCAGTTCCTGGATATCCCCACCTGGACAAAAGCAGGTTCTCTGCAAAGCTGAGGTCACACAACAGAAAAGGCAGTTACCTAATTCGGGTACAATTAGGTGTCCCAATGGCACCCTGGTCAGCGTTTAAAGCCCCTGGGGATGTGCTATAAATGAGTTGTCTGGTTCTTCTGAAAGGATTTGTACCTTGACCATGTTATTTGTACCTCCTGAGGAGCTTGGATTTATGTGCTGTCACTCCTCTTTGTCATTCGTCTTGAGATCGTGCAGTAGAATTCCCACACATGGCATTTAACCCCAACCCGGTGTCTGGGAAAGTCCTTCACACAAGACCGCCTACCAGAACATCTACAACACAAGTGTGCATACCTGTGAAAAAGATAATGCACAGTAAACTGCAAGGAGGCAGATAGGACAATTAATGCGATGCACACAATCGCCTCACTACCCTGAAGCCACATCAAGGGTAAATACCAGACAGACACAGCTTAAAGAAGAATCTCCATGACTCAAACCTGGCAAAACACACTGGGCAGGAACTTGACGTTCGAGGAACTAGGAATACATACAACTTGAGCAAGGAATGAGACATTCTGGACAAAGGACAGCAAAGTAGGAGGCAGCACCGCTGGGGTGATCGAGTTAAACATACCGCCAGAGAAGTTCAAAAGACTGGAGTTTTTTCATCAGTGGCTTTTTATACCTGATTACAACTTACTGTATCATAACTGAACCATTCCTCCTGGTATCTGTTCCTAAGCTCGTTTCGGTTTGAGATTTTCCCTTTGGGTTTCATTCATGTGACCACAATTCCTGGATTGGTCTTCTGCAGGAATGGACCGTGTAAGCTTGTAGAGGACCAGATGCTGAACATCCAAGTATCTTGGGAGAATGTTCTCAATCGTCCCCTTCTGAATATCCATTGGGCCACCCTCAGCCCTTTTCATTGACTGCAGTAACAGTGACTGTTGTACGGTGAGTGTTTGGTCCTGAAAGCAGGTTCATTGACTTCTGAGGGACAAGAGAGCACTTTAACCTACAGGCGAAACTTTACAACATCCTGTCAGTGGAAATGACAGAAGGAGCATCCCCTTCTTTAAGAAGGAGTCTCCTCGCCGGAGCCACGAGCTGCTGGAGTAGCAGTTGGAGCTGCCGGAGTTAGAGTAGGGACGCCACGAAACAGCAGAACCGCGGAGGCCGGGACCACCTGGGGTTTTCCCCACAGATTACACTAGGGCTCTGCTGTGCTACCCCCTGCTACCCCCCGCAACCCCTGCAAAGCACCACAGCTCGCACCTCACAGTTTCCGCAAGCCTCTGCAAGTACTGGCATTCCCTTCCCCCGCTGGAGGAATCTGAGACGGAGTGGGGAACAACGGAACCACTGAAGCAGTAACTCCCTAGAGGCCTCTTTAATCTCGGCCATGCACTCGCACAGCCCCTTGTGACCCCCACAGGAAAAAGCACAGTCAAAGCTGTCATTCCTCCCTTGTGGCCCCTGCAGGGAGCTGCTGTTTCCCCCCCACAGCCTTCTTTCATGGGCTGTCGTCACCTGAGGAATTTGGCACGGCTTTTCTGAGGGCAATCGGCTACGAGGACAAACACTTTGGGCTGCACCTGAATTAAGCCGGTTAGCGCTTGGGTGCCTGGTCTCCAACATGAGTGCGAGTGCGGCCGCCGTTAGACGGCAGCTACAGAGAGCATGCCCCAGGCAGTCGCGGAGGCAGCCCGGTTAGTACCGGGTGCAGCCTGCGCCTGCCTGTTGAGCCCTACTCGCCCCTGGCAGCATCCTACTCACTGCTATAATCGGAAAGAGAGCGGACAGCGGCAGAGTCAACAGTGGAAGAGTCCACATCGGCAGCAGCACACAGTTGGTAACAGAGGTAAGCAGGCCCAGGACCTTGGCCCCTTTTCCTCCTTGCCCTTTGCCCTAGGTTATTTCCAGCAGTAGGAGTTAAGGCGGGAGGGCTACGAGAGCGGAGGGGTGAGATTGCGCAGGAGAGAAAAAATAGAAGGAGGGGAAGGAGAGATAATCAAGAACCGTCGGAGGCAAGTAACCTTCTCCATCCTTCCTGGATTTTTTGCGCTGTACTTCTTAACCAAGGAGGCCAACTCCTTCTTTAATCTCAATGTAGCTAAAGAAAGAAAGGTTCACATTGGGCACGAAATTGATAACCCGGTGCAATATCAAATCCTACACAAAAGTCATAAGGACGTCCAACAGTATTCTTTGCCATCTTTTCTCACAGTGGCCTATAAAAAATTAAGAACACGTACAATCCACATGAAAAGATTGGGCACACAACAATCAATACGGAAGAGCTCTGGCAAGTTGGCCCATATAGGTCTCTTTCCTGGGAATGCTAAAATAACAAATTTCTTTACAAAACTCCTAAAATAGACGAAGAGAACTCACGAACCGAACAGGAACAAGTGCAGATCAAAGGAGAAGATAAAGCAACAGATGGCAATACTTCTACACAAAGTAATAAAGTTTATGCTGGAGAATTGAGAAGTGACACAACAAACCTAGTATCTGTAAAATCTGATTACTGTCAAGGATATTCTGAACCACCCTTAGCCTAGTCGACTGTAAGATCTAACACATTTCCGAAACAGATTTCACTTTACCAGACACAAATATCAACAACACCTTATTTCGCCAGGTAGACAAAGCAACAACGGATACACCAATTCTATGTAACAATACTCCACAAAAAAGTCCAGTATTAGCAGGGAACATTTCTCCCTCACCGGATTTCCAGTCACTAAATAATATGCAATCAATCAGCGGAAATATTCCGGTGTCCAATTCTCTATTTACTCTCCAAAGTATCATGGAGTCAGTACTATCCCTTTTAGGGAATATAATGGAAAACTAGGACCAGATGTTGGATACACAAATAAGTATGTTGCAATACTTAGTTGACAAGAAAAAGAAACAACAATTCAAACATCAACTATTACCAACTAAAGAAGAAGAAAACGTAACTGAAAAACTTCATATTCCAATAGACACCTCATTAGCTGAAGATCTACTCCTTCCAAAGAAACACATGGCGATCCAAACAGGTCGGACATCGCGAAAAGGAAAAGAGAAAAAGTTTGGCAACTACATTTTTTTCCCCGTAGGAACCAATCATTGATAAAGATCAAAACAAAGCCATTTCCTTTATCCAATCTTCAATCAGCGAAGACCTAAGGAATCACTTAACACTCCATTGACAAGTAAAAATGAAATAACACAAATAGAATCCTTAGTTTCAGCTCTGCCTGACAGAGTCTCACAAAAAAGGAAAAAAGAAAACCACAAGAACAAGAGAAAAAAAATAGGAAAAGAGCAACAAGAAGATTTGGGAAACGGAAGGCCCAAAACTTAAAATTTCCGAATATTATATCACCCGAATGCAAAACTCCAGAAAATGAGCAAACAACAAATTTTGTAATAAACGTACACGATAATGGTTATAGTAACTAAGCAACAAAAGCAAGAGTGAACTCTGAACAACTAAATCCTCGGCCTCCAAGTTTTTCCACAGCTGTGAATGACCTCGATCCACCTGTATTATTGTTCGAACAAAAGAAGAAGAAGATCTCTGGGGCTATAAGTCTCCAGGAACAGCAGGTTAAATCATGTTCCTTATTCCCCTCGGGTAATGACCCATTAACCCGAGGGAGGATAATGAATCTCATCCGAAAGATCCTTCCATTGCAGATATTAACAAGCTCAGAAATTAAACTAGTGGCGTTTCCGATAAGGTCCAAAATTACAGTGGCTACTGTTGAATTTTGGTCTAATGTTATACCATCAATAGTTTTAAAAGAAAGTGAGATCCTTCATAAAAATGGTTACGATGTAGCAGCCGTAAATAACAAAGGAAATCAATTGCAGGAAAAACTCCAGGAAAATAATAAACTGCAAACTCAGTACTCAGATCGAAAAGCTAGTGGTTCCAAAAATCCTGTCGGCACCCCAAATGAAAATATAACTATCTCGATCAAGAACGGAGAGACAAAGACAGTCAAAAACAAGATTGGACCCAAAGAAAATCACTGGTCCTGGATTTCGGAGAATATAAACAGCCACAAGCAGGGAAGGGAAAACAAGCTACCTTTTTAACAGAAGTCTGAGTATCGCGTCCTGGAATATAGCATGGAAAAACCCGGAGAAACTCGCATAGTTCCTGGAAGATACTCCGGCGTTGGTTGCTTTACAAGAAACCAGGTCTACAAAACCTTTTGACCAAAGCGAGTACTTGGTCTACGATATTCCAGCAGAACCTGTCAGCCCGGGGTCACGCTAAAGGTTGTCTTGCAATTTTTTTACATGAGGACTTCTTTTGGGATTAGGAAGTCATCCCTATGTGTTTAAAGAACATACAATGCATCAAGGTCAATTACTGGAAGGAATATCTGGACACCTCACACAATCTAATAATTTTTAATATTTGTATCCCTCCAGGCTCCAAAATGGATGCTCTTATGATAGAAGTATTTGAAGAAATAGCAAAGGTGGTGGAAGGAAAAGTATTCCCTTCCGTTTTTCTAACAGGGGATTTCAACGGGTAAATCCCTAATGATCTTTTAGAAAACTGGGAATATGGTGAACAAGAGCAAGCTCTATCAATCCCACCACCACTATTTGCCCCAGAGATCAAAGCAGACAATCGAGGGAAAATTATAATTTCCTCTCTTCCAGCAATAAATGGAGTCGTCCTAAATGGATGGATAGAAAGAGACCTACCCGCATCCTGCACAAGAAAAGATAACTTTAGCTCTTCAACCTTAGATTATATGATTTGCAGCCAAGATCTGTTCGGGAGAGTATCAAACCTAAGCACTAAATTCACACAGGATAGTGACTATGCAATATTACATCTAGGAACAGGAACAATAATGCAACCTACCTCTCCTGGGCTTATAATGCACACGTATAGTTCTGTACTCGTGAATCTGGTGCAAGGGCAATTGACCTGGAACTCTACAACTTTTGACAAATTAAATTTTGCAATTGGTAACGCACAAGTATTACAGTACATTAGTTCCTCAGAACCAATACCTTTTTTCAAATTAATCATCAATAAAATAGTGCAATTCCTGCAGGAGAACTTAAATCAATGGAATCCTCAATCGAAAAATCATAAAAGAAAGAACCCAGATAAGAGCAACAGCACTAAACAAATTAATCCATTGGCAATTTCTACAAGACATCAAGAAATAAAAAAATAAAAAAACCTCCACCGGAGGGAAAAAGAAAAAAACTGGAAGTCTCAACAGGACCAAAACTGAGTTGATAGTCAGATTGCAGCCAACCGAAAATTAATCGAGCATACTGGAGTTTAATAGCTAAAGCAACAGGTACAAAGAAATGCCTGCAAGCTTTACCAGTTCTACCAATCGAATGGGAAAAATATCTCCGCGATTTATAGAAAATAAACTTGAGCCAAGAAAGTTGGAACCAGGCGTCGACCGATTGCCTTGTTAGACGCTACAGGGAAGATCTTTGCGGCAAGCGTCTTGGATCATCTCAAAAACTAGGCTTTCTCAACCTGAGTAATCCCTATAAATCAAGCTGGGTTTCGACAAAAACACTGTTATCGACAACATAGCGATGTTGCAAACAATCATAGATAAATATGTTGTTTCAAAATCGCAGGTCGTCTACTCTGTCTTTGTCGACTTCACAGCAGCATTTGACAGAGTTGACAGACCTACATTGTGAAACAAACTTAGAAAACTGGGAAGTCGAAATAATCTTCTTCATATAATTATATCACTACATTTGGAAACGTGGTGTCAAGTACAAATGGGAAAAGAGAAGGGTCTCACTCATTGTTAGAAATAGGATTTCTGGTTGGCTAAGGCTTGCGCCAAAGCCAGGCCGAAATCACCACTCCTGTCAGGGCAAGGGAGTTACACACTGATGATAACCCCTGCTCACCCCCTTAGTAGCTTGGCACGAGCAGTCTGGCTTATCCCAGAGGCAATGTGTAAAGCGTTTGCGCAACACACACACCCCGCAGCAACTCACTAGGCACACCACAAAAGGAACGCCACACAAGGTTATATCAAAAATAGCCTTTGTATTATCATAAACACATTAGAAATCTAATCACACATTTACACTGTGCCAACTGGCACTAGGCAATATTCACAGGGGATTATATACAGAACCAGGACAATCGGGCCACGGTCAGAACTGTCAGATCAGGTAAGTAAATCTAAAACACCACCAGTAACTACTGGTACAATAATTACCTCAGCATTATTACGTTCGGCATAAAACACATTAGGCCCAAACCTCCTAAGCATAAACACATTATGCAATAGGCCTCATAACCATAAACCCATTAGGAAATCTCCTCTTAAACAGAAATCACCTTAGGCATAAATTGGGGCGTATAAATCACATTAGGGTATAAGCATCACCAGCATAAAACCAGTATACCTCAATCACATCCTAACATGACCCCCAGGCCAACTGGCCTTTTCTAGGGCCCCTATGCTCTATGTCCAGCAAAGTCAGGGTGGCTGCCAATCCAGCAGAATCCACAAAGCGCAAATGCGGTGGGGTGCACCTCACCCCTTCCTTAGCATAAGACAAAAATGCCTCCAACGTTGCAGCTGCCTGCACTCTCGCAGGGCAGCTGGGAATGGCACTGGCACCCCTGTGCCTGGTGAGCCCCTCTCTGAAGCTCTGTGAATAACTTTGCCTCATGTTGCAGCTGCCTGCTACGACGGCGCAGCTGAGGGAACCAAACAAGCCCTGGCACTATGAGGACCTCGGGGAGTACAGACGCAGCTCCAGGCACTGACAATGTGCCTCGGTGGAGCCCAGATTGCGCCCAATGTTGCAGCTGCCCACTGTCAGGCAGGGCAGCTGGGGCAGCAACGGGCACTCACAATGTGCCCCGAACTGCACCAGCAATACCTGTGTGAGCCCTGCGGGGCTCCTTAACCAAAAACGCTGCCTCCCTATAGGCCCCACTCACTGGGACCTTGCTGGCTCCTCTCCGCTCCTCCGAGGAAAAGGGACACTGGCTCTGCACCCAGCCAGGCTCCTCCTGGTTGCCGGGGACTCCTCTGACTTCTTCCTTCGGCCCGGGATGCCCTGGGAGGCGAGGTAGGCTCCTGTCCTTCCTCCTGCCCGCAGCCCAGCTTCTCCTGGCTTCCTGCGGGCTCCTGCTCGCGTCACGCCCACTGTCAGGCGGAAGCGCTAGTCTTCCTGGTCGTGCCGGGCCGCTACGGGGATTTAGGTAATTCCTCCGTGCGGGGGCATTACAGGGTAGACTCCCGTTTTAAATGAATACAAAAGCGGGGTCGGCACCCGCTATGAATATATATTTTTTTAAAAAGGCAAAGATGCGGGGTGGGTACCCGCTCGGTGCACACGAATGCGGGATGGGCACCTGCTCCGTTGGGCAATGATGTGGGGGAATCCCCACGTTGGGATTTCCCCTGAATGCGAGGAAGCTTTGCGCTGCGAAACCCCAGCCCTCTCCTCTTGGGCATGTAAAAATAAAAACACTCACGGGGTGCTAGAAAGCAGGCAGGCTACGGAGTCCTTGGTGCTGGGGAGATCACAGTGCAGCCAGGCAGGCCAGCACGCAGGGACCCCCAGGAGACAGCACCTGGGTCATGCAGCGATTCCTCCTGGCAAAGGGTCCCCTCCAAGCAAGCACAAGCACAGCCATCTCATGGGGTCACAGCCCCTATATTTATACCACATTGTTTTTTGTCTGTAGTACAGGGCATGTGGGAACCAGATGCAACTGGTTCTGGAGCACTCTGTTTACCAGGTTCCTCTTCCCTATTGTTAGGTGGGGGCTCGTCATCATACACACCACAGGGGGGCGGAGCCAGCATTCACTAGGGCAGGCACCATCCTATTCATGGACCAGGGAATTCTCCTCCCACCACTCCAATTGCAGATGTCCCATTCAGCCTAGCGCTGACTCACCCTGCCCCTCCTGGAGCCACAAACACCTCACCAGCCCCTGTCACTCAAAAGCCAGACATGCAATTCACATCAGGCAGGCAGACATATAGCACACAGAAATACCAACTTCTAAAAGTGGCATTTCTGAAATAGTCATAATATATCTGCACACACCATTGCATAGCATTTTATTATTACTGTTCCAACCATACTAAACTTGACCACGCTGCACCTCTCATATCAGGGATTACCACTGAAACACTTATCAGGGAATCCCCAATCCATGCATTCCTTTGGGAGGGCAGCCCCACAGTAGTAAGAAACCTCATGGCTGTTTATCACTATCAGGACATGTCACACACTTAAGTTACATGTTCTATCTTTTACCTACAATACACCCTGCCCATAGGGCTAGCTAGGGCCACCCTTAGGGGTGACTGACATGTAGTAAAAGGGGGGTCACGGACATGGCACAGATTTTAGGTGCCACATCACAGCGGCAGTAACACTACATGCACAGGCCCTGCAATGGCAGAGGCCTGAGATAGGATTGAAAGGCTACTTTGTTGGGTGGCGCAATCAGCGCTGCAAGCCCACCAGTAGCATTTAATTTACCAGCCCTGGGTATGAGATACTACTTTACAAGGGACTGACAGGTAAATTAAATATGTCAAACAGGTGTAAATCAATCTTACCATATTTAGCACAAAGAGCACACACACTTTACACCGAACAGCAGTGCTAAATTGCCCAGAGTCCTAAAACCACCAACACCATGTCAGAAAAAAAAGGCTAGGAGAAAGGCAAAAAGTTTAGGGATTACCCTGAAAAAAAGGCCAAGTCCAACACTCGTCCAATAGACACATCAAATGGTCTTAGACAAGGCTGCCTTTTGGTTCCCCTCCTAGTTTCTTTATACCTCAGTGACCTTCCGGACCGCTTTAAACAGGTCATTAACTTTCCCTAAAAAATATAGTGTAAAATCCATATTATGATGTATGCCGACGACGTGGTTATCCTAAATCTTACCCCATTCGGCAAACAAAGGAATTTACACGTATTCACCAGATACACAGAAGAAAATGGTTTGGTTCCAAATATTTCTAAAACGAAAATAGTCCTGTTCAGAGGAAGAAAACAATATACAAAATGTAAATGGACTTTAGGGGATAACTGCTAGAAGTAGTTAAAGAATATACACACAATCATTACAACACTCCCTTCATCTGTAGCATTTGAGTCGTAAAGCAGGTGTACACATTGGGGCTCTCCAATGTTAATATTCCTCCACTGGGCATAGGCCCTTTTATTCTCTTTTACAGGTTTTAAGTTCGAAAATCCCATCCATTTTATTGTACGCTTTGGAATACATACCAACAAGGCAGTGGCAACAAATACAAATTAAAGAAGGGAAAATACTACGAAAAATGATTAAAGTCCAACAACCAGTTCCTGCGCAAGCCGTGCGCCTTGAGCTTTCTTTAGTCAGCTCAAAAGCCAGAGCCATTGCAAACCTAATCAGATGGGCGTATAACCTCATTCACGCAGAACAAGGTACCCTAAGAATATTGCTAAAAATTGAGGCTTTTGAGCATGACTCATCGAAGCATACTTTTAACCAAAATTTAATTATGGCATTCAAACTATCGAATTGTATAATTGGATTATTGAAATCCTGGACTCCTGCGAAACTGAGGCTCTTTTTAAAACCTCTAACACCAAGGATAAGCTATGATCTGGACATTAAACACTGTTCCAAATTGCATCATTACAAACTCGATGCAGACACATTTGAACATGAACATTTGCAACAGTACATTCATTTCACTTTAAGGCCTGAAGTCAGTCGATGCATTTTATTATTACGGCTTGGGATTCTCCCCTAAAAATCATTTACTTCTAAATGGAACCATAAAGAAAATGTCAACAGTACATGTGACTTCTGCAATGGAGGAATGCAAGATTAGAAGCATGTTTTGTATATATGCCCCAATTTGACACTAGTCGAGGCTAGAAACCGATACTTAAAATCAATTCAAATTAGATATAATAGCGCATCAGAACAGAGTTTGATTTGACTCCTTTAATCACCACTGGATGAATTTGTGTTACAATTTGTTCAAATTTTTTAAAATTGTATTGAAATCGTCATTTTATTAATGTTTAATAACAAATGTTCTTATTTTTTTTAAAATGTATCTTTTTTGTTGTTCTCAGCAGAGAACTTAAATCAAATAAATTAAACTTGAAACTCCTGTCGGTGCATGTAGCTTGTATGCCTCCAAACTCCCTTCCTGCCCGGGTTTCTAAGGGTATCTAAAATTGAAGGACCTTACTAGCTCTGGTGCATGCATATTAGATGGGGAGGCAGCTAATATCCAAAAGTCATGTGCTAACAGTTCCTTTCGACTGACTGGAGCTGGCTTAGTCAGTGGATGCTTCTGTTTTCAAGAACAGTCATTCTTTTCTAAGGATTGATCATACAAATTAAGGGCAATCTCTAAATGTGGAGGCAAATTATTTTATAGCGATCTACTAGATTGACCAGATTCTAAAATGCACATGGACCGATGAATCGGGGATTAATAGAAACTTTTTGAGAGGTTTGCTAACGAGACATGCTTTGTGGTTGACAATTGTGAGTAATGAGAACAGTGCTGCAGGTTTTTGGTATTTATCATCAGAATTAACTGTTGTTGCCGACATGTGTTGTAACTTCGAGGTCATGAGTTTGAATCCTGGCAAGGCCAACTCATCCTGTTTTCTTTGAGGTTGGTAAATGGAGTACCATTAAACCGAGGACGACCAACGTAAGTTATCTGCATGCCTTAAAACAGGACAAATTTGTGTGACATGCTTTATAAAAAAAAATATATGCTTTAACAATTATATTAATCATCAGTAGTACTATTTTTACATCAGTTTTTCACATTTTCTTGGCATTGGCCACAATGTGGTATAAACTCCTATGATGATCGACTCATGGGCCGATTTGTAAGGACACCCTATGGGCTCTGCAGGGATGGCGTCCTGACCTGATCCTCGGTTGGAAAACCATGTTCTGATGACGGGCGCTAGCCCTCGTTATGCTGATTAGAGATCAGACACGGACACAGTGATAATGGTTAGCTAATGGGCCCTGAGCACGTGCGCTCAGCCCCTTTTATTGACCAGGGTCATCTGACCAATGACGCCTGGTGGTGGGTTGGTGTTTAGTGTAGTGACATCAGAGTGAGACACTAGACCGTGTCTACGATAGTACATCCCTCCCAACCTTAGTTAAGAAAACTAAACTAACTAAAGTCCAACCTGTGGGAAAGAATTTAGTTCACACAAAACCCATAACTCAAACACGATGACTCCCACGTAGTCTTCTCCACTGCTGGTCACGTTGAATACTGGCAATGGTGTCTCTTCTTGCCTTGGTAGACTTACAGCTCGGAGGTGGGCTGTACAGTCTCTCTCGCTTTAACTCACGTCTCGTGAATGTGTAGAGGTAGGAATATCAGGTCCCTCGCGTGTTGCTTTCCGCTGGACCGTCCTGGTTAAGATGTTTTGTTCAAACTGGTGTCTGTTCCTGACGGGATCTTCAGCTGCAGGTTATCCCTCTCACGGATACCCCTCTCTCGTGGGGGTACCCTCTCACTGGACGACCCGGAGGCCCTTTTCTGCCAGGATCCCACTGGACTGGAGGACATTCCGCCTTGCCGCTCCAACGTGTTGAAGGACGTCGCTACGGGTCCTCTCTCCGTGTCCGAAGCTCCACCTGAAAGGGTGTTGTTGGCACTGGTTCCGTCTTGTGCTACCTTCGGTCCTCCAGGATCTTCAGCGCAAGCTTCAACAGTCCGTCTCTCGTCGTGGGATCCGCTGCCACCGGTGTCCCTGAGACCTCTGCCCCTGGTATTCTGCGGCCCTGTGTCCGTTCCATCCCAGAGGTGGTTGTTGCCAACAGACCGGCCTGCTCGCTTCTGTCATTCCTGGGTGACTGTCTGGTTGGCACGTGGATGCTTACTTCCAGTGATGTTACATGTGTCCCGGTCGTGCGTGTGGACTGTCGTGCACCTCTCACGTTCTCCTCGGTATTTCCCCTTCTGGTGTGTTGAAGTGTCTTGTTCCACACTCCTCTTTGCTCTGCTCCTTTCTCTTGTCTTCCTGTCATCGTGCTGCTCAGATCTCTTCTCCTTTCTTTTCTCCAGTGGTGGCAAACGTGCCACTCAGACCTCTTCTCCTTTCTTTTCTCCAGTGGTGGCAAACGTGCCACTCAGACCTCTTCTCCTTTCTTTTCTTCAGTGGTGGCAAACGTGCCACTCAGACCTCTTCTCCTTTCCTTTCTGTTGAGGCGTCATGCCACTCACTCTCCATCTTCCTTTTCGCAACGCGGTCTGGTCATCTTGCTGTCTTCGTCTTCCTGACCAGACTTCTCCAGGCAGCATGCACTCCGCCTGTTTCCCCCTGGTCTTATCCTGGTTCTCGGACACTGTCTCCTTCAAGTCTGTGACTGGACCGGTCATTGCGATCTTCTCTCTTAACTCTGAATGTTAAACTGTGGTTGGCGAAGTTCGCTGGTCCATGTTCGTGGACTGTGTCTTGGTGGTCGAACTTCTTGGACCTTTTGCCGGTCCACTCTGCCGATGCTGGCAGGCCATCCTCTGTCCTCCTGCTGGACCTCTTGCCATGTCACTGTTTACTGACCCTTGCTTCGGTCACCTCCTTTCGCGACCCCTTGGTGAGTAGGCTTCTTGGTGCGGCCACGTGGCTGGCTGGCCGGCTTCCTGGATGCGTCACATTGCGTGGCTGTCTGAATTCCCCATGCGACCGACTGAGGAGTCAGCTTCGTGGTGCGACCATCTGGGTGGTCGGCTTCTCCTTCTGCGTGAGTCTTCTGTGTGTTCGCTCCGTTCTGGTGCTTTAGCGTTGGCGCGCTTTTGTCCCCGCTCTTCCTGTGCTTCGTTGGGTGCGGAGGGTTACGTCACCAACTCCTTCTTGCTTCGCGTTCAGGTCGCTCCCCGTTACTTCATGGGATGTGCTTACCGCACGTTCTTTTCTTTCTGTGGTCTTGGAGAGGCGTCCGCTTTCCTTGCGCTGCCTCGCACTTGCCTGGTGGAGAGTCTCGGGACCACTGTATCTTTTTTTGGTGGTGCCCCAGGCACTTTCTTCCGGCAGCAGTGACAGCCTGTGGCCACTAGGCGTCACCGTGCTTTCCATCGGTGTGGCTTCAGTGCTTCTGGTGGACTGCGCTTCTGCTCCGTTGACCTTCTTCTGGTGCGTGGAGTTCCTTCACTCCTTGCGTGTTCCTGCGCTTGCCCAGTGGTGCTCCTTGACGATTTCCTGCACACTCCTCCAGTGCCCTGGGTGCACACTTTGCCGCTTCCTCGTGCTTATCTTTCCTTTGTGCACTGCTGTGCTCCTGTAAGGTGCCTTGGCTTTCTTGCTGCAGGTCACAGCACCCTCGAACTGTCTCGGAGCACCCTTAGTGCTCCCCAGTCATTGTCCCTGTTCTGCCGTACATTCTTTGGGCATTGGTACGTTATTGCACAATGGCCACTAGGTGGCCCTGCTGCACTGTCTTTTAACGGCTGCAGTTGTTTCCCAATGCTACGAGCCTCGTGCTCTCTCTACGACCAGCAGCGGTGCGTCCATTGGGGCGTAGGGGCGTAGCCCCACCAGCCACCATGGACGCATCGCGGCCGCCGGCCTATCTAAATAAAAGACATTGCAATTAATTGCTCTGAACAATCAGCCGCCGGGAATGCGCAGGGGGGGTGTGGCCTGCTGCAGCTTGAGTGACAGACACTCAGGCTGCAGCAGACCGTAGTGGGCAGTCCCGCTGGGGAACTTATAGTGCGCATGCTTGGGAAAGTTGAAAACTTTCCCAAGCATGCGCACTATAAGGTCCCCAGCGGGACCCAGGGGTGCTGTTCGCCTGCCACAGCCCGGGTTTACAGAGGGCGACAGGGCGAGCAGCAAATATGCCACGCTAGCCAATCCTTGCACTGCTGTCCACCAGTGCAGCATCCCATTGGATGCCGCGCTTGGGGGTGGCGTCAGCGTGGCACACACACTGTCTGACGCACGGACTGCTAGGATGTCGGCGCCGCGGTAAGGAAACTATAGAAACGTTTCTCCCGTTACTGTTTTTTTACAGCCCGTCGTCCATTACATTAAGGGGGTCGGAATATTCTGATTTTAGCTGTAGATCGCAGAGCTGTCTTTATACACACCGCAGTGGTAATTGATTTGCTCGTCATCATTGTGTGATATGCAATTATCTCATGCTAATGCCATCTAGAACCCTCTATGCCGCAATAATAACTTAACTCGTATCTCCTGGCACGAACAACTAAAAAAACACAGACACGCATAGTTCCTGCCAAATGCTTGGTCACGTGTTTTTGGTGCTTGGTTACAAGGGAAAACAAATATTGCTCTACCGTTGCTTTCTTTTTAGCAGAAAACACCGTATGTATTTTTCTTTGCCTCATCCACCTGGGAATGTCCATTTGCAAAATGTCTGGCTTGCTCGCTGGAGGCGAGCTGCTGAGGGGGGAAGGGAAGCCATTTCCCCCACTGCTGCTGCGCCGCTTCTTATTAATTCATTGAGCCGAATGGCACAGGAGCTAATTTATCTCACAGAGCTCTGTTTGTATCTGGCCACTGAAACGGAGGATGGGAAGGGAAACCCGGCAACGAAACGAAACTCCAGAAACGGGCGATAGCAAAGCCTACTAAGTCCGTCCAAGCTCGCCACCCCGCTCTCACATGTTTTTATCTTTGATACTTGCACAAGTGCCACCTTGCCTACATAACGCTTGTTCGTGTGCCTGAGTGTCTAGCACCTTTTGCAGTATTACACCTAAAATGATACTTTGTTCTCTCTTGTAACTGCACACTTGTCACTTTTTTCTTCCTGTGCACTTTTTACTACCTCATGTATTTTTGGCTGCTCACAACTTTCACTACCTCATGTATTCTGTTTGCTCACAACTGTCACTATTACCTTTACTACCTCATGTATTTTTGGTTGCTCACAATTTTTACTACCTCATGTATTCTGTTTGCTCACAATTGTCATTATTATCTTTACTTCCTCATGTATTTTTGGTTGCTCACAATTTTTAATACCTCATGTATATTGTTTGATCACAAATGTCACTATTATTTATGTAACGTAACGTATGCTTTTGTAATGTTTCTCATTATGTTCCATTTCTGTTCCTTTTGTGAAGCGCTCTGACACCTTCGGGCAAAGTCCGCGCTATATAAAACTGCATAAATAAATAAATAAATACTACGGGGAACCTACGGGTTGAAGCCCTGTAGTAGCTCCTTGGTACAGAGTCCCTTGGTCAGAGAGGTTACAAACTTTCAATGTGTAATGGTGTAACTCTGGGGGACAAAATGTCTTCTACTGTGTGTGAAGCGACGGTTGTATTATTCACATTAATTTGTTGATTCAAAAATTCGACATGAAAACATGTTCTAGTACATCATGTTTTGAAAGCACGCATGAGTGCACATGCGCCATTTTCCAATCGTAACATTATAGGAAGAAACTCGTCACTGACAACTTGTTTAATGCAAAATGGTGTATCGCTGCAGAATGTGAAGAGGGCACCCAAGTGTCCCATATCTCACAGATATGATTTGACTTGGGTTGAGTGGTGGCCCCTTGAAGAGCTGAGGGCCATCTGAAGGGTTGAGGGCCCCCCGGGGGCTGCAGGGGCCTGTGTTACACCCCTGCACTCATTTATTCCTGCAAATGGCTCTCACCATTCGTCATTGAGGGACAGTTTACTGATAATATGAGGGACAAAAGGTACCCTTATACCAAAGAGAGTCACATTATATGTAGATAACTATATAATTCTCTACAAGCCCTCATGTGACGTGTCATTATGGTTAGGATGCAAAAGCTAAATACTGCTGAACTTCATCATGTATGTTCAACTACTCATTACTTTAAAATGCTTAGTAAATTTAATTACTTTCATGCGTGCTTCTCTATTTCTCCCCCCTGATCCACATCCACCTATTAATGAGTTAGTTCCAGAAGTAAACTGTGGACCCGGGTCTGTGTGCGGCAAATGCTGGCGCGGATGCACCGAGTGGATGAAGCTGGTGCCATGATGGGGCGGCCTTTGTGCCTCCTGGCTGCACAGATGCAGTTCTTCATTAGGGTGCCCTTGCAATGCCAGTGTCACTTTGAGACTCTGTTTTCTGTGATTTGTTGCCAGCTCTCTCCCTGTCCAGAAAGCTGGATTGTGGCTATAGACAGCAGCAGGGACATTTTAAGGATTTTGTGGGCCCTGGGTCAAATGTATTTAGGGACCCATTTTCGGAACAGCTTTGATTTTAGGATCCAGTTTCATCTCTTTCATGCCCTCTTGGGTCAGATTCTAAATGTGATATTCAGGGATAGTGATGTGTGTTTTCAGTCTTGTAACACAGCAGCGGCTCACTAATATCTCTGTGACACCCACCCATTTCTCACATGTGAGGTTCTGTATTGATTTAAAAGAATATTTTGTATGGATTTTGCATGAATCATAAACACATTTTGTCTGCAATATGTCTGTAATAGACTTTCATAATATTAACAATAAATGATACAAAAACGCTATGTACAACAATCTGTTTAAATATTATTCAAGGTTGTCAGGGCAAGACTCTCTGCAGAACAGAGCTGGCTCCATGGGGGGAGGGAGGGGGGGCGCTAAAGGCAGAGGCCCCAGGCCTGAGCCCACTTTGCCCATGCCTCAAAACATCTCTGCTTGACAGGCAGCAGGCCATGTCTGAACTGGGGTGGCAGAGTGGGCTAAAGAATGGTGATGGATTAAACCCAGATCTATTGACTGGGTGTGAGTGTTTGATTGGTTCAGATGCTCCGTCCATCACCAACCCCTTTTGTACCGCTTTGTTCGCCATAAGTTGGCAGGGTATGCTCAGACGCGAGTCCCTTGCTCACTTTGCCACTGGATTCAAGCAAGCCTGGCTGAAGACAGCTCTAATGCCAGAAACCGGTCCTAGGAAGCAGATGTGTGTACCAGCGATGAGGTTGATCAAATCCATGTGTTGTGAGGCAGGAGGTGGGTCTTGCAGTAGGGTTAAAGGAACAGGGGCAGCGGGACCCATGGGAGTAGGAATGTTACAAGCATCTGAAAGTGATCACATGCAGTAGTCTGGGCTTGGTGTGTTCTTGTTTGCAGAACTGCTGGCGAGAGTTGCCTGTAAGCCCTGTCTGCGCAGTGTTTATATGTACGTCATGTTTGCTGTCAGTTGACCTCTGTTGCCAATGTATATTAAACAGTTTTGGATGGGAAGGGAGTTCTGCCGAATCCCAGGATAGTACCTATTGTATTACGAGGGAAACTGGGAATTGCATTTATATAGCGCCTACTACCCCTGGCCATTCGTTGGCGCGCTTCACTGCGAGTATACAGTTGTTCTGACTACCGTCCTCAATGTAGCATCCTTGTTGGCTAGGCTACCCCGGCATTCGATGGCGGCTGTATAACTAGTTATTTTTATGTAATTAAAATGATAATGGAATCGATTATGATTTCCAAAGTCGTTCTAAAGAACATTGTAACAGAAAGGTGTTTTTTTTCTCGCCAGTGCACTTAAATTGGTGTGAAAGCCCCTTTTATTTACCTCAGCGGGTTAATACATCTGCTGCAGAAATATGCAAGTGCAGATCGATTTGAAGCGCCCCAAAGGGCTGACTAAGAAGTTCGTTCTTCTGTACTTAGGAAGATTTCCTTTTCTTACTAAGGGGGGCGAGTATATCTTTTGCGACCGATACCCACATCTGGGTACATTGCCTTCCTTCCCAAAATCCCATCAGTGCCCGATAAATGAGCCGAACAAAGGGTTAACATAAACGTCTGTAAATACGCGATGATATGTAGAGTGCAGGAAAGCGATTATCAGCTTTACTTTGAGACGCCTTCACCGCACCTTGGTGTAAAGGTCACTTCCGGGATTGTGGTGGTTCTTTCGAGCTTGTGCCGCATACTTGGCTCTGGAATCGACTAGAAAAGTCTGGGGTGTCTGAGAGCGCGAGTGAGTGGGTGTGTGAAAATTAGATGCACGCTGCTTCCAGCGCTGCGGCCGCGCCATGTGATCTTGTGCATGCCCATCCCCCACTGTGACCCCTGTCATTCTTTGTGCATGCTTACTGTAGTTCGTTGTCACATTTGTTTCGCTTTTGCCAAGAGGGACATGTTTTTAACGTGCCTTTTTATTCTTCCTTTTTAGTTTGAAAGATTGGAAAGCCCGCATGAACTACTTCCTGCAGCATTCCCCCGCTTCCAACGACTCCCCGAAAACCGTCCAGGGCAAGAAGGGCAAAAAGTACGCCTATTGCAGGTAAGAGTGCCACTACCTTGTGTGTACATATTGCATCTCGGGTGCTGAAGTGCACTTTATACTTTGCTTTTGGGTGACACCAAGTATTGCTGGTTTAATTGGATTCAGTTTGCTGACTTGTGATGCACGGCTTGATGGGTGCATGCGTTTGTTTTCCTGTGACTAGTTTGTTCTGATATAATTGTCTTATTTGCAATAGTTTTCAGTACACACTTTGCTCAATCAGTTATGATTTTGTGTGACTACCTGGATTCCTGGAGTGCCTCTGACTTCGTTCTGTTTCTTTATTTTTTGTGACTGTTAGTCCTGCGGGGAAACATTTTCAATTTATGTTGTCTTGTTTACTGGGAGCATTGCTTTTATTTTCCTTTAGTGTAATAGGCTGGCTGGTGAAGTGCACTTCCCATAGTGTGCAGTCACTTCAATTTGCCTTTAGGTGACTACCTGGCTTGATGGTGGTTTTCTATTTGATTTCATGTAAATCCTTGTCTTGATGCGTGCATTGGTTTTAGTTTGTTTGAGGTAACTGCTTCACATGCTGGTTTCATCACACAGCTGACACCCACCCTGAGAAAGCCAGAGCTGCCCTGTTAGTGGTATCAACACCAGTGCGCGTAGGTTCCTTACAGCTCCTTCACTTGAAGTGGGTTACCACCTACCCGTTACTTTTTGTATCCTGCTCGTACCAAGTCAGATCCAGATCCAGACCCAGACCAGTCCCCACAGTTGCTCCGGATTAAGGGACATTGTCATGTCATCTCAGGCGCGATGTAAAGACTCCCAGTGAGCTGAGGACTCTTTTGGCTCAAGAACCAACTAGCTGGAGACCCTTGTGGTTGTTTAAAGATTTAGGATCAGCCTGTAACTCAGTCTTGAGCTGGGTGGGTGACCTCGATTACAAAGTGGCTGTGCCAGATGTCCCATTATGACCCCTTTTGCCTGTCTCCCTTTCAGACACACAGGGCATAAAAGTGGGGGGTGCTCAACCCTGCCAAAAAACTGAGGGGTGACCCTAAGAGCACAGCTGCCATCCTATCAGTGGTGGGATGCTTTGGTGTGCTGGTCTGGTTTTCTGGATGCATTGGCTCAAGTTTTTTCCCATGTAATTGATTAGGTGTCTGGGTAAGTTGCTTTTATGTGAATGTCTGACTAATGACTGCGCATTCCTTTCAGTGTGCACTTGCTTCAGTTTACTTTTTGAGTCACTGTCTAGTTTGCTGGATGTATTGCTTTCATTTTTCTTTCATTAAACTGTTTGACTTGCTTGGTGCTTTTATGTTGGTGCCTGCATGCTGAGGTGTACTCTTCTTCAGTTTAAATGTATGTGACTGGCCTGTTGACTAGCACCCTGCTTTCAAAGTGAAGGTTCACAGGTTCACACTTGCTTTAGTTTACTTTTGTATGGTTGACTGCATGCACAGTTTTGCTGGATGCATTGCTTTAAGTTACTACTTGATGCATTGCTTTCAGTTTGCTTTCAAGTAATTGCCTCTCATTTTCCCAATGCTTGTGAAGGCTGTTTCCCAACTGCTGAGCAACTTCTTCTACTCTTAGAGCTGAGATTTTCATGAAAGTCTTATAGTCTGAATTCAACACCTGAGCGTAATAGGACGGAATGTATGAAGCTCTGTGGTTATACTGAATAAGCAGCTACCTATGTTATGCCATCTATTAATGTAATAACTGCACTTTCACAATTGCTTTATTAACCTTCCTGCTTTCTCAAATTTGCTTGAAAATGCACGATTTGTCCTCTTTTTTTTCAAAATTTTCGGGGGGGGGGGGGGTTATCCCCCCAAACCCCCCTTTTGGGGTTCGGGCTCGCTCGCTGCGCTCGCTCGCTACGGTGCTGGATGCTAATTACTTTGCGCCCCACCACTTTCAAATGTCACCCACCGCCCCTGTCTACGACTTTACACCGGTCTCTTGCAGGCCTGCCGTGGGCCTCCTGATCCCCTCAGCTTGGCGTGGGTGCCTGGGAATATCAAAGCAGCCGCCAGTCCACACTCCGCTGCAGCCTCTCCATGGGACTCGTGTCTCAAACCCATCGACTGCTTCCGAACCACCCTTGCTGGACTCCCGCCGTGCAGCAGGACTTGTCTTCTTCCTCTGCGGTGAGTCAGTCTTTATTACCTTTGTTATTTGGGCCGTACCGGATGGCAAAGTGCATGTTCAGTGCTTGGGGAGGGCTTTGCAGCATACTTCTAGGCGGCACTGGCCGCATGCAGTCCTTTTCCTGGTCCTCCTTCCCTCTCAGCAGGCCCTTTCAGTTCACGGGCTGCGAGGGAGGAGTGCTCTGATCATCCGCGGGCCACACACTGGCCTCACTGCCCCTTGCCCACGCAGTCTCTTGTTGCTCTCCCCGCCCGCGGCAGCCTTCCACTTCACACGCTGCGCGGGGCGGGGGAGGGGCGGCGCTGCTGCTGGTGCCTTCCCACTTCGTTTCGGGGCATACTAGCACCCCTCTCAGCCGGCCTGCACGCTTTCCGGGCCGTGCAGGGGTTTGCTGGTGCTGTGTGCGGCCGTGCGGGGTTGGCACCCGCCGGATATTCCTTGAGGTGCTTCAATGCTGGTGGGCTCCGCTTTTAGTGTTCGGCGCCCGGCAGCTCTCCAGACGCTGCGGTTACCTTGCTGCCGCTTTGCTCCCGTGTCCGCTCCTACCGCTCTCTTGCTGCCCCTATTGCGGGCGGATCGGGCGCTCTCTTTGAAGATTCTTTACCCCGTTGCTGCAGCCTCACTTCACACACCCTGCGCGACGGGGGACAGGGGATGCTGCAGGCAGGCCGCGGGTGGGCTCCGCTATATACTTATTCTCGGCCGCATCGCGCCCGGCCAGGCGCCATGACTATGCGGGTGGGCTCCGCTTAATATGCAGTCAGGAGGGGGGGTCGCTTCTGGCTTGCGCGGCCCCCCAGGCATTTCCCAGCGCCTAGGCTCCCCTCCGGCCTACGGCCTTTTCCTCAGTGCGGGTGGGCTCCGCATGGCCTCTCCGTGGCGGGGGTCAGTGACGGCCGACCCGGGTGAGCTCCGCTTGGATCGCTTTTCCTCCTGGGCCTCTCATTCAGCAGGGCGGCCTTCTGCGGGCCGGAGAGGTGCGGGGTATGCTCCCGGTCACCCTCTCCTTGACCATGATGTCGGCCCGGGGCTCAGCACACGCCCCGTGGGCCTCTCGGCAGCCGGCACCTTTTGCAGGGGGTGCCCTCTAGGCAGGCAGCTCTCTCCCCCTTTTCCAGAATGTCAGCTGTGGCACGCGGGGGCACAACTCCGACCTCGTCGCCAATGTGATGATGGGCGCTAGGCCCTCATTATGCTGATGTGAGATCAGACATGGACACAGTGATAATGGTTAGCTAATGGGCCCTGAGCACGTGCGCTCAGCCCCTTTTATTGACCAGGGTCATCTGACCAATGACGCCTGGTGGTGGGTGGGTGTTTAGTGTAGTGACATCAGAGTGAGACACTAGACCGTGTCTACGATAGTACATCTGTGACTAAAGAATAGAGACTGGTCTATAAAAACTCCAGTCCATCATTTTGAGTGGTGAACAATTTTATTGCTCAGTAAACTTATTTGTGTATTGCTTTTAAATAATAATTAAGGGATGGAAACAAGGGTCGAATTACGATCAACGCACTCTAAAACAAAACCAACCAAAAAAAAGTGACCCACATTTGGGGATTACATTTTTTTTTCAAAACACTGCTTCAGTATTTTACGTGTGATTAAAAGGATGGGGGTTTCCATGAAGGAGGTATGTTTTCTGAACCTCACTGAGATTTTTTTTTATAAAAATGGAAATGTTTCTAGTACTCTTTGTCCACGGATTAGTTTACAATGGTGACCCACACCTGAATATAAGTGAGGCCACTCCAGCTCAGGCCCCCTGGCCGTGCTCAATATGCACTCATTAATGGGCCGGGCCCAGCGAGAGACTGGGAATGACACCTCCACCCCTTTGGTAAAAGGGAGGTAATAGAGGCCCATCTGCTTCTGGGAAGACTGATCAGGCCACCCACTGGGCCGCTGGTGGCATCTTAACAGCAGAGACACAGCCCACATCCTCCACTTAGCTAGATGAAGAACGTGGCCCACAGCTGCAACTCTGATACCAGCACATTGCCAGAGTGCCCTCCTTGCCAATCCGACCCCAAATTGGTAACTAGCTGAAACGTGCAACTCCATATTTTTGAGAGCTCTTTATTATTTTTAACTCTTCATTATCATCAAAAAGTGTTGAATAATCCTTTGGGCAATAATCCGCATGTTACGGATATTCGCAGGGCAGTGAATACGAGTAGTAAATAGTCTTTTAATAGAGTAAACCATTCTGGTTATATATTTGAGCTTGTCAGGCGTTTAAGAGGGATTAGATTGAAGGAAAAGAAGAGCATTTGCATACAATTGCAAATTAGTCAGATTTTCTATCAGTGTGTCATCTCTTTCTGTTTTGCTCACGTGGCAATGTAACATTTAATAGAAAATAAGGGGCATATGTATGTGAGAGCCCTTTTGCGATTCCTTAATAGCGATTTTTAGGGAATTGCTATCAAGGAATCGCAAAATGCTATGTATGTAGGAATCGCAATATTAATTGTGATTCCTTAATATTCCTTAATTGCTAATAGCGATTCGCAATTAAGGACTACCTTCCTATTCATTCCTATGAGCGTAGAGGCCCATAGGAATGAATGGGAAGACATTCTCAATTTGCGATTCGCAATTAGAGAATCGCAAATTGAGAATGCAATTTCAAGGGTGTCCTTTCGACACCCTGTTGCACCCCTGAAATATGTATGTGTGCACATGTGGCGCATATACATGCCCTATGGGCATGTATGTGCGCCACATGGCACTTTAAAGAATGCAAAAAAGTGCATTTTTCAAAGAAATCACAAATTACCACCAACTTGAAGTTTGTGGTAATTTGCGATTCCTTAAGGCCAAATTGCACTTTTCTGTGCTTCTTACACTGAATTTAAGGAATCGCAATTTGCGATTCCTTTAATGCAATCCCAAAATGGGGAATCGCAAATTTTGCGATTCCTTATTTTGCAAAGCAGTTTTTTCTTTCATACATACCACTAAGCCCAATTGCGATCGCAAACGCCAAAATTCTGCGAATTTCGCAATTTGGAATGATACATATGGCCCCAAAAGCGTAAATGAGACTGAAACAGGGATGTCTGATTTGATAGAAGGCATCTCTAGCAATTGAAATGCATCATTCACATAATATGTGGAATACTGAATTGCTGTAGCCAAAGCAAAAAAAGGGACTGGATGGGCCATCTTTGCAACAAGTCAAATGTCACACAGATCACAGTACATTTGTAAGAGACAGCCAACTCTGTTGCAGAATTAATGAGAATAGATAGCCTATGCCTCTGAAGTACTGAACGCGGAAGAAGTAATCTCTTGGGTGCTGAACCATCTAGATTCATTGACTTCCACTGTGTATTATCTTTATACCAATCCTAGAGTGTTGCCAGTGTGTGGGTAACCTCTTACTGGCTGCCAGTAACGCCACTGATGAGAGATGAAACTCCCATTTTGAAGTCTGGCACCCATGATATTTGATCTATAGAAATATAACTTCCCTTCAAGTGATGTATATGTTCAGGAAAGTAGATAGGATAATTTACTGTATAAACAGTATACAAGGAGCTGCGCAGAGAGTAATCTGTAACCTTGCCAGAAGCGCTGCACAATGTCTACTGTGCCCTGCCATTCTCCCACTGGGATATTTACAACAAGGGGTGGTGAGGGACAGAGTCTCTGAATTAAGCAGAATACTCTCACCCAGTCAAGAGATCTGGGCTAGATCCAACACCGTTTTTTAGCTCATTGCACCATCCCAGTTTCAGAACCTGGCTGTATGCAAATTAGCCTGTCCCTGGCCCAGTGCATCATGGGAACAGGGCAGACCAGACTACAAAAGCCAATTCTTACACTGGGAAGGAAACAAGCTTCCGGGGACCGGTTTCTGGCATTACAGCAGTCTTCGGCCCGGCTTGCTTGAATCCTGATGGTGCAATGAGCAAGGGACTCATGTCTGAGTATACCCTTCCACGCTTAGGGTGGACAAAAATATTTACAACAAGGGGTGGTGAGGGACAGAGTCTCTGAATTAAGCAGAATACTCTCACCCAGTCAAGAGATATGGGCTAGATCCAACACCGGTTTTTCGCTCATTGCACCATCCCAGTTTCAGAACCTGGCTGTATGCAAATTAGTCTGTCCCTGGCCCAGTGCATCATGGGAACAGGGCAGACCAGACTACAAAAGCCAATTCTTACACTGGGAAGGAAACAAGCTTCCGGGGACCGGTTTCTGGCATTACAGCCGTCTTCGGCCTGGCTTGCTTGAATCCCAGTACAAGAATTGGCTTGGTAGTTTGGTTTGCCCTGTTCCCATCATGCACTGGGACAGGAACAGACTAATTTGCATATAGCCAAGTTCTGAGCTGGGATGGTGCAGTGAGCTAAAAAACGGTGATGGATCAAGCCCTGATCTTTGGACTGGGTAAGAGTGGTCTGCTTAATTCAGGCACTCTGTTCATCACCACCCCCTTTTCTGAATCATTTTGTCCACCATAAGCGTGGAAGGGTATACTCAGATGTGAGTCCCTTGCTCATTGCACCATCAGGATTCAAGCAAGCCTGGCCGACGACGCCTGAAATGGCAGAAACCGGTCCCCGGAAGCTTGTTTCCTTCCCAGTACAAGAATTGGCTTGGTAGTTTGGTTTGCCCTGTTCCCATCATGCACTGGGACAGGAACAGACTAATTTGCATATAGCCAAGTTCTGAGCTGGGATGGTGCAGTGAGCTAAAAAACGGTGGTGGATCAAGCCCTGATCTTTGGACTGGGTAAGAGTGGTCTGCTTAATTCAGGCACTCTGTTCATCACCACCCCCTTTTCTGAATCATTTTGTCCACCATAAGCGTGGAAGGGTATACTCAGATGCGAGTCCCTTGCTCATTGCACCATCAGGATTCAAGCAAGCCTGGCCGACGCCGCCTGAAATGGCAGAAACCGGTCCCCGGAAGCTTGTTTCCTTCCCAGTACAAGAATTGGCTTGGTAGTTTGGTTTGCCCTGTTCCCATCATGCACTGGGACAGGAACAGACTAATTTGCATATAGCCAAGTTCTGAGCTGGGATGGTGCAGTGAGCTAAAAAACGGTGATGGATCAAGCCCTGATCTTTGGACTGGGCAAGAGTGGTCTGCTTAATTCAGGCACTCTGTTCATCACCACCCCCTTTTCTGAATCATTCTCCCACTGGGGACATTGTCACTCTAACTCTATGAATCGCGCCTCTCGCTACTTGCCAGCAGGTGCAAAGTGCCCGGATCCAGGTGGGTGATTCTGGGACAAATTTAAGAGGACCTCTGGCACTCATCACCTCACAGCTGCCTCTCAAATATATGTAATAAAGAAGTGGCTCAAGCAGATGTAGAAATAATCACTGTAATCTTTCTTACAAGTGCTCAGGGGTCACTTCGGTGCGCACCGCAGACTGGCCGGCTCCCACTACTCCAGTCTCTCTCCCACAGCACCGAACCAATGACTACCTTTCCTCCATTTACCTACTCCTCTCCACCGGCTGTGGAGCCTTCATGCCCTACAGCATCAAGCTACCCCCCTGCCATAGTTGGTGCCCAGCACGAGGTCAGGAACAGCCCCAGGCTCCAGCACAACACCTTCCCCCACCACCACCCGGCCTTCTAGCCCTATGGCCATCACCAACTCGGGGATCCCTCCAGCCCTAGATAACCGCCTGTGAGTGCAACAGCACCCTGAAGGCCTGGCTGAACGAGCACAGCAAAAACTCCAGCAATGGCAAAAAGATCATGCTCTGTAAATATGTAATCTATATTTGTCCAACTATAATCGCTTTAACTTTTCTTAACCTGTTGTGTGCTGCCCTCGGCCGTCGCGAGTACTACCTTCATAGTGCTGTGCACGTCCAACGGCCGACGCAGCTGCGCCCGCGCAAGGAAACGCCCGCACTGCGGCGGAATTACCGTCGCAGTTAACGGGTTAAAATGTAATATTAAGTGAATTTGCAACTTGTAACTATGTAATGTAACTCTAACCACTAGTATTTGTAGTACACATATGTACTTACTGCCATTCTTATGTGAGTTTAGAGTTTCTCTGTTTCATATCTTTTATGTAATTCATGTACTCTGTAGCCCTTATGTCATGTTACTGGTTATATTGTAAGACACCTTCGGGTAAAGTTCGTGCTATATAAAAACGCATAAATAAATAGGAACATAAAAGATTGGACATACACGAAGCCACCAGGTGGCAGTATATTTTCACTCACAGCTACTGCTTCACAGCTCACCTGTTCGAAAACACGATCATATATCACAGTTAACGAGTTACAATTTGTGATCGAAGTGCTTGTGCATAAGGGGATCAGTTTCCACACTACCCACTTACAGTGCAGCATAAAAGCGTTGCCCTTGGCAAGGGAAATAGGTTTAACCACATTATGCTCAGCACACTGTACAAAAGTGCTTTGCAATTTCTTGATCGTATCCCATTTAACTGCAAGCAATTCGCACGAAGTCAAGTTGTATCATCTGGTATTTATTTCATATTTGAGACCTTGTTATCCCATAACTCCGTTCTGTGAGTAACTAAAGGGCTACAATTAACATATTCATACACGATGCAATTAAAAATATACTATAAAAACATCCGGCACATTTAAAATATTTTTATACTTCAGCAATCAGATAACCTGGGAATATGCCTAGCTTGATAATTATTTTTCGTAGTTTTCAAAATTAATCCAAAGTCATTTAACACTAAATCATATCAAATTTAATCAATATAAATTGTATTGCTGTTTTTCATATAGCCCAATAATTTAAAAATTCATCTCAGCCAATCCTTTTAGTCATCAAGCTTTTTTTTTTACCTTTTAGACAAACAATTGTCAGTATTTCTTTGTTCAGAACAACATTCATTGTCCTTTAACAACTATTTATGCTCATCATCGAAATGACCCATAACAGAGCTACCTGACCAAAAGAGATTTGTCACCTCAGAACCCATCAAACCAAGTAAGGGATCTAGGTAAATTATGGACTCTAATCTCTCTCCTGAGGAACAAGTTATTCAAATTACTTGAGGATCTTTCGATGCCTTTGTTTTAGGTTGACTAGCAAAAAAATGGTCAGGGGTTCTGCCCACTTAACCCTCCTATACCTGAGCAGGGGACATCCTAAGATGAAAAGATAGCAACAAAAGGGTACCGAAGGGATTGATCAAAATTTAATTCTCAAACAAGAAACAATTAATTATCTTGTGAAACAGAACTTAAACATGAAAGAATTACATATAAAATTTATCCATACATATATGAGCAAACATCAAGGAAAACACAACAACCGACAGTCTATCTACAAATTATCACATATACATATATACAAATATAAATCACATTTATAGTATCACGTAACTATGTACCCCAAACATAAAAAATATATATAAAAAATATATATATATATCCTAATTCGAGTCAGTGCCTCGAGGAGCAGGTCCATATGATGAAGCATGACACCTAGCTTGATGGGTGTGTGAGGACCCTAGTTCCGCTAAAGCGGGATCCCCTGACCCGATTACCTCCGACACAACACACACCTTTCTCAGATCACCACCACGAACTAGGTGATAGTACAACTCAGAGGAACGGCCCCAACTCCTTTTGTTGAACATGACCCAGGTGGGCACGGAGCGTGGACCTCTTTAAAAAGCCCCTGATCTATCCCTTCTTTTGTTATAAATAACAAGACGTTATCATTTTATTTTTCTGTGTGGGACTCGGAGCCAGGTTGGGTAAGGGCAGGGCTGAGCTCGCAGGAGCAGAGTGAGGAGAGGCTGGCACTCCCTAAGTCCACATGATGGTTTGTCTGGGCCTATTGGGCTGGCCAAACAGTCATGCGCACTTTGCATGTTCTCCACTCGGCTGTGTTGCACAGCCCGATGGAGAACATGCCCAGGCTCCTAGGCACTGCTTGAGCGGCCAAACAGGCTGGTCAGACCTATCAGGGCACTGCTGATGTAGTGTTGTGATTGCCTGGGTGAGTCTGGGAGCCTTTTTGCTTCCAGTGCTGGCAGTGCCAAGTGAGGACGGAGAGGCGTGAGGCGGCAAAGGTAAGTTCATTTTATTTATTTTTTCATCCCCCCGGCCCCACTCCCCTGTCCTGAGGGCAGCCAACACTACAGAACTTATGCCTGTGACCATTGTTCTGGTGGGGAGGGAACAGGATAGTATATGGAAAACAGCGGAGCAGATGCAAGAAGGTAGTATTATGAAGTGGAGAGCACCTATAAGGGGTGAGGCGATGGGCTGTGGCATTATACCCTGTTGTGGTACATAATCCTAACAGGACTATTACAGGATGGCAGAAGGTTTCTTAGAAGAAGACTGTAGTGTGTTGGGGTATGACCTCCTAGGTTTACAGGATTCTTATGAGATGTGTTAAAACATTGACCACAATACTATCGACTTGCAACAATCACAATATTGTCAAGGTATCCATTCACAGGGGAGAACAGAGTACTTTTGTAACTCCTCATCTACTCAGCTCGATGATATTGGGCAAGGCAAAATCTTGTAATAAATATGGGCAGATCAATATTTGAAAGATGGTATTTCGGTCCTGTGCATTCTTCACCAGCCCAGAGGCCACTTAAAAGTAATACAACAAAAAAGAGTAGAGAGAATAAGATAGAGGGGAGAAGAAAAAAAGAAAATGGGACACATTTTGGAAATGTGCCTGAATTGCACTAATGACACCTTTACACCTTTGAGAATCTCTTGTTGACCGTCATAAATCTAAAATTGTAAGTTTGGTAAAATCAAACAGCCTGGGCAAAGCAAGCCAATCCCCATGTGTGTTTCAGTCATCCAAATGAAAAAGGTTACTGATACAGGCAGTGCAATTGCAAACCTATGTAGGAAAAAAGGGAAGTATGAAATTATCTCCATTAATACAGACCTATGACGTGAAATTTGTTTCTGTTGTGTCACAGGGTGGCATAAACAAGGGGACCTTGAAGGTAATTGCGGGAGATACGGCCTAGGGCAGTGCTTCACACACTTTTTAGATCCACAACCCACTTTTTACTACGACAAACCTCCGTGACCCACCTAGCCTTAATGGATATGAGGCAAGCAATTTCTTAATGTAACTAAAGCATTGTGTGGTAGCGTATTGCCATTTACAGAAGGCACTTTTTCCATTAAAATGGTCACTAAATTTGCACTGTCATATAGTTTTACTGATCAAACTATATTACCCACAAATGATAATGTGTGGAAATCGGTTTTCAGTGAATATTTATTATTTGTGCATCACCAAGTGAAGTGTCCTGATTTATTCTGATCCTATATATTGAAAAGCTTTGGTTCCATTACACATCAGAATTACAAACAAAGAGTGCTTCATTTTTCTAGCCCAACTGCTGAATGTGTGAACACTTACAGGTATTTACATTTTGTTGAGTGTCGCGATAAAACACATCATACAGCTTTTCTTTTCACACTTCATGTACCCAATCGAGATTCACATAATTCATTCAGTTTTATTTCACTGACTGGAAAGTGAGAGGGTTTGTAAACACAAGTTGTCATGTTGAAAAAATAATCAGTTAAGACATCCCCTGAATTTCGACCTCTGTCTTTGAAGCACAGAAAATGTGACAAGATAAATACAGAATTTAAAAGCATCTTTATTTATAAGTTGACTTTCACGACCCACCAAAATCGTCTCATAACCTCAGTGGGTCGCGACCCACAGATTGTGAAACACTGGCATAGGGTTAACTCGGTCAACCCCCAAACCGGATGTGATGTTTGCTTCCTAGGGCTGTGAGCATGAAGTTCGTTGGTGTCAATAAGTCATTATTGGCAGAACTTAGAGCATACCTTGTTTTGTCCAACTCACAAAATTACGTGGCGGACTTATCTGTGGTTAAGGGCCAGGGAGCCGTAGAGCCTGTATCAAAACTCTCAGCAGGAAAAAATACAGCGTGTTGCTATGAAAAATCCTAATTTGTTACTTTAAGGCCAAGCTTGAATAGGTTTATACTAAACCATACAAACCTAATATTTATACATTGCATGATACATAAAAATAACAGCTATCCTAACAATTCATCCATACATTTCAATGTAAACCATGACAATTTGCTGAAAAAGCGGTGTAATTTGTGTTTTATGGATTGGCATTGAGGGTGGGGTTACAATATTGCAGCTGAAATATCGACCTGCAACAATATTGAATCACCAATATTGACTGACAATACTATGGAGCCTATTCAATAAATGCAATTTGTAGTAGGTTTAGTAGTACTACAATGGTACTACTAACATACTACAAATGTAATTCCCAAACTTTTGTACATTGGTTACAGCTCTGCCTCTCCTATCTTTTAGGTGCAGAGATCTCCGCCCGTGTAACAATACATTTTCTTTGTAAATTTGAGAGGGACATGAAGGAGTGGCTGGAAAATGGGGAATCCATACTAATTAAATGAAGGGGTTAAGTGAGGAGTAAGAAGGGTTAAGGGAAGGTTAGGTAGACTTTTAGGGAGGGACGTACACCCATCCCAAAGGAGTAAGCCTATTGCTATTCACAGACTGCACTTCAAAAGTTTTTAACAACTGAAAAGGAATAAAAAAAGTAGTAAATTACTGCAGTTCAGAGATAGAGTAAGTCCAGTACTGCAAAACACTCCCATACTAAATAATGGAGGTACGGACGTAAAATAGAAGCCCATGGGAAATAATGTTAAATTATTTCACATAGTTAAATATACATACATACAATTTAATGTTAAATAATCTAAAAATAAAACATTTTCTATTTTACTTTGTTGTTTTAATAACCTTGTTTAATTTTTTCTTTAAAAGTTGATGTGACATAATAAAATATAGTTAAATTCGTTTCAGTTCTGTACATCACTTTTCATAATTGTTAATACATAATTTAAAAATTATTGTTTAACTTTGTGTTTTCTTTTTCGTCGTAAACTTCAGAAAAAGAACTTTAAATGAATACATTCAAATAAATAAATATTTAATTATAAACTAAGTTAATAAGGCTGTATTTTTAAAAATCTTGTTATATATTTAAAATAACATACAAAATTAATTTACGTTAATATTTAAGATGAACTATTTTTACTAATATATTATAAGCTTAATAAACTTTTTTACTTTTCCCTATAATTTGCCATACACAGATCTCCACCCACGGCAGGTGGGTGCACATCCCTGAGTTAACTATTTTAAATCATTTAATTTAACAATATTTCCTGTGCCATTCGTCTTTAAAATCCCTACCTTCATAATTTCTATGGAAGGGTGTTTAAGTATCAGTAGTTGGCCATGTGTGGTGCTGGACTTGCTTCTGCTCCGTTTTGGAAGTAGTAACTTACACTTGTAAATATTTAATAAACTATAAGTAGAATATTTACTCAAAACTGTATGAGTTAACTTAATATGTAAATTTCTCAAAGTATATGTTCCCTTTTTAAATGGTCATCTATATCGTCAAGGTAAGCACATGAAGTGTTAAGAATAATAAATCTTTAGTGGATCATCTGACTGCATACAGACGGAGTAAAGTGAGAGGCATTCTACCCGGAGGCTTGCAGAATGTGAGGGTCTTTTGGTTATAGTGTGTTACATGAGACTAACATTGCCCAACCTTAAATATACCGACTTTCAGGTGAGGAGAGGAACAGTGACTGGCTTTTTGACAGCTTTACCTTCCATTTTTATGCCCCAGCCTGACACTAGACTGACCTGCAGACCCCTGGCGGCCTTACAGAGGCACCAGTGTGGCCTGTTTTTACTCTACATCGGCAAGGTAGGCCTTGTCCGAGGCACCATGCTGCCTTGTGCCTGGCACCTCAACTGCTTTCTCTGTAGCATAATCCTCTAGCATCATCCTCTAGGTTACTCTAACCCTACTGGCCTATCATTGGAACTAGTCTGACCTGTGACTGACTGTCTCTTAAAAGACAGTAGCTTGACATGGTGTGAATGATTCTTGCTAGCCCTGTTGGACTTGTAGACCAGCATTGGCAAAGACAATAGGTTTCATCTATCCAAGACCTATTGATGTAGCGTGCAGTGGCATAGAGTGGTTTAGCATATAGTGGCATAGAGTGCAGTGGTGCAGAGTAGTTGGTGTACAGTGCAGTGGCGTAGAGTACATTGGTTTTTAGTAAAGTGGTGTAGAGTGCATTGGTGTAGACTGCAGTGGCATAGAGTAGGGTGGTACAGAGTGGCATAGTGTAGACTGTTTCAGAGTGGAGTGAGGTAGTTTAGAGTAGAGTGATGCAGGTTACAGTGTAGTGGCATAGAGTGCAGGGTAGAACGGAATAGAATGGAGTAGCTTAGATTGGAGTTGTGCAGAGTAGAGTGAAGTGGCTTAGTCTGGAGTGGTATAGAGAGCAATGGTGCATAGAGTGGGGTAGAGTCCACTGGCCTACAGTAGAGTGGTGCAGCATAGAGTAGAGAGGCGTAGAGTGAAGTGGTGTAGAGTGCAAACATGTATAGTAGAGAAGCATAGAGTGAAGTAGGGTGCAGTAGATTAGAGTGGTGTAGAGAAGTTTGGCATAGAGTATACTGGTGTAGACCGCATTGGTGGTAGAATGCACTGGTGTGGGTAGAGTGGTGTAGAGTGGAGTTCAGTGGCAAATAGTGCAGTGTTGCAAAGTAGTGTCGTAGAGTGCAGTAGTGTAAAGTAGATTAGCATAGAGTGAATTGGTTTTGATTGCAGCGGCATAGAATAAAGTGTAATAAAGTGGAGTGGCACAGGGTAGATTGGAGAGGCGTGGCATGGTGTGGTATAGGGTGGAATGGCACATAGTGGAATAAAGTGGCTTAGAGTTCAGTGGCATATAATAGAGTGCAGTGGTGCAGAGTAGATTAGAGTGACTTGGGGTAGATTAGCGTAGAGTGGAGTGATGTAGAGTGCAATGGATTACAGTGCATTGGTGTAGATTGCAGTAGATTGGCGTAAAGTAGAGTGGTGCAGAGTAGAGTGCAGTGGTACAGAGTACAGTGGTGTAGAGGTCAATGGTGGCACAGAGTGCATTCAGCTAGAGTCGCGTAGAGTGCAATGGCAGAGAGTGCAGTGTTGCAGAGCAGACTGTCATAGAGGGCAGTGGTGTATAGTAGAGTGGCGTAGAGTCTATTGGCGCAGAGTATAGTGAGGAGAGTGGTTCAGAGTAAATTGCATTAGCATAGAGGGCAGTGTTGCACAGAGGAGTGGCGCAGAGTAGAGCGAGGGCAGTGCTGTGTAGTAGAGTAATGTGGGGTAGAGTGCATTGGCATAGAGTAGAGAGGTATGGAGCGGTGCAGAGTAGAGTGACACAGTGTGGAGTGGTCTAGAGTAAAGTGTAGTGGGGCGGTGCAGAGTAGAGTGGAATATGGTAAAGTGGAGTATACATGGTGTGGTAGCGCACTGCCATTACAGGCAACACATATCTTCTATTGAAGTGACCACTACATTTGCACAGATGTACAGTTTTACTGATGAAAGTATACAACGTGCAAACCATAATATGCGGAAATGTCATCGCTTAGTGTATTGATTTTTTTTATCTTATTCACATATTGGTTTCCACCACACTTCAGAATTACCAAAAAATGTGCTTAATTTGTGCTGTCCTAATTCTGAAACATATGCACCGTTCAGTTAGTCATTTCAAGGTTGGTGTGTGTGATAAAAAAATAACACCCTACAGCCTTCCATTCAGCACACCCGCAGTAGCCAGCATGATTGTCACATAATTCCTCTCAGTTTGAAGTTGGAAAAGGAAAAGTAAGCCCCAAGCTCCCTGGAAGACAGAGCCTGATAGTTGACCTCTGTCTTTGATTGCAGCTAATGTGACAAGATACGAACAAGATTCAATGGCCAGTTTACAAAAATGCAGTACTGGTGGAAGAATACAGTAAATAAGGTTTGGGTAAAAGAAGTGACTAACTCCAGCTGGGCAGCCTAAAACAAATAAAGCCAGCAAATAGAAAGCAAGCAAACGTGGGTTACAAACCGCAAAGCCAAAGGCAAGCAAAGGGTGGAATGTATTCCCAGGGAAGCTTTCAGAATGTCCCAAGATTTCGTTAGCAAACAAGACAGCTGTGCTGTCTGATAGGCTATGACCTGAAAAACTATCCTCTCTCATGCTTAGTTTCGTTACCCCAGCCCTGTTAGCATTCGTGAGCACTGGCTGAGTGGCAAATGAAAGAGTGTCAATGGGACCGGAAGCCCACCATGCCACGTGGACACTTCCGATGTGGCGCATGAGCCGAGTACTCAGTGCACTTGTTTATCGTAAAGTGCACACAAATATTGACTTTGCTGTTAAGCAGTGCTACAGAGCTGAGTTCCAGAGCCAGGAGATGAGTCGAGTTGGTGTGGGTGGGTGGGGGCTTTGTGTTCACTCCAAATCAAATGACTTACCGTCTTAGTTTGGCTGCTTTATACTGCCACTAAAATTATCAGACAGGATATTCTCAGTTAGCTAGTTTGCATTCATGGACCTTTCTGTGAACCAATGACACCCATAAATCATAAGCAACAAGGAGTTGGCCCCTTACATTTCTTATGGCCCGAGATTTGGTTGGGTTTCTACCACGTTCTAGAGTTTTCTCAAATGACCTACAAAAATATCACAGCCACAACATCTGCTCTTGCTATATCACCAAAGCTGGGATATATATGTTGGTAAGTATAGATTTACAGTTGTAAACATCCACATATCTGTACCTTGATGTAATATAAATATTGCCAACGTGCCTAAATTTGGAGTTACGAATAGTAAACTTACCTGTATACACTTACCTTGACAAGATAGTGGTAGTCGATATTCTAGATTCAATATATTTTTGTAGGATGAATAGAACATTTTACAAAGAAGGAATACAAAAAAAAGTTCTTGAAGTGGCTAAAGATAGAGGTTTTGCTAAACATCAATTATATACTGTATTCCTTTCACACACCTCTGTCAAGGGAGCTGGCAGGTTTGTAAAGTTTAAATATAAAAAAAACTGGATCACTTGGTGGCATAGTTCAGTTTTATCTCTCTGGGTCTGGCACTGGTTGACCAAGAAACTTAGATATGTAGTGCTTTTGGCCTTAAAGTGCATATTTCTTATCTTGTATGATAGTTGCATTTATTTAGTTCTTATTACCCCTGATGAGGTGCTGAAGCACATTTACAGGCGAGTAGGGTGCTACCCCGTAGGAGTTCTAAGGTTGGAGAGTGTGTCAATTATGTGGACCATGTAGATAGCGTTATGATGTTCCATGTGAGGATCAGACGTCTGCTTTTAATGTATTTTGTCACTGGGACAAAGCATGAAGCTGAAGCAAAACTCATGTGAGGGATAGGTATTTTAAGCTTTGAAGATGATGTATTCATGGTTAGAAAGTATGCAAGTGCATTGTGGCCTATGTGAGAAGTGTTTTTGTGATGTGTGTGCAAGGTACAGAAGGCTCAAGCCATATTGCTGCTAACTTGAGGATGCACATATGTAATTATTGAGGAAATGTCAGAAATTCGCCGACATTCAAGCATGCAGATTCCTACCACTTGTCCGTGGTCTGTACCATACAGTTTAAGTCACTTTGAGTATGAAGTACGAACACTTCTCAATGTTACTAATATAAAAGTCAATTTGAGTGTCATAAAACAACTTTTACCTGTTGCCAGTTGTCAGAACCCCTTTCAGAAAGCCAATGGACACCCATAGATAACTGGTACCAACTGTGGAATATGACTCCTTTTAATCTTGATGGATTTTACTATGGATTTTACTCTTGATACTTTTAGAATGGATCCTGAGCAACTGAGCTAAGTACCCCTTCAGCACTTGACTCTTAGGAATAGCGTGGTCGGAGCAGTCCATGGCTCCCTCGGGGGAAGGTGGATTCAGAGGAGTGAACTCAGGCTCACAACTCAGAATGCATGTAGCAGCATCATTAAATCAGTGTCCAGTCAAATACTCACTTTTATGAAAAAGAGAAGAATTTCTACTGCTAACACAAAAGAAGAATTCGATATTCACAAAGAACTACATAGTCCCCCGGAGGTCAGGGCTCTAGTGTTTCTTTGGGCAGTTTCCCAGGTTTCACTTCCTCCTAGCAATAGTAGTTATTCCTCATTCACTATAGGCAACATCAGGGGCTAGTAGTTACGAGTCTCCAGAGTCCACTCTGACTCTATTTTAAATACAACAGTGTTCCAGCGCTTACTAGCAAACAAGTTCCCCCGGGGCCTCCTGACTCAAAATACGTCTTATCTCAAAGAGCTTCCAGAGTTCCTGAGTGCGTCCTGTCCATGGGCGCCAAGAGCGTTAGCAGCTGAATCAGGTGAGTTCAACACACTTAGCCCAGGTTGGCCGCACTTAGCGGGCACAGAGTTCATCACACGTGGTTGCTCCACAGAAGCAACTGGAGTTCTATTGCGGCTCCTCCTTGCAGGATAAGTGTCTGTTCATCCCATGATGGCTTAGGGGAGATGCAACAGTTCTGAAGCAGGTCTCTGGCAGGAAGGCGTCGATAAGAGTGCACGGCTTGTTGCTTCCGGGGACCCCTTCTGGCATACGGAGTCATTGTATCCTCCCCGTACACAGGTTTCATCCTGTTCACCATTGAGAAGTTTTCAGCGGCTGCACCTTCTGGCATACGGGGTCACTGCTCACCACCACACAGGGGCATGTTCCCTCACAACACAGTAATCTTCTTGCGATGGCCCCTCCTGGCACACAGGCTCACCGACTCCTGATTACCCACAGGCCCAATCGGCACACGGATGCACATGGCTCAATTCACAGTGGCTCTTCCTCTGGCATACAAGGGTCGCCAAATTTTCCCTGCATATGGGCACTGACCTGATCAGTGCAGCAGATGTTTCCTCACACCTCGGAAAGGGAGCCACTAGACAGGGCTCCCCAATGATCCTTGCTCCCTCCACTCTACTCTGTCTCACAGAGCACACTAGTCTTGGCAAGCAAGCAGGCACTAGTGCTCCTGGCTCCAGGGCAGGTGGTCTTGGTTTCTCTGGGTGATGTCACCTAACCCAGCAAGGAGACTAGCATGCCTTGGCCCTCAGTCCTGGCCAAGTCTTGTTGAGCAACCCCCCTTCACAGCGTGGCTTTGTAGATGACAATTTTGGGTGGCCTCAAGCTCCCATTCTTATATTCCATTTCCGAACAGTCTGAGTCTTTGAAGTTCATGTTGGGGGTCTACTTCTTTTGAAATCAGTGGCGGCCGGCATGGCGGGCAGGGGAGGGCGTTGCACAAGGATGCACATAATACATTTTTTTTTAACTTACCTTCCTGCTGGGTCATGTGTCTCTGCTTCTGCTCTCCTCGAGGAACAGGAACACTCAACAATCACAGAGCTGCAATGCAGCATTGTGATTGGTAGGCACCCAGGCTCCCCTAACCAACCACTGCAATGCAGTGTTGTGATTGGTTTTGAGTGTCTTGGTTTGACACTCAACTAGGAAATGGGCCACTGGGTATGTTCTTCAAGCAGGCTGTAATGAAGCCTGGATGGAGAATGAGGAAAGTGTGCATGACTGGTTTGGGTGGCCCCAGACTGCCGACCAAACAGTCATTGCGTACTTAGGAGTGGGCAAACCACTCATCCCCTGCCCTGCTCAGACAGCAGAGCAGCCCCGCCCGCAAAGCAGCACTAACATAAAAATGATGATAGCTGAAAGTTATTATAATTTTATGTTTCCTCTTCTCGTACTGCTTGAAAGCAGTGGGGTGACGCTCCTCTGCCATAGTGGAGGAGCCGCCACTGTTTGAAATGCCCACTTTTTTGCCCTTGCTCCCACAGCACAGGCCACAGGAGGGACTAGAGTTCATACTTTTATGTTAGCCACTGTGATGTGTATGAAAGTTTAGCCCACGGCCCAACCCTACTCTTTCAATCAATCACTGTATTTGTAAAGCGCGCTACATACCCGTGAGGGTCTCAAGGCGCTGGAGGGGGGCTGCTACTGATCGAAGAGTCAGGTCTTGAGAAGTCTTCTGAAGGTCAGCAGGTCCTGGGTCTGTCGTAGGCTTGTAGGGAGAGCGTTCCAGGTCTTGGTGGCGAGGTAGGAGAAGGATCTGCCGCCGGCGGTGGTTTTCCGGATAATAGGAACTGTGGCGAGGGCGAGGGTGGCGGAGTGGAGGCTGCGGGTGGGGGTGTGGAAGCTGAGTTGGTCATTGAGGTATGTGGGTTCGGTGTTGACTTGCTTGGTCATGGTGAGGGTGGAGTCGAGGATGAACCCCAGGTTGCGTGCGCGGTTGGTGGGTTCCGGGGCTGTGCCTAGCGATGTGGGCCACCAGGAGTCGTCCCAGGCTGATGGGGTGGGTCAGAGGATGAGGACCTTCGTCTTGTCTAAATTCAGCTTCAGTCTGCTGTCCTTCATCCAGTCGGTGACGGCCTTCATTCCTCTGTGGAGATTGGTTTTGGCGGCGTGGGGGTCTTCGGTGAGGGATATGATCAGCTGGGTGTCATCGGCGTAAGAGATGATGTTGTTGGTTATGTTGTCGCGCGACGTGGGCGAGCGTTGCCATGTAGATATTGAACAGCGTCGGGCTGAGGGAGGATCCCCGTGGGACGCCGCAGATGATCTCGGTGGTTTTTGAGTGGAAGGGTGGGAGGCAGGCGCTCTGGGTTCTGCCGGAGAGGAAGGATGTGGTCCAGGCCAGGGCCTTCTCTTGGATTCCGGCGTCCTGGAGGTGTGCTGATAGGGTGCGGTGGCAGACCATGTCGAAGGATGCTGATAGGTCCAGGAGGATGAGGGCGGCTGTTTCTCCTTTGTCCATCAGGATCCTGATGTCGTCGGTAGCGGCGATGAGGGCAGTCTCGGTGCTGTGGTTGCTGCGGAAACCGAATTGGGAAGGGTCCAGGATGTTGTTGTCTTCGAGGTAGCTGGGTTAGCTGTTTGTTGACAATCTTCTCTGTTACTTTTGCCGGGAACGGGAGCAGGGAGATGGGCCGGAAGTTCTTGAGGTCCTTGGGGTCTGCCTTGGGTTTCTTCAGTAGGGCGTTGATCTCGGCGTGCTTCCAGCTTTCCGGGAAGGTTGCAGTCTCGAAGGAGATGTTGATTGTTTTCAGGAGGTGGGGCGCGATGGTTGTGCCGGCTTTGTTGAAAACGTGGTGTGGGCAGGGGTCGGATGAGGATCCGGAGTGGATGGAGTTCATGGTTTTGATGGTGTCTTCGTCGCTGATTTTGGACCAGGCGCTCAGGCGGCTGGTGCGGGTGGAGGTTGCAGGGGTGGTGGTCTCGGTGGTGGGTGCGGGGGTGTCGGGGTTGAAGCTGTCGTGGATGTCGGTGATCTTGCAGTGAAAGAAGGTGGCCAGGGAGTCGCACAGGTCTTGTGATGGTGGAATGTCGTTGGTGTTGGAGCTGGGGTTGGAGAGTTCTTTCATGATGCTGAAGAGCTCTTTGGTGTTGTGCGCGTTGTTGTCTAGGCGGTCCTCTTGGTGGTCCTCTTGTCGGTCCTGATGAGTTGGTGGTGTCTGCTGGTGGCGTTCTTGTGGGCTGTGTGGCTGTCTTGTGAGCGGTCGCGGAGCCATTTCTTCTCCAGCTTCCGGCAGCTGTGCTTGGACGTCCGGAGGTCTTCGGTGAACCAGGTGGCTTTCTTGTTGGTGTGGTTGGTTGTGGAGATCTTGAGAGGGGCAAGGGTGTTGGTGCAGTCGTTGATCCACTGTTTGAGGTTGGTGGCGGCGGTGTCGGGGTTGATGGGGTCGGCAGGTGGTCTCAGGGCAAGGGTGGTAGTCAGTTGGTCCTTGGTGACCTTGCCCCAGCAGCGGCGTGGCAGCTGTTGGGTGCGGTGGTGTGTGGTGGGTTTCCTGAAGGTGAAATGGGCACATCTGTGGTCGGTCCAGTGGGGTTCGGTGGTGTGGTTGAAGGAGACGTGGGGGCTTGGGGAGAAGATGGGGTCTAGCGTGTGTCCAGCGGCGTGGGTGGGTGTCGTCACAAGCTGTTTGAGTCCGAGGTTGGCGAGGTTGTCGATCTGTAGTGTAGTTCCTATTATCCCAATAGGCTCTGCGCATTGGAATAATATCTTCAATAGTATAAACCTAGGGCAGAGGTTAACTAGGTCTTCTACCGACGATATTAGACTTAAAGTTTTGTGTTTGCCAGCTAGCTCAGAGTTCACTAGAAACTTTCTCGAATAGGCAAGGGGGATCTGAACCTCCCTGGATAGACAAGAAGGGATTTAGTTTCTGACAACCATAGAACATGACAACTTTGCTCTCCCTTAATCAAGAGTGTATCTCTAGAGTCGTGTGAAAACAAAAGACAACTTATTTTACTCAGTCAGTTCAGTGCATTCGTAGTTTCACCAGATTGTAGAGAAAGGAAGAGATGGCCGTGTTCAATAAAAAATGTTATTTATTGATCAGTCTCTTTTCTCGTACAAGAAAAATGGATCGCTATTATTGCAATACTTATAGTTAAGTAAAGTGCATACAGTAAAGACAGAATTATAAAATAATACTGTAAAAGCATTGATATGGTTTCTAAGCCATATGATATTTAAAATGGATAAAATATATACATACATACATACATTGTCTAATCGTACTCAACTGGTGCTTCTAACCACGCCTACCCCAGTGTACCTGACCTAAGCCTAATACGTGGGCGGGAGTAGATAAGTAGCAGTTTAAGTTAAGTTTGTTTTGCCAAGGGACTGACTCAAGAATTCTCTGCAAGGGGTTATTCAGTTCTGTACCTGAGATCTAGAAGGTTGGAGGGCTGGTATCTCTTACCCCAGGTCTTGATATTCCAGCTGCCTGCGAGGGCGGCTTGGAAGCGCCGGAGCTGGATTTCTCGGCAGGAGAAAGGACAGCGTTTCCTTCTCAGCGCGTCAGAAAGGCGGGGCAGCGTCTGTGGGCTTCGCTCTCAGCTGGGCTCCTCGGCAAGTCTCGCTGCTCCAATCTTGTCACCACCGCGTGTGTTTGCTTAAGGCAATGTCGGTAATATTTATACCTGAAAGGTGCCGAGATTGACGTAAGGATGGACATAAATACGTCAATAAGGATGTCATACGAACGGGTTCGTTCGCACATTCTTTACTGAAGTTCTTGATGAAATCAAAACAATGGCTGCGGGGATTTTCCCAGGTCGCTGTAGGTTTGATTTGTTTTGAGAACTCCGTATGCCTATCAGGGGGCTGGAGGAATATCGCTTGCCTAATTAGATGGCATGCGTTATGACTTAATCAGATAACGCGCTTCTGTGCCGTGGTGTGGCTTAATCAGATAACGGGTTTTTGCGCCGTTAGATGGCTGCTAGTTACTTATTAACCAGACAAGGGTCAGGAATAGGGGGATCGATACAGTACCCATAGGAAATACATCACACCCACTCCACGTAATCTATGTCCATATTTACAAATCTAGGCATAGTAAAAAGGAACTAGTAGTGCATGCGTATACCGTACCACCCCAAAATACAATCATATGTATTTCGAAAACTGGAAATATGAAATACACGAAAAGATGAGTATAGTTACTATATGCACTCAAGCAGTATAATAAATGCAAAAAATCTGTAACGCATATTTTTTTTTAAAATCGGCATGAATAAAAATGCGAAAATTACACATGAAATGGCTCTTAATACAGAAGAAAAATTGCGAGACCATTCCATCACAAAGCATAAAATACTTATGAACATGCTAGAGGGTAGCTAAAGTCTCTAGAGTACCTAATAATAGAAATTTAGTTCTCTAAGAATAGTTCTACCTTAAGCAGAAGATAAGTGTCCCAAAACTTTTGTAAATATTTTGGATTTGGAAAACATTTTTTTGTTCCCGCTGTCTGAAAAACTGATGAGAAAAAATTCCCATATCGCTTTTTAAAGTTTGAAGGCCAAATTCAGGATGTGAGGAACGCCGTGTGCTAGCTTGCTCAAAGTCATTCTTTCTGCTCGGGTGAAAACATCATATCATTTAGACTGTTGAAAAAACTGTCAACAGTTTCTTGCGAAAGTTCCACTAACTCGGAAAAAGTTGTTACCATGCATTCTTGAGCATGATTGCCTTCATTGATGTTATGACCAGCATAGCTGACAGAAGGTCGTACCTGATCGATGCTGCTTTCATCTTGTACTTCACTACCCCTTAATCGTAGTGGTGAAGCCTCCACGAATGCCGTCATCAGGATTGGTAGCCGTTGGGGACAGCACAATGCATGAGCCGTTACCGGACCCAACAAGGTTTCTGCGTCCATTGGCACATCCGATTGTAGTGTCAGACAGGTGTCCAACACGCATTCTTCGCCACATAGCAAGCACCTTAATACAGGCATAACACAACGTTGCCACAAGGGTCTAAATGAAAGAAACCAAGTCATGTTGAGGTCTCTCAGCCGAGCTAGTCCAAGGACTTTAGTTATGCGGTCCCTGTAGCACATGGCTAGTATCGTTTCTTCCATCGTCGCTGGTGTCTTGTCTGTGACACGGTTTGCCATAGCGAAGCAACAGGATCAAAAATAGGATGCCTGCCACTAGTCCCAATAGGAGAGGAAGTCCGCCAAAAATGGAATGGACAAAATCAGGAAAAATACCCAGGATGGCTTTGAATGGTGTTAAAGCTCCTGAAAACACTGTCTTAAATACACTTGATACACCACTGGTATCTGAAATATTTAAGATTTCGTTCAGTATTTCTGCAAAATGTATGGGGGAATTAGTTGATAACAATGAATGAATCTCTGCCGTTGTCCTTGCAACTTGGAGATCATACGTTTCTTTAGATGACGTTAGCCTGGTCGGCGTCTGTAGGAGCACTGTCTTCATTCTTCTTAACGTATCAATTCGAATAGAAGTAATTTTCAAGCTGGGCCATAACCTTGCCTCCCTGTCTGGAGAATCGTTAGGGAACAATACTCGTTCACAGCACATGACCTTCCTAGTCACGGTTATGAGATAAGGTTTTCCGGGCAGCAAACTACAACATCTGCGATCTACTATTAGAATGTAACTCCCATTCGAGAGTCTCCTAAAGAATGGTTCTATTTGGGTTGCAGGTGTGCCTAGCTGATGACATGAAAGGTTATTTGAAGTCCCTTCACAGGCTCCATGCAAACTAATACCCTGACACAGAAGTGTACCGCTTTGTGACCTCGCACAATTATTGCCACTAAGAAACACACTCTGGCCTTTATTACTGACACATGCGTGTGTATAGGGCAAGTTCCATGTTGACTTAATGTACCCTTTACCCAACCTTTCATACTGGCCTGCCTGTATATATTTTTGGCAGTATTGAAACCTGAAAGTTGATATCGGAATATTAATTATCCCATGTATTATCCATTCAATGACCGGTCGTTCTGACATTGTCAATGGCAATCTCTCGAGTTTCTCAATGCTCAGGATTGTATAATCAGCACCCTTCTGTGCCATACTGATTTGTTTATCAGTAAGGTTAAAGATATTAAATAATGATGTTGTGTTGATTAAACGCCAAGGCACATAGCCTGAACGCAGATTTTGTAACGTCCAGCCAAGCTGTACAATAGAACGCAATTGCGACTGACCGTGTTGTAACATCAGTAAGTCATGCGATATTATATCGATTGCTGAAGACACAATGCTGTCCAGAGAATATATTCTGGAGGACAGAGTTATTAACCCATTGTCCACCACAGAAAGTGATTTTTCCAAATTAATACGGTCAATTTCCCGTATTTTCTCTGCTGTCTCAATTTGAGCTTCTTTATATGCTGCATATATAGAGGCCGCTATGAAACGTTTTTGACGCCGTTTGCGTGGTCCCATAATGAAATCACGCAAGTCAGCACCTTCTGTAAGTAAAGTTAGGTGTTGCTTAATTTCTGCCAGTGTGGATGTGTGTAGCCATTGAAGGCAGAGCTTGCCCACACTGTAGGTGGTTACTATCCCTGGATGTTGTCTTTGGGAATATCTAGGGTCCAGCCTGGTCAATGTGAACCCCTGTATTTTGTTCAGGAATCTGTCTTGACAGTTATTTGTATCTGTGGGCCAGATCAACCATTGTTTCCATTCAGGATGTGTTCTGTTTTGGTTTAATATATGGTTTACGTCTATTTCAACATCTATAGAGCTATTACTGTTCACTGTTGGCTTTGGAATAGACGGTTTGTTTAAATCTTTGATTTTGGCTAAGCCAAGACAGGTAGTTTGTTGAATAGTGTCATTCAAAAATATAATTTGTTCTGGGATCATGCAGGCTCTAAACAATGATTCTATACCTTGTACTTGCCAATCTCTTGTACCGCAAACAGTTTTTGCTTCAATATTATTGTTCGATAAATCAAAACCAAATGTATTCATTTGCTCAAAAAATGAATCTGAATATATCAATTTTGTGTTTGTAAGCATGGTCTTCATACCTGTCCTATTTGACAATTTGAAATAAAATGTTTCTGCTTTACTTGTGTTAAACCCTGAAAAGTATGAATATTTATCATAAAACGTTTTCGAGCTACCTTTTGGAGGAGTAGCACAATGTTCCCATTGGTTATAATTTAAAACATTTCTCGGTTGTGCAGATTTATGTAGATAATGGTTACCATAGTGGTTGTAGCAGAACACCTGATCATAATTAGACGAACCCTGCAAATAATCATGTTCTGTAAATTTAGCAGACATCACTAGGTCAGACATCATATCATTAATACTTTCAAAGTCCCAATCATCAGCAAATGTGCTTGGTTTTACAAAAGTCACTCAATGAGATCTTGAATTGGTGTGGATACTTCAGGATTTCAACCGGGCCATAGATTTCATAATCAGTATTGTCCCATGCTACCCCGCCGGGTATAGGGTTGGCTGTGAAGTTGACTGAAGAAAGTTCTCTTTTCTCGACGTGTGAAGATGTGTGTGGTTTAAGGACCAAGTTGATTTTCTGGCTTGCTGTGTCCATTGTTGCATATTTTCCCTCAATGAAATGTCCCAAGCATAGTACCATGATGAGCCAAAGTACGAGGATAAATGCACCTAATGCCACCCAAATTTCAATCCATGGAGAAATCAGATAGGTTTCTTTCAGTTGTTGAAAAAGTTCCTTAGTTTTATCTTTAAAAGTTTTTGTTGATGGCTGTTTCTCAGATTCACTCAGATCTTCAGAGAAATCATCGAAGTTGATGAAGTAGCCGGATGCTGTTCTGTCAATTGTTCCAATTGCTTCTGGATTACTTTTTGCTTTATGAGTTTGCTTTGTTTCATCAGCATAGTCATCTGTTACATCATCGTAGGTTGGTGTGTCTCGACTAAATGTTTTTATTTGGGTTTTTAGAGGTTTAAGTTCCATTGCTTTGTTGCATAGTCCTTGTTGATGTTCTGTAGGCATTTCGAATGTGATTAGCCTCTTAGTTTGAACCTCTGAATTTGTAGCAAACATTGGTGTTCTACTACTTCTTGGGAGTCCACTTGGCCTACTGTTTGTTATCGGCCACATGATTGTGGTTTTACCAGGTCGATGGATACAACTCGGTTCTCCTTTTTACCAGCAAGGGGCGGTAGTACTACTGATCTTGTCCCGTTGACAGACAAGACAGGAACTGCTTTTCTGTAAGAAGGCCCAAATTCCTTCTTTACCGCAATCTTTTCTCTGACTAGATCCCCGACTTTTGGAATCCAGACAGGCCTTGCTGGGACAGGTGGTTTCTCTTCAGTGGTTGTTGGCTGCTGTTTCAACTTTATGTTGCTCAGGTCTTTCCTTGTTTCATTTAAGTCCTGTAAAATAGCCAAACGATCTTTGATATCAAAGCATTTATCTTTAACCACTGAAGTCTAACTATCAAGATCTTGGATCATCATTCTAGTCCCGAACAATAGTTCGTACGGACTGAATCCTTTCAGAGAATTTCTTGGCAGGTTATTTAGACTACGTTGGACACTTATTAAATGTTTGACCCACCCAGCTCCCGAACCTAATACCTTTTCCGTTATAGATAGCTTTATGCCTTGGTTTTTTCTTTACACCATCCCGTATCCCTCAAGAAGGAAGTGAGAAGAGTCCCGCTATGCAATGCTCATTTGGCCATGCTTCCCCATAAGCTTGAGGGCTAAAGGGAAACTATTAGTCAAAACGTAGCATGCTCCTAGCGTATATGCCATTATAGACTCGCAAATCTTTTTATAACAGTCCAGACGTCAGCCGAGCGCTGGGGTCTACATTATAAGTGAAAATTAGTCTTTTTATGTTAATATGACGCTTTTTTCATGATGGGTACTTTCTTATTGTTGTTGTTTATATGGAGCGAAATGCCATGGCAATAGTCCTCCTCGTTCGCCACTGCGATCTCTGTTACAGTCTGGGCAGTTTTTTGCAAACATGTGATGATGCAGACTCATGCCTGGCCACCAGTACACTGATTGTAACTCTTCTAGGGAATCTTTTAGCTTGAGGTGTCTAAGACCCTCACCCATATGTGCGTCTGCGATTAATAAGCCTCTCCTGTCCATATTTGGAATTACTCTGTCCCCCACTCCAGGGATTCGAGCAAAAGGAACGGAGTTTGCTTCGATTATGTATGTATAGTTGAGTGGATAATTGATCGGTAGCGCTGAGCAGTCGCCTTTTGATGATGTTCTCACCGCCAGCACTGTTTCACCGTCAATGTGTTTTACTGTACGCTTTTTTGTAGCTACGGAAGCCGATTTAGTTGCAACCGCTGTGGCTGTCTCAGCCAATGAATTCCCTGCAACGTGAACGCCATCACGCTGATGACTCACTGAATGTATCACGTGAGTTTTTGGTAGTTCTTTCTTTAAAAGAACTACTTGTTCCCAAAGCGCTTTCTGCTTTATTGTGGCACCTGTGTCATCTTTGTAACCATTCTGAATCCATTTCTGTAAATCGTTATTGTATGATTTGACGCAGTAATGCGAATCGCACACTATAAGTGTCGGGAATTCGCGATCGGCATTATCTAGAGCCATTTTTAACGCTATAATTTCAGTTTGTTGTTCTGAATTATTCTCCACTGAGTGTTTTTGTCAATAGAGGTCTTAGTTTACCTCCGCGCCACACTTCTTTTGTAACTTCACATGTGGGGTTGTATGCTTGTTCTCCCCAAACTGAGGGTTGAGCATGGCCGTCTGTATAAATTATACAGGCGTACTGTCGTAAGGGCAGAATGTCGATTGGCAGAGGGTATGTTTTTTCATAATCTAGATATTTTAATTCTTTCAATTCTGGATCAAAATAGTAGTATACTTTCTCTGTAGTAATTGAATTTACCCATTGTATCCACTCTGGATTCAATGCTGTGGTTGGTAAATTGCATGGGGTTGTTAATGCCTCAAAGGCTGATTCTGCTGTTCTGACTGTGATACGTCTACCGTCAGCTTTGTCTTTTTCTCTTGCTATAGCCGTTTGAACTGCATGAACAATGTTTTCTTTAACACTGAACTTCTTTTCAGCTTCTGTGTACAAGTGTGATTTGTATGCAATTGGTACCTTTTCTCCCTCATTAGAGGTCAGGTATGTGAATCCGCATCTTCCTGGGATGACTCGAATCACAAGGTTGCGTGTGTTATCACGTGTTTGTAATTTTGTTTTAACTAACATGTCTGTTTGTAAAGATCTCAAAATTTCTGTGTGTTTTTGAGTCCAGTTGATTCTTTTAAAATCTGGTTTTATTAGATCATAGAGAGGTTTAACTCTCTCTGCATAATTTATAATGTAAGTTCTTCCGAAATTCAGGAAGCCTAGAATTGATTGTAAGTTTTTTAATGTTTTAGGTGCTTGGATTACAGCACATTTCTCTAGGAAATTGTCAGCCAGGCTTTTGCCTTCACTTGATAGTTCATATCCTAAAAACAGGACTGTTAGATGGGCAATTCTTGACTTTTTGAAGTTGAATTTGTAACCCTCTGCTGCGAACCCAAGTATTATGGTGTTCACTCGCTTCAAGTGAGTATCCAAGTCATCATCTGTTAGATAGATGTCGTCGACATAAGATAATGCCTCGTCATCATATGTTTGTAGTAACTCTGTTACTCTCGCTGAGAATAACCCTGGGCTGTTCTTGTGCCCCTGGGGTAAACAACAGAATTTTTTTTTGCGAGCCATTTACTGAAAACGCCGTCAAATATCTGCTCTCTGGTGCTATATTTTGACAAAAGAATCCATTAGAGATGTCTAACGTTGTTTTGTACTTTTTGCGCACTATGTTATTCATTAGTGTAGCACTATGCGAGTTTTGTACTGCAAAGGTTTTGCAACATGAGTTAAGATGTCTGTAATCCAAAACAAGACGATATGAATTGTCTGGTTTGGAGACAGGAAACAAAGGATTATTCATTTGTGAGGTGCAAGTTTCAATCACCCCCTGGTATTCAAGTTGATCTAGGATCTCTTTTACCTGTTTTTTAGCTTCTTGCTTAATTGGGTACTGCCTCTGTGCAGTAGGTTGTGATTTTAACTGGATTTTGTGAGGAGGAGAGTCCTCATCCCATCCCACATGATTTTTATATAAGGCAGGGGCTTGAGCTACTGCCCACTTTCTGGCAAGTGTATATTTTTTATGAATTGGAATATGATTTGAGAAGGCAGGCATAATTATTTCTTCGCCATGTGGGCACTCCCTGACAAACTCGGGTGGCCAGTCTCGTTCAGCTAGAAGGATGTCTTAGCCCTTGGAGAGATTATCCCAAAATAGACCCCTTATTTTTCTAGTCTTATCCCCCTCTATACGCAATGTTATTTCATATATTTTATGAGGTTTGCTAACTCTGGTATCTGCAGTTTCCACTTGAATGTATTCATTCGTGTCCACTGTCTCCAGATGATTCATAAGGACTTTGCGAGCTATGCTTACTTCTGCTGCGCTGTCTAGCATTGTCTGAGCCCATTCTCTGTTTTTCAGCTGTGTCCTCAGTATTCTCGGCATGATTTATTACTTTAATACTGGCTACCTTCTTCTTTGGAAATTGTAATTTTTTATTTTGATGAGCAGGTTCCTTGTCTTTGGACTTGACGTGCTCTTCCCTGTGTTCTGATCGTCCTCTTCTTTCCGATTTCTGCGAGGAAGTCTGAAAAGATTGAGAGGGACGTGTATCAATATCTTGATATCTATCAGGTTTTTTTATATTATCCCTATTTCTAAGGTTGTATTTTTTCACAGAGGGCTCCCTCTGGGGAGACTTGCGTCCTTGGTCCGGAGATCTTTCTCTCCGCCGAGGAGACCTTCCTCTGGACTGGAATCTTTTTTCTTTAGGATTGGATTGTTTATTTCCATCCCAGCTCTTTTTTTGAGTGTTCAGATTATTTTTAATAAATACCTTTTCAGGACTTTCAATTAGTTGGGGTTTCACCGGTATTCCACCCAAACTATCTCTTTCTAGTTCTTCATAGGATTTTTCTATAATTCTGGCAATTTCAGATGGTTGGTCTGCTATATTTGTCTCTTTTAACCTCTGGCGGATCGCCACATTTGCTGCTTCTCCCTTTATGTTGGCTAATAATATTGCCGAGACCTGCTTGAAGTCTTTCAGTAATTTCATACCGAGAGTTAAAGCGGGTTCTGGACCGTATTCGTCTTGAATTTGTTTTAGCACATCTGGTATTACTGACATGGATGGTACACCATGTGTTTTTGTGTAAATGGAAGCAAAGACTGTTCCCCAAGTGTCACAGTCCTCCACATGTGGTGCGATTCCCATTGGAAGACAGATAGTCAGAATCCTGTGTTTCTCAACAGGGGTGGTATCTGGAAACACCGCCTCAATTTGAGTGATTTTTTGTGCTAACCAGAATGGAATTTGTTCCCGTTTTGTGGGTACTTTACCTAGACAGGACTGTATGTTCTGTGGTGTAATTTTATTTGTGTTCCCCTGATGAGGGGTCAGCTGTGGAATTTTAATTGCTGGTTGGACTGTTGAAGTCCGCATTACATATTGGACTAATTGTCTATGTATTTTTATTAATTGTTTTAGCTGTGCTAAAAGATCTGCTGCAGGCATTTCTTCAATGTCTGGATGTGGTGTGTATCCGGCTAGGACCGGCCACGTTGCTCCTGGTCTACCTAGTGGACCGAGCCTGGTGATGTGATTATTATGTTTTAGGGCGCCATTAAATAAGAGCAGGTGCTCTTGGAATTTGAGTGGTATTTCCACCTCCTCGAAAGGAGTATACTCATTCGGAGGTTGCTCTATTTTGTAATAGTGGAAGTCCTTTGTTACAGCGTTTGCTGCTGGAAAGTTTATCCATGAATAGAATACCTCTGTCTGCCGATATTCGTGTGCCTCTATTACGAATATTACTGTACCACCTCTCGGTGTCAGCCCATTTTCTATAAGTTTTAAAGTTATAGTTTTTCTTATGTTGACCGGGATTAGTATTGCGTCCGGGTCTTGCAGTAGGAGACTATTGTCAGCTGCTAGGAGTTCAGCTGCTACTCTAGCTGTCTCCCTTCCTTCTTCACTGTCTGACATTTTACTGACAGGAAGGTTATTTTGTTTATTTGCAGATCAGGTTTCTATGGAAACAAAGATTAGATGCACAATATTTTGGAACAGTATATCCTTCAACGTTGAATAAACCAAGAACCATACATAGGAGTCTCCTCCTACTAAGTTTGGCGGATTTAACCTTTCACCCACTCCAGACGTCTTTGGAGTATTATGGGAAAAAAGGGGCTCTGTGTGAAAAAGCACGACTGAGTTACTCTAATGTCTTGCGTTAGTTTTATCGCCTATCCAAATGTTGGGCGCCATGTAGTGTAGTTCCTATTATCCCAATAGGCTCTGCGCATTGGAATAATATCTTCAATAGTATAGACCTAGGGCAGAGGTTAACTAGGTCTTCTACCGACGATATTAGACTTAAAGTTTTGTGTTTGCCAGCTAGCTCAGAGTTCACTAGAAACTTTCTCGAATAGGCAAGGGGGATCTGAACCTCCCTGGATAGACAAGAAGGGATTTAGTTTCTGACAACCATAGAACATGACAACTTTGCTCTCCCTTAATCAAGAGTGTATCTCTAGAGTCGTGTGAAAACAAAAGACAACTTATTTTACTCAGTCAGTTCAGTGCATTCTTAGTTTCACCAGATTGTAGAGAAAGGAAGAGATGGGCGTGTTCAATAAAAGATGTTATTTATTGATCAGTCTCTTTTCTCGTACAAGAAAAATGGATCGCTATTATTGCAATACTTATAGTTAAGTAAAGTGCATACAGTAAAGACAGAATTATAAAATAATACTGTAAAATCATTGATATGGTTTCTAAGCCATATGATATTTAAAATGGATAAAATATATACATACATACATACATTGACTAATCGTACTCAACTGGTGCTTCTAACCACGCCTACCCCAGTGTACCTGACCTAAGCCTAATACGTGGGCGGGAGTAGATAAGTAGCAGTTTAAGTTAAGTTTGTTTTGCCAAGGGACTGACTCAAGAATTCTCTGCAAGGGGTTATTCAGTTCTGTACCTGGGATCTAGAAGGTTGGAGGGCTGGTATCTCTTATCCCAGGTCTTGATATTCCAGCTGCCTGCGAGGGCGGCTTGGAAGCGCCGGAGCTGGATTTCTCGGCAGGAGAAAGGACAGCGTTTCCTTCTCAGCGCGGCAGAAAGGCGGGGCAGCGTCTGTGGGCTTCGCTCTCAGCTGGGCTCCTCGGCAAGTCTCGCTGCTCCAATCTTGTCACCACCGCGTGTGTTTGCTTAAGGCAATGTCGGTAATATTTATACCTGAAAGGTGCCGAGATTGACATAAGGATGGACATAAATACGTCAATAAGGATGTCATACGAACGGGTTCGTTCGCACATTCTTTACTGAAGTTCTTGATGAAATCAAAACAATGGCTGCGGGGATTTTCCCAGGTCGCTGTAGGTTTGATTTGTTTTGAGAACTCCGTATGCCTATCAGGGGGCTGGAGGAATATCGCTTGCCTAATTAGATGGCATGCGTTATGACTTAATCAGATAACGCGCTTCTGTGCCGTGGTGTGGCTTAATCAGATAACGGGTTTTTGCGCCGTTAGATGGCTGCTAGTTACTTATTAACCAGACAAGGGTCAGGAATAGGGGGATCGATACAGTACCCATAGGAAATACATCACAGATCAGGGCGGTGGAGTAGGCGTCGTTGTTGTTCTCGAGGTGGAAGTTCAGGTCCCTGAGGAGGATGTAGTCCGTGGAGGCGAGGGCGTGGGTGCTGACGAGGTCGGCGATGGTGTCGCTGAACTGTGGTCGTGGTCCGGGTGGTCTGTAGACGAGTGTTCCTCTGAGGGTCGTGTTGGGGTCGGTGTGGATCTGGAAGTGCATGTGCTCGGCAGTGGTGAGGGTGTCGTCGGTGTTGGTCGAGACTCTGAGGGTGTCCTTGTGGATGATGGTGATTCCCCCTCCAACTCCGTTGGTGCGGTCTCTGCGGGAGATCTTGTAGCCCTGTGGGATGGCTATGGCGATTTCTGGTGCTGAGGTGGCGTTCAGCCAGGTCTCCGTTAAGAAGGCGACGTCGGGGGCGGTAGAGTCTAGGAGGTCCCAGAGATCGATGGCGTGCTTGGGGCGGAGCGGGTGTTGAGGAGGATGCAGCGGAGGTAGTTGGGTTCTATGGTTGGTGGTTTGGTGGGCTGGATGCTGGTGAATCTGCAGTTCCGGCAGGTGAAAGGCCCTATGGGTGTGCTTCAGGATATCCCGGTAGCAGGGGTGGTTTCGTCCGGTGTTGAGTGTGTGGGGGGTGCTGGAGTCGTGGTGCAGTCTGGTGGTGCGGGGTCCAGGGGTTCTGGCGCTGGGCGCGGTCCTGGCGCGGACGGGTGCAGACGGGCTTGCCTTTGGCGCGGCCGCTGCGCGGCCTCCATAAGAGGGGCAGCGGGAGGGAGGAGCAGCTGGGAGGTGGAAGCGGGGCGGCCAATGGGAGACAAGGGGGCGGGGCCGCAGGGACGCAGCGGCGGGAAAACGGAAGCAGGGGACATGGAAGGCGAGGGGCGAGGGAGCAGAAAGAAAGGGGGCGCCGGGGCAAAACGGGCACAGGTGAGCAAAATGGAAGATGATTCTGTTATTAGCCCTATCCCCTTCCTGAGATATGCTTAGGCCCATTCCTTGACCTCTCACTGAATCAAAGAGCACCTTTAAGTGTATGGGGAAGCCTGGCTACCCCCTCTCTAGGGTTTCTGTAGCATGTGTCCCACCCAAATTACAAGAATGCAGCAATACACAAATCTTTATGTGGGATTCCTCTACCTCCTCTAATCATGTTTCACTGTGCAGGCCTGGGTGTCCCAAAATGATACCCAGGGTCCTCCATGTATTGTGCCATTTACAGGCACACATTCACAAAGTGTATGTGTACAGCATATTCACACTGCACATCACTGAATCCTTCCTGTACTGTACCTCTCATGGGTACACATACACCCAACACTTATATTTAGCAAGCATGCACTGCATAGCACTGTATTCTGCATGTACAATATCACTCATAGGCACACATACATCCAGCACATACATTTAACAAGCACACACTGCACTGCATTACACCCTTTAGGTGTTGGTTCAACTCATAGGCAAACATACATCCAGTACAAGCATTTACCATGCATGCACTGCACAGGGCTGCATTATCGCTATATTTACCCTTCCCATGTACACATGTACCCAATGCAGATACACCACTCATGCGCAGGGCAGCACTACACACCAGACTGATGTAGGCCAAGGTGAGTTAAGCACAAAGAAGTAGAAATTTTACTGAGTGAGCCCAAAGGCCTCACTCAAGTGACACAGGTGAAAAAGTTAGAAAACAGACAAGGAGTACCACCAACATGGAATCGCCGATTCCTAATGGGGTATGTGGTTAAACAAAAAGCGAGAAAGTTCTCCTTTTGTTAAGAAACCCCTCACTCACCACCTAGTGGTGACATGCTTCATCATCGGGGTCCACCCTAATGACCTAGCGTCATCAGGGTGTGCTACAACACCTGTTTACAGTGGAGCAGGTTGTGAGTGAGGGTGCGTGAGAAAAAAATGTAAGTGTTATAAATTGTCCTGGTTTAACTTAGGAAAATAAGATTTTTATTTGTAAGCAACTGGACAATGTTAAAATCAATGGCGAGATATAGTGAGGGTAATTATGAGCCCATGTATCTCTATGTGTCTCTGGTCTACATGTTTCAACCATAAAGGTATAAAATAACCAGGTTTTCTTCAGACCAATAAACCCTGAGAGTGGATGGTGTGCGTCCCCTAAAAGACGCACCCGGTCCTACTCTCTGGGACCACAAAGGGGCAGGAGTGTGCCTGTGGTGTGGGCTTGAACCGCAATGGGTGAGCCTAAAAAATCAAAATACCTGTAAAGGAAAAAATGAAGACTAATGTCAGATATTAAACTTTTACAAGCCTGTTACGTTGTGCAGTGCCTCACATTCGTGTCTGCATGCTAGTAGTCCCAATAGGAAAAGTACCTTTTGCTTAGCGTTGCAAAAGTACTGGCACAAATGGTTGTGCCTCTTCTCAGTGTGATGATGTGGAAGTGCCTTGGCCGAAATTAAGCGATAGATTATTTACCACAACTTGCACGCTTGACAGTTATACGTGCGTCAATATCTATTCAACTCACGCGCATTCCATAGAGTTTATGTGGCGTGATAATGTCTCGCATTCATATTGTGCGGGCGAGGTCATCTTTAAGAAAAGTGCATGAACTGCCATACTCAACACACTCAACACAAGACGGACTCACGTACATAAAAGATATAAGACACACAAGTAGTTGGTATAAAGCTTACTCTCAATCGGGTATTTGGATACCTCATAGGGCGGGGAGAGGTTATCCTCATTACAAAAACGTATTCTGAAACATAAAATTTGTAAAGAGTTTCATGAATAGCGAGTGGATCAAAAGCGTCTCAGAAAAAACGGAGCCATGCTCAAAGGTATGCGCAGCCCGTTGTTGATCTGTGCGCTCGTCTGACTTAGCAATTACTTACAGTTTTGGTGCGAGGTGAATGGCCGTTTACCTAATTCCGTCTGCCGCCCTGTTACAGTGAGGCCAGGGGCTCGGGAACTCAGATATACACAAATCGCTTCCGCAATGGGCGGAGTTGAATGCCGGTCACGTGGGGCGTCACTGCGGGCGTCCGAGGTGCAACTACCAGTACGGTGGCTGCGAAGGCTCCAGCGCGCTCGGCTGTGAAAGGGTTCGGTTCTCAGCTGGGGAACCGACGGGGGATGAATTTAAATGGAAATTAAAATAAAACTAAAACACGCATGCAATTGAATAGTATAATAATATATGTCATGGGAAATGGATGATTACGGTAAATCCAAGGTCCAAATGTCATGAACCATGGAGGAGGAAATGGATTAAAGGTTGCAATTTTGGGATATTGAGTATGGGTATTTTCAATATGCTCGGCAGTATTAGGGATGAGAAAAAAGAAAATGAAAGAGTACATATGTACTGTTATTGGGAAAGGGCCATCATTACCGGTGGGTACTGATGGGGCTATAGATTGCATGAATTGCAATGCTGGGAAGGTTGCAGAAAAGGGTAGTTCCCTTTGTGACAGAACATGCTGTAAGTTAGATTTTTTGGAACTGGGAAGGTGCGGAATAGGATGGTTCCCAGTATGGCAATATATCCTATGGGTTAGTTCGGGTGTGTAACTGCAGTGGTGAGCTGCTGACACAGGGGTGGTTGGGGTCAGGGAAGGGCAGATCTAGTATCATTTGAGTTCTGAATGCCACGGGATATTGTCATTGAGGCCTGTTTTGTGGGTCGACAATCTGTAGACCCAACGTTGCTCTTTTTCATATAAGAGTCGTCGTATATTGGGTCCAGATGGGATTTGTTCAATGATGGTCCATCTCATGTCATTTGGTGTGTGTTGAGCCTCTAGAAAATGATCCGTTAGTTTCATCGCATTTTTCTTGCACCGTATAGTGCTGCGGTGCTCACAGATGCGTTGCTTGACTTTGCGAGTTGTCATGCCTACGTAAGATTTCCCGCAAGCGCACTTGATCAAATATACAACATTGGCACTGTTGCAGTTCGTATGTGCACATTGTTCCCAGACTTTGCCTTCCTCCAAGTTCAAAGTCTTTGTGTTCTCTGTGAGGTGACATACACTACAGTCCCCGCATTTGAAGTGTCCTGTTACTGGTGGGAGGTTCCATGCTGTTGTGATACTCGGGTTCTGGTTGGCAGGTTTCACTTTTGGTCTGGTGTTGACTAGGCTGTTTTTTAGACTGGGTGCCTTTTTATAGGAGAAAAGTGGCTTGTCCCATTGTATCAAACCCGTATTCACTGTTGACCAATGTTTGTTGATACATTTGCTTACTTGGTTCGATATAGTGTTGTACGTTGTAACACAGGTAAGTGGCACTTGGTCATTGTGAACAATTCTGTCTTCAAGGAGCCCATCTCTAGGTTGATTCCTGGCTCTCTTCTGGCATTTTTCAATGATCTTTGATGGGTACCCACGTTGTTTCAGTTTACTGGTTAGATCTTGTGCTTGGGCTTTGTAGTCCGATAGATTGCTGCAGTTTCTCCGTAGTCTTAGATATTGCCCATAAGGCAGGTTTTCTCTGAGTGGGCGAGGGTGGAAACGTTCGTATCTAAGGAGATTGTTCTTGGCAGTTGGTTTGAAGTGGGTTTTCGATGTTAACCCATTTTCCTCTTTTGAAATTTCTATGTCCAAGAAGACCATTTGTTGTTTGTCATAACAGTGGGTGAATTTTAAATGTGGGTCACAGGAGTTTATCCATATGATGAACTCCTTGAGTGTTTCCTCTGGTCCTTGCCAGATGGCTAGGACGTCATCAATGTATCGTCGCCAGAATTTGATGTGGTCAATGAAGGGGTTCGTCTCAGCTAGAATAAATTTTTCTTCAAAATCATGGACGTATAGTCCAGCCACGCTTGGGGCAAAAACACTGCCCATGGAGGTACCACCGGTTTGGAGAAACAGTGAGCCTTCGTACTCAAAGTAGTTCCTTTTTAATGCCAGGGTGGCGCATTGGAGAATGAAGGATTTGGGTGTCTGGTGCTCCCAAGTGTTGCTTTCTAGGATTGTTTTGAGTACATTGATGGTGGCATCCTGTGGTATGCTGGTGTATAAGCTTTCAATGTCAAAGCTAAGTAAGATGGTTTCATCGTCAACTCTGATTTCATTGAGGAGTACCAACAGGTTTTTTGTGTCCTTCAAATATGTGGGTGTAGATTGTACGATAGTTTTTAGGAAAAAATTGCAGTCCCTAGAGAGCGGTTCTAACAGTGAACCAATCCCTGACACGATTGGCCTGCCAGGGGGAGGAATTTTTCCTTTGTGCATTTTAGGCACAATGTAGAAATATGGGATTTTTCCTTCCGTCTTACTGAGGTAATCAGCTTCCTGTTTGGAAATTTTTCCAGTTGCTTCAGCCGTCTCCACTAGTTGCTCGCACATGAAGTCGAGTTCAGTGGTGAAGGAAGTGGGAGGAAAAAGATTAATGATAAGGACTATAAATGTGGGGAAATCATTGGAAAATCGAGGTACTTCTTTGTTGACGTATATCCGAGAGTAGTGAGACAGCTGCATTCACTTGTGCCTGATGCCTCAGACTGCCACCCTATGTGAGAAAGTGCCCTCTTTCTTGCATGGTATGCCCCCATGTTTTTCTGAATTGCTGATGTTCTTTGACTAAGTGTGCCCTGGGCTCCTGCTAATCAGGTACCCAGGGCCTATGTTCCTTCCCTAAAACTGCATTGAAGCCTATACCCAATTGGTATATCTGGCCACATGTCAGGTCCTGGTAAATGGTACCATAGGCACCCAGGGCCCTGTGACCAGAGAAGGTCTCTAAGGACTGCAGCACTTATTGTGCCACCCTTAGAGGCCCTGCACCCTGACACTCACACACTGCCTTTGCAGGCTACATGTCTTGGTGCAGAGCAAAGTGAAGAGTCGACATGGCACACATCCCTGTGTGCCATGCCCACACACCACTGCCCTGGCATACATTAGTCATCACTCTAGCTGGGTGCCCTTCTGCCAGTGGTGAGGGCATAGGTGCATGAGCCCTGTACCCAGGTCCATTTCTGGGCACTGTAAGTGCAGTGCTGCCATTAGAGTATATGGTGCTGAGAATTTGTCATTATGAACTCCACAACCCCAAAATGGCTACACTGAAGACTGGGAAGTTTGGTATCAAACTTCTCAACACATTAAACCCACACTGATGCCAGTGTGGGATTTAATTTTAAATGCACCACAGAGGGAATCTTGGAGATGCCCCCTGAAACTCGACCAACCTCTTGTAACCTGACTGAGTGGCTGCCTAGGCTGCCACCACCAGACATGTTTCTGGACCCCTGGATCAAGAGCTTGCTGCTCTCGGGGGCCTGAAACAATGCACATCCTGGGACGGGGTGCCACGCCTCCTCCTCCAGGATGGGCAAGGTTCAGAAAGGAGAGGCTTCAAAGGCATGCCACCTTTGTGAGCCTCTCCAGACCATTTGCTGCTTTCAGCAACTGGTCCCCACTAGTTCTACCCCCCACTTTGGGCGGGAGAACTGGCAGGAAAAAGAAGTGAGGAAGAGAGGTGCGCCCATCTCTGCCAACTCCACCCCTAAGGTGGGGAAGGCGAGGTGAAGCTCAACCTCGAGTTATGGTCAACTTGAGGATGGGGGACACAGCCAACCAGGGACAGGCTCCTGCCCCCTCCCACTGGAGAGTGGCAGAATGGGGGTGTACCCATGCCAGGGAAGAGACCCATTGGTCCATGCCCTTTACCTACCTGTAACACCCCTAAATTGAATATTTAGGGGCACCCTGAACCTTCCTTCTACTGATCCAGCAACTACAAGAAAAGAAGAAAAGAAGAAGGATGAGAAGCCGTGCAGAGCTAACAGCTGCTCTGAATGCGTTGCACTGGCTTCCCATCCAGAAACGTATACTATTCAAAGTCCTTCTGATCACATATAGAGGCTTTCATAAGTGCGGACCCAAATATCTGTCAACCAAATTTCACAGATATTTCCCAAATAGGGAACTTAGATCAGCTACTGCTAACCTAATGACCATACCCAAGTTTCGACTGACCACCAAGGGTGGCAAATCCCTAGCAGTCCTAGGCGCCAAGGCCTGGAATGCACTGCCAGCTAAACTTAGAGCATCACCGTCTGAAAAAATCTATAAAAAACTCCTAAAAACATGGATTTACGGATTATCTGATGCAAAATGTAAGACTCTAGTCTAAGGACATCCAAAGCTCAGCTACTACCCCCAGATATTTCATCTTTGCAGTGAAATCAGAAGCGCTAAGATGCTCCATGGAGTGTATGTGCGCTATACAAAAACCAAAAAACATCAAACATCAAGAGAACGACGCTCACTGACTTGGACCCAGCCCTACAGGCCTGTCTCCCCTCGAACCTGCTCCTGCGAAACCCCGGCGTGTCCAGCAGCCAACAACCTCAAAATCCCCAGAGGACCTGCTTGCCTTCACTTTCAAGACTGTTTCTCCCATGAACAGCAGACGTGTTTATACTGCAGCTTCTGGTGCCAGCCATGACCGCGAATCCAGCCCACTCTGCACCCGCCGAACCCTGCCCGAGCTCGAGTGGAAAAAATACCACGAGGAGGTCCCCTGGCCATCCTGACCCGAGATCCGACGACCCCTGACCTGCCTCAAGCCTCCAGACGATGCCTACAGCCTCAATACAGAGGACCCCCCCTACCGCGACCGGAGCGGGTAAGAAAATCCGTCGTCCAAAGGCACCCCTGCACCCGACGCCCCAAGGCCTTGTGTGCCCTTCCCAGGGGTGCCTAACCAACCCTCAACATCCCAACTTACCCTTCAAAGTGGTGGTCACTCCTGGAAGATCCTCGTCCCCGAACCTGCAGTGTTTCTTTGTCCCGGAGAATCTCCATTGAAATCAACAGGGCACCTGAACTCAAAACAGCACCCTGCACCCGGACGCCCTAGTGACGCTGAGGGTGCACCTTTGGTGCTATTTTGGTCCCCAGCTTGCCCTGAGCTAAACCCTAGGAGCTTTGCTCCCACAGCCCCTGGCCTGCTTGCCAGCAGCTACCAACCGGAGTCCCCTATCCTCCATAGGATAACATTGGGCCTCAACACTCTGCACCCGGCCGCCCTAGTGCCAGTGAGGGTGCAATCACAGTGCATCACTGACCTTGGGGGACCCCGGAGTCTAACCCCAGAACCTTAACGCCCACAGTCGATAACCTGTTTTTTTCAATAGAATAACATGGACAATTTTCTTCAGAAAAACGACAAAGTAAGGAGTTTTGAAAACTCGAAATATTTCTTAAAAATTATAACAATAACCTAAACGCATTTTCTGAACTATTTTCAGGAAATGTTCCAGTGCTGAATCTAGGCCTCCAGCACTGAGTTAGAAAAAGTAACGTAAAAGTAACTTGCCTGAAATTTACTGAAAAAGCCTATTCATTCCAATGTACTGTATTTACTAAGTGTTGCATTCCATTGCTTCCCTGTAAATCAAACAAAGTACAATTCCTATTGCATTTTCAAACAGTTCTATAACCAGTAACTTATTACTGAAAAGTATTTAATGCATACCTGTTCCAGGCTTGCTTGGTTCTAAAAATAAACAACAGTATATTTTTTTATACCAAAACAATTGGCCTAGAGTTCAGTTCTTGAGTGTGTGAATTCATTTGCTGACTGAGTGGGTACATCAAATGCTAAACACTGTCCTCTGATACTGTCTTACTGCTCGACCAAGCTACCAATTTAGAGAGTAAGGTTCTATCTAACTTTAACCTCTGCCAAACCTCTGGGGACTCTTGGACTCTATACAAACACTGTACCTCACTTTGGTGCAGTATATAGAGCCAGTTTCTTACACCCTAGCTTGCCCAATCTTAAAGCCACCCCTAAATACGTGCACTATTGAGATGTGAATGTCCCCTGCATGGTGAACTGCTGTGTCCCTCTGCCTTGTGCACCTGGCTGCATCTGGAACTGATATCCTGACTTTTTTTTGGCCTTAGTGAAATGCTAATCGAGCACATGTTCAGAGGGCTAGGCGTGGTAGATGGTTGGGGCACTGGGTGAGACTGCAGTTTCTGTTGTTTAAGGTGGTTGCATGTCAGAACAACGCATGCCTTTACCACACATGCCATTACTCTGCAGTTGTTACTACACATTCCTTTACCACACATATCGTTATAACGACATGCCTTAGGCAAAGCGCTGAAATTTGGAGTGGTATAATCTACTATTCCAACTCGAGTTTGCGCAGCATTAGTGAAAGCGTTGGACTTAAAGTCCAATGCTGCTTTCCCTAAGGCATGTTATTTAATGATGGTTCAGCCATCGTGGTAAAGGCTGTTTCCTGTTGAAGGACATTTTTAGGCTGGGCCTCTCATTTTATCTGTTTTTAATTACTGCGTTAGGAAGGCTAATTGCAGGTGGGTGCAGAGATCTTGCACCTTATTTTAGCCTTGTATTGGATAGTCATGCTTACAGTCCATGCCATTGCTACCTGCTGTGGGAGCTGTCACTTTGCATAATGTCTGTTTGAGGAACAGCCAAAAAAGTACATGTGGAAGAAAACCACCCCAAACCAGTTCTGAAACCTTAGAAACTTTCTCATCATCCCTCATCTGGAAAATGTGTTTAAAAGTGGCACCTAAACCACTCCTACTTTGTTCCACTTTCTTCATGACCAAGGAAAGGTATTCTCCACAGAGTACCCAAGGGGTGCTGTGTGACTAGGCCTTTTGCCTGCCTGTCAGCCTATCTCCCAGAGTGAGGGGACATCATGTGAAGTCTGCACTTTCTGCTGGGGTACTGAGAAGCTGCCCAAAGTGATTAGATGCCTGTCTTCCAGCAGAGAGGAAGAGTGTGCCTGACCCGCAGGAGGAGAGATTATCTAGGAGGAGAGGCCAAGTGTTTTCCCAGCATGGGGGAGAACCCAGAGAAATCTGACTACCAGAAAGAGCAAAACTAGAAGTTACCCATGATGGGAGATTGTCCCCTGGTTTTTCTGAGCAGCTCCCATTTGAATTGCACTTAGACTTCTGCAAGAAAAAGTATCACTGTGTAAACTGACAATCATTCATTCAATAACTTTATTTCGGTCACAAAAGTACAGAGATAAAATACATGCAGTACAGAAACACGAATAAATAGTATACGACAATACAAAGACAATCATAATCATATATATACACTTGATTTCACAAGTTAAAACTATATCTATACATCCCATCATAAAATCAGATTAAACATTCAACGCAGTTATTGATGCTAAAAATGTATACAGATATTTTAATCATTCAATTGTTTGGGTAAGAAAAGTACTACGTTTATGCCACATCCCGTGCAAAAAGCGGGAAACGGCAAAAACGATGGGTGGATACGTGTCGTACCTTAGTGTTCTACAAGCTAAACGACAATGTCTAAAACCAAGGTTTCTGCAGATGGGTACCACCCAGTATTTGCGTACAGCCAGATAAGCAGGGCAAAAGAACAAGACGTGAATCTCATCTTCAAGTTTATATTTGCATGCTGGGCACTCAGTATTATTTTTATTGTGCCATTTGCTGGTAAAGGATGTAAGCGGCTGAGTGCCTAACCTGAAATGCATATATAATTTCCTTGCCAAAGCTGGATAAATCGGGTCAAGGAAATCTTCTGTTTTATACTCGTCTTTTATTTGAAGAAACTGGATTGACAGTCTACCTATTGTCGAACTCGCTTGAAGAGACAGTAGGTTAAAATCCCTGTAGAGGCGAACCAGAGCAGCCCTAGTTATTTCCAAGCACGTTTCTTCTGGTGATCCCCACAGCTCGGGTAATCCAATCTTACTACTGGTTTCCTTTATGTGCATTAACCACAGAATTTTCTTGGTTCTCAAATAAGCCCAAACTTCTCTAAATTCTTTTTTATAGGCAGCTAGCTCAGGGACTGTCCCACAGTCTTCTCCAGTACATGATTGGGCGTAGTGCCACTTCCTCCTCAGTGGGGAGAGGTCCTAAGTCCAACCGAAGTGGTACTAACGGCGTGCTAACTGGGAACCCAACAGGTTCCTCATAAATGTGTGCTCTACCCTTGTGAGGTCAGTAGGCCTACGGTACCCCCAGAGCTCAGCCCCATACACCGAAGCTGCTCTAGCCTGTGTTTTGTAGATCTCAATAACAGGGGCTGCTGGCTTAAATTCGGAGGCTCTGTGCATTTTCAATATCCCGCCCGCCATTTGAGTTAACTTTAGAGCGGCCTTTGCTAGGTGCGTATCCCAGTCCAGATGTTCCACAAGGATTATACCTAGGTACTCAAAAGTTTTCACTCGCTCCAAGAGTGTACCGTTCAATACTGGATTTGGCCGGGACTGCCTGGGAGGATTGAAAATCATAAACTTGGTTTTAGATAAGTTTATCTCCAAACCTCTCAGTGCACAGAAATTAGCAAAGCCATCCAAGGTGCGTTGGATACCCATTGATGTCTTGGACAAAAGCAAAGTGTCATCCGCGAACATCAATGCGGGCACCCGACCTGAAACTAACCTCGGGGCATCGATGTCCTTGATGCCAAGTAGATGATCTATAAGCCCATTAATATACAAGCTAAATAGGGTGGGTGCCAAGACGCACCCCCTTTTTCACTGGGAAGCTGGCTGATAGTTCTCCAAGCTCTCCGCATCTCACTTTTGCATATGTTTCAGTATGAAGCCGTATTAGAACATCCAAAAGATATGGTGGAATACCAAGATCTAGAAGTACACTCCACAGTTTTTCCCTAGGGACCAGATCGAACGCAGACCTCAGGTCAACAAAGATGAGGTAGAGGCTGCCACCCTCCACACTCACCGTCTTCCAATCCAAGACCTGAAGTCTGAATATCTGGTCGATGGTTGAAGTACTCATTACAAAGCCTGCATGGAAAGGGCTTAAGATCTAATTTTCCTCAATCCAGGCCTTGATTCTTTCTAGAATAATACGTCCCATTAACTTTTGGGTGATATCTATTAGGCTAATAGGCCTATAATTAGATGGCAGTAGGGGACAGCCTTTTTTATGGATAGGTACTATTTCGACCCCACGCCAGGAGTCCGGCGGGTCCATGCACTTTAGAATAGAGTTAAACATAACACATAAATAAGGGGTCCATATTTTTGGTTCTGACCGAAATAGGTCCCCTGGAAGCTTATCTAGGCCGGGAGCCTTATTAGGCAATAGCTTAGTGATAGCAAGTTCAACCTCGACAGAAGTTATATCCCTTACCGACACCAATCGATGCTCATGACGGAGGCATGTATTTGATGTTAGTGGGTCCTCCCAAGCCCCACCAATCGATGCTCATGGTGGAGGCTTGAGTTTGGGGGTGGTGGTTGATCATTGCCCGAATGTGCGTATAGGGTTTCAAAGTGGGCTTCCCACACTGCTGGCGCTATGTTGGATTCTATCGCCAGCAATGATGATGATCTGCCCTCCTTCCCCCTTGCGCTAACTATTTCCCAGAAAGATTTTGAATCCTTGCGCACAAGGGCTGTTCGAAGATCTTCCCATCTGTTGGTTTCCCAGTCTTTCTTCTCAGATTGAATAACCTGTTTGTACTTCAGCCGAAGTTGTTTAATCTTGGGCTTATCCCTAGCCTTAACAGCAATCAACAAATCTGTTTTGGCTTTACGACAAGTAGCATTGAACCAGGGATGATCTGGGTCCGATTTTACCTTTCTGCTTCCTTCCGGATAGAACACCCCAAACAGCTTGGTGGTCAACTGTTCGTGTATTTCTGTCGGCCTAGCATCCATGCCTACCTATATACCAGATAATCCAACCTCTGGTGGGATCTGAGATTCAGGAATATGCCAATACTGGTTCTCATCATCTAGGTCATCAGCGCATGCACTGATTAGAGGCTCAAACTGGCAATTGAAATCGCCCGCTATAATTAAGATGATTTCAGGGTCAAAAGTTAGTATATATTCTCTCAATTGGTCGATGACTCTAGATTCCTGTCCACACTGTGTTGCCCTTGAATAAATATTAATTAGGGCAATTTGTTTTGTTGAGTGGGAGAGTTAGGAGAACACATTGTATTTCCAGAGAGTTAGTTTGTAACTGCTCTGCTTTGGCACCCAGGTGCGTACCCAACCAGATGCTCAGTACCCCCAACGGTCTACCCCTGCCCTTCGTTGTGGCCAATATGCTAACGGTGGCGAAACCTCTCCTTTGGTTATATTCCAGAGCCCACGTCTCCTGATTTAGGCAGATATCATGCTTCTCTACAAACAAGCCCCAATCTGGGCAAAATAGTTTGTTCTTGATCCCCGCTAGGTTCCAGGAGAGAATTTTAATGTTACTATTTTCCTCTCACACTCGAGATTTATTTTCAACCATAATACATCTGACATCCCCCACTAATAAGTTATCAATAAACATCCCCGCCCTCCCAGGATTAAGACCTTCTTCATTTTTCTCTCTATCATGGCACCTTACCATTGCTGTAATGGCTCCCCTACTACCTACACCCTCTTGTGTTACCAAAGGAGGGACACCCACGGATGTACCATCAGGCTTTTCCCTGCAGCTTGCCCTAACATTATCCGAGATTGCCTCTAAAGTACTGTCACTCCCCTCTATTCTTGGCAGGGCGATGGGGCATTCAACACCCACCTTACCTTCCCTGGTTACTAGTAAAACCGTATCATTGACCTTATAGGATGGGCACAGACTACTCCTCAACCGTCAGTCTACTTGGTCCAAAACAGTAAATCTATTGCTGTGGCAAAACCTTACCAGCGCAGGGGGGTGATTTTTGGCTCCATTCCAGTTAGCATACCCTGCCTGGGCACTGCAACCCAGATTCTCCCCTTCCCCCCCAGAGCTGTGCTCTACTAGTGAAATTAGGATTAGGATTTGTGGTAATGGCAGGATAGAAATATGTTAGGGGAAATGATTGGATTTGCGTTGCAGAGCATTCTGGAGCCCAGTTACAAATATGTTCCACGGCCCATCTATTCCTAAAATTAATAACAACGCAATCACCCTGGATAGTTTTTACCCAATGCCCCACCCAGTCCGCCCGTCCAGCAAAAAGAATTTCACTAGATACCTGGTTTGGAAGTGGCCTATTGTGATGAGTGCATTTGTTTTTAAGCTCACTATAGCCTAATTTTTCCCCAGCCTCAAAACAGGGACCCCTGTGAGTACCACCATATACGGTATAGACTCGGGAGGGAGATCTATACATGGTAGTGCTATCCTAGATACGTCATAAGCCATAGTGTTGGTGGACAGATTTTTTTGTTTCTCTATCCCTCTATCCCCCCATTCTCAACACTTCTATTTACTAACTGATCATTAGTCACAACAGTGTTGCTAGATTGAGTTGGAGGCTCAACAGGTATTACAATTGGGGCAAGTGGAACAGCTACATCTGCATTTGTTGCAACTGCATTTGTTTGCCCAGGCAACCCCTCTGAGTTCCCAGCACCGCCTTCAACCCGCATACCACCATCTGCCTGTATGGGGACAAACAATAGTTCTAAATGCGATAGTCTGTCTTCGATTGAATTTAAGTCTATCATAGATAGGGAGACATGTCTTTGTAAATATAGTTTCCAGTTTGACCCAAAAGTCTTCTCCAAACTCAATAGAGGAAACATCTCCAATACTTGGTGTAGCCACAGTCACATGTTCAATAGGCTGGGGTGCAGCAGGGCTAGGCACAGTTCTTATCAGCGAACTTACCCCCGTATTACTACATTTTTGAATTTTCTCCTTTCTATTTTTCGGTATAGCCCCTCCATGCTTCCTTTTAGCTGATTAGTCTGATCTGGAATGGTGAGCTCCCATTTTAGACCTGGATGCGGACCGTGTTTGCAATCTCAGTACTGGTGGTCCAGGGCGCTCGTCATTTCGCGATGAAGCACATAGGCCAATTGATACAATATCTGTATTGATGGGGCTATCGGGCAACCCACCAGCAGCCTCACATAGCTGGCTTCCCTCACCGGTTTCACCCGAAAGTACGGCATCAGTAGATGGTTGTTGAACTGGCGATGGCACATGGGCCAGCAAACCCATAGACGACCGTTTATCAAAAGCGGGCTCCATTGAGAGCCTCTTTTGGGTCATTTCAATTTCGTGTGCCAACACAGAGGATGCCCTGATTAAAAACTGGTCCAATTTGCCGACAATAGACCCACCTGGCAGGGACTTCCTACCATTTCCCAACTTGGTAGTAGACATTGTTTCAACTAGTTAGACTTAGAATGATGACTTTGGCTGCTCCACTAGTCAGTAGCAACAAAATTACAGACGAAAAAGAAAATACAAAGGCGGTCTAATAATGTAACCTGTGAGCTCTAAGCACAAATCAAAGGTTGTCAAATAAATTAAAGGGAGTGGCCTCATCCCGTCCTCAACTGGGCTCAAACGGGCTCAAACGGGCCCGCCCTTGGCCCGGGCTTCGCCCGGCATGCACACGCGCGTCCCACGCTGCGGTGGAGAGGCAGCGCTAAATAGCGCGATGGTGGCGCCTCCCCCTCTCAAGCAGCAGCAGCTGGGAACTGGAGCAGGGGCTTCTGGGGCTTGTAGCCACCCCCGCCTGGCGGGGGCAATCCGCTCGCCATCCTCAGCTAAATGATCCCCCGCCATATTAGTATGGCGGGGGGACTGCGGCGGACGGAAAGACCGTCCGCCGCTTTTCCAGCCCCGGCCGCTTTGCGACCGGGGCGGAAAAGGCTCAATATGGTGGCGGTGTCTATTAGACAACGCCAGACATATTAGCATTGGCTGTTTGAGATGCCTTTCTGTGGCGGCCACGGAAAGGCATGTGGTCTTCACTTTTGGGGCCTCTGCGGGCCCCCAGAGTGAAGGAGAGGTGGGGGGTGCACAGGGGGGGGTACCCCCCTGCATTTACATAAACAAAGCGGCAGGCACCGCAAGGTGTCTGCCGCTTTGTTTATGTAAATGCGTCACATGCATTTTTAGCATTGTGGCGGACAATGCTAAAAATGCAGGATGCGCCCGTCACAGTGGCGGTCGCATCCTAATACCCCCCATGGGAATTCCGCCCTTATGGCGGGCGGTCCAAGTCACCGATGGGATGGCGGGCGGACTAAGTCCGCTCGCCATCCTACTGACCCCCCAAGTGTGGAAATGCACTTGACCCAGTTTGCTTAGCCAGAGTAGGAGAGTCCCTAGGACATCATTGGCAAACAACATCAACCATCACAGTTGAGGCCCAAAACTCAACACTTGCCTTGGGTCCCTCCAAACAGGGTCTGATGCACACATTTACAGTCTATCTGAAGGACATAAACTGCACACCAAACTGCATTTTAAGCAGACTATTCCTGTCACAGGCTGTGCTATCAATTCACTTCCTCATCTAGTAATAGTGGTGAGATGGATCAGATATCACTGACTGGATGTGGAGTGAACATGGCATAAATGATTCCGATCTTTCTTTTTTCAGAGAGAAATATGGGCAGACATCTGGCTGCGATCTATACCACATATATTCATAAAAAGTGCTACACCTGTATCCACCAGGGAACCTTGGTATTGCACTGTAAATGCATTTATATAGCTCTTCATATCCACGATCAAGCACTGAGGCAAATTGGTGGAAGTACTGAAATAGACATTTAAGAAAGGTTTCATAGGGGTAATCATTTAACATCAACACATTTATTTATACATGACAATCCCTTAAGTAATTTACCACTATAAGTCCCTTTTAACACTTAGCTCCTACAGCCAATATATAGAAAACATATAGAACAGTGGCTCTTATTGGATGCAATCAAATCTCAGAGGATCTATGACTGTTTATATGGCAGAAAAGTTCAAGGTTGATGGATTTATGCTTTGTTAATGTGTACGTTGGCCGTGTAGGACCTTGGTGTTAAGGCTTTCTTTCATATTTCTTGTACTTGAGCTTGAGCTTGCTCCAGCAGCTTTATGTGTACATTGTATAGTATGGTAATCTTTGTTTTGGCATGCCATACCTAGACTTTCCTGTTTTCAGTTTCTATTTTTGGTAAATTCTGGTGTTTTTTTTCAGTGTTTTCTAGTGATTTCAATACCTTAAAAAACAATGGTTATCAGTGGTTACACATTTTCGTGCCATTAAAAACAACAGAAACAGGGGTTTTCCAATGTTTATAGAACGTTTTGCTTTTATTATTGCTTCCTTTCTGCAATGACAGTGAATGGTATATAGGCAGTGTACTACAGTGTTGATGGGGTCCAAACACATTTTTACAAATCAAACTTATTGTAGTACAACATACAAAACTTCTTTAGTGAGTCTTTGATCATGCACACTCGCTCTTTCCTTCCCATGGAAACTGTCATCTGTGTAAAGGCCATCTCAACATTGCCAATTGAGACGGGCAACGTCAAATCAGCCAGTTCACAAATTGCTAACTCTGCCACTGACATAGCTTTCCATGCCAAAACTGGTGCACCTGAAGATTATGATTCTCTGGGACATGTGCTGCAACAAATGCAATAAATAGGGCGTATATGCACTCAGATTTATTAAAGCAGTCAAAAATGAAGCAGCACTTATCAAGGTCCGGAGAAAATTCACCCTTACTGAAGGGATCTAGAACTTGTGCAGATTAGTAGAATGAGCTATGGGATGAGTCACAGAGTATTGGTAGAGAATATAATGAGAGTGGTATAGGGTAGTGTGTTGGAGATGCTGAATTAGGAGTAAAGAAAGAAATATAAAGATACATAGGATTATGGAAGGTATATATGTGTAAGGAAGGTAATATATCTTCTCTATAGTTTGTTCACTGGGCTCTTTAGGGCAAAGAGAGGCTGGGGCTACCTGATTAAGGTAGCTTTTTAAGAAATTAGTGTGGGTGCAGAACTGTCTGTGCAGAAAATCAGTCAGTTACTGGGGTCAAAATTTCTCACACTGCAAGCAGGAATGCCAACCCAGTACCAAGTAAGGAAGCAAAGACTCCATAATGTTGCAGATGTGCCAATGATTGACAGTCTGCATCTGCTAAAACAGGGGTGTCCACCACAGGCTGAGAAGGCCAAATCACAGTCAGAACTTCAAGACCTCCTGCCAAGCTGATCCGACTAATTTGCATTGATACTGACCCAAAAATTAGGTTACTCCCGCTCTGAGCTTTTCTGCAGCACCAAATCCAATTCAGCTGGAATTGGTGTAGAAGGTTTCTCGCCTTGCGAAGCGCTCTTCGATTACAGCCTGCACCCTTGCCCCACTGGAAGAATACAAGGTCCAAAGAAGTGACTATGGGCCAGATGCAGGACCCGTTTTTGCATGGCCCATGAGGTTTTTGTATGCGCAAACGGATCACAAACCCGTTTGCGCATGCAAAAACCTCATGGGCCATGTACAAAGCTTATTTAGGGAGTCACAAATTATTTGCGACTCGCTAAATAGGTTAGCGAGTCGCTAACCTATTTATTAGGAAGGGGCGTTCCCTTCCTAAGAGCGACCGCAAAGCCATGTACCAATGTGTTGTGACCGCAATTGCGGTCGCTTAAGCATTTGCAAATTCCCACCCTCTTCAAGAGGGTGGTAATGGAGGGGATCCCCAGGGGACCCCTTCCCATTTGTGACAGACTCTCAAAATATTTTTTAAGGGCAGGCAGTGGTCTCAGGGACCACTATCTGCCCTTATAAAATGTAACAAAAACGTTTCATTAAAAAAAAAAAAATAATGAATACCGGAAAACAGGCTGCATTTAAAAAAAAAAAAAAAAAGCTGCTTTATTTAAAAGCAGTCCCAGACATGGTGGTCTTCTGAGCCCAGCAAGCCACCATCCCTGGGTGGGACTGTCATGCCCAATGGGCTCGCAAATTGCGAGAGGCTCATTAATATTCATGAGCCTTGCAATTTGCGACCCTATTGGGTATCACAAACTGTGTTTCTGACACTGTTGTACATCCCATTTTGCAATTTGCAAATTGCGAGTCACTATTGCGACACAATTTGTGAGTCGCAAAATTGTTGGTTGAAGATCTGGCCCTTTGTCCAGGGGTAGAAATCCTCACTAGCGAAGGTGCAAAAAGTATCCAACTGGCAAGGGACCTTCTTTGGGTGTGAAATTGAAATATATCTCAGGTAGAGATTTTCCACCAAATGTCAATGACTTCGCCCAGCAGCTATCCAACAACTAAGGCCCTCTTCGGCCACAACCTGTTGCCTTGCCCATTTGAGGATTTTTTACTTCCATTTCTACTCCATTGCATTCTGCTACAGCTTGTGCCTAGGTACCAGTCAAATGCAACCAGATGATCATGGTTGGCACTTAAAGCCTTTTAGTGCTATTTTCACATTTAACGTGACTCCAGTTTTCCTTATCAGATTTTTGTTGTTGTGTTGTCAGTTGTCATTTTAATTATTAAAATGTACTTTTCAAAATTGGGTTGGGCTTTTTGTGTGTAGTGTTTTGACTTTATTACTGTTTTAGTAATGCACAAATACTTTACACATTGCATCTAAATTAAGCCCATCTGCAGTGTAGTATAGCTACCAGGGCTTTGATCTCAGGATAATTTAGTGACTTTAAGGGTTTACCCTAACAAGGGTCATGGGTATTACTTGAGATGAGTACTCACCCCCTCAAAAAATATCCTAAAATATTATGGTCATATATTTATGGGGAGTCAGGATTACAAATGTATATTACTGATTAGGATTATCTGTATTGTTTCCATCACATTTCTGTTAAATAGATAAGAATGGATTTGATTTTGATTGTCCCCCATAGCGCCTCGGATCCTAATATCATTTAGAAACACAGAGTGCTTCAATGGCTTGCTGGGGATAGTCAGAGCTAGATAAATAAAATTTACAGTTGAACCAAATGGCTTGAACAAAAAATTGCATTTCGTTTAACAGAACCTTTAAGGAAGACATTGGTCTTTTGTGTATATGCATTACATGGAGTATGCTTTCTCAGTGTGGTTGTGTGATTTGAAAATAGATATTTGTGACATAGGATAAAATAGTGCTGTGGTAACAAGCATTTGCGTAATTGACAATCTGTGAACATTGGGATGGAAAAATGTATTACTGGCAATGCAAATCATTACCGAAGTGTTTTAATTGGGTGGAATCTTAAATTCTGTAGGAAGGTTTATTACACATGCATATTGATGTTTTGCAGTAGAAAAAACACACAACTGATTTAGCTTTTTTTGCTGCACATATGAATATATCGAAAAATGCTAATAAAAATATGTAGTATCTCAAACTTGAACACATCTGCCTAAAAGCACGCATGCTCACTGCTTTCATTTATTCGGTATTGAATTATTATTATTATGCGTTCTTATATAGCGCTCGATTACCCGTAGGCATCTCGGCGCTTGCCTTGGGAACCCGTCCTGGCTTTTTCCCTGTGAGATACCCGTACTGGGCGTCCCCAAGGTGAAAGCCAGGCATCCCGCCGTGGGGGGGCTGTAGTGGAGATTAAGCAGGCTAATGCCCAGAGCTGCAGAGTGTGAACCCGTGATTCGAGTAGGCACCGAAACGAGAATTATCGAGTCCGTGGATATTTGGGCTCAAGACCCTGCCGCGTCGGGAATTGAACCCTGGTCCCGGGTCTGACCTCTGCTTCAGGGTCTACCTCCTCTAACCAGTGAGCCACACTTCTCCAGAGTGCCTCTGTTATATCTTAAGGTTTATATGTATATGTAAATCAGCCCAGGTCCTCCTAGCTGCTCAGCCAGAGTGAGAGATGGTGTTGGAATGTTGGTGTGGTTGTGATGAATGGAATGCCTGGGTGCCTGTGTGGATGAGTGGTGACAGTTGGAGATGGCTGAGCAGATAGGCAGGCTTCTTCTGGTGGGGCTGGCATAGGAGATATGGGAGCTGGGTTAAGAGCTGTTACATGGCTGATCCTTGTTTGATACCACTTGACATGGATTAATAAAGAAGACTTTAAGAACTTACAACCTGGCTACCAGTGTCTTCATGTACAAAGTACTACATATTTTTGGCGACGAGGATGGGATCTGGACCCAAGCGTACATATGGATTGAACAGAAATCCAGAGACTACAAAGAAACCATTGTAACCAGCGCAACTACAAAGAAAAAAGATGGAAAAATACATGAAGCAGAATGGAGTTAAAGGCAAGCCAGCCCCACCAGTGTCCTGTCATCGGACGGCTCCAACCTGCATCCTGCCTGATCTTGCTCCATGGACTTGACCACAGGTATGGTCTGTATGTTAGGGTATGAATGTACTGACGTTCACCCTACCACTTCCCTTTGAAACTGCTGTATGGATGTATCCACTGCGCAAGGGAACTGTGGCTGTTCAAGATATGAGTTATGGTCTAACTCAGTGAATGTATCTTATGCCAAGTTTGGTGTCTTCATTACGCATGGAAAGCTGTAATTACATTTGATGTGTCAGTCAGCTTGGAAATATTGCTTTGTATAAGGATCTGTGAGTTGGAGTAGTAGTCACTACAGCCAGATTTGGTGTTCCAGCCACAGCGTTTTCTTCAAGAGATTTCAGTGAGTGGAGGTGTTGTCACAGCCCGTTTTGGTAACACTCCATTGGTCTTACAAAAAAGGATTGGTGTGCATGTGGTGTAATGCATACCACTGCCACGTGTGGGTGATCCAGCCACTGCTACTTCTCTGGATTAAGATGTCACTGCTAACTGCGAGGAGTAGCTGCACAGAAGGAGATTTCCTCTGTAATCTATTTTTATTTCAGGTATGTTAGTATTCCTGCCAATGTGAGGACGTCCTAAGAGCCACACTGGTTTCGTGTTGTTGTGTTCATCGGTCACTTCTGAAACACTGCGCTTTGTGGTACTTTACTGGCAATGTGTTTGCTGTGCCGGCTGATTAAATATTCACTCGTGTTGCCTACAATGAAGCCTGTCTTCTGTGTGACCCGTCTGGCACACTGTTGTTCCGCTCGCTATTTATTTTTAAAGCGATTGAGCCTTGGAAAGTATTTGCCAAATACTTTCACGTTATCTATACTACTATTATAAAGAGAGAACTTGCACCTTTTGGCAAGGTAATCTCGGGAACCACAGCGCCAATCTACACACCCGATACATCTTTGAAAATGTCAGGGTGTGTAGATGGACATAGGCTATATAAATTTAAAAAAAAAAGCAAAATAAAAAAATTAATTTACAAAACAAAGTAGTCCCCTGAAAGTAGCGCCGGCCGGGACCTAGCGCTGGCCACGACGCGACGTGCGTCATGACGAAGGAGGAGAGGCGGCGTCATGGAGGAGCGGTGGTGCAGACAGGACAGTCGGAAGAAAAGGGTAAATACCAAGCGAGGGAAAGGTCAGGCTTCTCAGAATGTGTCTCTCTGGCCTCTTCATATTCTCGGCTACAATATGTGATGCGAGTTTCAGAGGGGCTTTCCGCGTGCCCTAGGGATGTAACATTCACGGGTGAGACGAGGTTGTCTGCCCTGATCCAGAGAGAAAATATGGTCAATGCCTCGGGGGATGCAGCGCATTCAGCTTCTGAGCGCTGTAGTGGGAATCAAAACTCACTTTTATGCGGCTGAACACGGGGACGTATAGGCAATGCGAAGGCGAGTGCATGAACAGAGAGCGGCACCTCCATATTTTTAATGGAGAAAACGAAGTATTTTGCAGAAAAATGAAGATATCTCAGAAAAACTGTGCTACGATGCAAGGAGGAAGACGGGCTGCTCTGTTTTAAAATGTCGATTGTTTATTCCAGGATGTAATCCTACATTCCACATAAGAACACATTGTGTGATCCTGAGCATGTAACCTGTTATCCCTGTGTCCTGGTTCCCATGATACCTACAAAGGTTGGGATTGCTTAAAACCGGCTAACCGATGGTGTGGAGCTCTATAAAAGTAAATGAGTAAGGGAGACGGGCTGTTTTTGAGGTCATGTTTCTAGGAACAGCGAACCCAGAAGTCATTATAAATAAAATAGCTCACTGTCCCCAGAGCACAATGAGCCATATGAAGACTTTTTGAAGGGGATACTGAGGCTGGAGGCGGGGGGGGGGGAGGCCGGGTGCACCGCTCGACAACATGCTTCCCCAGCCACCTTCTGGCCCCGGGCTACAAATGCAGCCCCCAGCCCCCTTCTGCCCCAGGCAACGCTGGGACGGGCTGCTAGTTTATTTGATAATTCTCTGGCAAAAGAAGGGGAAACTCGTCTTGTGCATTGACTGAGGTGTGGTGAGTTTGTTTGAATTATTGTGGTACGTTCTACAAATTGCTGCCTGTCTTTGACCAACTGTTTCCTTCTAGTAAAAATTTCAAATTTATGTGCGCGTGCCACTCACCTTTGTGTTGATGTTGCGCGAGGCTCCAGTCTGAACTTCGATAACTTGGATTCCAGTGCGGAGCTCTGTTGTTGGACGCATTCAAGCTTCGGCGTGCGGTGAGCCATCCAGCTTACCGCCAAGTACGTGCTGCCATCTTTAGGATACTAAAGGCAAGCATGTTTATAGTGTTTTTCCAGCAACTCAGTACGAGGTCTAGGAGCGACTCTCTTCATTTTCCTATTGCCGACTTCTTCTTAAATAATTTTTATGGAGTCCTCTGTCGTCGCTGTGCTCCAGTTAGGTGCACATGCTGTGTACAAGAATGGTATGAGTCACCAAGGCGGAAGCATTTTCAACCTGGGTAAATGTCATGGTACATGAAGGTACTCTGTGCACAGTTCTTGAGCAGACATTCAATTCTTCACGTTGACACAAATGCTTCAATTTATGGGGTTGCCAGGTTTTGGGCACTGTGATTGCCTGAAGCTTGTTACGTATAGCACTATTTGTCCTTTTTAAATATAATTGCAGCAAATAGTATTGGGAGAATTGGTTAATTTTTCATGGTGTGGGTGGATCTGCCTACGATGTTATACAGGAAAAATAATAGCACTTTGTTTTTAGTTTTCCTAGGTCTGTCACAGGTTATTTCTGTGTGGGATACTGTTTAGCTATGTTCCACTGTTTATGGCATTGTATTTGTATGACCTATGGAATGTTTTCTTGATTCGTGAAACCACAGTTATCTTTCTCTAGATTTGGGTGGCCCACACATCTTAGTGGGTGGTTATCACAATTTAATCATTTACATGAGGGATGGGTTTAGGCTTTAGTCCCATTACAGTTCTATCCCTTACTTGAGGGTGGTTCTTTGGTGTCATGTTCAATGTGTTGGTAAGTCGCCTTGCGCTGCGCGTCTTATATGTTTGTAAGTGTGTAAGTCGCCCTGCGCTTCACATGTTGTCCTGTGTAAGTCGCCCTGTGCTTCAGATTTTGTTGTGTGTAAGTCGCCCTGCGCCTCACATGTTGTCCTGTGTAAGTCGTCCTGCGCTTCAGGTGTTGTTGTGTGTAAGCCGCCCTGTGCATCACATGTTGTCCTGTGTAAGTCGCCCCGCGCTTCCGATGTCGTCGTGTGTAAGTTGCCCTGCGCCTTACTGTGTGTACCCTCTATGTGGTCCATATTGTGGTACACGTGTATTTGTAGTGTTGGTTCACCCTTGTTGTCTGTTTCTGGCCTCGGGTGTTTGTCGTGGTGTGTGTGCACCTTTCACTACAATATTTTCTTTTGTAATTTTGGGAAAGGATGGGGTTATTGCTAGTTGAAATAGGTAAAATATGTGCTGTTTAACATAAACAGCATCCCTCTAGGGCACACGCAGTTCTCCTCTTATGTAAAAAAGGATTCCAACTTAAATTCCATGTGAATATTCAATTGAATTTTATTGCTTCATTCATTGTTTGAAAATTCATTTCTTCATATTTAATTCTTTAACCATAGTGTTCAAAATAGCATCATACAGATTCCATTCTCCTATGCATTTCGGGCATTGGAGCCCTTCCTCAGGGAGAGGCACTAGAACAATTCAAAAAAGCAAAAATCAACAAAAAACACATGTAACACTGTAATACATGATTATAGTTGTCTCTAATAATATCATAATATCAGTCCAGTGACGAATTAGCACAGTGATGAATAAGCATGCTCAGCATAGAGTGCATATGTGAAAAATATATGAGAAGGGGTGTCTAAGTGTAACCGTTATGCCCGCAAACTGGAAACGCTAGCCGACATTACTCACAAGAATCTGATGTCTACCAACACGGGTAAACCTGCAAGAATCAACGGAAAAACTGGGTTACAACGTAACTCACGTTAGCTCCATAACCACCAATTTAACTATCGTTATCACACATTACAGAAACTAACCTTCACACGCGGTCGATCGCCGCTTCACAATACTCCAGTTACAATGAACTCAGCTCCCACTACGGTTGGAAAATACGAGCGTCCTAGCGCTCTTCCGTGTTTTAAACTATGCTCTATTCTTATTGGACGTGACTGCGGTCACGTGACCGCCTACAAACGACCCATAAACTACAAACAGAAGAGTAGAAAGACTGTCATGAAAACAAAATGAAATGAAACAGAAATCACACCGATTACGTCAATGAAAAATGAAAAATTTAAAACCGAATCTATATGTGTGAAGTGATGTGGAAGGCTGAACATGTGTTTAAATGTGTAATTATCATTGGAACCATTATAAATATCACAGGCATTCACAAAACAGTAGCAGGGGGGAATATGACTTAAGAAAGTCGTTGCATCTTAAATTTGGTAATGATTATAAATTGTAAATAACAAGAGAGTTCAATTCGATCATTGAGCCCATTTGGCTTGCTGGAACAAAGTCTGTGGATCCAAACATTTTCTCGTTGAAGCAAGAATCTGTTATTGTCTCTATTTTCTTGCTTTTCTATGCATTCCAATATCATGAATTTTAATTGGCAAATATTATGCTGTGCTTCCATAAAGTGTGCAGCAATTGAAGATTTTATATTGTGAGTCCGAATATTTGATTAATGCTCAGTGAGTCTCACCTTGATTTTTCTTTCGGTTTTTCCCACATAAATCTTGCCACAGGGACATTTGAGTAAATAGATTACATTAGATGTATCACAAGTAGCTGACACTTTTAGTTTGATTTCATGCCCTTTCATAGGGTGGTTTATAACATTACCTTTGATTAAATTATTGCAATTTCCACAATTCATGCAAGGTCTTGTCCCTTTGTATGTCTGTTTCATTGGTTCCTTTTGTTTTAGAATTTCTCCCACATTACTTCCTCGAGTGTATGCAAAAAGAGGTGGCTTATTGAAGATACCATTGAAATCCACTTCTAAATCCAAAATACGCCAGTGTCGAAGTATGCTTTTTTTTAAAAGTCTTACTCAAAGTTGAATATTTGGACACTGCCACTATTCTGTCTTCATTCTTTTTTTGACGTTCTTTCAATAGTTCTGTTCGTCTAGTCTCTTGTGCTTTCTTTTTGGCATTACAAATGATTTCTTGCGGATAGCCTCTAGCTGAGAATCTGTTGCCCATTTCTTCTATTCTTTGTTTTGCTTTTGTTTCGTTGGAAGTTATGCGTTTGACTCTTGCCATTTGAGAGAATGGCAAGTGCTGTTTTAGGGACATTTGGTGGAAACTTGCAAAATGTAAGGTGTTGTTTCTGTCCGTTGGTTTCCGATATATGTCGGTTTCAAAGCCATTTTCTGTGATTGTAACCTCTACATCCAAAAATGTAATACTCTTTTCTGATATTTCCCATGTAAATTGGATTCTTTCATCAATTTGATTTAGCATCATTAATGCTGATTGTAATTTTTCTTTGGTGTTCTTCCAAATTATAAACATGTCATCCATGTATCTGATAATCATTTTTGAGTTTTCACGCCATTCATTGTTGGATAAGATATTGTCATTTTCGTACTGCATCATGAAGATGTTGGCATATGCCGGTGCAGCAGAATTACCCATAGACGTACCTACGAGCTGTTGGTACCATGTATTGTCATGTTTAAAATAGCTGTGATAGAGTGTGAATAACATCAGCTCCATTAGGAAAGTTTTCATTGAGGTTTCGAATTCAGTGTTCAAAATGGCCTGTTCTACTGCTTCTATACCAAGAGAGTGTGGAATTGAGGTGTAGAGGGATACCACATCTGCTGTACATAAGATCAACGTTTCCTCAGGTTCTATTTCCAACAATTGCAATTTCAATAAAAAGTCCTTGGTGTCTTTCACGTATGTGGTCATGCTTTTAACAGTAGGTTGTAGATATCTATCTAACAGCTGGCCCAAAGGTTCATGTAGACTTCCACATATAGAGACAATAGGTCGAAGAGGTGGATCATACATGTTTTTATGTATCTTTGGAGTCATATACAAAACTGGACTTTTTGGATGTTCCTTAAGCAAAAATCTTTTTGTTTTGTCATTAATCGTTCCTGCTTCAAAAGCTCTTTCGATTATTTCTCTTAAGGTTTTCATGTATTCCAAAGTTGGATTTCCTTCCAATTTAGCATACGTGTTACAATCTGATATGTGTTCTAAAACCTTATTGGTATACATGGTTTTATTCATTATAACTAATGCTCCACCTTTATCAGCTTTGGTGCAAATGATAGACTCGTTATTTGCCAGCTTCCTCAGAGTATCCAAATCCTTCTGTATGATGTTTTTCTTGGCTTGTCTCCTTGGGTTTATTCTTGAAATATCTTGTTTGACAAGTTTTTCAAACAGGTCAAGCATTTTATGACTCACCGGTGATTGGAAAGTGCTGGTTGGCCTAAGGCCCATGAGTTGGTCTGTTTCTCCTTTGTCTGATTTTGGTAGAACGTTATCAAAGAAATGTCTCAATTTGAGTTTCCGCATGAGTTTAAAAAAACTCACTTCTAGTTCAAGTTGATCTGAGTTTGTGGTTGGTACAAATGAAGTTCCTTTTTGAAGTAGATTCATTTCATGATTGGTTAAGCTAAGGTCTGAGATGTTAATAACCAGCTGGTTTAAGTCTGTGTTTTCTTTTTGTCTTTCTTGGGTACCGTCGTACTTCTTGTGTTGGGATGCCCTATTTCCTTTTCCTTTGCCCCTCCTGGGTCTCCTGTGGGTGGCTGGCCCTGTTCTAAAAAAGATCAACTTGCTGTAGCAATAGTTGATTCCTGTGTAGTAGATGCCAGTTGAGTTCTATCCGGTTGTCTGCGTTGAGTTGTATCACTAGCTGAAGAAGCTGTATCTGTTTGTTGCGTGTATGGGCGATTCCTCCTCTTTTGGGCATACACTTCAGCCCATGTATAAACTTCGCCAAGTTTATAATCAAGGGTGTCCCTCTTGAATTTTTCTAATTTTTCGATCATTAATTTCTCGTGTATGCTTAGTGATTTGGTTGTTTATATCCTCAAGTATTTTACTCCAGATTCCTGAGGAAGGGCTCCAATGCCCGAAATGCATAGGAGAATGGAATCTGTATGATGCTATTTTGAACACTATGGTTAAAGAATTAAATATGAAGAAATGAATTTTCAAACAATGAATGAAGCAATAAAATTCAATTGAATATTCACATGGAATTTAAGTTGGAATCCTTTTTTACATAAGAGGAGAACTGCGTGTGCCCTAGAGGGATGCTGTTTATGTTAAACAGCACATATTTTACCTAGTTTTGACGCCAATGGTCGGAAGACGTCTCCTTTAGGAGCACCCAAAAACAAGAACATTTTCAGATTAAAAGCTGAGATAAACCAATTCAAAAAGGGCGGTGCACCTACTATGCAATTTTGCTGATTCACAATACCACTATTCCGCCTAGCTCGATAGGTTGCACGCCAAAAAAACAAAAATACTCCACAAAAGAAAATGAGCAACATTGCATATGATGACATTGCAAAAAGTACAGAGGCAAGAGCCGATACTTTCGCCTTTAAGGAGGATGAAGCCACTAGAATATATGCTTTAATACAAGAAGAGATTTCACAGACATCCACAACTCACAGCAAAGAACAATATATAAAACAGTTGATATACTTATCGAAGAGCCAAATTAATCAAAAATTACACGCAAGCACGTTAATCAAATATCATCGGTGCCAGAGAATCCCTAGAGGACTACGAATCGCCCTGAAACCTTCATTATGCAAAAACTCTGTACGTTTTCAAGAAAGATGGTATGCGATCCTTAATAAATGCTCGCTGGATCTCATCCTGTTAATTATTGAGGAATTTTCGGGGATTTTAGAAGAGCTCATTAAGGAGATTGAGGAGATTTCTTCAAATCTCTCGAATATGATGCCAGAGGATGACTTGAGTTAAATACTTGAGGATATAAACAACCAAATCACTAAGCATACACGAGAAATTAATGATCGAAAAATTAGAACATTCAAGAGGGACACCCTTGATTATAAACTTGGCGAAGTTTATACATGGGCTGAAGTGTATGCCCAAAAGAGGAGGAATCGCCCATACACGCAACAAACAGATACATCTTCTTCAGATAGTGATACAACTCAACGCAGACAACCGGATAGAACTCAACTGGAATCTACTACACAGGAATCAACTATTGCTACAGCAAGTTCATCTTCTTTTTTAGAACAGGGCCAGCCGCCCACAGGAGACCCAGGAGGGGCAAAGGAAAAGGAAATAGGGCATCCCAACACAAGAAGTACGACGGTACCCAAGAAAGACAAAAAGAAAACACAGACTTAAACCAGCTGGTTATTAACATCTCAGACCTTAGCTTAACCAATCATGAAATGAATCTACTTCAAAAAGGAACTTCATTTGTACCAACCACAAACTCAGATCAACTTGAACTAGAAGTGAGTTTTTTTAAACTCATGCCGAAAATCAAATTGAGACATTTCTTTGATAACGTTCTACCAAAATCAGACAAAGGAGAAACAGACCAACTCATGGGCCTTAGGCCAACCAGCACTTTCCAATCACCGGTGAGTCATAAAACGCTTGACCTGTTTGAAAAACTTGTCAAACAAGATATTTCAAGAATAAACCCAAGGAGACAAGCCAAGAAAAACATCACACAGAAGGATTTGGATACTCTGAGGAAGCTGGCAAATAACGAGTCTATCATTTGCACCAAAGCTGATAAAGGTGGAGCATTAGTTATAATGAATAAAACCATGTATACCAATAAGGTTTTAGAACACATATCAGATTGTAACACGTATGCTAAATTGGAAGGAAATCCAACTTTGGAATACATGAAAACCTTAAGAGAAATAATCGAAAGAGCTTTTGAAGCAGGAACGATTAATGACAAAACAAAAAGATTTTTGCTTAAGGAACATCCAAAAAGTCCAGTTTTGTATATGACTCCAAAGATACATAAAAACACGTATGATCCACCTCTTCGACCTATCGTCTCTACATGTGGTAGTCTACATGAACCTTTGGGCCAGCTGTTAGATAGATATCTACAACCTACTGTTAAAAGCATGACCACATACGTGCAAGACACCACAGACTTTTTATTGAAATTGCAATTGTTGGAAATAGAACCTGAGGAAACGTTGATCTTATGTACAGCAGATGTGGTATCACTCTACACCTCAATTTCACTCTCTCTTGGTATAGAAGCAGTAGAACAGGCCATTTTGAACACTGAATTAGAAACCTCAATGAAAACTTTCCTAATGGAGCTGATGTTATTCACACTCTATCACAGCTATTTTAAACATGACAATACATGGTACCAACAGCTCGTAGGTACGTCTATGGGTAATTCTGCCGCACCGGCATATGCCTACATCTTCATGATGCAGTACGAAAATGACAATATCTTATCCAACAATGAATGGCGTGAAAACTCAAAAATGATTATCAGATACATGGATGACATGTTTATAATTTGGAAGAACACCAAAGAAAAATTACAATCGGCATTAATGATGCTAAATCAAATTGATGAAAGAATCCAATTTACATGGGAAATATCAGAAAAGAGTATTACATTTTTGGATGTAGAGGTTACAATCACAGAAAATGGCTTTGAAACCGACATATATCGGAAACCAACGGACAGAAACAACACCTTACATTTTGCAAGTTTCCACCAAATGTCCCTAAAACAGCACTTGCCATTCTCTCAAATGGCAAGAGTCAAACGCATAACTTCCAACGAAACAAAAGCAAAACAAAGAATAGAAAAAATGGGCAACAGATTCTCAGCTAGAGGCTATCCGCAAGAAATCATTTGTAATGCCAAAAAGAAAGCACAAGAGACTAGACGAACAGAACTATTGAAAGAACGTCCAAAAAAGAATGAAGACAGAATAGGGGCAGTGTCCAAATATTCAACTTTGAGTAAGACTTTTAAAAAAAGCATACTTCGACACTGGCGTATTTTGGATTTAGAAGTGGATTTCAATGGTATCTTCAATAAGCCACCTCTTTTTGCATACACTCGAGGAAGTAATGTGGGAGAAATTCTAAAACAAAAGGAACCAATGAAACAGACATACAAAGGGACAAGACCTTGCATGAATTGTGGAAATTGCAATAATATAATCAAAGGTAATGTTATAAACCACCCTATGAAAGGGCATGAAATCAAACTAAAAGTGTCAGCTACTTGTGATACATCTAATGTAATCTATTTACTCAAATGTCCCTGTGGCAAGATTTATGTCGGAAAAACCGAAAGAAAAATCAAGGTGAGACTCACTGAGCATAAATCAAATATTCGGACTCACAATATAAAATCTTCAATTGCTGCACACTTTATGGAAGCACAGCATAATATTTGCCAATTAAAATTCATGATATTGGAATGCATAGAAAAGCAAGAAAATAGAGACAATAACAGATTCTTGCTTCAACGAGAAAATGTTTGGATCCACAGACTTTGTTCCACCAAGCCAAATGGGCTCAATGATCGAATTGAACTCTCTTGTTATTTATAATTTATAATCATTACCAAATTTAAGATACAACGACTTTCTTAAGTCATATTCCCCCCTGCTACTGTTTTGTGAATGCCTGTGATATTTATAATGGTTCCAATGATAATTACACATTTAAACGCATGTTCAGCCTTCCACATCACTTCACACATATAGATTCGGTTTTTAAATTTTCATTTTTCATTGACGTGATCGGTGTGATTTCTGTTTCATTTTATTTCGTTTTCATGACAGTCTTTCTACTCTTCTGTTTGTAGTTTATGGGTCGTTTGTAGGCGGTCACGTGACCGCAGTCACGTCCAATCAGAATAGAGCATAGTTTAAAACACTGAAGAGCGCTAGGACGCTCGTATTTTCCAACCGTAGTGGGAGCGGAGTTCATTGTAACTGGAGTATTGTGAAGCGGCGATCGACCGCGTGTGAAGGTTAGTTTCTGTAATGTGTGATAACGATAGTTAGATTGGTGGTTATGGAGCTAACGTGAGTTACGTTGTAACCCAGTTTTTTCCGTTGATTCTTGCAGGTTTACCCATGTTGGTAGACATCAGATTCTTGTGAGTAATGTCGGCTAGCGTTTCCAGTTTGCCGGCATAACGGTTGCACTTAGACACCCCTTCTCATATATTTTTCACATATGCACTATATGCTGAGCATGCTTATTCATCACTGTGCTAATTCGTCACTGGACTGATATTATTAGAGACAACTATAATCATGTATTACAGTGTTACCTGGGTTTTTAGTTGATTTATGCTTTTTTGAATTGTTCTAGTGCCTCTCCCTGAGGAAGGGCTCCAATGCCCGAAATGCATAGGAGAATGGAATCTGTATGATGCTATTTTGAACACTATGGTTAAAGAAGTAAATATGAAGAAATGAATTTTCAAACAATGAATGAAGCAATAAAATTCAATTGAATATTCACATGGAATTTAAGTTGGAATCCTTTTTTACATAAGAGGAGAACTGCGTGTGCCCTAGAGGGATGCTGTTTATGTTAAACAGCACATATTTTACCTAGTTTTGACGCCAATGGTCGGAAGACGTCTCCTTTAGGAGCACCCAAAAACAAGAACATTTTCAGATTAAAAGCTGAGATAAACCAATTCAAAAAGGGCGGTGCACCTACTATGCAATTTTGCTGATTCACAATACCACTATTCCGCCTAGCTCGATAGGTTGCACGCCAAAAAAACAAAAATACTCCACAAATGAAAATGAGCAACATTGCATATGATGACATTGCAAAAAGTACAGAGGCAAGAGCCGATACTTTCGCCTTTAAGGAGGATGAAGCCACTAGAATATATGCTTTAATACAAGAAGAGATTTCACAGACATCCACAACTCACAGCAAGGAACAATATATAAAACAGTTGATATACTTATCTAAGAGCCAAATTAATCAAAAATTACACGCAAGCACGTTAATCAAATATCATCGGTGCAGAGAATCCCTAGAGGACTACGAATCGCCCTGAAACCTTCATTATGCAAAAACTCTGTACGTTTTCAAGAAAGATGGTATGCGATCCTTAATAAATGCTCGCTGGATCTCATCCTGTTAATTATTGAGGAACTTTCGGGGATTTTAGAAGAGCTCATTAACCCCTTCCACGCTCATGACGAGCTGGGCTCGTCATGAGGTAGCCTCCTCGCACGCTCATGACGAGCCCAGCTCGTCATGAAACATGGGAATGAGTAAATCTCAGCACAGGAGGGGAAAATGCATAGCATCGATGTGGTTAAGGAGATTTCTTCAAATCTCTCGAATATGATGCCAGAGGATGACTGGAGTTAAATACTTGAGGATATAAACAACCAAATCACTAAGCATACACGAGAAATTAATGATCGAAAAATTAGAAAATTCAAGAGGGACACCCTTGATTATAAACTTGGCGAAGTTTATACATGGGCTGAAGTGTATGCCCAAAAGAGGAGGAATCGCCCATACACGCAACAAACAGATACATCTTCTTCAGATAGTGATACAACTCAACGCAGACAACCGGATAGAACTCAACTGGCATCTACTACACAGGAATCAACTATTGCTACAGCAAGTTCATCTTCTTTTTTAGAACAGGGCCAGCCGCCCACAGGAGACCCAGGAGGGGCAAAGGAAAAGGAAATAGGGCATCCCAACACAAGAAGTACGACGGTACCCAAGAAAGACAAAAAGAAAACACAGACTTAAACCAGCTGGTTATTAACATCTCAGACCTTAGCTTAACCAATCATGAAATGAATCTACTTCAAAAAGGAACTTCATTTGTACCAACCACAAACTCAGATCAACTTGAACTAGAAGTGAGTTTTTTTAAACTCATGCGGAAACTCAAATTGAGACATTTCTTTGATAACGTTCTACCAAAATCAGACAAAGGAGAAACAGACCAACTCATGGGCCTTAGGCCAACCAGCACTTTCCAATCACCGGTGAGTCATAAAACGCTTGACCTGTTTGAAAAACTTGTCAAACAAGATATTTCAAGAATAAACCCAAGGAGACAAGCCAAGAAAAACATCACACAGAAGGATTTGGATACTCTGAGGAAGCTGGCAAATAACGAGTCTATCATTTGCACCAAAGCTGATAAAGGTGGAGTATTAGTTATAATGAATAAAACCATGTATACCAATAAGGTTTTAGAACACATATCAGATTGTAACACGTATGCTAAATTGGAAGGAAATCCAACTTTGGAATACATGAAAACCTTAAGAGAAATAATCGAAAGAGCTTTTGAAGCAGGAACGATTAATGACAAAACAAAAAGATTTTTGCTTAAGGAACATCCAAAAAGTCCAGTTTTGTATATGACTCCAAAGATACATAAAAACACGTATGATCCACCTCTTCGACCTATCGTCTCTACATGTGGTAGTCTACATGAACCTTTGGGCCAGCTGTTAGATAGATATCTACAACCTACTGTTAAAAGCATGACCACATACGTTCAAGACACCACGGACTTTTTATTGAAATTGCAATTATTGGAAATAGAACCTGAGGAAACGTTGATCTTATGTACAGCAGATGTGATATCACTCTACACCTCAATTCCACTCTCTCTTGGTATAGAAGCAGTAGAACAGGCCATTTTGAACACTGAATTAGAAACCTCAATGAAAACTTTCCTAATGGAGCTGATGTTATTCACACTCTATCACAGCTATTTTAAACATGACAATACATGGTACCAACAGCTCGTAGGTACGTCTATGGGTAATTCTGCCGCACCGGCATATGCCAACATCTTCATGATGCAGTACGAAAATGACAATATCTTATCCAACAATGAATGGCGTGAAAACTCAAAAATGATTATCAGATACATAGATGACATGTTTATAATTTGGAAGAACACCAAAGAAAAATTACAATCAGCATTAATGATGCTAAATCAAATTGATGAAAGAATCCAATTTACATGGGAAATATCAGAAAAGAGTATTACATTTTTGGATGTAGAGGTTACAATCAGAGAAAATGGCTTTGAAACCGACATATATCTGAAACCAACGGACAGAAACAACACCTTACATTTTGCAAGTTTCCACCAAATGTCCCTAAAACAGCACTTGCCATTCTCTCAAATGGCAAGAATCAAACGCATAACTTCCACCGAAACAAAAGCAAAACAAAGAATAGAAAAAATGGGCAACAGATTCTCAGCTAGAGGCTATCCGCAAGAAATCATTTGTAATGCCAAAAAGAAAGCACAAGAGACTAGACGAACAGAACTATTGAAAGAACGTCCAAAAAAGAATGAAGACAGAATAGGGGCAGTGTCCAAATATTCAACTTTGAGTAAGACTTTTAAAAAAAGCATACTTCGACACTGGCGTATTTTGGATTTAGAAGTGGATTTCAATGGTATCTTCAATAAGCCACCTCTTTTTGCATACACTCGAGGAAGTAATGTGGGAGAAATTCTAAAACAAAAGGAACCAATGAAACAGACATACAAAGGGACAAGACCTTGCATGAATTGTGGAAATTGCAATAATATAATCAAAGGTAATGTTATAAACCACCCTATGAAAGGGCATGAAATCAAACTAAAAGTGTCAGCTACTTGTGATACATCTAATGTAATCTATTTACTCAAATGTCCCTGTGGCAAGATTTATGTCGGAAAAACCGAAAGAAAAATCAAGGTGAGACTCACTGAGCATAAATCAAATATTCGGACTCACAATATAAAATCTTCAATTGCTGCACACTTTATGGAAGCACAGCATAATATTTGCCAATTAAAATTCATGATATTGGAATGCATAGAAAAGCAAGAAAATAGAGACAATAACAGATTCTTGCTTCAACGAGAAAATGTTTGGATCCACAGACTTTGTTCCACCAAGCCAAATGGGCTCAATGATCGAATTGAACTCTCTTGTTATTTATAATTTATAATCATTACCAAATTTAAGATACAACGACTTTCTTAAGTCATATTCCCCCCTGCTACTGTTTTGTGAATGCCTGTGATATTTATAATGGTTCCAATGATAATTACACATTTAAACGCATGTTCAGCCTTCCACATCACTTCACACATATAGATTCGGTTTTTAAATTTTCATTTTTCATTGACGTGATCGGTGTGATTTCTGTTTCATTTTATTTCGTTTTCATGACAGTCTTTCTACTCTTCTGTTTGTAGTTTATGGGTCGTTTGTAGGCGGTCACGTGACCGCAGTCACATCCAATCAGAATAGAGCATAGTTTAAAACACAGAAGAGCGCTAGGACGCTCGTATTTTCCAACCGTAGTGGGAGCGGAGTTCATTGTAACTGGAGTATTGTGAAGCGGCGATCGACCGCGTGTGAAGGTTAGTTTCTGTAATGTGTGATAACGATAGTTAGATTGGTGGTTATGGAGCTAACGTGAGTTACGTTGTAACCCAGTTTTTTCCGTTGATTCTTGCAGGTTTACCCATGTTGGTAGACATCAGATTCTTGTGAGTAATGTCGGCTAGCGTTTCCAGTTTGCCGGCATAACGGTTGCACTTAGACACCCCTTCTCATATATTTTTCACATATGCACTATATGCTGAGCATGCTTATTCATCACTGTGCTAATTCGTCACTGGACTGATATTATTAGAGACAACTATAATCATGTATTACAGTGTTACCTGGGTTTTTAGTTGATTTATGCTTTTTTGAATTGTTCTAGTGCCTCTCCCTGAGGAAGGGCTCCAATGCCCGAAATGCATAGGAGAATGGAATCTGTATGATGCTATTTTGAACACTATGGTTAAAGAAGTAAATATGAAGAAATGAATTTTCAAACAATGAATGAAGCAATAAAATTCAATTGAATATTCACATGGAATTTAAGTTGGAATCCTTTTTTACATAAGAGGAGAACTGCGTGTGCCCTAGAGGGATGCTGTTTATGTTAAACAGCACATATTTTACCTAGTTTTGACGCCAATGGTCGGAAGACGTCTCCTTTAGGAGCACCCAAAAACAAGAACATTTTCAGATTAAAAGCTGAGATAAACCAATTCAAAAAGGGCGGTGCACCTACTATGCAATTTTGCTGATTCACAATACCACTATTCCGCCTAGCTCGATAGGTTGCACGCCAAAAAAACAAAAATACTCCACAAATGAAAATGAGCAACATTGCATATGATGACATTGCAAAAAGTACAGAGGCAAGAGCCGATACTTTCGCCTTTAAGGAGGATGAAGCCACTAGAATATATGCTTTAATACAAGAAGAGATTTCACAGACATCCACAACTCACAGCAAGGAACAATATATAAAACAGTTGATATACTTATCTAAGAGCCAAATGAATCAAAAATTACACGCAAGCACGTTAATCAAATATCATCGGTGCAGAGAATCCCTAGAGGACTACGAATCGCCCTGAAACCTTCATTATGCAAAAACTCTGTACGTTTTCAAGAAAGATGGTATGCGATCCTTAATAAATGCTCGCTGGATCTCATCCTGTTAATTATTGAGGAACTTTCGGGGATTTTAGAAGAGCTCATTAACCCCTTCCACGCTCATGACGAGCTGGGCTCGTCATGAGGTAGCCTCCTCGCACGCTCATGACGAGCCCAGCTCGTCATGAAACATGGGAATGAGTAAATCTCAGCACAGGAGGGGAAAATGCATAGCATCGATGTGGTTAAGGAGATTTCTTCAAATCTCTCGAATATGATGCCAGAGGATGACTGGAGTTAAATACTTGAGGATATAAACAACCAAATCACTAAGCATACACGAGAAATTAATGATCGAAAAATTAGAAAATTCAAGAGGGACACCCTTGATTATAAACTTGGCGAAGTTTATACATGGGCTGAAGTGTATGCCCAAAAGAGGAGGAATCGCCTATACACGCAACAAACAGATACATCTTCTTCAGATAGTGATACAACTCAACGCAGACAACCGGATAGAACTCAACTGGCATCTACTACACAGGAATCAACTATTGCTACAGCAAGTTCATCTTCTTTTTTAGAACAGGGCCAGCCGCCCACAGGAGACCCAGGAGGGGCAAAGGAAAAGGAAATAGGGCATCCCAACACAAGAAGTACGACGGTACCCAAGAAAGACAAAAAGAAAACACAGACTTAAACCAGCTGGTTATTAACATCTCAGACCTTAGCTTAACCAATCATGAAATGAATCTACTTCAAAAAGGAACTTCATTTGTACCAACCACAAACTCAGATCAACTTGAACTAGAAGTGAGTTTTTTTAAACTCATGCGGAAACTCAAATTGAGACATTTCTTTGATAACGTTCTACCAAAATCAGACAAAGGAGAAACAGACCAACTCATGGGCCTTAGGCCAACCAGCACTTTCCAATCACCGGTGAGTCATAAAACGCTTGACCTGTTTGAAAAACTTGTCAAACAAGATATTTCAAGAATAAACCCAAGGAGACAAGCCAAGAAAAACATCACACAGAAGGATTTGGATACTCTGAGGAAGCTGGCAAATAACGAGTCTATCATTTGCACCAAAGCTGATAAAGGTGGAGTATTAGTTATAATGAATAAAACCATGTATACCAATAAGGTTTTAGAACACATATCAGATTGTAACACGTATGCTAAATTGGAAGGAAATCCAACTTTGGAATACATGAAAACCTTAAGAGAAATAATCGAAAGAGCTTTTGAAGCAGGAACGATTAATGACAAAACAAAAAGATTTTTGCTTAAGGAACATCCAAAAAGTCCAGTTTTGTATATGACTCCAAAGATACATAAAAACACGTATGATCCACCTCTTCGACCTATCGTCTCTACATGTGGTAGTCTACATGAACCTTTGGGCCAGCTGTTAGATAGATATCTACAACCTACTGTTAAAAGCATGACCACATACGTTCAAGACACCACAGACTTTTTATTGAAATTGCAATTGTTGGAAATAGAACCTGAGGAAACGTTGATCTTATGTACAGCAGATGTGATATCACTCTACACCTCAATTCCACTCTCTCTTGGTATAGAAGCAGTAGAACAGGCCATTTTGAACACTGAATTAGAAACCTCAATGAAAACTTTCCTAATGGAGCTGATGTTATTCACACTCTATCACAGCTATTTTAAACATGACAATACATGGTACCAACAGCTCGTAGGTACGTCTATGGGTAATTCTGCCGCACCGGCATATGCCAACATCTTCATGATGCAGTACGAAAATGACAATATCTTATCCAACAATGAATGGCGTGAAAACTCAAAAATGATTATCAGATACATAGATGACATGTTTATAATTTGGAAGAACACCAAAGAAAAATTACAATCAGCATTAATGATGCTAAATCAAATTGATGAAAGAATCCAATTTACATGGGAAATATCAGAAAAGAGTATTACATTTTTGGATGTAGAGGTTACAATCACAGAAAATGGCTTTGAAACCGACATATATCCGAAACCAACGGACAGAAACAACACCTTACATTTTGCAAGTTTCCACCAAATGTCCCTAAAACAGCACTTGCCATTCTCTCAAATGGCAAGAATCAAACGCATAACTTCCACCTAAACAAAAGCAAAACAAAGAATAGAAAAAATGGGCAACAGATTCTCAGCTGGAGGCTATCCGCAAGAAATCATTTGTAATGCCAAAAAGAAAGCACAAGAGACTAGACGAACAGAACTATTGAAAGAACGTCCAAAAAAGAATGAAGACAGAATAGGGGCAGTGTCCAAATATTCAACTTTGAGTAAGACTTTTAAAAAAAGCATACTTCGACACTGGCGTATTTTGGATTTAGAAGTGGATTTCAATGGTATCTTCAATAAGCCACCTCTTTTTGCATACACTCGAGGAAGTAATGTGGGAGAAATTCTAAAACGAAAGGAACCAATGAAACAGACATACAAAGGGACAAGACCTTGCATGAACTGTGGAAATTGCAATAATATAATCAAAGGTAATGTTATAAACCACCCTATGAAAGGGCATGAAATCAAACTAAAAGTGTCAGCTACTTGTGATACATCTAATGTAATCTATTTACTCAAATGTCCCTGTGGCAAGATTTATGTCGGAAAAAACGAAAGAAAAATCAAGGTGAGACTCACTGAGCATAAATCAAATATTCGGACTCACAATATAAAATCTTCAATTGGTGCACACTTTATGGAAGCACAGCATAATATTTGCCAATTAAAATTCATGATATTGGAATGCATAGAAAAGCAAGAAAATAGAGACAATAACAGATTCTTGCTTCAACGAGAAAATGTTTGGATCCACGAACTTTGTTCCAGCAAGCCAAATGGGCTCAATGATCGAATTGAACTCTCTTGTTATTTATAATTTATAATCATTACCAAATTTAAGATACAACTTTCTTAAGTCATATTCCCCCCTGCTACTGTTTTGTGAATGCCTGTGATATTTATAATGGTTCCAATGATAATTACACATTTAAACACATGTTCAGCCTTCCACATCACTTCACACATATAGATTCGGTTTTTAATTTTTCATTTTTCATTGACGTGATCGGTGTGATTTCTGTTTCATTTTATTTCGTTTTCATGAAAGTCTTTCTACTCTTCTGTTTGTAGTTTATGGGTCGTTTGTAGGCGGTCACGTGACCGCAGTCACATCCAATCAGAATAGAGCATAGTTTAAAACACAGAAGAGCGCTAGGACGCTCGTATTTTCCAACCGTAGTGGGAGCTGAGTTCATTGTAACTGGAGTATTGTGAAGCGGCGATCGACCGCGTGTGAAGGTTAGTTTCTGTAATGTGTGATAACGATAGTTAGATTGGTGGTTATGGAGCTAACGTGAGTTACATTGTAACCCAGTTTTTTCCGTTGATTCTTGCAGGTTTACCCGTGTTGGTAGACATCAGATTCTTGTGAGTAATGTCGGCTAGCGTTTCCAGTTTGCGGGCATAACGGTTACACTTAGACACCCCATCTCATATATTTTTCACATATGCACTATATGCTGAGCATGCTTATTCATCACTGTGCTAATTCGTCACTGGACTGATATTATTAGAGACAACTATAATCATGTATTACAGTGTTACATGTGTTTTTTGTTGATTTATGCTTTTTTGAATTGTTCTAGTGCCTCTCCCTGAGGAAGGGCTCCAATGCCCGAAATGCATAGGAGAATGGAATCTGTATGATGCTATTTTGAACACTATGGTTAAAGAATTAAATATGAAGTAATGAATTTTCAAACAATGAATGAAGCAATAAAATTCAATTGAATATTCACATGGAATTTAAGTTGGAATCCTTTTTTACATAAGAGGAGAACTGCGTGTGCCCTAGAGGGATGCTGTTTATGTTAAACAGCACATATTTTACCTAGTTTTGACGCCAATGGTCGGAAGACGTCTCCTTTAGGATCACCCAAAAACAAGAACATTTTCAGATTAAAAGCTGAGATAAACCAATTCAAAAAGGGCGGTGCACCTACTATGCAAGTTATTGCTAGTTTGAAATGTAATATTGCTTGACAGTGTTTTTTCCTTCCCAATTTGACATTGTTTGATGGTTTTTATCTAATTAATCTTAATAATTTTCATGAGAGAGGATGGGGGTTTTGATGCATGTTTTTAATGTGTCGTATTCTGCCCATCTTTTCTTGTTTGCTTTGTTCTCACTTTGGTGATGTTTTGAATTCATTCTCATCCCTTAGTTATGAACATTATCACCCTTTTTGTGTATAGTTCTTTTTTTTTTAATTGTAAGTTTTTTTTTCATTTTAAAAGGAAAGGGATAATGTTATATCCTAAGGTTTACATGTACATGTAAATCAGACTAGGTCCTCCTAGCTGCTCATCCAGAGTGAGAGATGGTGTTGGAATGTTGGTGTGACTGTGATGAATGGAATGCCTGGGTGCCTGTGTGGATGAGTGGTGACAGTTGGTGATGGCTGAGCAGCTAGGCAGGCTGCTCCTGGTGGGGCTGGCGTAGGAAATATGGGAGCTGGGTGAAGAGCTGTTACATGGCTGATCCTTGTTTGATACCATTTGACATGGATTAATAAAGAAGACTTTAAGAACTTACAACCTGGCTACCCGTGTCTTCATGTACAAAGTACAACAGCCTCCTACTGATTGAGTGACTCAAGTTGGGTAGCGTTTCTGGTGGTGGCTGTTCAGACTACTAAACAACTGATGAGCTACTAGGAGTTCCTAGTATCCTAGTCATTGCCAGCATTGTATATTTTCTATTAAATTCTGCCTCTGAGATAGTTTCAGTGCATCCAGTAATTTTTCTTTCATTTCTGTTGCACCTGCACACTTTTCAGCAGACACAATCTCTGGGAAACTTAATAAATGCAATATTGAAATATGCATTTTCCTCTTAAAAATCTGAGCCACAGATTTCAACACTGAGTGAAATAAGAGTACTGCGAAGTCAATCATAAAATCTGGTGGACAAAAATAACCTGAGATACTAAAAACAAAGGAAGAGGTGTCTTATATGAATCCAACATACGCCTTGTGACCGTCAGGTTAAACATCACATGAAAACTGACAATAATTAAGAGATGCACGGGCTGTGATTAACCTGACACAAGAAAGCAGCTAAAAAGAGAACACCTTATCTGACATGGTGGAGATTAGCCCTGAAGGGGTGTGGGCCGGGATTTGAAAATTAAATGAGGCATAGTCAAGTCAAGTCATTTTACAAGCGAGCAGTCCCACTGTAAGCAGAGGGTGTGCAGAGGAGCGGGGGAGAGTCAGGGGCACGCTGTAGTGCAAGAGGAGAGGTGTGACCACCAGAAGTGACCTCTGACCCTGTTTACCAGGCAGGTCGCTCCCCTCACCGCCACGCAGCCCCCTGTGTGACCGCTTCCCGCTGCTGTGACCTGACTGCCTGTGACCAAGTGCCAGCGCCTTCCTTCTCTTCTGTACCCCGAGTGAGTGCCTGTGTCCACCTTCTCTTTTGTACCCCGAGTGAGTGCCTGTGCCCGCCTTTTCATCTGTACCTGTGTCTATCTGTTGCCCGGATTTTGCTCCCTTAACGTTTTTGCCCTGATTGTGATCCCTTTTTTCCTCTGTTTCCCGTGATCATCGCGTCACCCCCTCGCCACCCGTTTCCCGCCGCTGCGTCCCTGTAGCTCCGCCCCCTCGCACCCCATTGGCCGCCCCGCTCCCACCTCCCGGCTGCTCCTCCCTCCCTCTTCCACTCATATGGAGGCTGCGCAGCGGTAGAGAGAGCGACCTCTGACCCTGTTTACCAGGCAGGTCGCTCCCCTCACCGCCACGCAGCCCCCTGTGTGACCGCTTCCCGCTGCTGTGACCTGACTGCCTGTGACCGAGTGCCAGCGCCTTCCTTCTCTTCTGTACCCCGAGTGAGTGCCTGTGTCCACCTTCTCTTTTGTACCCCGAGTGAGTGCCTGTGCCCGCCTTTTCATCTGTACCTGTGTCTATCTGTTGCCCGGATTTTGCTCCCTTAACGTTTTTGCCCTGATTGTGATCCCTTTTTTCCTCTGTTTCCCGCGATCGCCGCGTCACCCCCTCGCCACCCGTTTCCTGCCGCCGCGTCCTGGTAGCTCCGCCCAATCGCACCCCATTGGCCGCCCCGCTCCCACCTCCCAGCTGCTCCTCCCTCCCTCTTCCACTCATATGGAGGCCGCGCAGCGGACGCGTGCAGCGGACGTGCCGATTGTGCGCCGAAGGCGCGCCAAAGGCAAGCCCATCCGCGCCTGGACCGCGCCCAGCGCCAGGACCCCTGGCTCCTGCCGAGGCAAGACGACCCGACAGACCTACAACGCCGCCGCTCTCAACGCACTCAATGCCGGCCTGAACCCCGCCTGCTGCCGAGCCACCCCGAAACGCACCCACGGACCCTTCACCTGCAAGACCTGCAAGTTCACCTGCCTCCGAACCTGCACCGCACCCGCCAAGCCAAGCACCAGCAGCAACCACCTCAAGTGCATCCTGCTCAACACCCGCTCCGTCCACAGACACGCCGTGGAACTCTGGAACCTCCTCGACACAACATCACCAGACATCGCTTTCCTCACGGAAACCTGGATGAACGTCTCCTCAGCCCCCGACCTCGCCATCGCCATCCCGGACCGGTACAAGATCATCAGGAGGGACCGCGTCAACCAGACCGGAGGAGGCATCGCCATCATCCACAAGAACACCATCCGCATCACGACCAACTCCGACGACACCTTCGCCGCCGCCGAGCACCTCCACTTCCAGATACACACCGACCCAAAGACGACCCTCAGAGGCATCCTCGTCTACAGACCCCCGGGACCACGCACACAATTCAGAGAAGACATCACGGACTTCATCAGCCCGCACGCCCTCCCCTCCGCTGACTACATCCTCCTAGGGGACCTCAACTTCCACCTGGAGAACAACAAGGACCGTAACACCGCCACCCTGCTGGACAACCTCGCCAACCTCGGACTCAAGCAACTGGTGAACACCCCCACCCACTACGCCGGCCACACGCTTGACCCCATCTTCTCCTCCAGCAAGCACATCACCTTCAGCCACTCCACTGGACTCCACTGGACCGACCACAGCTGCGTCCACTTCAGCTTCAGAAGAACCACGACCCATCACCACCCGCAACAGGTTCCTCACAGGAGCTGGAGCAAGATCACCGCCGACCAGCTCACCACCTCCCTCAGCCAAAACCCACCCGCCAGCACAACGGACACCAACGAAGCAGCCCGCAACTTCACGCAGTGGCTGACCGCCTGCGCCGACGACCTCGCACCACTGAAAAACCCTCCCAGCAGACCCAGAAGCAAGAAGGCCTCCTGGTTCACCGACGAACTCAAGGACTCCAAGAAGACCTGCCGCACCCTCGAGAAAGCCTGGCTCCTCGACAAGACCACTGACAACATGACCGCCCTCAAGCAGGCCACCCGCAAGCACCACCAGCTTATCTGCACCACCAAGAAGAAATCACTGAAGGAACGACTGGACAACAACGCCCACGACAGCAAGGAACTCTTCAGCATCGTCAAGGAGTTCTCCAACCCCAGCACCGGCAACAACGACATCACTCCTTCACAAGATCTCTGCGACTCTCGCCTCGTTCTTCCACCGCAAGATCGCCGACATCCACAACAGCTTCGGCGCACCATCCACGCACCCAACCGTCGAACCAACGCCCCCACGCCACCCTCCGCGCCTGGACCACGGTGACCACCGAAGACACAGCCTGCACGATGAACACCATCCACTCCGGATCTCCAACCGACCCCTGCCCCCACCACGTCTTCAACAAGGCCGACTCCACCATCGCACCCCAACTCCGGAACATTATCAACACCTCCTTCAACACCGCCACCTTCCCGGAGTGCTGGAAGCATGCAGAGCTCAATGCCCTACTGAAGAAACCAACAGCGGACCCCACCGACCTCAAGCACTTCCGCCCCATCTCGCTCCTCCCTTTTCCTGCCAAAGTCATCGAGAAGATCGTCAACAGACAGCTTGCCGCCTTCCTCGAGACGAACGGATCCCTCGACCCCTCGCAGTCCGGTTTCAGAGCCAACCACAGCACCGAGACCGCCCTCATCGCAGCCACCGACGATATCCGAGCCCTGCTTGACAACGGGGACACAGCGGCACTCATCCTCCTGGACCTCTCTGCAGCGTTCGACACGGTCTGCCACCGCACCCTAGTTCAACGCCTCAGCAACATCGGCATCCAAGAGAAGGCACTGGAGTGGATCATCTCGTTCCTCGCCGGAAGAACACAGAGTCCGCCTCCCCCCGTTCCGATCCGAGGCCACCGAAGTATAAGTGTGATTTTACATTACATTACATTACATTACATCTGCGGCGTACCGCAAGGATCATCACTCAGCCCCACCCTCTTCAACGTCTATATGAGACCTCTTGCAGCCATCGCACGCCAACACAACCTCAACATCCTCTCCTACGCCGACGACACCCAGCTGATCCTCTCCCTCACCAGAGACCCCGACACCGCCAGAACCAGCCTACACGAAGGGATGAAAGATGTCGCCGAATGGATGAAGAACAGCCGCCTGAAACTGAACTCAGACAAGACGGAAGTCCTCATCCTGGAACCATCACCCTCCGCCTGGGACGACTCCTGGTGGCCCCCCGCCCTGGGCACCGCTCCCAAGCCAACAGACCACGCACGCAACCTGGGCTTCATCCTGGACTCCTCCCTCTCGATGACCAGACAAGTCAACGCCATCTCCTCATCATGCTTTCATACCCTTCGCATGCTCCGCAAGATCTTCCGATGGATCCCGACCGAAACCAGGAAGACGGTCACCCAGGCACTCGTCACCAGCCGACTGGACTACGGAAACACCCTCTACGCCGTAACCACAGCCAAGCTACAGAAAAGACTCCAACGCATCCAGAATGCCTCCGCCCGACTCATCCTGGACATCCCCCGACGCAGCCACATCTCCGGCCACCTGAGGGACCTGCACTGGCTCCCCGTCAACAAGAGGATCACGTTCAGGCTCCTCACCCACGCACACAAGTCTCTCCACGACCTGGGCCCCAAGTACCTCAACGACCGCCTGACCTTCTACATGCCCACCCGCCAGCTATGATCTACTAGCCTCGCCCTTGCCGCCGTACCACGCATCCGAAGAGCCACCGCCGGAGGCAGATCCTTCTCCTACCTGGCGGCCAAGACATGGAACTCCCTCCCCATCCACCTTCGGCTGACCCAGGACCATCTCGCCTTCAGGAGACAACTCAAGACCTGGCTGTTCGAGCAGTAGCGGACCCCTCCCCCCAAGCGCCTTGAGACCCTTCCGGGTGAGTAGTGTGCTATACAAGTGGTATGATTGATTGATAGTCTCCATAGTAATTACTCAACTTTAAAGGAGACCGCATTCTAGATTATTTTTGCATCAGGTGAAATAACGTGCTGGTTGAATTTCACGTTTATAAGCGATTACGCCGCCTGCCGGGTAGAGCACAATGTGCCAGGTGACCGTACTGTGGTGAATGATTTTTACTATCCCCTCAATCCAGTTGTAACTGGGAAACAGTTACTGAGCAGTGGTGTGGCAAGTCTTTCCCACCTGTTTTTAAGCACATTTCAATATTCCTCTCCCTACGCAGTGGCAAATCCCCTCCACTCCTCCATGGGCTTCCAGGAAATGTCCCCTGGCGTCATGGGTCAGATTCAATTACTAATGAGGACTTTTGCAGCGTCAGCCCCCAGGCTGTCACCAGCGTGACTCCGGTGCAGCACACACTGCACAGTTTAAAGTTAAAACTGTGTAAGTTTTTAGTCAGAACGAGGCCATAAACATAAAAAACTGATTATGTTGGCATTAAGACTATTAATGGAAAATGCACCCGTAAGCAGCTGCCGGGATAACAATTGTGGAGGAATTCTAAGTAATTTTTTGACCAGTCAAAAAAAATCTATTTTTTTATGAAAAGGAGGTGGAGATCCCTCCGGGCAAAGTAGCTCTTCTCCTCATATAAAAAGGGGCCCCTCCAGAAGTCAGCATGCTAACCGCTCTTGAAGCACCAGCCTGAGCTCTCGCACACAAACAGACCACCCATGCACCCTAGCCCAGCACTATTGATAGAGCAACACAGGGAAATCCCTCAAAAAGTGCCAGTGCAGGCAGCTGGGAGGTTTCCGTAGTTCTAAACTTCCCAGAGTTACCTTTTCAGTACAGTTCTATTTTGTACTGCTTTGGCTCCCTCAAGTGGCCAAACAGTGTAAGAATGTGAAAATTCAGTGACACTACCGGGTCAGCTGATTTTTAGGCCGTAAGGTACTGTTGGGCACAATCGGGTTTAACCGATTTCCGTACAGCCTAGCCATACCATACCACAGTATACACTGACAGGATATACCATTCCATACAATGACAGGCCATACAATACTATACAATGGAAGGCCATACCATACGATACAATGATAGACCATACCATTCCATAATATATAATGACAAGTTATACCATACTATACAATGACATACCATACCACACAATGAGAGGCCAAACCATAGTCATGCCATACCATACTATACAATAACAGGCCATACCATACTATTCTATACAATGACAGACCATACCATAAAATGACAGGCCATGCTATTGCATAACATACTATACAATGACAGGCCATACCAGATCATCATAAGACATACGGTACCATAAAATACGACGACAAGCCATTTCATACAATGACAAGACATACCATACCATATCATGCTATGTAAAAGTTATCATTCAATGATATTATACTATATTATAATGTATTATATTATAATCATGTTGTACAACATGGCAAAAAAACATTGAGAAAGCCAATAGTTCTTTCATATGCTAGACTTATTGACTTTGCCAACGCTTGTTTTGAGATGCAATTGGTAGTTTCCAAGTCTTGGTAATTATATAAAAAGTTTAATCCACCTCTAGGGGTAAAGGCCCCTTAGGATCAAGCACTTGTATTGTGTCAAACATAACTGTTGTGTTGTCTATGCCTTTGTAGATAAATGCGAGTGAATGGATCAATGAATACTCAAGCCAGGAACCCACAAACCTCAAAGAACATGTTCGCACTTCGAGCCACTATGCTATTCCAGCAGGGAGCAGAAAAGACTCCGCGTTTATGGTGAAAGCAGAAGGGGCAGGGACAAGCGAGGGTGTTGAGTGTTTTTGGTTGACAGGCAGCAGATGGGTCAGTGTGTGAGAGCAGAAGGGGCAGGAGCAGAGATTGGCAGTGAAATAAACAACATCGTCCAATCCTAAAAAAATATGAAATCACAATTTCACAAGTCCACAAGCCCCCCCACCATTCTAAGGTGCCACCTGCAATTCCTCCAAATTTATTTCCAAAATTGGGTCATCTGAACCATCAATAATGTTGTGAACCTTGCTCCTGAGGCAATCAGGCTGGCCATTGATGCCTAATCAGATCGAGCTACCATACAAGCAGGACTAAGAGGGTCAGTAGGTGGGAGACAAGGATAGCAAGATGTGATCATTTGCAGGTTAAACTGTAGAGGTGGAGACAGACAGACCCAGTTAATGCTGACAGTACACCTGGAACAAATACCCACAGGTGATCACAAATCTGTCATTTTAAATACAAAAAGAGTGCATTACAATTAATTTCAACAGTTACCCCTGCTGCGACCAAGTATTTGTTACAGAAGGGTCACCAACTAATTCTGGTCAGTGCACCATACTAGGTTCTTGAAGGTCTTTGTGTGTTGGCCAGATCAATATTATCAATGTGGTTGCTCTGCATGGGCGTAGTATTCAGATTACTGAAAGAAACATTTCACAATCTTAATCGTAATAGTTACTTTACATAAAAATCTGCACTATATAATCACAGACAAACAGCTGCCTTCCTGGCATGTGGAGTGATGATGTAAGGCAGCCTTAGCTTTCCAGTCAGCAGCCCTTTGAATTCTGGGTCATGTTGGCACCCTTTTTTATAAATTTTTTCATTAGGTCTGATGTTCAACTTTGTAAAACTTAACTATGAGTGATGGCATATTGCCATTTCACAAACAGCAACTTCACCCAAAGTGTGGCTTTACCCTTTAGGATGTGGTTTTTATATTTTCTGCATTCCATACTGACCTGGTGTGGAGGGGTTTGTTGCCCAGAGTCTGTCTTCCGCTCTCAGTTGTCTTCTTTCTACGTTGAGGTATTTGTTGAACCAGACTCTCAAGTGAGTGTCTCTAATTTTTATAGGTTTCCAGGGAGCTCATTGACCTAGGATGGATGACGTTCTTGAGTTATAGAGGGATGTGAGACTGTCAAGAGATTGTCTGTTGAGGGCAGGGAGGGGAGTAGAGACATATTTGTGTCTTCCAGATCATCTATGGGAATCTGATTTATATTGCAGGCCCATTATTTGTTTTTTTGAGTGCAAATAGGGTCTATTTCATTTCTGTTTGGTTGAGATGGAAAACAATAAAGTGGTGGTCTGATGAGTCGACTGGAAGGATGTTATCACTCCTTACCTCTTTATAGTGGGCCATGATGTCGTCCAAGGTTGCGCCTTTGGTATGTGTATGGCCCTTGCAGTGCTGGTTTTGGTGGGAAGGAGATAATTTAGGGATTTTATACGTGAGTCTTTCTTATCATTCAAGTGAAGATTGAAGTCGCCTAGGAATAAGTTATTGTCATTGAAGAGTGAGCAGTGCATTATCCGTTTCAATAGGTATTCTCCGAAGTAGTGTGTTGCCTTGTAGTTGATAAAGAAGGTGGCATGTTGTTGTTTTATTGTTTGTCGTTAAGTTTGTGCTGGTATGTTCAAATGAGGGGTAGGTATAGATGTTGGTTTCTGCCATGTGTATGTTCTTGAAGATAATGGCTATTCCACCCGTTGCAATTTTCCCTATCTTTCATGATGATGGAGAAGTCAAGAGGGTCTAGTAGGTCAAGGATGGGATAGGAGGTGTTGTTTAGTTGTGTTTCTGTGATAACTGCACTGGCAATGTCATAGTTCAGGATGGTATCAGCTAGGTCAGTTGCATGTTTAGTTGCTGATCTGCAGTTTGTGAGCCTGCAGTTGATGTTACTGCTGCTGTTGGGCTTCTGAGGGGATGGTGCCAGGGAGGCCTTGATATGGAGAGTTGGGCTTCTGGCAACTTTTGAAGGGTAAATGTCTCGCCTGATTCTGTCCATGACCTGTATCTTGGAGGTGAGGATGTCCGGTGTGGAAGTTAAGTCATAGGTTTTGGCTAGAACTATTGGTTCCTTCAGAGACATCCCAGGGTTGATCTTTTCGACCTGTATGTTAGGCTGTTGAGGGGAGTTGTGCACCAGCTGTGAGGCTGGTTCATGGACAATCGTGTGGGTTGTCTTAAGGGGTAGGAGAAGGGGAGGAGTGGTCTTTGGGCCAGTTGATGATACAATTTGAGGTTTAATAGAATATTGTTAATGTCCTGTTTTACTTTATAGAGTTGGTTATCCATGTGAGTTAGTCATTCCTTGATATCCGTCGTGGACATAGGGTTTAGTCAGGGGAGAGAAGAGTAGTTGAGGTGAGATTTATCTTGTGTGAAGCATTTTAGGTATGGAAGGCAGAGTTTAGTGAGGGTGAGCGTGGAGCTGCTGGAAATATCTATCGTGGTTTGGACAGAGTTGGGATTCAAAGAGTTTCTGTGAACTTTAGACTTTGTTGAGTTGAAAGGAATGGGGTGCTGTTTGGGTTTGTCGGGTGCAGGTGCCTCTTAGTCTGCTTACCACGAGGTATGGGAGGGAGATAGAAAGGGGGGTAGGTTAAGGTGTACATGGGTGGTGGAAGGCTGTGCAATAGGGTTGTTGATGTTGATATGTTAGCTGGGTGGCCTGCCGCTGCAGTATGATGGGATGCGATGTAATTGAGATGGGTGGCGGAGGCAGGTTCAGTCAGGTTGGTGGAGGTGGCAGAGAAAATGATGGTAGAGGAGCAAGAGTTCGAATGATTGGTGGGTCTTGAATTGCTTTAAGGCATGGGTACTCACAAACTTTCTGTGGGGGGCCAAAATTACAGTGTGGTTTGTGGCCGAGGGCCGCACCGGTAGGGGTGGGGTCAGTGGGGAGTGGAGGGTGGAGTTAGAGTAAAAGAATCAAACCAATTTCAAAACATTACACAGTGCGATAATGCTGTATTTCAAAAGCAGATGTAACTACAAAGAGCACATTTTGATAATACTTTTTTATTAGCAGACAATAGCAAGCTTAAGAGGCATTGCATAGCTTCATACACACTTTGACCACAATTCCATCACAGTCTCTCTCTCTCTCTCTTTCTCTCCCCAGACCATCTCTCTCTCTGTCAGTCAGTCTTTCTCTCTCTGTCAGTCTCTCTCTCTCTCTCTCAGTCAGTCAGTCAGTCAGTCAGTCAGTCTCTCTCATGTAAACCAAAAATCTGTGCTTAGCATAATTTGCCACCCTACTGGTATTTTGCTGTTTGTCATTGTATCCTGATATATCAGATACAACCAGTGACATTATACCTGCAACAAGTCCGGACTATTGGCTTTGCCAATCATTGTTAGTTGCATAAGATAAATAAGCAACAACTATGGCTTTGCTGTATATATATTACTAGCAGCCCGTCCCGACGTTGTCCGGGGATGAAATAGAATGTCTGCAATGCTTTCGATTTGCAAGGCAATTTATTTTTTAAACCTACTGTGAATTGCCCCATCACCGGGCTCAGGCCCCGCGTTTTTTTAAAAACTTACTCTGAATCGCCCCATCACCGGGCTCAGGCCCCACGTTTTTTAAAAAACGTACTCAGAATCTCCCCAAAACCCGGCTCAGGCCCCACGTTTTTTTAAAAACTTGCTCTAAAATGCCCCATCACCCGGCTTAGGCCCCGCGTTTTTTTAAAAACGTACTCTGAATCGGCTCAGCCCCCACCGAAGAATGCGTCCACTGTGAAGCCGTGTCCTCAATGCAATGTGGGAATGTTTGTGTCCGCTGCAGACGCGAACGTGTTTGTGCGCTCCACCTGACTCTCCGCTCCAGCCGACGGCAATTAGACGCCCCACATCGCGTCAACGTGCAACGCCCACAACAATGGTAAATGCAACGCCCACTTGTATTGGGACGACACCCACTCGTATTGGGACGGCTCGGCTCCATCCGACGGAAATTACACGCCCCACATCGTGTCAACGGCCAACGCCCACAACAATGGTAATTAGTCCCAGCAGGCCGCGCCCATCGCTCTATGCACACGCCCATGCACACGCCCAAATAGTAAATGCAACTCCCCCTCGTATCGGGACGGCAGTCCCAGCATGCCGCACACATCGCTCTATGCACACGCCCATGCACACGCCCATGGCTTTCCAGCAGAACGCCCACCCCCATAACTGACTACTTTTCCCCTAACGTTCTTTCCCCCTTATAATGTATATGGTGGGCAGCTGTATAGCCTATGTCCATCTGCTGCAACTGTCCTTTCCAATGCTGTATTGGGTGTTGTGATTGGTGCTGTGGTTCCTGAGATTACCCGCCTCAAAGGTTTGGGCTCTCTCTTTATTATATTAGTATAGATAATATTGAAAATGCTTCAGTTCTGAAACGATAAGACTATGAAAGAACTAAAAAAAGTCTATTTGAATTACAAATCATTGAGCAGTGATGCTGATATTGAGATGAGATATTGTTGGTTCACCCTGAGGGCGAAAATTGAGGCCCCAATAGTTGTTAGTTGCATAAGATAAATAAGCAACAACTATGGCTTTGTTGTCTATAATATATAACATTGAAAATGCTTCAATTCTGAAATGATGAAACTGAAAGAACTAAAACGGGCCTATTTGGAATTGCATCAAAGGCGTTGTGCTGCTGTTGAGTTGATATTTATCTAGGGGCAAAAATGGAGACCCCAGTAGTTGTTAGTTGCATAAGATGCAACTAGACGCTGCTTGTTTTAAAAATACATTTGTGTTAATATTTTCACAGGGGGTATGATTTTGGATGCCCGCACTGTGTTGTGTTGATTTTAAGAAACTACACTGACCTTGGTAACAACGTGCGCCTGCCTCACACTCCCCGTTCCACCCCGAGCTTTTCTCGTGGTCGTGGAGGGAGTTCCTTACTATCACTTGTTCTGCCTGGGCTCATACTTCCGGCGGAAGGGGGGATCGGTCTAGTTGCCATCTCGCTCCTTCCCTTCATTACCGATGTGTTGGGCGACGCGCAGCGGACGCGCGCAGCGGATGCGCGCATCGGGCGCGCCAAAGGCAAGCCCGTCTGCGCCCGTCCTCGCCTGTTCTTTGCCTCTCGCCAGGACCCCTGGCCAGTGTCAGCCAGGCCCTCTTTGCTATAGTAGAGACGAACTTTTGAGTCTCAACACAGGCCTAGCTCCTTGCACAGCCAATCCTACGATTCTAGGGGACTCTTCATGGAACTGCCCTGCTTGCGGGATTTTCACCATCCCGACCCCTACCCTCCCTGCATTCATTCGCCGAATTCATCTCCAGATTCAGCTGAAACTGCTACAGTTCAACGTCAGATCTCTGGCGAAACATCATGCCGAAATACTCGATTTAATTTCGGAAGAACGCCCAGATATATGTTTCCTATCTGAAACCTGGCTCAAAGACGACTTGGTAGCTACGGTGAACCTGGCCCTACCCCTTGGGTACTCCATAAGTACTCTTAATAGGGACTCCAGAGGAGGGGGCATAGCGGTCGTCTATAAATCTCATTACGACTGTCTATTTAACAAAGTTCAGGTGGCAGACTGTGAAGCGGCGTGCTTTCAGGTAGCGGTAAGCCCACAGTATTCCCTATCAGGTTTAATGATATATCGTCCTCCTGGCTCATCCACCAAGTTTAAGGAAGCACTCCCTGAGGTCGTTAGTGAGCTTGCCGCAGGATCTGCAAATTTTAGTATTTGTGGAGACCTCAATCTCCACTTGGACAATATCCAGGACAATGCCACCTTCATAGCAGATCTAGCTGCTCTCCAACTGGATCAATTAGTCCTTGGATCCACGCATTTAGCTGGTCATCTGCTCGACCCCCTATTTTCCAATCTTCAGTCAGTATCCATGGATCGCCCCATACCCATGGGCTGGACTGACCACTTTCTGGTCAAATGGTTTGTCCCGCTTACTGAACCCCCTAACGACGGCACCCCCAGATCGCTCTTTAAACGCCCCTGGTGCAAACTGAAGCTTGATGACTTTCACCAATATCTCAGGGCTAATCCTCTCGATAATGGTTTAGATTACGACCAGTTGTGCGACTGAATCGTGCGAGGCCTAGACGCCCTTATTCCGGCCAAATGGGTTAAAAGTCGGACCTCCACCACCAATCCTTGGTATAACAACTCTTTAACCATCTTGCGTAAAGCCTTAAACAGGCTGAACGCGAGTGGAGGAAAGACTACGCACCAGAGAAAAAAGGGCACTATTTGGCAAACATCAAACTCTATCACAGAGCAGTTTGTAAAACACGCGCAGCCTTCTATGCCATGGAAATTAGCTCCAGTCCTAACCCCACCAAATGTATCTTCAAAATCCTCAAAGACCTCAGGACCAGGAAAGTCAGTACCCCGGTTGTCCCATCCACATTTCTATGTGATGAATTGGCGACCTTCTTTGTTAACAAAGTACGTAACATCTACCTATCATTCCCTGATCCCTGCACCTTGCCGGCTTGTGACAGACCTAGGGCGGAACCCAGGGCCTCCTTACTAGCTATCCCATCCCTATCAGAAACTGAATTTACCCGGCTTAGTGGGAAAATTAGGTTGGGTTCTCCTCTAGACCCCTTGCAGCCATCACAGTTTAAGGAATCCTTTTCCATTTTCAGGGAGCCCCTTTGTAACATAATTAATAGCTCCCTTTCATCGGGGACCGTTCCGGCATCTTGGAAGCATGCCTGGGTGTCCCCCATTCTGAAAAAGCCCAACTCAGACCCCACTAAACCGGAGAATTTCCGCCCAATTTCCCTCTTGCCTTGGGCAGCAAAAATCGCTGAAGCCCACGTCAATAACGTACTAACCCGGTTTGTGAATGATAATAATGAATGGGTTCCGACCGGGTCATAGTACGGAGGCTGCTCTTCTGGCCACTACCGAGCAAATGCGATCTCTTATGGACGAAGGTCAAAGTGCGGCGCTGATCTTGCTTAATCTCAGCGCCGCCCTTGACACGGTGTCCCATGAGATTCTACTCCGGAGGCTTGAGGAGGCAGGGATTGAGGGTTCGGTGTTAGACTGGCTTCGCTCATTCCTGATAAATCGATCTTTTCGAGTATCAGTACCCCCTTACTCCTCTCCTTACTCCTCTCAGACTCACGCTATTGATCAGGGGGTGCCTCAGGGCTCGTCTCTGAGCCCACTGCTCTTTAATTTATACGTCCAGCCTCTAGCTGCGGTCGCCAAGCTATGGGACCTTACGATAGTCTCTTATGCTGACGACACGCAGCTAGTAGTCACCTTGGCGGACAGTTCTTCCCCCTCGGCCTCCAGATTCAAAAACTGCATGACGGCAGTGGCCGATTGGATGGCAGCCAATCGTCTACAGTTAAATGCCGGAAAAACTGAGGTTCTGTTGGTGGGCAAGAACGTCAACCTATGGACTGAGCAATTGTGGCCATCAGCCCTAGGAGCAATCCCTTCCCAAAAAATGTAGTTAAGAACCTTGGGGTCATGATGGACTCTTCTCTTTCCTTTCAGGCTCACACTAAACAGCTAGCCGCCTCGTGCTTTGGCATTTTGCGTGGTCTGAGACCCATTTTAAAATACTTTGCTCCCTCTGTTCGCCAACTCATTGTGCAAGCTACCATCCTCTCACGCCTCGATTACTCGAGCTCTCTTCTCCTAGGGGCGAACAAGGCAGAAATACTGAGAATGCAGCGTATTCAAAATGCTGCTGCCAGAGCACTGGTGGGCTTGCCGCGTTTCTGCTCAGTTTCTAGTACCATCCGTAAGCTACACTGGCTTCCCATTGATAGACGCATCCTTTTTAAAACTCTTTGTCTCTCTTTTAAAATCCTGAAGTGCACGAGTCCCGCCCTGTTGGGAGACCTGATCTCCCTCTATGTTCCTTCCCGCCCTCTCCGTTCAGCAGAGTCTCATCTGGCGGTGGTGCCTAGAATTAGACTCTCCAGGACGGGCAGCCGTGCTTTCCGGTACCTTGCCCCCAAACTATGAAATTCTCTTCCCGTGCATATCCGCGCCATGGACTCTCTGTCATCTTTCAGGAAGGCTATCAAAACCTTCCTGTTTCCACTACCTTAGGTTACTTCCTTGCTGTTTCTCTTGTTAGGCCGGTCCACATAGTTGTTGTGTCCTCCCGTGGTCAGCGCCGGGACGCCCCTTTGCTGGGGCAGCTGCGCGCTTTACAAAAAGGTTAACATAACATAAGATAAATAAGCAAAAACTATGGCTTTGTTGTATATAATAATGAGAATGCTTCATGTCTGAAATAATGAGACTGAAAGAATGAAAACAGTTGTTTTGAAATGACAAAGGCTGTTTGAGCAGTAGTGCTGCTGCTGAGTTGATATATATTTTGTTTCACCCTGAAGGCAAAAATGGAGCCCCGATAGTCACACGTCTCTGCATCCCTGCCTGCTAACTCGGGGAGAACAAACTCGCATAAAAAGTACATTTCAGCCGATGATTAACTCACAATTGGTCACAGAATAAGGCTACAGCGCCATCTACTGTCTTATGCACTTAAATTAATATGCAAAACCACTCGTAATAAATCGAAAAGAAAAACATACATAACTCTTCTGCCCAAAATTTTAAGCGCCCTGAAAACCCCCAAACGATATCTTTACCTTTTGTGTGGTGCATGAAGAAGGTCTAGCAACAGAAAACCACAAAGTATGGGGGCCCAGCAGTAACAATTATGGCATTGGCATACACTTACTGCTTTCAAAGGGGAGGAAACGGCAATTGGTGCCAGGTTGCAGTGAATCTCAGCTCAGTTTCAGCTGGGCACACACTGCTTCCGTCGGCACTCGGGTGAGTCCGAAGTAGGCCCTGCTGCTATGCAAGCCTATGACTCATGAGGGCAGATGAGGGGGTGCGCAGGTGAGCATGGAGACACTAATTGTCTGCGCATGCCCTTTGACTTTTGGCAAATGCGGCCCCCAAGAAGACACCCCAACAGCAGTTATGGTGCGGAGTCCATGACTGCTGTTGGGGCCGGAAGGAAAGGTCTGGTGGGCCGCAAGTGGCCGGCGGGCCGTACTTTGAGTACCGCCGCTTTAAGGTGAATGGCATACCTTAGAGTTGGAAACATGGAGTCGCAGTAGTGTAGGTTAATGTCATTATCTTGGATCATGATACTTCAGTTTCTGTAGATGGTTATGGTGGCTTTGCCCTTGAAGGTGGGAGAGTTGGCGATCATCAGTCTTCAGCCATATGGGATGTTGGTGGATTTTGTAATAGTAAGGATGTTAGTTAGAGTTGTGCACCATTTTGCTGGTTGGGGTGTGTTGATGATGAGATTGTTTTTTTTAGCCCTTTGGAGGAGTTGTAGTAGCTAACGGCTATTAGTGATTCTGGGTGTTGCTTGATTAGTTTGTGTTTGAGGTTTTTGGTCGCATTTGCTGAGAGGTTTGGGGGTTAGGTTATGGAGAAGAAGTTAGGTCCATGGGGTTTCAGGTTGTTGGGCAGTGTACAGGTTGAGGATGCTGTGGAAGCACGCATATTTGTGTCTTCTTAGATCTTGATGATTAAAAAGAAATCTTCATTTGAGTTGCATCTAGTAAAGACTTTTGGCCTCCATATCGTGAGAAAAAACATGAAGAGTCAGAATTCAGTCAGAGTTAATTCTCTATTTGGATCACAGGGAGGTGACTGTGTGAATGCAGTAGGGATAACATTGGCGTGCAGCTGGCCCAACCAGGATGGCCGCTGTTCTTGGTGTTTAGTTGGTGGGCTCTTTTGCAGTTTTAGTTATTAGTCCTTTCTATTGTTATGCCCAAAATAAAATGGCCTCCGACCTTTGTTTATCTGTGGCTGCTGTTTTTGGTATTTAGTTGGTGGGAGTGTGTCCTCTTTAAGATGGCCATTGCTTTTGACGTTTTCAACCTCTTTCTGTTGGTTCAGTATTCTTTCTGCTGTAGAGGTGAGGGGGTTAGAGGGAACCTCTTTTGTTTCTGAGGTTCCTTCATTATTTTGCGGCTACTGAGAGACCTGGACCCCCAACTACTGCTGTCTGCTGCACTTTGGCTCAGCCCCAAAAATTGGCTCACAATAGTGCAGAGCTGAGGAGTATTGGGAGGCTTGCTGTGTGAATACTTCGTGTGAGCACTGGCACTTCCTCAAGCATGCAGTGTTCATTTGGCCGCTCCTGCCTGAGTTACATCAGATTTTTCAGGGGTTGTGGGGCAGACCGGGGCTGGGGTGCTGTTCCGGTCGAGCCCATCCACGGCTCCTCAATCACTACATTGGTGATTAAATACTGGATATGGAGCCAGCTCCTGTCTGGAAGCGCATCTCCGAATGTAAAGGTCCGTTAGTGGGTAAATACTAGGTACAAAGCCAGTTCCTATCTGGTTGGTGCAGCTCTGAATACTGGTCCATGACCTTTCAGGCACAAGGGTAGTATAGATAATAGGCAAATAAATAGATCGCTGGTCTAGTACTTGGGAAACTGGCTTTGCCAGCATGAGTAGCACCCAGGACATGCAGTGGTATTGGGTGCCAAGTTCCCATGGGGTTAGCAATCATCAACCATTCCGACAGTTGGAGCATTGGGGTTGTGACTCGCTGGCTTCTGCGGGCCCCACCACCATGGATGCATGCACTGCAGGGCTGCCTCCAGGCACAGTTGGGTGCCGTCTGCATTGCAGCCTCATTGGCCAGATCAACAGCTGGATTATCTGAAGGGCAGCGTTGGTGGGCAGCACTATTGGATTCCGGTAGGTTGTTGCTCAAAACTTTCAGTATTTTTTACGCTCAGATACACTGATGTTGCGTCGGATTGGTAATGTTAGTTTTAGATTGATGGAAGAGTGGTAGCCGTGGCCTAGGGATTTCACCTTGATGTTTATTCCTTGCCCGGAGGTTCTTAGGAGATCTCCTCTCCATCAGCCATCTTGAAGATACCATTCACAAAAACTTGTGAAAGACTTGTGTTTGCTTTTGCTTGGTATAGACTCTGAAATCCGGGAAGAGCAATAGTCCTTTCTTATCCTCCTGGAGAAAGTGTCTCTTTGCAGCTGCTTTGAGCTTGGCTGGGTCCTGTAAATCGAGTGATTAGACTGGATGCACTGAGGGAAATCCTAGAACGTGCATATTCAATACTTTACTCCTATTTTTCAACACCTCAATTTTCTCATATATTTCGACACCTATATTATCCTCTCAAGAGTCAGAAATACATCAGCATATTTGTTGTGCATCTTCGTTGTCCCACTAATGCCCAGTTTTACATGTCTGACTCTATTTTCTTTCTTTTCCATCCTGCTCTTAGAGCTCTCACTTGGCCATCACAGTTTGACATTCTGTTCTCCATTTGTTCCAAATTGGCTTCTATTGCATTTGTACAAAATGATTCAAAATGTCAATTGTATTACGCCTTCTGTTGTATAACCACTTTTTAAGGCTTTCCAGTGTCCAAAATGCCCACTTATTTTAGGTCCAAAAGTATGATTCACATCCGACAGTCATTTTCTGTCGTAAGATTAAACATGAAAAAAAATCACCATTTCAGATCATTTGGAGAAAGTTCCACAGTTCTGGTGTCATCGTTTTTCTTCAGAAATGGGATTTTTTAGACTGTACAATAAATGATTCAAAATGTCAATTGTATCGCGCCTCAAATTGAATGATCACTTTTTAAGGCCTCCCAGTGATCAAAATTGCTATGTTGATAGACTTTTCCACCTACTCAAAAGCTTGTATTTTGCCCGATTTTGAGCATATGACTCCACACTCATTGATTTTAGTTCCTAAAATAAAAATTCACATCCAACAGTCATTTACAGTTGAAAGATTAAACATTAAAAGATTACCATTAGTGACCATTTGGAGAAAATTCCTCAAGTCCGGGGTCATCATTTTCATCAAAAATAGGATTTTTTGGACTGAGCAAAAAAGGATTGAAAATCTCAATTGCATCATGCCTCTTGTTGAATAACCACTTTTTAAGGCTTCCCAGTGACAAAAAAATGCCATATTTATAGACTTTTCTTCCTACTCAGAAGCTTGTATTTTGCCTGATTTCGACCATGAAAATGACTAAACACAATAAATTTGCTCCCAAAAGTGAATATTCACACCAAAAGCCATTTACAGTCAAAAGACTAAACATTAAAAAATCACCAGTACTTACCAACCGGAGAAAGTTCCTGAAGTCCGGGGTCATCTTTTTTCATCAGAAAAATTAGTTTTTGGACTGTATAAAAAATGACTCAAAATGTCAACTGTATCCCACCTCATGTTGAATAACCACTTTTTTAGGCCTCCCAGTGACCAAAATTGCAATTTTTATAGACTTTTCATATTACTCAGAAGCTAGTATTTTGCCTGAATTCGCGCATGAAAATGACTCTAAACACACTAGTTTTGCTTCCAAAAGTGATGTTTCACATCCGCCATTCATTTACAGTCAAAGAACTAAATATTAAATAATCACCATTACTTACCAACCGTAGAAAGTTCCTCAGGTCGTGGGTCCTTGCTTTTCATCAGAAAACTGATTTTTGGACTGTACAAAAAATAAATCAAAATGTCAACTGTATCACTTCTCATGTTGAATAACCACTTTTTAAGGCCTCCCAGTGACCAAAATTGCCATTTTGATAGACATTCCTCCTACTCAGAAGCATGTATTTTGCCTGAATTCGAGCATGAAAATGACTCTAAACACACTCATTTTGCTTCCAAAAATGATCATTCACATCTGACCGTCATTTACAGTGGGTGGAAGGACTAAACATTAAAAAAATCACAATTACTGGCCATTCAGAGAAAGTTCCTCAGGTCAGTTTTTGGACTGTATAAAAAATTACTCAAAATGTCAACTGTATCCCACCTCATGTTGAATAACCACTTTTTTAGGCCTCCCAGTGACCAAAATTGCAATTTTTATAGACTTTTCATCTTACTCAGAAGCTAGTATTTTGCCTGAATTCACGCATGAAAATGACTCTAAACACACTAGTTTTGCTTCCAAAAGTGATGTTTCACATCCGCCATTCATTTACAGTCAAAGAACTAAATATTAAATAATCACCATTACTTACCAACCGTAGAAAGTTCCTCAGGTCGTGGGTCCTTGCTTTTCATCAGAAAACTGATTTTTGGACTGTACAAAAAATAAATCAAAATGTCAACTGTATCACTTCTCATGTTGAATAACCACTTTTTAAGGCCTCCCAGTGACCAAAATTGCCATTTTGATAGACATTCCTTCTACTCAGAAGCATGTATTTTGCCTGAATTCGAGCATGAAAATGACTGTAAACACACTCATTTTGCTTCCAAAAATGATCATTCACATCTGACCGTCATTTACAGTGGGTGGAAAGACTAAACATTAAAAAAAAATCACAATTACTGGCCATTCAGAGAAAGTTCCTCAGGTCAGGGGTAATCTTTTTTCATCATAAAATGGATTTGTGGCCTGTGCAAAGAATAATTGAAATGCCAATTGTATCACGCCTCTTGTTGAAAAAACACTTTTTAAGGTCTACCAGTTACCAAAATTGCCATTTTTATGGACATTTCCTCCTGCACAGAGGCTTGTATTTTGCCTGATTTAGAGCACAAAAATTACTCTAAGCACACTAATTTCGCTTCCAAAAGTGATGATTCACACCTGACAGTCATTTACAGTCAAAAGACTAAACATTAAAAAGTCACCATTACTCACCAACCAGAGAGAGTTCCTCAGGTCCAGAGTCATCATTTTTAATCAGAAATTTGATTTATGGGACTGTGCCAAAAAATGATTCAGAATGTCAATTGTATTATGCCTCATGGTGAATAACCACTTTTTAGGGCTTCCCAGTGCCCAAAATTGTCATTTTTATAGCCTTTTCCTCCTAATCAGAAGATGCATTTTTTCTGTATTTTGAGCAAGAAAAGGACTCTAAACGTACACATTTTATTTCCAAAAGTGATAACTCACATCGACAGTCATTTACAGTGGAAAGACTAAACATTAAAAAATCACAATTACTGACAATTCGGATAATGTTCCTCAGGTCCGGCCGGGGTCATCGTTTTTCATCAGAAAATAGATTTTTTGGAGTGTACAAAAAATGGGTCTAAATGGCAACTGTATTGCACCTCATGTGGAATAAGCACTTTTTAAGGCCTCCCAGTGACCCAAATAACATTTTTATGGACCTTTCCTCATGCTCAGAAGCTTGTATTTTGCTGATTTTTGGCATAAAAATGCCTATAAACACGCACATTTTTCTTCCAAAAGTCATGTTTCACACCCGACCGTCATTCACTGTCAAAGGATTAAACTTTAAAAAATCACCATTACTGACCATTCTTAAAAAGTTACTCAGGTCCGGGGTCATAATTTGTCATCAGAAAAGAGATTTCTGTGTTGAATAGCCACTTTTTAAGGCTTCCCAGTGCCCAAATTGTTGTTTTTATTTCCTTTTTCTGCTAATCGGAAAATTATATTTTACCCAATGTCGAGCATGAAAATGACCCTAAACACACTCATTTTAGTTCCAAAAGTGATGACTCACACTCGACAGTCATTGACATTGGAAAGATTAAACATTAAAAAAATACCATTTCTGACCATTCAGAGAAAGTTTCATAGGTTTGGGGTCATTGTTTTTCATCAGAAATTGGATTTTTTGGACTGTACAAAAATGATTCAAAATGTCAATTATATTGCTCCTCATGCTGAATAACTATTTTTTAAGGCCTTCCAGTGACCAAAACTGCAATTTTTATAGACTTTTTCTCCTAATCGGAATCTTGTATTTTGCCCGTTTTCGAGCATGAAAATTACTTTAAACACAATCATTTTAGTTCCAAAAGTGATTCAAAATATCAATTGTACTACGCCTTATGTTGAGTAACCACTTTTTAAGGCTTTCCAGTGTCCAAAATTCCCACTTATTTTAGGTCCAAAAGTGATGATTCACATCTGACAGTCCTTTACCATTGCAAGATTAAACATTAAAAAAATCAGCATTTCTGACTATTCGGAGAAAAATCCACAGGTTTGGGGGTCATCAATTTTCATCTGAAATTGTTTTTTTCCAGACTGTTAAAAATTATTCACAATGTCAATTGTATGGTGCCTCATCTTGAGTAACCACTTTGTAGGGCCTTCCAGTGACCCAAATTGCCTTTTTTATAGAATTTTTCTCAGGAACTTAGTTTTGCCTGATTTTGAGCATGAAAACGACTCTAAACACACCTATTTTTGTTCCAAAAGTGATGACTCACATCCGAGAGTCATTTACAGTTGAAAGATTAAACATTAAAAAAATCTGCTTTTCTGACTATTCGGAGAAAGTTTCACAGGTCGGGAGTCACTGTTTTTCGTCAGTAATTAGATTTTTTGGACTCTACAAAGACATTATTCAAAATATCAATTGTATTGTGCCTCATGTTGAATAACTACTTTGTAAGGCCTCCTGGTGACCAAAATTGCCATTTTTATAGACTTTTCCTCTTCCTCTGAAACTTGACTTTGCCTGATTTCGAGCATGAAAACGACTCTGAAAACACTTATTTTAGTTTCAAAAGTGATGATTCAAATCAGACAGTCATTTAAAGTCAAAGGATTAAACATTAAAACATTACCATTTCTGACCATCTGGAGAAAGTTCCACAGGTTTGGGGACATCGTTTTTTATCAGAAATTGGATTTTTTTTGGACTGTAAAAAAAATTATTCAAAAAGTCAATTGTATTGCACTTTATGTTGAATAAACACTTTTTAAGGCCTCCCAGTGACAAAAATTTCCATTTTTATAGACCTTTCCTCCTAGTCAGAACCATAATTTTGCCTGATATTGAGCATGAAAATGACTCGAAACACACTAAGTTTAGCTCCAAAAGTGATGACTCACATCCAACAGTCATTTACAGTCAAAAGATTAAACATTAAAACAATCCCAGTTTCTGACTATTTGGATAAAATTCCACAGGCCTGAGGTCATCATTTTTCATCAGAAATTTGATTATTTTGGATTGTAAGAAAAAGTATTCAAAATGTCAATTGTATTGTGCCTCATGTTGAATTAACACTTTTTATGGCCTCCCAGTGACCAAATTACCTTTTTTATAGACTTTTCCTCCTACTTGGAACCTTCATTTTGCCCGTTTTGAGCGTGAAAATTACTCTAAACATACTTATTTTAGTTCCAAATGTGATGATTCGCATCTGACTGTCCATTACTGTTGAAATATTAAACATTAAAAGATCACCATTTCTGATAATTTGGAGAAAGTTCCACAGGTCTAGGGTCCTTGTTTTTCATCAGAAATTAGATTTTGTGGACTGTACAAAACATTAATCAAACTGTATTGCGCCTCTTGTTGAATTACCAATTTTTTAGGCTTCCCAGTGTCCAAAATTGACATTTTTATAGACCTTTCCTCCTTGTCAGAACCATGATTTTGCCTGATTTCGAGCATGAAAATGACTCCAAACACACTAATTTTTGTTACAAAAGTGATGACTCACATCCGACAGTCGTTAACAGTCGAAAGAGTAAACATTTAAAAAAGCACTATTTTGGACTATTCTGAGAAAGTTCCAGAGGTCCGGGGTCCTTCTTTTTCATCAGAAATTGGATTTTTTGGACTATACAAAAATGATTCAAAATGTCAATTGTATTGCGCCTCATGCTGAATAACCACTTTTTAAGGCCTCACAGTGACCAAAAATTCAATTTTTACAGACTTTTCCTACTACTTAGAAGCTTCTATTTTGACCAATTTCAGGCAGTAAAATAACTCTAAACACATTTTATCCCTAAAAGTGATAATTCACATGCAATAGTCATTTACAGTCAAAAGATTAAATATTACAAAAATCACCATTACTGACCATTCGGGGAAAGTTCAACAGGTCCGGGGTCATCGTTTTTCATCAGAAAATAGATTTTTTGGTCGGTGCAAAAAAAAATTCAAAATGTCAAATATGATCATGCCTCATGTTGAATAACCTCTTTTAAACCCCCACAGTGACCAAAATTACAATTTTTACAGATATTTCCTCCCACTCAGAAACTTCTATTTTGACCAATGTCAGGCAGGAAAATGACTTTAAACGCACTTATTTTTGTTCCAAAAGTGATAATTCCCATGCAATAGTCATTTACAGTCAAAAGATTAAACTTTAAATAGTCACTATTACTGACCATCCGGGGAAAGTTCAACTGTCCGGGGTCATCGTTTTTCATCATAAAATAGATTTTTTGGTCTGTGCAAAAAATTATTCAAAATGTTAATATAATCATGCCTCATGTTGAATAACCTCTTTTTATACCATCACAGTTAGCAAAATTGCCATTTTTGTAGATATTTCGTCATACTCAGAAGCTTCTTTTTGACATATTTCGGCCAGGAAAATGACTGTAAACACACTTATTTTAGTTCAAAAACTGATTATTCACATCAAACAGTAATTTACAGTCAATAGATTAAGCATTAAAAAATCACCATTACTGACCATCTGGAGAAAGTTCGACAGGTCTAAGGTCATCGTTTTTCGTCAAAAAATTGATGCATTGGTCTGTGCAAAAAATTATTCAAAATATCAATTGGATCATGCCTCATGTTGAATAACCACTTATTAAAACCTCACACTGATCAAAATTGCCATTTTTATAGACCTTTCCTTGTACTCAGAAGCTTCTATTCTCACCAATTTCAGGCAGGAAAATGACTATACACACTTATTTTAGTTCCAAAAGTGACAATTCACATGCAACAGCCATTTACAGTCAAAAGATTAAACATTAAAAAATCACCATTACTGACCATCTGGAGAAAGTTCAACAGGTCGAGGGTCATTGCTTTTCATAAGAATATAGATTTTTTTAAACTGTACAGAAAATGGTTCAAAATGTCATTTGGATCATGCCTTGTGTTTAATAACCACTTTTTAAAGCCTCACAGTGACCAAAATTGCTATTTTTACAGACTTTTCCTCCTACTCATAAACTTCTATTTTAACCAATTTCGGGCAGGAAAATGACTCTAAACAGACATATTTTTGTTCCAAAAGTGATATTTCACATGCAATAGAAATTTAAAGTCAAATGATTAAGCATTAAAAAACTCACTATTACTGGCCATCTGCAAAAAGTTTGATAGGTCCGGGGTCATTGTTTTTCATCACAAAATATATTTTTTGGTCTGTGCAAAAAATTATTCAAAATGTTAATATAATCATGCCTCATGTTGAATAACCTCTTTTTATACCATCACAGTTAGCAAAATTGCCATTTTTGTAGATATTTCGTCATACTCAGAAGCTTCTTTTTGACATATTTCGGCCAGGAAAATGACTGTAAACACACTTATTTTAGTTCAAAAACTGATTATTCACATCAAACAGTAATTTACAGTCAAAAGATTAAGCATTAAAAAATCACCATTACTGACCATCTGGAGAAAGTTCGACAGGTCTAAGGTCATCGTTTTTCGTCAGAAAATTGATGCATTGGTCTGTGCAAAAAATTATTCAAAATATCAATTGGATCATGCCTCATGTTGAATAACCACTTATTAAAACCTCACACTGATCAAAATTGCCATTTTTATAGACCTTTCCTTGTACTCAGAAGCTTCTATTCTCACCAATTTCAGGCAGGAAAATGACTATACACACTTATTTTAGTTCCAAAAGTGACAATTCACATGCAACAGCCATTTACAGTCAAAAGATTAAACATTAAAAAAATCACCATTACTGACCATCTGGAGAAAGTTCAACAGGTCGAGGGTCATTGCTTTTCATAAGAATATAGATTTTTTTAAACTGTACAGAAAATGGTTCAAAATGTCATTTGGATCATGCCTTGTGTTTAATAACCACTTTTTAAAGCCTCACAGTGACCAAAATTGCTATTTTTACAGACTTTTCCTCCTACTCATAAACTTCTATTTTAACCAATTTCGGGCAGGAAAATGACTCTAAACAGACATATTTTTGTTCCAAAAGTGATATTTCACATGCAATAGAAATTTAAAGTCAAATGATTAAGCATTAAAAAACTCACTATTACTGGCCATCTGCAAAAAGTTTGATAGGTCCGGGGTCATTGTTTTTCATCACAAAATATATTTTTTGGGCTGTACAAAAATGATTCAAAATGTCAATTGGATCATGCCTCATGATAAATAACCACTTGTAAAAGCCTCAAAGTGACCAAAATTCCCATGTTTACAGACTTTTTCTCCTAATCAGAAGCTTCTTTGACCACTTTTGCTCTGTAAAATGACTCTAAACACAGTTATTTTAGTTCCGAAAGTGATAATTCACATGCAAAAGTATTTTTCAGTCAAAAGATTAAACATTAAAAAAATCACTATTACTGACCATCTGGAGAGTGTTTGCCAGGTCAGGGGTCATAGTTTTTAATCAGAAAATGTATTTTTTAGACTGTACAAAAAATGATTCAATATTATTTAATTGTGCTTCATGTTGAGTTACCACTTTTTAAAGCCACGGTAGGAGGCAAGATGGCGTCCGGCTAAACAACACACTTGTGAGCATCTCCAAGCAAACTGTGTAGAAAGCTGAAAAGATCACCTTCTTCGAAAAAAATGCCTCATCATGCTTCAAGATACACAAGGAATGCTGCAGGAAAATAATTTTTCAATGACTTGGCGGTTGTGGGTTGATGGAACGCCTTGAGGACGTCTGCCGGGATCTGGCATCCCGGATTGAATCCAGCCTGTGTGTATCACGGACAGATCAGCGAAACTAGAGAAAACGGTGGCTCTCTGTAAAGGGCGGGGGAGCTCAGTGGAGATACTTTCACTCGCTGGTAACGCGCAGTGAATACCACGAAGCATCTCTCCGAGCCGGAGCACCCGCTGTACCACTCGCGGTGTCATTCAAGGAGCGACTAAGCCGGCAGCAGTCTGCAAAGCGCCGGGGAGTACAGAGAAGAGACTTTAATGCACCAGAAACGTGCGGTGAATACCACGAAGCGTTTCTTAGTGCTGGTGCACCCACTGTGCAGTCCCTCCTTATCATCCAGAAGACACAAGTAAGGATGGCTAGCAAGGGGGGTCGCGCGGCAAAAGGCAAAAATACTATACCTGTTACACAGGGCAGCACAACCCTGGCAGCCTCACGCCAAAAGAAACCAGAATCCTTGGGAGTAAAAGGCAGAAGTGGGGGAGAGAAAGGTGGGGGGGGAAAGGAAGGTGCTGATAAAAGTCCCAGGGAGATCAATTCAGCAAACAATACCATGCCCGCCTAATTAAAGAGATTGACTGTTGTCAGCCATTAATTACAAGCAGTTTTGGTACTTTGGCCGGGTGCTCCGGTGAAACAACTGCTATGCTTGTACCAACGGAAGGAGAAATAGCAGATCACTCCGCATCAGCCAAATCTAATGCTTTACTGTTTCCTGAGTCCCCCCTACCCCAACTCAGGTTATTATAACTGGGTCGGTACCTTCTGCTCAGTTATAAAGTACTCCTTTGGACAGTATCAACAGTGGTAACAACACCAGTGCTCTCCCAAGGGATAATCCTAATGCTATAGTGACTGACTGCTCAGTGGCTGCACTATCACCACCGGCCATCAGTACCACACTGCATGGCTACAAGCCAAGAACACCTGACAATCGGGTCCTATTCTACTCTCTTACAGATGAATCTGAATTGTCAGATGGGAGTATCTCTTTGTTGAGTGGAGAAGAGGAAAGCAAATGGAGCAGTAGCTCTAATTCCGACTTACAGAGACACACACATCGCTCTAAGTAAGTGCAAAAGAAGAAAAACAGAGATCGCCACAAGAAGGAAAATGAGCTTTCTGATAAGGAAGATACTGAGCTAAAATGGGATTATAATGATACATCACTTACGATCTGTTCTAACACTACGGGTACATCAGGGGGCAACCAAACTATTACTGATACTGGCATAGCTCAAAGGGAGACGCAAGGTGCGCAACATAGTGAACCTGCTTTAACAGACATTTTGCAGTCTATCAAAAGCTTTCAAGCTGAAGCAAAAGCAGACAGCCGCAGATCCCGCCTGGCAGCCAAGAAATTGCAAGGAGCAGTCAGGAAAGTGGGAAAAACCTGCGCCGAAATTGTAGACCGAATGGCATCAGTGGAAGAAAGAACGGAACAACATAGAGAAAGATTTTACCTCACTTAATACAAAATCTGAGGAGCATGAGGGGGCGATAAAAGATTACATGTGGAAACTGGAGGAACAGGAAAATCGACTGAGATGTAACAACTTCCTCTTCCTAGGGATCGCAGAAGGTGTTGAGAAGGATGATCACAGGAAATGTATGGTCTCGTTCCTTAGTGGGTCATTCCCCGAACTACAATCATGGGATTGGGACAAGGAAATCCAAAGAGCACATAGATTTCCTTTGACTCCCCGGAAGCGCAACTCCTCAACTCAACAACACCATCGTGCAATGCTTTTGTTTTTTGGAAACTTTCTGCTCCGGCAAGCCTTTATGATCTCGCCAGACCCACAAGCAAAATATCGTTTGATGAAATAAAATGTTTCACCAGGCTGGATTTTGCACACGCCACAGTTGAGTGCAGGTGGAGACTGAGGCAGCTCTTTGATCCCTTCCAAAAACTCGGGTCAACAGTGTATCTTCAAAACCATGCCAGACTAAACATTGTTCATCAAGGGAATACTCGTAGCTTTATTTCTGAAATACAGGCCAAAAAGTATCTTGATGAAATTTCGGGACATAAGTAATATGCACTAAAACCTGGCTTCAGGGATATCCTAGCTTTGCTTACTGGCATTTGATGTGGGTTTGTTGTATTGAAAGTAGCAGCTGTAGTTGAAGTGCAAGGCCTGCGTATAAATATTGCAAATTATGTGGTGCTAGATGTCTGGCCTTATATTGGTGTTTGGTTTGGGTATTGGTTCTTTTGGTGTTTCTTAAATAGTTACTACATAAGGGAAGTGTCTCAGAGAACTTACTGGGGTATTGCATGAAGGATGTCTCACCCCTGGCCCGGTGCTGGCCAGGTAACCTCCAATAATGGTGGGGGGCCTGGGGGGTAGTGGAGGGCGGGCGGGGGCAGGGTGGAAAGTCGGACAGGTCATCAGTACAAGCAAGAGTAAGAGTATTCGGAGCAGGGTAAACTGGTATGCTGAAAATATCAGGTCATGGCACGCCGAAGGGTCCTTGCAAAAGCCGGAGCAAACATTCAGGGAACTTGAAATTAAAGGATGGGGGCACTAAGGGTGTAATCCTTAAATATTTGCAGCCTAAATGATTTCAGGAAGAGGCAAAATTTTGCAATAGGATTACAAACTATGGGTGCTAATGTTGTCTGTTTACAGGAAACCCATATAGAGGGTTCTCAAACACACCTTTTAAAAACACTGGGCTATAAATTGGTTTGTGCAACGTCACAAGGGGCTCGGGTACGGGGGGTTGCTATTTTAGCCAAGGGCCCAGGATATACTTTTATCCGCTGCAAAGATGATAAATTTGGCCGCTGGGCAGTCAAAGAGTGTCAAGACGGACAGGGGCAAAAGATAACAATTTGTGCTGTATATTGGAGCAATAGCGATGACCCGTCTGGTTTTAATGATATCTCTATCGAACTTTCACATTGGCCTCAACCTTTACTGATTTGCGAGGACTTTAATATTAACCTCCCCAGTGACTGGTCCATTAAGGACGACTGGCGGTACAATGGCCGGAAACTCAAAGTGTTTAAGGCGATAAAACACATGTGCTATACACATGGGCTTATAGATGGATGGCAAATTTCAAATACTAATGATTCCGGCTATACTATTTTTTCTAACCCACACCATACACACGTAAGAATAGATTACTTTCTGATGTCTAATTCACTTAAATCTAAGTCTCAAATCAAGAAGCTGCCTAGAATTCTCTCAGACCATAACCCCTAAATTTGGACACTAGATTTAGCACGGGGAAACATAACGCCCAGATCTTGGACATTTGAGAAACCTCTGCCGTTTGATGACAATTATTGCACACACGTGCGAGAGTGGATCCCTAATTTTTTTAAATATAACATCGGGAGTGTCTCTATTGAAGTTATGTGGGACGCCCTAGAAGCAGGTATTCGCGGGGAAACGATGCAATTTTCATTAAAGGCTAATAAAATTGACAAAGTGTCTATGAGGGAGCTGCAGGAAAATCTTCGTTTGGCCGAAGAAGGGTTGATAATCGCATCCATTGGGAACAAAGGGATAGAAGAAACTAATAGAATGCAGAGCCTAGTGGCAATCGCAAGGGCCGCAATCACAGATATCTTTACCGCCAAAGCCATAAAAAAAAAGCAGCAGCTAATAAAGAGATGGTGTACGAGGTTAACGAGCAGGTCGGCCACCAGTTAGCTATTCGTATGAGACAGGCTTCAGTAAATCTGATACGGGAGATACAGGACCCAGTGGAAGGCCAAATTTCTGATCCAGAATTGATTAGAGAGGCTTTTTGGCGATTTTATAGTACCCTATACGCTGAGGAGGGTGGGGGAAACCCAGCCGAGATTCAAAGTTATATAGATAGTGGTGGCCTTGATAGGTTTAACAAAGCAGGTCAAGCTATTCTAGAAGAAATTCCTAATACTGAAGAAATTTTAACTATAATCAAAAATGTACCGAAAGAAAAAGCAACCGGTTTAGATAATATACCATCTGAATTCTATTTAGTTTTTTTAGACCAGATTAAAGGTATCTTACTTGATTTATTCATTTAAATTTTCAAAGGGGGGCAGCCCCCAAACTCCTGGTCCAAGGCAAAGATATTTTTTTCCATAAAACAAATAAACCTCGAGAACAGCTAGGTTCATACTGCCCCATCACTCTCATTAATGCAGATTCCAAAATCTTCTCGAAACTCCTGGCAAACCGAATTGCCCCTATCATTCACAAAGTAATAGCCAAATATCAGCACAGTTTTGTGCCAGGGAGATCAACGGTTAATCATATCCAAAGAGTGATTACCCTATTCGACCACTCGGTAGTTGCAGGAGACTCTAAGGCGTTGGTTCTCATGGACGCCGAGAAGGCCTTAGATAGGGTCTCCTGGCAATTTTTGTGGACTGCCATGTCTAGGATTGGTATTTAAAAGGGGTTTATCCAGACAGTACAAAAATTATATGTTAACCCCGGGCTATGGTAATGGTAAATGGCAGCCTTACTAAAGAGCTGATTATATCTCGAGGAACCCAGCAGGGGTGCCCTTGCTCTCCACTACTCTTCGCGATATATCTTGATCCTTTTATTCACAGACTGGAAAGAAACCAAGAGATAGAACCGATTTTGTCACAGGAACACACAACCAAAACCTTGGCTAACGCCGACGACATAGCGATTGTGACAGCAGACCCAAAGTTAGCTATGACTGCTATCACTAGGGAGGCTATACAATTTGGAATGGTATCGGTATACGCACTCAACCAGGGGAAAACGCAGATTGTGTTGAATAAGAAAATTGAGATGTGCGATCCTCTAGTGGTAGATAATGCAACATACCTGGGCATCTGCATTAAATCTAAACTTGAGAGTTTGGTAGAACTAAATGTGATGCCAATGTTGTATTCTATGCAAAAGGATCTCCGCCGGCTAGATAATTTACATCTTTCTTTAATTGGTAGGGCTAACGCCTTGAAAATGGTCTTCTTTCCTAAAATTCTTTACTTATTTAGAGCCATATGTTTAGAAATCTCCGATCAATGTTTTAAATCTATGGAACATACCTTTTCCAGTTTCATCTGGTCATACGTGCAACCCGGCGCACTTATACATTTCTGACCCTTACAAAAGAAAGAGGAGGTTTAGCCCTCCCAAATCTTAAGGCATATTATTGGGCTTCTGTACTGCTTTACAGTCGGGAACTGTTATAAAATAATAGGGATGACATGATCCCAGGGGGCGGTCAGCCTTCCATCTTTCAGCTAATTTTAGGAAGTAAAAGCACCGGATATTTATGGCGACATCTGCATGACAGCTACCATAAAAAAGTGAAGTTTAAGATGTTATTCAGTGGATTTAAAACATGGAAAGCTATGAGAAAAATGCTGGGTATTGGGCGAGTATCATATTATACCCCCTAAGGGATATCCCTGATCTGCCAGAGATTTTTAGAGATAACTGCATGAATAAATGGGATGCGGTAGGAATATTCCATATTGGGTGTTTCTTCTCCCCCATCGGGTTTCAATCTTTTGAAGAAGTAAGGGAAAACTTCCAGGTGGACAGGCGGGATTTTTTTAAATGCCTCCAAATCCGAGATTATCTTTCACGAAGGGTAGGGGGAGGGGCCCCATCTGAGAAAGTCGCACTAGTGGAAACATTAATTTACAGTAATAAAAACATCATTGGGGGGATATACTCCCTTGTAAATATGATGTTTCCAGATGATCTGGAGAAAACCGCTCAGTAGTGGCAGGGGAAAATAGGTATAACTTTGGATGAATTTAACAATGCCTATTCAATGTCTCAAACATGTCTTATGTCCACAAAACTCCAAGCACAGTTTTTCAAAACTTGCTTTTTCTTATTCTATACTCCTGATAAAATTGCCAAATGGGGGTGTGGAAAAGGGACATGCTGCCCTATATGTAAGCTATTCAATGCCGACTGTGTACATATTTTTTCTACCTGTGATGGATTAACCTTTTTAAAAAGTGAGATTGAGAAATTCCTTTCTGCCGTATTAAAAAGAGATATAATCCTGTCTAATGAAGTTATCCTATTATGGGCCTCAGATCCTAGCACTCCCAGATTCGGGTATGAATTCATTTTTATTGCTATGGCAGTGTTAAGGATTTGCATGACCTCGGCGTGGTTGGATCCGACTGCTTCATCATTTCAGCAATGGCTTGCGAGGTTACTAGCAATCTTTAATTTGGAAATTGCCATTAATAAAAGGAAAGGCAAGAAAAGGCGCAAACATGGGTTGAGAATTTGGACCCCTCTAATGGATTGGTGTCAAATCCAAAGTAATATCTTATGATTCATGAGGAAGATTATTTCATTGTATGCATCCTTTGGGTATTGTGAACGTTAATTTGTAAACTGTTTATGAAAATGATGAAATGTGGATATCATGAGCATATACTAATATGTAATGTATGTTTACTTGTCTGTCCTGGAGGGAGGGGGTGGGGTTGGGGAGTGGGTAATTGTTGAGAAAAACCAAATAAAGATATTTAAAAAAAAAAAATGATTCTTTGGACTGTACAAAAAATTATTCAAAATGCCAATTGGATCATGCCTCATTTTGAATAACCGCTCATTAAAACCTCACACTGACTAAAATTGCCATTTTTATAGAATTTTGCTCCTACTCTGAAGCTTCTATTTTGACCAATTTCAGGCACGACAATGACTCTAAACACACTTATTTTAGTTATGAAAGTGATAATTTATATGCAATAGTGAATTACAGTCAAAAGATTAAACATTAAAAAATCACCATTACTGACCATCTAGAGAAAGTTCAACAGGTCCGGGGTCATTGTTTTTCATAAGAATATTGATTTTTACACTGTACAAAAAATGGTTTAAAATGTCATTTGGATGATGCCTTGTGTTTAATAGCCACTTTTTAAAGTCTCACAGTGACCAAAATTGCCATTTTTACAGACTTTTCCTCCTACTCAGAAACTTCTATTCTGACCACTTTTGGGCAGTAAAATGACTCTAAACACAGTTATTTTAGTTCCACAATTGATAATTCACATGCAATAGGCTTTTTCAGTCAAAAGATTTAACATTAAAAAAAACACTATTACTGACTATCTGGAGAATGTTTGACAGGTCCGGGGCCATTGTTTGTAATCAGAAAATTTATTTTTTAGACTGTACAAAACATGATTCAAAATGTCAATTGGATTGTGCTTCATGTTGAATAACCACTGTGACCAAAATTGCCATTTTTTCAGACTTTTCTTCCTACTCAGAAGCTTCTATTTTGACCAATTTCAAGCAGGAAAATTACTCTGAAGACACATATTTGTGTTCCAAAAGTGTTAATTCCCATGCAATAGTCATTTACAGTCAAAAGAATAAACATGAAAAAGTCACTATTACTGACCATCTTGGGAAAGTTCAACAGGTCATTGTTTTTCATCAGAAAATTGATTTTTTTGACTGTACAAAAAAATATTCAGAATGTCAAAATGATCGTGCCTCATGTTGAATTACCACTTTTTAAACCCTTACAGTGACCAAAATTGCAATTTTTACAGATATTTCCCTCTGCTCAGAAGCTACTATTTTGACCTACTTCGGGCATGAAAATGAATGTAAATGCACTTATTTTAGTTCCAAAACTGATCATTCACATCAAACAGTCATTTACAGTCAAAAGATTAAACATTAAAAGAAATCCATTACTGACCATCTGGAGAAAGCTCAACAGGTCTGTGGTCATTGTTTTCAATATGAAAATTGATATTTTGGACAGTACATGATTCAAAATGTCAATTGGATCGAGCTTCATGTTGAATGACCACTTTTTACAGCCTCACAGTGACCAAAAGTGCCATTTTTACAGACTTTTCCTGCTACTCAGAAGCTTCTATTTTGACCAATTTTGGTTAGGAAAATGACTCTAAACACACTTATTTTAGTTCCAAAATTGATAATTCATATCCAATACTAATTTACAGTCAAAAGATTAAATATAAATCTTTTGGATTTGGAGCCAAACCAGTTTCCAAAATTGAAGTATGGGAGGACAATCAAATAACATATGTTTCAAATCTGCAGAGGGACAAGGACATGACCAGCAAGTAGAGGGAATGTCTGAGGAGAAAGATGACATTTTTTTAGGTTCTCTCTCTTCTACTTTTCCCCAATCCCATCAACACTACATGCTCATAGATCTTTTGATAGCTATTGCTTTTCACCTTATTACCTCTGATTGGAAACAAGCTACTAACGTTACATTTCGTGCTTGGTGGAACGCGGTTTGCTTTCATCATCGACTTGATACTAATTATGTTTCCCCCATCTCCCTAGCAATTAAAAGGGATCTCCTTTGGCTTCCTTTGGTAAATTATTTTTCCTCATCTGCTCCCTCAGTCACTACCTCCAATGCTAGATCTGTTGAAGTACGAAAACCACCTTGATTCTCCCATTGCCTTTTCTTAATATCTCTTATTGAACGTTCCATATTATTGTTTTGAACATATTGCATACTTTTTCATGTTTTTTTTCTTCAATATTGCTATGCTTACGTTGCTTTTCTATTTACACAATTATGATTGCTTTTCTTATATATTCATATATACTTTGTAATATCATAATTTTCTTTATTACTGTATAACCTGCGTGCTTATTATTTTATCTGTTTCTTCATTTTATGTTCTGTTCTTTTGTTCTTTAATAAACTCAAACTTAAAAAAAGATTAAATATAAAACCATCTGTAAAAAGTTTGACAGGCCCGGGGTCATTGTTTTTCATCAGAAAATAGTTTTTTTTAGACTGTAGATTTATTTCTTTAAAATGTCATTTGGATCATGCCTCATGTTGAATAACCACCTTTTAAAGCCTCACAGTGACCAAGATTGCAATTTTTACAGCCTTTTCTTCATAGTCAGAAGCTACAATTTTGACCAATTTTGGATGGTAAAATGATTCTGAACACACTTATTTTAGTTCAAAAAGTGATAATTCACATGCAATAGTCATTTAAGGTCAAAAGATTAAACATTAAAAAATCACCATTGCTGACCATCTGGAGAACGTTTAACAGGTCCGGGGTCATCGTTTTTTCTCAGAAAAAAGATTTTTGGATAGAAATTCACTAAAAGTTCCAAATGTTACATGGATATTATAGTTAGGAAATAGAGTTTGAAAAACCTTGGAAATTCACTGAAAGAAACAAAGGTTACAGTGATGTTAGTTATAGTTAGGAGATAGAATTTAAAAAATCTTAGAAATTCACTAGGTAATTATAGTTAGGGTCCAGTTTCTATAAGAAAACAATTTTTTTACTTGCTATGTGTTTGGTGTGATTTGACGAATCTTCACAAAATGTTCCCAAAAAGTGCCCCAGTAATTCCTGTTGTGCATGGAAAGTTTTGAGTTGACCCGTCAAGCGAGGGCTGAGGAAAAGGGAAGTCAAAAAAAGTGGTTTTCCCATGTTAATTCCCATTGGAAGTTTCAACACGACTACAGTCTGAACCACTTAATGGAAGGACACCAAATTTGGTAGAAACTTAGATTGGGTTCTAGAAAGCGACCTTTTTGAGATTTGATGTAAATCCATTTAGTATTTATCAAGATATTAACTGAAATCCACATTTTTTTAAAGGAACGCAGATCTTCCATGGATCCTCCTTGTTTCTTGGATTTGCGAATCCATGAACTAAAAGCAATGCTGTGATTGGCTGGCTGTAACCTGAGAGGAAAGTTGCTGCCACCATTTTCATCACCATCATTTATATCACCATTTACATTAGGAATCAGTTCCAAGCAGGGAAAATAAACTTAAAAGGTGAAAGACTAATGGAGGGGTCTGTGAGGGACCCCTCATGGGCAAGAAATTGTGCAACAACTTAGTTTCACCATGCAAGGAGCCTCAGGTCCTCCCTGTATCCTCCTAAAAACCTCCTTCTAAATTCAGGTGAGCTGATGATCCATACCCCAATTTAAAAGCCATACACTCACTCAATGATCCACACATCTACTTACACAGCCACTCACATACCCACTTACATACCCACACAACTGCCCACATACCCACTCACAGACCCTCCACACCACTCTCACATGCACTCACAGACCCACACAGCTTTCACACACCCACTTACATATATACAGAACCACTCACACACCAATACAGCCACTCACACACCAACTCACACACCCACACAGCCACTCCCACACTCACCCTGACCCACAAAGCCAGTCACACATGCACTCACATACCCACCCACCACACACTCACACACCCAATTACACCCTGTCAAACACCCAGGTTGCAGGGACAATATAGTTAAGAAATACTATTAAAACCATAGAAATTCATTATAGTGCGTGAGTGGGTCTGTGAGTGATTGTATGGGTATGTAAGTGGGCTTGTGGTTGGTTTTGTGGCTATGTGAATGGGTGAGTGGTTGTGAGGGTCTTTAAGTAGGTGTGTGAGAGGTTGTGTGGGTGTGCGAGTGGTTTTGTGGATGATGTCATTTGAGATGTTATCAATGATATCAGTGGTGTCAGTGATCCGGTCATGAATGATGTAATATGTGCGGTCATAAGCAGGGTATTGTGGGGCCTAAGTTCTATTTAGTTGAGGTAACCATAACTGCTGAATTTCATTGCATTTGTATGAGTGAAATCTTTGCCTCTTAGCCTAACTATAACGTCTTGGTAGCCTTTGCGTTTTCAGTCAATATATATATATATATATATATATATATATATATCTCCGGATCGATTTATTCAAGTTTATTCGGGAAGTAAAGTTATTAAAATTCTTCAAATTGAGAACCCCAGGAGAACAAACACCAAGGGGTGCAGCAAAGGGACACATTGAGGAGCAAGAACCAGGAGAAATAAACATCCGTGACTTGGAGACTCTAGCGATGCTGGAGGAACTGAGAGATGAAAGCAACACCCAACAAGCATCTCAAAGGGATAACGGTAGAAGAGCAGCAGCTATGGGGATAACTCAAATAGGGGAATTCCAGGAATATGTAGCCTTGATTTACAAGTGGCACAAAAGAGGACCATTATCCAAAGAAGAACTACTATTTTCACAGAACAAACAACCGAAAATACCAACATTCTACCACCTGCCGAAGGTACACAAGGATACTACTAGACCACCAGGGAGACCAATTGTGTCGTCAATAGGAGGATTGACTGAGAACATGTCAAAATTCATTGACCACTTTTTAGCACCCTGGGTTGCACAATTGAGCTCTTAGACAAAGGACACCAAAGACTTTCCCAAACAAATACAAGATATAGGTTGGGAGGATGATTTAATTATGATCACGCTTGATATTTGCAACCTGTATATGAGCATAAGGCACCAAGCTGGCCTAGCAGCAGTAAGGACTTTCCTTGGACACTGTCCAGCCAGATATTTGGAACACAGTGAAATGTTAATTGAATTCATTTCGTTTTGTTTGAATAACAACATTTTTATCTTCCAAGGCCAACGATATCGGCAGATAAGGGGTACGGCGATGGGCACCTGCTTCCCCCCAGCTACGCGAACTTGTTCGTGGGCTTGTGGGAGAAGCAGGTGGCCTGCACCGATGACTAGGGTGAATGGGTGGACAAAGTGGTCTGCTGGCGGAGATATATTTACGATCTCTTCATCATTTGGAAGGGATCTAAAGTTTCAGCAGAAGAATATATCGCCGCCTTAAATGTAAATGATTTAAATCTAATATTCACGCACAAAATGAGTACAAATGAAGGGAATTTCCTGGATCTTAAAGTGCTTGCTGAATCCGGAGTAATCCAAACAGCCCTGTATAGAAAGACCACGGCTGGCAACCCTGTTTTGCATGGACGTAGCAGCCACCCAGTGACCCTTGTAAGTAGCATCCCCTATGGGGAACTACTACGAATAAAAAGAAACAGTTCAAGGAAAGAAGATTATGACCAGGCAGCTAGCAATAGCATCAGGCGGTTTAGATCAAGAGGCCACTCACAGAAAACACTGCAATTGGCCAAGGAGAAAGTAAAAACAATTGACAGACAGACACTACTGAGGGACACACAGACTCACACATTGAGAGAAGAGACAGGAAATCTGAGACAAATCACCAACTACTCGTCAGCAGCCAGTAAATTAAGAACAATACTGTGCAGAAATTGGAAAATTTAAAATCTGACAGTGTCATAGGAAAGGAACTCCCTGAATATCCCCAAATAACATTCAGGAAATGGAGGTCTTTAAAAGACCAATTGGTACAAAGTCACCTTACTAAACCATCACCAGTCTCAGGACTGCAGAGCCTTCATGGCTCGCTCCCCTGCGGGAAATACAAAATCTCCAAATTCATGACTTGCACTACAACACATGTGGTATGCTGTATAGAGTGCCCTTGCGGCTACCGTTACATAGGAAGCACAGTCAACGCAGTTAAAATGCGTATACTAGAACACCAGAGAGCAATTGCAAATAGCCCGCCATTTTGCTAGCCACCATAACAGCAACAGAACTCTCCTACAGTTTTTCTGTTTAGATTGCATCCCAAACGACATCAGGTGCGGTGACAGGGAGAAAAGATTGCGACGTCTGGAGTCTTGATACATTATCCAGACCAAGTCACCGAGGCGTTTGAACGCTGGAGAAGAGCTTATAACTCACTTATAGTTTGTATATAATTTCGAGCAGCACCACACATGTTAGGGTTAGAAAAATAGAAGGACTGACACTTAGCATGGCTTTGAACTAGAGAACATATGAATTAAGAGTAATGAATTATGATTTAGGTACAGAGACAAAGAGTAGGAACATAAGGTGGCAATTGATTGGACTCAGAAAGTATAGTCTAAGAGAGGTTTTCTCACTGTGTAAACCAATGCCAGCCCATCCAGGGCTTAATTATTGAGTCACACTCTTCTCTATGTAAATATGTAAAGTTAATTGTAAACATTGGAATCATATGTAATTAGAATGAGTTGAAATCATGATCATATAATTTGAAATCATGGATATGTTTGATTTGGAACGGTTTATTAATTTGAGCTGGCGAATATGCATTGCCATTATGTTATTTGCACATTCCAATATGGCGACTGAGAATGAACACAGAAGGTATTGATGAAGGGAAGTTATCTAGCTGTGTAAACCAATGCCAGCCCATCCTGGTCTTAATAATTTGAGTCAAATTTGTTTCTCTGCAAATATGTAGAGTAATTTGTAAATATTGGTCTTACGTGTAATTAGAAAAAATGCATTGCCAAAATAATATTTGCACATTCCAACATGGCGACTGAGACTTAATCTGAAAGTCCTTTGTTTATTTTGATTATCATTTGTAAATATTAACTTCCGCCTCGCAGACGCAGGCTGACACTGACGAAAGCTACAGCTGAAACGCAACTGTTTTGATTGTTTTGCGCAATGAATCTAAACCGGGATTGAAACTAACGTGAGTGCTGGTCCTTCTGTTGTATGACAGCGGAGCGTTATATCTATCTATCTATCTATCCTATCTATCTATCTATCTATCTATCTATCTATCTATCTATCTCTCTCTCTCTCTCTCTCTCTCTCTATATATATATATTACCTACTGGCGATAGCCAGTAGGTATAAATAGTTAGGATTGTTTTCCATAGGGAAATCGCAACATTCTATTGGGAATAACTTTGGCGCCGGTTGAGGAATCTTCCTGAAGTTTTCCTTAACTTTGCCTCGTGGCGCTCCGGTCCTTCCCTGAAAGTTTGGGGGGGATTCGTCAAGCGGTGCCCGAGATAAAAGGGGGGTCCCAAAACGTGTTTTCCCCATGTTAATTTCCATAGGGCGGTTGGACTCACTTTTAGCCCGAACGGCTGAATGGTTTTCCACCAAACTTGGCAAAATTGTAGGGACTGGTAGCCCGACGTGCCTTTGCTATGTCTCAAGATATGAGCTCCAGTGGTTTTTACGAAAATTAACTTTGAAAAAATATATATTGGGCTACATTGGGCTATATATATGTTAGAGCCCAAATGTAGCCCAATGTAGCCCAAAGATGGCCACCAGAGACAAAAAAAACAAATGTAGCCCAAATATCAGCCAGATGTATCCCAACTATAGCCCAATGACAGAATGTCCCAGAGTGTTCTAAAGAACAACTAGAGCGCTAACAGTCTTACTTATGACAAAAGTATGGCACACCTGAAGTCATCTTGATTGGAATAAAGTGTTAACACTTAAAACATTTAATTTGCAAAGGAACAAAATGAGGGGGTTCATTTTGCCATAGAAATTATGATTAGTGCTGAAGAAAGAAAAATTAGGGCACATTTTGAGTGACTTCTCAAATCCTCTTATATTTCATTAAAATAATTCTGATATGCAGTCTCCCAAGATGGCCACCTGAGACAAAAGAGCCTGTGCTTAAAAACTCTGTTAGCAAAGCAGGCATTTGAGATTTAAAAAACGTTTTAATATATAAAAACGTTATCCGCTAATAGAATTAGCATTTAAAAAACCTTGCGAATTCAATGAAAAAACCAATGGTTTCAGGCCTTATATAGTTAGGAATTAGCATTTAAAAAACCTTGCGAATTCACTGAAAAAACCATAGGTTTCAGGCCTTATATAGTTAGGAATTAGCATTTAAAAAACTTTGCAAATTCACTGAAAAAAACATAGGTTTCAGGCCTTATATAGTTAGGAATTAGCATTTAAAAAAACCTTGCAAATTCACTGAAAAAAACACAGGTTTCAGGCCTTATATAGTTAGGAATTAGCATTTAAAAAACCTTTGAAATTCACTGAAAAAAACATAGGTTTCAGGCCTTATATAGTTAGGAATTAGCATTTAAAAAACCTTGCAAATTCACTGGAAAAACCATAGGTTTTAGGCCTTATATAGTTAGGAATTAGCATTTAAAAAAACCTTTGAAATTCAGTGAAAAAACCATAGGTTTCAGGAGTTATATAGTTAGGAATTAGCTTTTAAAAAACCTTTGAAATTCACTCAAAAACTATAAGTTTTAGTGGGGTTATAGTTAGCTGGACATTTTACTCATACAAAACCATTGAAATTGCTCCTATATAGTTAGTTGTACTAACTATATTTCGCGCACCCGCAATCCACTGCTGATGATGTCACATATTAGATCATTCATGACATGGTCAGTGACATCACTGATGACATCTCAAATGACATCACTGATGACATCATCCACGTGACAATCACATACACCTTTTCATACACTATTACAATTTTTCATCACTCTTTGTAAAATACAGAGTATCGTATTTAAATCCATTGTCACAGCAATACAAGTATCTAAAAATCCACTCAGTGATTCATAGATGTATACACACATCTAATCACTTACCTATGGATTCACTCATAGATGCTGTCAATGAACAATAGAACACTATCAAAAATACTTATACATCTATATCGACATTAAACAACAGCACGCATCCTATTCACATATGAAGTCATCCTACTCACTTATGCAAACAATGGATCATACTTACATATTTACTTATCAAAACACTTATACAAACACCACTTCTTCTATTCATTTAGATAGTAAGTCATACTTAGTGAATTATAAAATCATTATTACAAGTATACAGTTATCCATACTTATTTATATACAACAACTGACACATACACTGCCTTTTATTTTTCTAGTTTGTTGGACCTGTACCATTGAGAAATATATTTGCTCATCACCACACCCATAAAGATATTCACTCACCCAAACAACTGTTAGAACATGTAGTTTTAACTTCCTATATCTACTGAATCAACTATTCACACATCTTTGGACAGTCACATATCCCCCACCGAACCACACACACTTTCACACTCCCATACAAATACTCAGTTAACTAATCAATAACTAATATAGACTTTCACATAGCTAGTAACCAACTGTAGAATCAGTTTACACAACAACTGACAAAGTGATACAGATATTCACACAGTTTAGTCACTATCCACTATATTTAGTGAGACATTATAAATTGGTCAAGTAAACAGTCAATTACACTGCTACTAAATCCTCCATCCAAATATTTATTTATATATATCCACTTATTCTTCAATGCAAATTGCTATATATATAATGCATATTTAAATAACGAAGCAAACCACATTCACTGGATGATGTCATCAGTGATGTCATCAGTGATGTCATTTGAGATGTCATCAGTGATGTCACTGACCATGTCATGAATGATCTAATATGTGACATCATCAGCATTGGATTGCGGGTGCGCGAAATATAGTTAGTACAACTAACTATATAGGAGCAATTTCAATGGTTTTGTATGAGTAAAATGTCCAGCTAACTATAACACCACTAAAACTTATAGTTTTTTGAGTGAATTTCAAAGGTTTTTTAAAAGCTAATTTCTAACTATATAACTCCTGAAACCTATGGTTTTTTCAGTGAATATATATATATATATATATATATATATATATATATATATATATATATATATATATATATATATATATATATATATATACATGAAAAGCAGGCTTCCTTCCTTAAAAGTAGACCAGGGGGCACGACGGATTAAAAGCACGTTTTCTTTATTAAAAGGCTTTAGCATGACGCGTTTCAGCTTTCGCTTTCATCAGATGCTGTTCCTTTCATGTCGCCACTGACACTGCAGTCCTGAAGGTATTCATATATTGGCCCATCTGAAGTACAACTTGGCACACCTGGGCTTCATTAGGGAGAAGTCGCTTAGAAAAGTTCAGCATGTGGGGACGGCAACTCGCCAAAATGCAGTTGGTTCATTTCACCGTGTTGCGGTCAGCGATCCTTCTTTGCATCTCTCTAATTGAGGCTGGCTTGAAGCATAGTCCGGTTTTGAGGACTGCAGCGTATTTCTCGACAAAAAAGAGGCTTTTACATCCGCACCTCCCGCCTTGCCATCACCGTGGGTTATAGGTCCGGGGCATCATTAAAGTAAAGATGGCGCTCCATGAGTTCATGGACTTTCTATACATATATATATATATTTTCACCAAAACGTCCGTAAATCCACAGAAAGCCAAACTTGAGCCCAAATTCTTCAAGCGTGAAATTGTAAGATTTACGGAAGTTTTTGGGAAAAGTATTTGAGGTTCGCGACCTCACTTGAGCCCGACATCAACAAGTGGCAGAGAGACCCGCAATCCTATTGGCAATATATATATATATATATATATATATATGAAATAAATGGTTTATAGTTGGCCAGGTAATATTAACTGCTGAATTTCTATGTTTTTGTGCATATAAAATCTGTACGTAAATAAAATTCCATATAGCATTTGCTATTTTTTGTGAATTTCTTAGATTTTAAATGAATTTTCTAGGTTTAATTTTTTCTGTGAATTTCAAAGCTTTTTCAAATGTAAGTTTCCCAACTATAACATTTGTGTAACATTTTGTTTTTAATGAATATTAACTATATATATATATATATGAAAAAAATGGTTTATAGTTGGCCCAGGTAATATTAACTGCTGAATTTCTATGGTTTTGTGCATATCAAATCTGTACGTAAATAAAATTCCATGTAGCATTTGCTATTTTTTGTGAATTTCTTAGATTTTAAATGAATTTTCTAGGTTTAATTTTTTCTGTGAATTTCAAAGCTTTTTCAAATGTAAGTTTCCCAACTATAACATTTGTGTAACATTTTGTTTTTAATGAATATTAACTATATATATATATATATGAAAAAAATGGTTTATAGTTGGCCCAGGTAATATTAACTGCTGAATTTCTATGGTTTTGTGCATATCAAATCTGTACGTAAATAAAATCCCATGTAACATCTGTTATTTTTTGTGAATTTCTTAGATTTTAAATGAATTTTCTAGGTTTAATTTTTCAGTGAATTTCAAAGCTTTTTCAAATGTAAGTTTCCCAACTATAACATTTGTGTAACATTTTGTTTTTAATGAATATTAACTATATATATATATATATATATATATGTTCTCCAACAAATTGCCTCAGCTTCAAAGACGCACACGACGTTTGGCCTTCCATCCGGCTTTACAAGTAACAGCTCGCTTCGTGTTTCACAATTTATTTAAATTGCCTGACGCGTTTCAAGACATCCTTGTCTCTTCCTCATAGGCTGTTTAAGGAGTTCACGGAGCTTTCCTCTTGCTGATTGGATAACAGCATGCTGACAGTTCATAAATAGCCCCTAATTCGGCTGCGCTGAGTGCTTGTCAAAATAAAAGCATGCTGGGGTTGGTAGTCCCATGGAAAAGTTAGTTTTGTTCCCTAAGTGCGTTCAGTGACGAACCATTTTGTTAAAAATGTATTTCTTTTCCTTTTGTAAGGTTGTGAGTCACGAGGCGATATTCATTTTTCTGGCCCCACATGCTGCACAGGTTAGGATACGTCATAAAATTACTTACATCTAATTTAATAGAACCTGTAACAGTTGGCATATTCCAAACTAAAATACTAGCCTACGCCGATGATGTGGCGGTATTAACATCAAACCCTGCTGAGGCAATTCAGGAGATCGAACAGAACACCCAGACCTTTGGTTTTCACTCAGGGTATTCCCTTAACAGGGACAAGACAATGGTCTTATGTACAGAAAATATGCTGTATGAAGGCCCATGTAGGGTGACCCATGCCACATATCTCGGAGTCTGTATATCCCCTAAGGTAAAATAAATTAACCAACCTAATTATGATCCCCTGATTAAAAATATTAAAAAGGACCTCTTAAGGGTAAATAATCTCCATTTATCAATCCTTGGTAGAGGGAATTATCTTAAAATGAACGTCTTTCCGAAAATATTATATTTATTTCGAGCAATCCCACTGGCTCCCGAGGATAACACTATTAAAAATATTAATTCTTGTATGCTTTTTATCTTTCTGATGTTGATAAAAGTAACTACAAGAATTATATATGCATTTCATGTGGCAACTAGCAGTTGTGTTGGTTGATGTTGAGTGGTGACATGATGTGTGCCAGACAACTAAATCTGTTTGTAGTCTTGTAGTCAGGCCAAAAAATGCATATCGGTTTCAAATGAAAACCGAGCCATACACAAATGCACAAAGACTATTATTCACATCAGCTCATTCACATGTAATCACTCCATGACTTATGCATATAACATTGTATCACATTACTCGCACCTCATCAATTCCCATGACATCATAAATAGCATTTATCTCAAATCAATCAATTAAGGTTACTCATGTTTAATCCTTAAATCATTTACACATCGATTATATGGAAGAACATTGTATCACACCACTAATAACACAACAAATTCCATTACATAAATCAAATTAAATCATTCACATCACATTTCTCACATCAAATAACGATGTATACCGATGTATCACATCACTTACATTACATAATTTATATCACATCACTCACATCATGTAACTTGCATACCTTACTTTATAGCGCTCATACCACATTACTTATATCACTTTACCTACATTACATATGTCTCACTTATACTACTTGACAGACTTCAGACTCCAGAACATCTAATTTTGTTAACAGTGAGCCTGGAGTTCACTGAGCAGTCACAACAGCTTAGTAGACTGTTCAATTGTTCATATTTCCTAGTGTGTCATTTCTGTTTCAGCATATTGTGTAGTTTATATGTTAGTTGGCAAAAACTATTCATGCATATGGTTCATCGATGTTACAATAACAAAGCAAATTATATACTATCTAATTTAAACAAATGGTCAATGTCACAATGCAATTATGGCTATCCTAACATAGCCCACAAGAATGCAAGAAAGACATGGTACAGGCGTGTCTGCACAGTAATATCATGGAACATCGCCAGTCTTAAGCATATTCGTAGTCAACCGAAAGCTCTCAATATTCATAAAAGTAGTAACATAGTTTGCCTGTAAGAAACATGAACAGGGACATCGCTCCTGATAGCAGAGTAGCATGAAACAAGAAGAATAAAGGTGGAGACAACTGTTCTCAACATAAGCAGCTCCTCGCTTCAAGCAGTCATACCAACTCTACATATCAATTTCTACCTAAACCTCCATTGGACTGTCCCAATTGTAACAGCAAAAAGTTTCTGTGAGACACTTGCTTGGCTCATTTGTAGATTAGCAGCCCTTTAAAATGACTAACGTGGGTAATCAATTAACTGTTTCACAGCCAACTTACACAGACTACCTTACAAGTAATTATTTACACACTTACAACCTCACTTCACTACAAGCTTTTCAATTGTTTAAAGCGTTCTCTTATAAAGCCCCAGGCATTTTTAGAGGAATATCTACTTTGGGCTACACCTTTCTGAGCAACCTTTCACTTCAGTCATATAAGGTCTTCAATGTAATAGAATGCCTCTAAAGTGACCATTTCCCATACAAAATCCAATTTCAACTAGAGCATCTGACCAACAAGCATCTAAAGTCACTGGGTACCTCATCGGGGGGGGGGGTGGAGAATATATGCTTCCCCTTGGGCCACAGCTTTACTTAAATTGGAAAATAATATTAGACTCAGTATATCATGGCGTAAGGGTGAAAGGGTTCTATAAATTAGCAATAACAAAGAAGACAAGGTTAGTTGAATACCCATGGCATACTGTTGAGACGAAAAAGAACATCAGTCTTAAGATCAGCATCCGAATTTACAACAAGTACAAAACAAACGTCACTGAGGAACTGCATTTAAGGAGTATGGAAAAAGCTTAACCCAAGCTACTTTGGTCGGCAAAGATAACACATGGAACTAGAATGGATATGTGTTTACACCTTGCTGGGGCATAATAATTAGCTACATTTTCTAATACATCAATTCATTCATTAAGTAGCAAATTCTATGACAGGGGGAATGGTGTCTCTACAGTAAGGCATAATGAGCATGTCCATAGGCTTTACACCGACTCAAACATACAGGGCAATTGCACCCACAAAAACATGGGTCTGAATTCAATACCTCAGTTCCCACAAAAATGAATTTTGCACAATAAATAATAACTGTGACAGAGGGAATTGTGATTCTAGAGTAAAGTGCACAGAGCACGTCTGTAGGCTTTACCTCAATTCAGGCACACAGGGTATTTGCCCCCACGAACGCAAAGATTCAAATTTGACAACTCAGAGCTACAAAAATTAAATCAACACGATAAATTAAAGCAATGTTCATAAAGTTCTTAAAACCATCAGAGAAAATGGCAAGCCTGGCCCCAATGGCTTGCCAAGCTCTCTTGTTAGAACTGACACAGACATTTTAATGGACCATTTAACACCTCTCTATCAGGAGCGTCCACAAACCACCCAGGTGCCCCAGTCTTGGAGAGGGTCCATCTTAATCCTGATCTACAGAAAGGGTGTAAATACAGATCCAATGAACTATTGACTAATTGCACAACTAGATGTTGAGGAACAGACCCTACTATATAAATTAGAGGACTGTGCATAATTAGAAAATCGAATTCCTTTTAATTAAACAGGATTTGAATAAAAAGCATTTACTATAGAAAATATAGTTGCCTTGTCTTACATGGTTCACTGTTTCTTTCTTTGTTCCCGCTCACCTCTCGTCACATGTTTTATAGACCACTCTGCAGCCTTGGCCAGAGTGGAGAGAAATAAACTCTGGGTTAAGCTTGGGTTAAGCTTACAAATAGTAGAATATCATCCACTCCTTTACTTAAAGCAATTATCTCTCTTTGTTATGCACGTGGGTCCGGATCAAGATAGGAAAAGCAAAAACATTCACAAGCCAAATACCTGTCAATCGTGACCTAAAACAGGACTGCATTTTAGCCCCATGCTGGTCAACCTTCCTACCAGACCCAAGAAACACACCCTCAAACACAAACCCAACAATTGGATCATACATGCTGACAATTAGACAAGACCAAGGAGATGGTTTTTCGGAAATATAAGAGCAACCCAAGCAGTATTGCAGGTTAGAGTGCAATAGTAGAGAAAGTGTTGGATAGCGGAGGAATAACATTTACTATTCCCACTCCAGTCAGTGCATCAGTAGGGAAAGTGTTGGATAGTGGAGGGGTAAACATTCCTATTCCCACTCCAGTGAGTGCAACAATAGGGATATTGTTGGATAGTGGAGAGGTACAAATTACTATTCCCTCTCCAATAAGGGTAGCAGTAGGGAAAGTGTTGGGTTACGGAGGGGTAAAAATGACTAGTCCCACTCCAATGAGTGCAACAGTCGGGAGAGTTTTGGATATCTGAGAGGTAGAATTTACCAATCCCACTCCAATCAGAACAACAGTATTGCAAGTTTTGTATCGCAAAGGGGTAGCAATTAATATTCCCACTCCAGTCAGTTCAAAATTAAAAACAAACAAAATATTAACAACAAAATATTTAAAAAACAAAATAAATACAAACATATATAAATATGTTAAAAATTTAAATGTAGGTATATTTAATATAATTAAAAAAACAAATTATCATGTTAAATGCATATGGCATATACCTTCAAATATTATATAAAACAAAATAAACATTAATATTAGAACAAATAAATATTTTTAATTAGAAAATAATTAAAAACAAAAACATTCATTATTACATACATTTCATTTTTTTCATTTCCTACCCTGCAACACCACACAATTCACAACCCACATCTAAATTAAAAAAATAATGTACTCCCATATTTATCATAATTAATTACCAATTAAAGAAATATTATTAATTAAAAATAAAAATTAAAACTCATTTTATTTCCCACACTTTACCCCTATAATCCCCACAACCCAAAGCGAAAATTAAAACGTATTTGCAATTACAAAACTAAAGTATTTACCAACTAATTATAAAGTAAGTAAAATGTATTTACTCCCCACCCGTTACCCCGATAAAAGTTAAACCCACACAAACATATACACAATTACCCTAATTAAATATCAATTAATTACTTAATATTAATGATCCACAAATTATTAATTAATTAAACATACATTATTTCCCATCCTTTACACCTATAAACCCCACAACACATACCTAAAATTAATTACATAATTTCCATATTTAATTTTAAATTAATTAATTAATATTAATTAACAACTAATTATTAATTCAACATAAATTACTTCCCACCATTTACCCCTATAAACCCCACAGCCCGCACCTAAAATTAGTTACACAAGTCCCACAATTAATTTTCAATCAATTAATTAACATCAATCAACAACAAACTATTAATCAATCAAAAATAAATTACTTCCAACCCATTACCCCTATAAACCCCACAACCCAAAGTTAAAATTAAACAGTAAAAATAATAATTACACATTTAAAACTTCTTTTCAATTATAAAACGAAAGTATTTACCAACTAAATATAAAGTAAGTAAAATGTATTTACTCCCCACCCTTCACCCCTATAAAAGACAAAACCCACAAAAAAAAAACAATTACCCTAATTGAATATTAATATCTACCTAATATTAATGATCAAATTATTAGTTAATTAAACATACATTACTTCCCACCTTTTACACCTATAAACCCCACAACCCACACTTAAAATTAATTAGTATCCATATTTAACTTTCAAATAATTAATTAATATTAACTTATTATTAATTCATTAAAAATAAATTACTTCCCACCCTTTACCCCCATAAACCTCACAACCTGCAACAAAAGAAATTACACAATTACCATAATTAATTGCCAATTAATTAATTAACATTAATTAACAACCAATTAATAATTATTTAATAAAAAGTACTTCCCACAATTAACACTATAAAATCTCAATTAAATAAATATTAATAAATAAAAAATAATCATTACATTATTATAATTAAAATACTTCCCACTCTATTACCGTATAAACCCACGGCCTGCTACGGAACTAAAAAAGGCAAAATGTAATAAAATAAATTGATAACTACTAAAAAAGTAACACATATATTAAAAGACATAAACAATTCTTATACAAACAAAAATTACATACATTTAAAATATATACTAAAATACAAGACACTAATTAAATGATATTAATGACTTCTATATTTTTTTAAACGATATTTCTTACCTTAACATCGATATTCTTGACCACGATATTCTTGCTGTCGATATTCCTGACTCACGATATTTAGGACTCTATAGGCCCCATTAGGATGGCGGGCGGACTTTGTCCGCCCGCCATCCTACCGGTAAAAAGGGCCCGCCCGCCATAAGGGCAGGGGGTCCTGTGGGGGCAATTAGGTGGCGCCCGCCACAGTGGCGGCGCATCCCGTATTTGTAACATCTGCTCTACCTGAGACTTTATTCCGCTATGCCTACCCTTATTTGTGTGGGTCACACTGTGCCATCGTATCTAAATTTCTAAAATTGGGACGATAAAGCTTGAATCACTACAGGGCTTCATGGTGACTCTGGGCCTGATGTAGAACTTGCAGGATGGGTTACTCCATCACAACGGATATCCTGTCCACCGAAATATAAATCTCAGAGGATATAATTGGATTTATGTCTCGGCAGATGGGATATCCATCACCTTTGTGACGGGGTAACATACATTCGTGCTTAGTTGGACCCCTGTAAGTCTTTTTTACATTTCTTTAATAACCAACCCCTATTTATTACTTTTTTATTGCTTATATTATTCCTTCATTGTTTTATTATGTATGAACCAGTTATAATGATGATGACCTTGAGCAACACTGAGGTCAAAATGTGTCGACGTTTGCCACTGCATAGACTCTAGTAGTTACTCCCATTTAAATATGCTTTGGAGTCAAGAGTCATGTAGCATTTTATGGATATGCACTTTTCACATATTCACCTTCTTTGAACCATGGGATCGCTGTACAAACACTCTTTATATTGCACTTATAATACATTTCTTTGCAAATAAATCACCTCAGCACCAGGACTTAAATATCTTTGGTTGGACCCAAGGTAGACAGTCTTCACCATGGCAATCCCAATCAATCACTTAAGTACCTGAAGATAAGGATAGTCAATTGTCTTTGTTTGTGTGGTGCTTTTTTCGGCATGTGATAATTTTTTATTTCATGAACATAGGTGTTTTAAGTGTTTTTAAGAAAAAGTTACAAAGATAGAAGAGATAGAAGAGAATTAAACTCAATTTCCCATAAACTTGTGAAATTATTACAAGTATAATGTAATTTGATCTGCTACAAACTACACGAAATTTCTTTGACATTTGAAGTTTTAATTAAAATCCTCTTTATCATTTCACTTTGCATATTGTAAAATAATGGGATTCTTGTGTGATTTATACTTTTTTTTTTCAATAGTATAAATAATGCAATACATAAATATTAATAAACCTAGAACGTCAAACAGTCTCTCAGAGTCTAGCACTCATGCCATACCAGATTCTGTAAAATGTTGAATTATTATTTCCAAATTATGTGCATACACATTGAAATATAATAACTGGGTGTATGGCTCATGGAAAGCAGTGAACCAAATTTACAGCTAGCCCACATCAGGAGAAAGCCTACTGCTGTAATATTTACTCTGTGGAAACTAAATAGCTACTTACATAGTCCATCAACAGAAGCTATTTTCAGAACCACTTGAGCTAAGCTGCTTACAAGATTTCTTATGGCCATCAAGCTTAACGAGGGAAGTTTTCACCTGTCTTGGATAAAAGGCAGTATAACGCATACAGACAAACATACAAAGTTATAGCAGTTGACCCCTGTTATGCCTCAAGTACAACCAATGGAGCAGCATTTAGAATGCAAGATGGCATTTATTAAATAGTATCACTTAGTTATGCAAGCCAAATCAAACACGCTTGAGAAAGTGAGGAGAGGAGTTGGCCTAACGGCTAGGGCGCTCGACCTCGGACCTGGGGATCTGGGTTCGAGTCTCGGTAACGACGCCAAAAACCTCCTGTGATTCTGGGCAAATCATTTAATCTCCCCGTGCCTAAAATGAATGTGTGTGTGTGTCCGTCCTCATGTAACGTAACTGGTGCTATGTAAAGCGCTCTGATACCTGATTCGGTTCGGGTCTAGTTTGCGCTATATAAAACTCTGCAAAAAAAAAAAAAGCGTTGTGGGATGGGGAGCCAATGTAACTGCCTCATGAGGAGGGAAACATGTTCCCATCTGGGTTGCTGGAAAATCAATCTAGCTGCCTGGTTCTGTACTAATTGTAGTCTCTTAACGAGATACAATGGGATGCCAAAATATAGAGAGAGTTGGTGTAATGTAAATGTGATATCACCATGGCAAGTCCCTAGTAAGGAGTCTTCTGATCTTCCTTATCTTTCCTAGCTGGCGGAAGCAAGTCGATGTGACCGATGCAATTTGGGATTTCATGGTGAGGTTGCTGTTCGTTATCACCCCCAGAATTTTAGCTGAGGAAGATGGGATTAGGGGTTAGCCAACTCTGATGGCCAAAACTGAGAGCTCCATGTATGCTGAATACCGCGGATGAGGATAAGTTCGGTCCCAATTGAGTTTTAACTGGTCACTGTTCATCCAATCCCGGATGTGCAGCCTCCAGGATGCAATACATCTAACATACCCTGGGGCCATATTATATATGCAGCACATTCTCCTGGATTGTGCTTTCGAAAGGGGTGCAGTACAAGAAAATGCACCGCATTATGGTGAAAGTTCTACCCCCAGGGCAGCTGAGACCTCGTGCTGCCCTGGCGGCAGCGCATTCATGTGAAAAACAGCGCAGTGAGGGACTGCACCCCCCTGCAAGGTGATGTGTGGGGGTCCATGAGAGCCCCTTCTCTCCTGCCAGAGGGCTGCAATCAGGGGACACACTGACAGTGTGCCACCTTTTAGGCGGCTCATGGTCAGTGCACCTCCTAAGAGCTTCATTGCCTCTGTGCTCGCATCTGTAATACAGCGCAAAGGCAGAGGGACTCCCTCATTTGCATTGGGGCCATGCCTCCATGCAAATTAGGGAATGCCCTCTAGAGGAAATGCTGGTGCTGTATGTGCGCCATCTCGCTCATTAATGCAAGCGTCTGTGGCCCCTTCTGTAATATCAAGGGCCTAGATGCTGCGAAAAGTGGGTTCAAACGTCTGTTGCAGCCCGGGAGCACTTCCATAATACAGCCCCATGTCTGCATAACTAACAAGCACAGTGAAGGATCTAAACTTGAACCCAGATACCACTTCTGTCTTGTGTCAGGCTATAAAATTCATCTTTAAAAAAACAGGTCTTGAGGAAGGTGGACTTGGACAAAGACCAAGGGCTTCCTATGCAAACACAATCTTAAAATCTTACGAGGGACTAAAAATGCATACATACTTAAACGCTGCCTTAAATAGGGAATACAGAAATGAAATTCTTCAAGCTTGCAGGCATGGAAAACCATGCCTGCTATAACTAATTACAGGTTTTGCAAATACAATTCAAGAATCCATGCTACACCTGCTTTGCTGCTGCCTTAAATGTTTGTCAGCAATGCATGTCACACTTTGTTAAAACCATTGTTTTTAAAATACGGAATCTCAACCTGCAAAGAAGCCACGGACTACTGTCTGAGAACTGGGCCGTACTGGGAAAGCAAACCATCCATGGCAATTGAGTCAGGCAAGCGCAGGGTGGGGGTTGGTGCACGTGTAAAACACTGCACCTGCTTTTGTTACAGAGGGGCAGATATTGCGGTCCGCAATAACAAAAACGGCCTGCAGGTGTCCAAAACTGGCCCTGCTGAGAACCAGTATTCCAATGGACTTTACTCTTGAAATAAATGTTATGTATGAAACATTAACAGATGAACAGTTTGGCTGTTAAGAATTAAATTGAATGTTTTAAAATGTTAAAATGCTAATCTTTTAATACGTTCTTTCTCATAGATTTTTAGATCTTAGATTTTCTTAAAGAACTTTGTTAATATTAATAATCTGATGTTTTATTTCAGTGTTTATATAATTGTGCCATTGTTTAGTAATTGAAACAACCAACTTATTAATTGCAGTGCAATTGGCCTGTTTTTTCAGTGGCATGAGGAAATCATCTTTCATATGATTCTGAAGTGCCATATCCATGCTCCCCCACTTTGCACTTGCTCATGAGGATCTGAGTTGGCATCAGCCAACAGACACATTTGATTTGACGGTAAATTACCAAAACAAACAAGTTGTTAAATTGTGCCTTTAGTATACATCCTTTAAAAATTATTTTGCAACTTTAAGGGTTTACTATGGCCAGAGGATTTTATACACAAGGCCCTAATTTCAGAAACCAAGAAAAACACAGGTCCTGCTCATTAAAAAAGAAGTATGGTTCTCCTTTTTGTAAAATTACCCTATAGTATAATTTAGATTAGCAGTATACCAGTGCACGGTGGGCAGTTCCAAGACATTTACCGAATGCTCATCAGTAGGTTTTGACAGGTATCATGACTTGAGTTAGTGGCTCTCCTGCCTTGCATCATAGAGTTTAAGTGAGGTTTTCACCGAATATAAATGTAGAAGCTAAAGCCTATTGAGGTGCTATTTTTACCAACTACATAAGGGTTTTTTATAATTATTCAGGAACAATTTAAAATGTTTGCACCAGACATGGTACATATCTATTGATTTTATTGTCATCTCATTCCTCTGAGATGTGTTGCACTGTGGATTTAATTTCAGGTAACAGTGAATATGATTTGCACAATCTTTTTCTGTCACCAGTTTGACTTTCAGGAACCTAAATAAATACTCGTATATGCTATGTTATGGGAGATTTGTAAAGCGCACGTACTCCAGCAGTTCTCCTTGCACTGAGTTTGAGGCCACCACTGATGTTGTACCTAGCTATAGGCTTGTGTGAAGAGCCAGGTTTTCAATTTTTTCTTGAAACACATATAATCAGTCTGTCTTATGTCGATGGGTATGGAGTTCCACAGTTGGGGTCTCAACATGGAGAAGCGTGAACCACCCAATCTTTTGCCCTTGAATCTGGGTACTGTCAGCAAGTTCATTTGCGCAGATCTAACGTTCCGTTTTGGGAGGTATGGGTGGATCCTCAGAGAAAGGAATTTGGGGCCTCTGTTTCAGATTGCTTTATAGATAATACAGCCCGTTTTGAACACAGACCGCCTTTATACAGGAAGCCAGTGAAGCTCCTTCATCAAAGGCTCCGTATAACAGTGCATGAGTTGTTGGAAGATTATTCTGGCTGCTTGATTTTGGATCAACTGAAGTTTATTGCTTTGATTAATGTGAAGACCTAGGTATGTGGCGTTGGCATAATCAATTTTGGACAGGATCATGGCCATTATGATTAACATGCTCTCCTCCCTCGTGAAAAATCTTCTGATTTTTCAAAAATGTCTAAGTTGGAAAAAGCAGGTTAACGTGAGAATGATTATCTGAGATTCCATGGAAAGGTTGGAGTCTATTTGAATGCCAAGACTCTTTACAGCACTCTTCGGGTGGGTGGAGTGCCTAGTGTTTTGGGCCAGTATGTTGGAGTCCATTGGTTTAATCTGTTGTTGGAGATAACTAGCTCTGTTTCATCAGAGTTCAGTTTCAGAGGCTTGCTTTTCATCCAATCTTTGATGAATAACATAGTGTTTTGAAACAAAACCTTGGAGTCCTGTGTCTCGTCAATTAAAAAGATTGGTTGCATGTCATCCGCGTACTTGTAGATTTTAGCCTTCATTTGTTGGAGGGAATATATCAAATTCAAAAAGATGTATTAAATGAGACTTGAATTATGCCTTCCATCTCGGGGCAGGTAACAGCAAAAGAAAATTGCAGATGTAGCCATTTTATAGTCAGCAACAACAAAATAATATATTTCTGAGGGAACAGCTTAGCAATGTAGACAATTGCTTAGCCAAAATACTTGCAATCAGTACACTTTCTGACATTCGTCTGCACTTAAACTGTTTTTCGTATAAATGAATCATGTTCAGGATTAGAGATTTTTTGGAGATGTCTCTCAAATACAGTTACATCGGGTGCATTCTCAGCAGAGTAGAAGTGTTCTTTTTTGTGGGAAAAGCAAACAAGTGTTTTAAACGTTTATGTCAGTATCCTTAATAATTTAGATTAAAAAATTATAATTGCTTAAGTTAATTAAAATCTGCCCATTGTTTTCTTTTGAGACTCGCAATGAAGCCAACATTTTCTTGGATTCACGGACGACATGCCAACTTGGATTAATGTTAGTCTGTGGCTGCATCTCTGACTCAGGATATAAACCTTAGCAGGTTAGAGATCTCCTCACGCACTGAAGTTATTCTGTAAGCCAAATGTTTACTTTTAAACAGGATGCACGGTCAATACACTACAGAAAAAGAAGTGATATCATTGTTTAAAAAAATCAAGTTTATTTTTTACCAATAGCGATTCACTCTGAATATTTAGTTTTTTTATTTAAATCGGTCACTTCTCGTCTATACTTGAATGTATTCATGTCAGTAAGACAATCGAATATTCAATTCTTTGGTTTATCATCAATCACAATTTCATTGACTCAGTCTTTCTATTTCTTTCTTTTCTGTCACACTATTATTTGTTTTCACTTTTGACACATTATCTATTGCATCTCCATTTATTGTCTATATTCATAATTGCCAGTTCATATATAGTTTTCATCTTAATCAATACTTTTGTTAAATACTGCAACAGACAGGATTGATTTTTAATTATAGGTATTTAATTTATAATTGATATAAACAATTCATCCTGAAAATGTGTATGGAGTGATTTTTTTGCTATTTTCACGCATTTTGACTTCTAATATTCACTTAGTAATCTGTCATTTAAAGTCCTCATATTGCTAATTTAGGTACTTGGGACCACGCATAGATGACTGCCGTATTTAAAGTTTCCGAATTGGTCGACGGGTATTTTTTGCAGATATTAATCCTACCTTGATAGAGAGAACTGCTGCGGCAAAAAGACAATATAGTGACCGCCCCTCCACAATGCAATGGGGGCATGACAGACTTGACAGGAGTTCCTTAATTATTTTTTTTAAACACATTTTATTAGGTTATTTTGCACTGAGATGGGCACAAGCCCTACAGTGACCTGTAGGGGTAGTTTGCTCCAATAACCACATTTCTGTCAATAAACGGTACCTGCCAAACATGCAGGTGAAACAACATGAACATTATGCAGACAGATTTCGATTTCCACATTAGTACATACAGCACACCAGACTCAATGTATACAATATAGCAAGGCAGCAATGGTCCAGAGTGGCATTACATCAGGCAGAGGAGGAAGATCGATTCCTCGATATGTCGCCCACCGGAGTTCTGTAATTTTATATAAGTAGTCCCACAAAATCGAAGCCTGTTTTCAAAAAATTTAAAATGATTGTTCCTGACAAACTGAGAGATTTCACCGATTTAACCAAATGTGCAGAGGTTATTTTCATGCTCTTGAACCTGAAACCTGAAAGTCTCTATGCTGGTCGGCAGCCTACTCCAAACCCTTGTCCTGCCTTTGGGTGCCTGGTTGAGCCCAGGCGATTTCACTCATTGTTTCTTTTGTTTCTTTTGTTTGACCATCCAACTTCATGGTTCCTACTGGTCCAGCTACAGATGAAAAGGGGGGGCCGTTCGGCCACCCGCACGTATGGCGGGGCGCCGCCCCCCTCACCCCTGCACCCCTGCACCCTCGGTGGTAGGGGCGTGCCCCTCTGCCACGTCGTGATGACCCAGCGGTTGCGCCCCCACCACAGATTGGTCTTGGCTCCCGCTTTGACCCTGAAGCAGATCTAATTGCTTCCGGGTCGGGGAGGGGGAGCCAGAGGGGTTAAAAGGCCGGGGGAGCGCGGGCTACTTTCGGCAGAACGGCAGCATTGAGGACCCTTGCACCGCGTGGACGATTGGTAGCGCTACTTTCGGCAGAACGGTAGTGCAGAGTGTGGGCAGCACTCCTCCATTGATGCTGAGTCCGAGGTGGGAAAACTTGGTGCACATGCGAGTTGTTGAGAAGCGTGCTGTGGGGAGTGTGTTGGAGCACGCGCGGGGGGGGGGCAGTGTTTTATTCTGCAAGCCTCTCTTAATTAAGGAGAGGTAACGTATTTGGAAGGAAGCGCGTGTGGCTCGATTGGGAGGTTGCCAGAAACTACACGGATTTGGAAGTGAAGCGGGATTGAGCCTGGTTAGTAGTTGGATGGGAGTATGAGTATGGTCATAAATCAAACTCTGGTTTCTCTTCAACCCAAATCAATCTTTTGCCTTTTTTACTGAAGATTTTCAGTGGGGGGAATGTTTAAGAGTTTCACGCAATTTTTGAAAACCTTGCTGATGCTAAGGAGGTTGGTTTTAAGAACCTGTTTTGAGGCATAGGATAGTAGCAAGCTTGTTTTAGTTACTATAATTTTAAGACTGGTGTGAATACTGTTTCTGAGCATAAGCTTGGTTCATAAAAATTGCAGGTGCAGGACAGTACTGTCCAGGCGTGTTTTGCTGGCATAGGGAACAACTGCCATCACTACAGGATCCTGTGTACATCTGCATGGATATAACTTGATCAGAAAGGGGTGCTGGGATACAGCTGCAAGGTGGCAATTTCTTGCAAAGTGTGACAATACTGTATGCTAACTGTCTTCTCATCGTAGGCTAACACTGAGGGGCACTGCGGGCTGAACCAACGGAGAGTGGCGCAGTGGACAGCGACATCAGAGGGCATGGGAAGGCCTGCATTTCACTGCTTCTGTTGGGCCGCCGGGTTAGAGTGCGTCAGAGTGAGCTCGCCCAACACCCTGGCTAGCTGGTGTGTCTCGGTCACAGTTGCGTGGTGCTTTCGGCCAGTCTGTGTACCTCCAACTAAGTAAAGGAAAAGCCAGGCAGGCCCTGGTAGGTGCAGGAACACAGCATGCTCTTAGGTTTGGCATAAGTGTAGGTGTTTTTTAACGGTTGCAAGGCAAAGAGAGGATGGCTAGTGGTCGAGGCACTAAGCGTTCCCGCATGGAGCATATGCTACAGGGCATGATGCGCAAGATGACTGCAATGGACAGGAGATGGGGGAAAGTAGACCAGATAGGTAGGAGTGTGGCTGAGCTCAGGCAGAGGCTTGATGATCAGGATGGTCCAGCCGGGAGACCCAAATGGGTAATAGTGCCCCCGCAGCCCAGGGGGGATTTGGATGCGTTGCCCAAGCGGGTCAGAGCCAAGAGGGGTAGTGGTCGGGTACCCAAGTCACAGGGAGAGGGGGGGCTTCCGGGGGTGGTCCCTGAGGGAGGGCTTACACCACCGGTGGCTTCCATGCCTACTCCCATAATCCCGACTGGGGTGCCGGTAACCCGACCTTGCCGGCACCAGCACCAAGCACAGTGCCAAGGTAGTTCGAGCAGTAGTCCCAATGGTACCCATGTTTACCCCGGCACCTATTCCGGTACCCAGCACGGGATCCCCCATACCAGTTTCAGCACCTCCAGTGGTTTGTCAGGTACCGCCAGAGCTGGCAGTGCAGATAGTGGCGATACTCCCTTGGCTAGGGATAGGTGGGATGTTACCTCCTTCAGTGGGCGCCAAAGAGGTAGGAGAGGACCCCGCTGCAGAGGCCCAAAGAATGGGAGCAAGAATCAGGAGTGCCCAGAGTGGCAGGGGGGGCAACGCCTGTGACTCCACAGGGAGCATGTCCGGCAAGCGACTCTGCGAAAGACAAGGCTGTTGGATCAACGCTAGTCGCAGAAAGTGGTAAGGAGGTGGCATTACCAGTAGTGGGGGAAGGCACAATACCCTCCAGGAGGGAAAGTCTTGCCCAACACGTAGCACAAGAACTGAAGGATATGATCTGGGCAGGAAAATATATCAATATTTTTTCTCTGTTAGCGGATAACAGGGAAATGGAGTATGCTAGGAAGCAGAAGGATTGCATGTTGCCAAGTGAATAGCGGGGAAAATTGGCAAGGTTCAGGGTCGAGGAGACATTGATCAATTGGATTAGAGCCTTCTCGGTGTTTATGGCGGTAACAGCCGAGCGTTTCCTAAATTTGCAGGCAGAAATGGTATGTTACCAGAGTAGGATTACTACTTTCAGTGAGAAATATGGGGGGAGGGGGGAAGGAGTACGACATCACCTTCAGGAAGGCAAAAGAGTTTGACCAAATGCTATCCTGGGATAGGGTGGATTCCATTTCATGGTATGGCCAGTTCACGGCCGTGCAGCCAGGGAGTGCGGGCCCAAGTTGGAACAAAAACTACCCCTCCAAACCCCAACAGCCCTTTTGGCCAGCACAGGGGGGTGACAAGGCCACCAGGACGGGGAGCAGTGGTGCGCAAAAAGGAGTGTGCTGGGATTTTAACAAGCGTTCATGCACCAGGACACAAGGCACTTGTAATTTCAAACACGCATGTTCCATATGTGGCCACCCTTTTCACCCAGAAACAGCCTGCCTCTCTAAAGGTAACACCTCTGGAAACAGGGGAAAAGGAAACAAGATTAAGGGGAGAGGACGGCTGGTAGCTCATTCACCCATTGACGTTCTGGCTATGACTCCTTGGTTGAACAGGTACCCGGACCATGCCTCTGCGAGGATACTGCAAGTAGTTTTTTTGCAGGGCTTTAGAATCCCAGTGGTGGGAACTACCGGGACTCCAGAATGTAGGAATCACCTCTCAGAAAGGCACAACCCAGAGGTAGTGGCGACAAAAATTGTTAAAGAGCTGCGCTTGGGTAGGATAGCGGGTCCTTTTAATGACATCCCTGTACCTAATTTTGTGTGCTCGCCCCTCGGCATGGTCTCAAAGAAGGATGAGGGCGAGTACATGCTCATTCATAACTTATCGGCACCTAGGGGCACCTCTTTAAACAATGCTATGAATGAAGACATTTGTAGTGGTAAGTATGCATCTTTTGACCAGGCAGTGGAAATGTTGAGGACTCTCGGGCCGGCGGCCTTGCTGGCCAAGTCAGACATTGAATCTGCTTTTCGGCTACTGCCAGTCCATCTCCTAGATCAGCACCTGCTAGGTTTTGCTTTTCAAGGAAAATTCTAAATACACATGTGTATGCCCATGGGTTGCTCTGTTTCATGCGCCTACTTTGAGAAATGTAGGGGCATATTACAAAGCAATAGCGATAATTATCGCTATTGCTTGGTTAGAGACAACATTTTACCGCTGAGCTTAGCGATTTTTATCGCAGATAAACCTTGGTATTACCAAGGTTTATCGCAAATGCGATAAAAAACGGCCGCAATGCATGAATATCGCTGAAAAGTCAGTGATATTCATGCATTACCGAGCTAATGCTCTTAGCCATGTTATCTACAAAAGTTGGTAATAGGAGATAGCGATGTTAGCGACTGTTTCCAGTTGCTAACATCTTGGCACGCCCACTTTGCATGTCATTAGTGATAAATATCACTAACATGCAAAGTGGGGCCCAAGATGGTCGCTATCTCCTACTAGCTGTCGCTAACTGGTGTTAGCGACAGCTAGGTAATAGGGAGATAATTTTATCTCCGCTTTCTTGTCTTTTAAAGCCAAAAAAGCGGAGATAAACCCCCTTGATAATATGCCCCGTAGTTCCTTTCTGGAATGAGCTTTCAGGCAAAAAACGAGACACCACCATGTCATGCATTACCTGGATGACTTTCTCTTTCTGGGCTTGGCGGGCTTACAGGAGTGTGCGTGGGCATTGCAGGAGTTTTGCGTGCTCATGCAGGCTTTTGGGGTCCCGCTGGCACCTGGAAAAACGGTGGGTCCGGCTACCAACTTGGAATTTTTAGGCATACAATTGGACTCAGTGGAGGGTTGTTTCAGGCTACCAAAAGACAAAATCACGAAATTTAGAGCAGCTCTCCAGCAATGTTTGGTTAAGGAAAAGGTGACCCTCCAGCAATTACAGCAGACTGTGGGCCAGCTGAATTTCGCGCTAAGAGTAATACCTATAGCATGCCCCTTCTCACGCTCAATCTCGCAGGCCATGACAGGCCTGTGGGAGAAACACCATCGCACTAGATTGTCGGCCGAGGTTCGCCAGGACATGCGTATATGGATTGCATTTCTGAAGGATTTCAATGGCAAAGTAGTGTGGTGCGGTCCACCCACTACGTCTGCTGAGTTAGGCCTATGGACTGACGATGCATGCAGTGTGGGGTTTGGCGCCATCCTTGGAAACAAGTGGGTGGCCCAACAGTGGCCGGTTTGGTGGGAGGAGAGCGGCTTGACAGCGAGCATCGGCTTTTTGGAGCTATTTCCAATCTGGGTGGCATTAACAGTTTGGCCTGATCTGTTTTGTAATCATTCTGTGATCTTCTGGTCAGATAACATGTCTGCAGTGGAATGTATCAACCAGCAGGTGGCGCGTTGTAAGTTTATACTCCGCCTATTGAAAGAGATTGTACTGGTTTGCATGAAACTTAATGTACAGTTTAGGGCCAAACACGTCCCAGGGGTGTTGAATAACGCAGCTGATGCACTTTCTCACTTTAAGATGCAGGTATTCAGGGAACATCTACCATCCGCAGAGGCGATGCCTGCACACTTCCCAACAACACTCTGGCAGATTGGTGCCCCCAGCTACAGAACCTCGTGGCAGCTAGCATAGCACCCAGGACCAGAACAGCTTACGAAGGGGCGTTTTTGTCTTATTGCTCCTTTTTGGGACAGGACTGGGCAGAGAAATGGGATCAGGAGGAGAATTTCACTCAGTACATATATGCATTGCATAAAGAGGGGCGCTCAGCAGCGACAGCTAGCAGACATATGGCGGCCGTAGATCCCACGAACAGTTTCCTTGTGCGGAAGGCACTGAGGGGGTGGCGGAGCCTGCAAGCAACTGCCACAGATTCCAGACAACCGATATGTCTAGAACGGCTGGCAACATTATTGAAGTCCTTGCCGGACACCTGTAGTTCACATGGGGAGGTACTTTTATCCAGAGCCGCCTTTTCATTAGCTTTTTATGGGGCATTACGGGTCAGTGAGCTGGTGGCTAGCAGCAAGCAGGACATGCCAGGGGGTCTTCGGCTGGAACACACAAAGATACTGGGCGATACGCTGTTGGTTACCATACGTAAATCCAAAACTGATCAGGAGGCCTGGGGGGATAGTCTGGTACTACATCGTGCACGGACTAATCCCTGCTGCCCAGTTTTCCATGTAGAGGCCTTTATCAAACAACGTGCTGGCGCAGCGGAGGGAGCATTATTAATGCATGCAGACGGTACCCCATTGACCAGGTTTCAGTTCAAAAGAGTGCTGGCAATGACTATTGGCAAGGTTGGTTTAAATGCAAAAGATTTTGGGTCACATTCATTCAGAATAGGGGCAGCCACTGAAGCGACGGCTAGAGGATTGCATGTGAACAGTGTCAAAAGGATTGGGAGATGGTCTTCCAATTGTTACAATCGTTATGTGCACATGTTGTGAGGTACCAAGTATGTTACGCTGACCCCTGTCTTGTTGATTGCTTGTATTTCAGTTTCTCGAGCCTGTCACGCAGGGCAGAAACTAATACTGGATCACCAACACAAGCAAAGAGGTAAAGAGGACCAACAACAAGATAGAGAAATTATTCCGGTCACCTTAATTGCAGAATATACCACATGGATGCATCTGGGGGGAACATCTCTTCTTACAAGACGGGGTCCACCTGGCTAGGGCAGGCAACAAGCTGTTTATGGAGAATATTTTGGCTTGGCTGGGTGGGTTCTAAGTAGGCATGACCTTTCAGGAGAGGAGGATTGGAGGGGCCAGATAGTCAGTCAACCATGATGGCCTGTGGCGGTAAGGTCATGATCGGTGAGCAGTCAATTTAAGGTCCTTAGGGGGCGTCACCATTCTTGAATGGGGTCGCCCAGGGGGAGGGGCAAATGGTCTCTCCCAGAACTCCAGGGGCGGTACATTCGCTTGGTTGGATGGGTGCGGGGGAGGGGGGAGTCACGCTTTCTTTGGGCTGGTTAGCCACCACTCACGTACAATATGACGTCATTAAACGGCGCAGAGTGCAAGGGCCTTCCCTTTTGGGTAATGTAGCTCACGGAGCGTACGGGGTAACCGGGAGGGGGGGAAGTACCCTCTTGGTAAACGGGCCCTCTGCACATGCGCACTCAGACGTGAGGGCGTAGCTGGTTAATAAGGATCTGACACCGGTTAGCGACCATGCCATAGGCCCAAAAGCTAGGATATGTAGAAAAAGTTTGAAGTATGATATTAGATTCAGTTAGGAACACGCTGTATTAGACATTTGTTAAGGTTAGCCCTTTGACACCTGTCTACATTGATTGTAATCTAATGTCAACATTTTTTCTGCATAAATGCTTGTGTGTAAATATTGTTTATTTCAATTTTTAATTTGTTTTCATGTTTTAATAAATACGGACAGGGGGTCATGAGACCCCCGCCTTCCAAAGAAACTCCTCTCATGTCCAATTGCTTTAATTGTAATTCAATTTATATTGGTTGCCCAAGTGGGGGAAGGGGGATGGTCGGGAGTCCCTGACCATATGGCCCCTTCTTCCGTCTTGGAATTCACGTCAGTCAATGCCCTGCCTTCTCCTGCTGGCAGCTTCATTCTCCTGCTGGCAGCTTCATTCCAGCAACCATCAGCCCCAGTAAGGTTACATATTCAATCACTTGTTTCATGGTGCTCGGACCGACCACAGTGCTGCAGCCACGGCTGGGCTCCCTCTGTGCGGGCTTTAATGTAAATGCTGGCTGCTGGTGAACATTAATTAATTTCTGAGCTCCGCCAGCCCAAGGAGAAGAGAGTCAGGCCTGCAAATGTTATCTGCTCACATTTGCTGAACGTTCAAAGACATAAGTCAAATGTCATCCGCTGCTTTCGAGCGCCTCTTTATTTTCTTTCTCTGATTTCAAATAGAGGATTTACCAGTTTTGCATGCATCTCCCACAGCCCCCTCCCCCTGTGCTGCTTGAGCCCTGCACCCATGATGTTCGTTTGTCCTATGTCCTAAGTTCTCCTCTGTCCCTCCCTGCTCTCTCATGCACTGTAACCTGCATGTAACATGTCTTATATTCAGAAGGTTTTATACCCTGCTGCAAAAAGGTGTCTTGTATTTTACATCAGATGTAATGCGAATTTATCCGGATGTTCCAACTCTCGATTAGGAGAGGGGTCTTTAAGCTAAATAGTGATAAGCAAAGGTGGTGCCTGCCAGAGAGTCGCAGCCCACCGAGCTGAAAAAACACAAACACAGGCAGTCTCAGCGCTTACGCAGAGGCACACGGTGCTCATGTTGTCCCCACAAACAGGCGGCAGTACCCGGCTGTCCACCCTGCAAATAGCACATATCCTCTCGTATTGTGTGTGCCATTTATTCGCAGTTTGTGGAAGCTGTTGGTGTGGACTTGTCGCACAATATTAGTGATGCGCTGTACTGTATCAGTTTATGATAAACTAATACAGTACAGCGCATCACTAATACACATGTGTTAAGCAGGGCTCAGAAGAGATAGGGACTCTTCAGGAGAATCTAGACTCACGGAAACTCACAAAGGCTCCTTCATATTCATGTCAGCCAGCTAGCTGCTCAATCATAATATAGCAAAAAGAACAACTGGTGGACAGAATGCAGAACAATATCATACATTCACCCCAGTACAGAGATCTGGGCCTAAATCCATTGTTTCTTTGCTCACCATGCCATTCCAGTTTCGAGCCAGCCATATGCAAATCAGTCTTGATCCTGCGCCCAATGTGAACAGTCCAGCCCGAACTGCCAGGCCATATGTATTCAAGTAACCTCTCATTCGGGAAGGGGAACACAAAGCAGTACCCACTGAACTATGCACATAACATATTGCTCTTTGATATGCATGGTACATGTCCTTTGCAGCAGGCATATTACCCCTCTGCACTACCTTAGATGAGTAAAACAGCCACTAGACAAAACATGCTCCCATCTCTCTCCAGCAGGTACATTGATTACCAAAGTTATCTTGGCTCTTGTATTGTTGACCGAAACCTGCTGAATATACAAACAACTTTGCAGTGTTTTTAAACACTCTTGCACTTGTACAAAACCGGTCCCCCCATACTAAACTGGCCCCCTACCCTTCCAGTCGCCCTGGGAAACACCTGCTCCTGCCCTTCGACTGCTCCTGTCCAGTCAGTACTCCTGCTCGATCAACACTCCTGCTTCGTCAATTCCCCTGCCCCCTCCCTTCTCCTGGCCCGTCACTTCTCCTGGCCTGTCACTTCTCCTGGCCCGTCACTTCTCCTGCCCTGTTCACTGCTCCTTCCCCATTCACTGCTCCTGCCCCATTCACTGATGCAGCCCCATTCACTGCTCCTGCCCGTTCACTGCTCCTCTCTCGTTCACTGCTCCTGTCCGTTCACCGCTCCTGCCCGGTTACCACTCCTGCTCATGCCTAATCACCGCTCCTGCTCCGTTACTTCTACTGCTTCGTCATTTCTCCTGCCCCGTCACCTCTCCTGCCCCATCACCTCTCCTGCCCATCACATCACCTGCCTGTCATGTCACCTGCCGTCACTTCTTGTGCCTGTTCACATCTCCTGCCCTGTTGCCTCTCCTTCCACGTCACCTCTCCTGCCCTGTCGCCTCTCCTGCCCCATCACTTCTCCTGCCCCGTCACTGTTCCTGCCCCGTTCACTGCTCCTGCCCCGTTCACTGCTCCTGCCACGTTCACTACTCCTGCCCTGTTCACTGCTCCTGCCCTGTTCACTGCTCCTGCCCTGTTCACTGCTCTTGCCCTGTTCACTGCTCCTGCCCCGTTCACCAGTCCTGTCCTTTCACCGCTCCTGTCCTTTCACCGCTCCGGTCCTTTTACTGCTCCCACCCGATTACCGCTCTAGCTTATGCCCAGTCACCTCTCCTGCCCCGTCACCTATCCTGCTTGTCACCTCTCCTGCCCCGTCATCTCTCCTGCCCGTCACCTCTCCTGCTTGTCACCTCTCCTGCCCCGTCATCTCTCCTGCCCCGTCACCTCTCTTGCCCCGTCACTTCTCCTGCCCCGTCACTTCTCCTGCCCCGTCACTTCTCCTGCCCGGTCACCTCTTCTGCCCAGTTACTCTCCTGCCCAGTCACCTCTCCTTTCCTGTTGCCTCTCCTGCCCCTGGCCCATCACTTTTCCTGCCTTGTCACATTACCTACCCCGTCACTTTTCCTGCCCCGTCACCACTCCTGCCCGTTCACTGCTCCTGCCCGTTCACTGCTCCTGTTCGGTCAGCACTCCTGCCCGATCAGTGCTCCAGCCCCATCAATTCTCCTGTCCCGTTCACTGCTCTTATCCGTTCACTGCCCCTATCCGTTCACTGCTCCTGCCGGTTACTGCTCGTGCCCATGCCTAATCACCACTCCGGCCCCTTCACTTCTCCAGCCCATTCACTTATCCTGCCCCGTCACCTCTCCTTTCCTGTCAACTCTCCTGTCCCGTCACTGCTCCTGACACGTCAACTCTCCTTCCCCGTCACTTCTCCTATCCGTTACTTCTCCTGCCCGTCACTTCTCCTGCCTGTCTCTTCTCCTGCCCGTTACTTCTCCTGCCCGGTCACCTCTCCTGCCCTAGTACCTTTCCTTTCCTGTCGTCTCTTCTGTCCAGTCACTGGTCCTGCCCAGTTCACTCTGTGTACAACATTGACAAATTACACAAGGTGTCAAGTTCCCCACAGTACTCTGTTTGGGGAAAGCTCCTCTGTAATCACTAACTCCATTCTCACTGACACTTGATATGCTAAAGGCAGAGGGCGGCACATTGTCATTCGAAAGGGGATAATCTGCCTCAATCGGAATGACAATGGGCCTGTCCACAGTTTATGCGAGCTCAGGTAGGGGCTGCTGCAGCCTCTGGAGTTCAACAGAGAAGTGCGAGCACCCCCTGGAAGCTTTGAATGAAAAAAGTTGTTTTAAGCAGGACTATTCTTGCCGTCCCGGGATAGTTTTTTTAAAGTAAGATGTAGAGGAACGGACTGAAATAAATATTAGAAGTAGGGGCACGCCGTGCCCTTCCGTCCCCGCCCACTTCTACCACTGAGTTTTTCACACTCCTTTTCTCTTGGAAACGGCACCGCCTTGCCATTTTTGTTTTTGATTACACACACACAGAGCTGCTAGATTAAAGAAAACGATGCAACATGTTCCTAATGCACAATACGTTAATATGTGTAAGGACTAATATAGATAAACAGTGGTGCCACAGAAGCATATAAGCTAAAGGAAATGGTCTCAATAAAATAGTGATCAACGGGTTTTATTTATTTGATTAGCACATGAATGCGTGAGTATAGACGTCACACGGATATGCTTACGCCACTTTGTTGAGAGCACATATACTGCAAGGCAGTTTACTGCATGCACAAAGGGTTTGGATAAATATGGCCACTCACTTCCATGGCTCCCGGTGGTTCATTTCTAAACAGCTGTGTACACCCCTCAACCAGCAAGGGCAGTATTTTAATGGCTAAAAGCAGGGAGGAGTGTTGGATCAGCTACCCATTACATAATAACAAGAAGTGGACAGGGTACCCACATGGCGTTTGAGTGGTATCATGATTGCGTCCACTGTTGAAAGGTTACAGTTGGACAAGAAAGGTAAACATGGCTTATGTACGATGCTCCTGTGCAAACCGTGGTCAGTGTGGAAGGAGAGGATAGGTGTGAGGTGTGAAATCGTTATTTACTTATTTAAGATTTTGCAGAAGTTAACCAAGATCCTGAGTGAGATGAGGGCAAAAAATTTACAACACAACCAGATTCAAAGGAAAATGTTTTTTTTTTTTAAACTCAAATTTTGTACAGAAGGCGATCACTCCCAAAAGGGAGACAACAGACAGTTGACGGTGTATTAATAGACTGTGGAAAATAATTTAAATGCATGGAAGCCTTGCATTGTGATGCACGAGTAGAAATGAGAGAGAAGTACAAGAGGAGCTGCATCACCGGGATGCTGTGAGGTGTGACCATCGTGTAGGTTGCATTTGGAAGGCTGGTAAACAAGAGATAAGCAGAGAATGTAGAGGAAGAGGTTAGAAATCAGGAGAGAAGATAACGAGGTAGTTGAGAGAATAAGAGGACATTTTAGAGCGGTTGAGGTTTTGTGGCATTGCAGCATCACACTTTTTTTTAAACAATGCCGAATTCAAAAGCCAAGTTTAAAAAACTCTGAGACTAAGGAGCCTGGACTGCAGCTTAAGTTCCTGCTGTTGTGCAAAAATGTGTAGCAATAAGCAAATTAGTGCTACAGGAGTTTAAAAACGTATAAATCCCTTTCTGACTACCCTGACGGCTGTCGCGGGGTAGCAGTGCAGCTTGGGCTGCACTTGCGTAAACAGAAACTTTACAGTGGTGGTGTAAGCAGTCAACAAAATCTTTATTTCTGAGTGTCAAGTTTGGACACTTCTAGCTGTTGCTGCTCGCATTGTTCTGGAAAGAATGCCCACCGCCGGTTTTCTAAGGAGTGTTAATGTAGCCGATTAAATCTGAGAGGCATCTCAGTGGGCTGTTTAACCCTTCATTGCCTACAAGAAAGAAACTTAAAACAACCAGGAACAAACATTTATTTAGCATTTCACAAACCCATTCTTTGGTTGGAAGACAGAGAATAGCATCTTCTATTTTAGTTTTCTTCAACCATGTGCTCGCTGCATTGTGGAACTTGTAGTTGGGCCTTTTAACAGTTTCATCATGGGCCCAAAAATAAATCTGTCTTTCTTAATGTTTTTTAGCACCCAGGGTAATATTCTGCCTAGCTAAAAACCTATAAGGCCCTAAAGGCGAGCCTGATTGCATTGCAAAGGCTTGTTCTGAAAGACCTCCTATTCTTACCCCGAGAAATTATGAGCCCACTTGGCTTTGGGCAAATAGTATGGAGTTATCATTACTTTTAAGTTATTTTTGATGGATTTGGAAAGTATCTGATGCAGTCTATTTTTCAATGCGCTGTCATTAGTGAGTGTCATTATTCTTTTCTGTGTTTTCAATAATTAAATTGGGTTTTGTGCTTCTTCTAAATTGATATATTCCCATATTATCAGTAGTCTTCCTCATTCTCAATGGTTTGAGATACTTCTTGAATAATTCTACGTTTATGTCCCATGCATGAAAAATTCTTTATTGTGTAGTTAATAAAAACCATTACAATATAAAATGCAACAATGATTTAGGATGGATCAAAGAGAGCACATTCTTATCAAATAATAAAACAGACATTGGTTTAAAAGGTAAACATAACTGTGGTACTGATATAAAAAATGAAAAGTGCAAATTCAGATTCTATAAAAACAGGTTAAAAAAGTTCGGGAAGGTCACATTTGTAGTAGGTCTTGACACAATTTCTGTTTTTTCTCAAAATTGATAACATATTGAATTATTCCACAAATAAATTGAGGGTCCGCTGAGTCCATCACTTGGACTATGGCTGAGCGACAAGTGCGGATGCCTAGTTTGTTAAATTTTGCCTTGAGCAGGTACCGACGTTCACTGTCTAGTTGTGGGCAAATGCAGATCAGATGAATAAGATCTTGTACCGCGGCGCCACATAAGTTACACTCCATTGAGCCTGGTGTCCTCCAACCCGGTTGGTCAGCATTTGTAGGAAAATTACCCATTCGTAGGGTTAGGTATTTGGATTTCAGATGAGAGGAAAAAGCTAGCCCTAGATAGGGTGCCGGGGCCAGCTTTTTATATGATTGGATTATCATCCAGGAGTGTGTACGTTGTCTCAGGGTTCTTTTATCATCAAACAACGAGTGCCGGTAAGCTGCCTTTTTTGCAGCCTGCTTGAATGAGGACACTGGTAACTGCTTTTGCCACAATGACTTCAGCGCTGTGATTTCTAAGGAGGATTTTAAATACTTTGCGTGCTGGGAGTTTGGGTTGCCTTGCATGGCTTCCCAGATAGCAAAGTTAATTTGTATCTCACGGTTTAGCCACACATTGTACCAGAATCTATGTCCTAAGCAGTTTATTCAGTTTGCTATATCATTTACTCTTTTGTGATGACAGGGATGTACACATACCTTCTGGTTTCCCTCTTAGGGGGAGGATATCTTTCTTCCATTATGGGATTTTTTAACTTTAGGTTCCAAATGTTTACAAACATTATTTTTTAAGAGAGATCAATATTTCTCAGATAGATTTCTCTTATTATATATTTAATTCAACAAAACCAAGCAATGAACCATAGGAATAAAGAATGGAGATAACATTTGATGCAGTAAGCACCATATAGTACATCGACCAAGAATGCATGCAGAAAAATATCTCTAAAAATGAATGCAGGATGGTGAAATTACTTTACATCTTGGAAAGAGTTTTAGTGAAAGAATGCTCAACTATGAATAGGAATTCTAAAATGAGAGTGAAATATTTTTCTGATTTGAACACCAGACAACAGAATGTTAGATTTATGGCCAAAAAAGGAAAACAAAAATTGATAATGGTTCCATAACGCAAAAAGGAGAAAACATAGATATCATTACATATATCACACATAAATATATCAAATAAAACATGACATCTCCAGATCTAAAAGAACTAATAATGCATCACAAAAACTATTTCAAGTTCAGAAAACCTGAAACTGTAATGTTATATCAAGTACATACATTAATTTGTTTGATAAACATATCTACACTTATGATCCAAATCAGGCGTCATGCCTCATGTGATTTCAAACTATAAGTGCACTGGGCCTTTGGCTAACCAGGTTCCCAGTGACAGATCGCTTTCCAAAAACTGTACCATGATTAGCACAACTTCAGCCACCATTGTAAGTCTCTAGTAAATTGTATCCCAATTACCTTGGGCATGGGTACTAAAGAGGGTTCACTGGGGCTGCAGCACAAATTGTGCCACCCCAAGGACCCCTCACCAAGACCATGCAAACTGCCACTACAGGCTATGTGTGTTGGTGCAGAGAAAAACGAACAGTCAACATGACACACAGTAATGTGTGCCATGCCCCTCACACTGCATGAGATATAGGTAAGTCACCCCTACTGCAGGCTTTACAGCTGTAAGGCAGGGTGCACTATATGTGGTTTTTAAATTTCACTCACTTTTCACAGGCCCACACTTAGTTTAGAAGTGCATCTCTGTCGGCAGGTGTATGCCCGCCCTCTACCAAATTGAGTTTCTAGAGGGCGAGGACTGCTGATGATGAAGCATGACACTTGGTGGTGTGTGAGGCCAGTCCTTCACTTTTTGTGAGATGTCCACACTCAAAATTAAGTCTTAGAGCACCTTCGGTCACTACACTGGGAGCGGCCCTATTTGTGTCGAACAGTTTATGTTGGAGGCTGGCCTGCTCCTACTACCCCACGCCTCTAGTTCCCTCCCCCAGGATTTTCCGGGGTTAGTGTGGTTTCACAGGGTGCACTATATCCCAAGTGTAGTCATATCTGCATGTTTAGATATGACCCTGCAATATCTAAGCCATTCTTGGATATTGTATGAGCACAGGGAAGCCAAGCAGAAGGCATGGGCTGGATACTTGTTATTACAAGTTTCCTAGATCCATGATGTCTTTACCGTACCCTAAGATATTTGGTGCCAAACATCTTTGCTTAATAAATCCTCACTGATGCCAGTGAGAGATTTCTTAATAAATGCACATGGGAGACACCTTAGAGGGTTCCCAGTAAACCTACCAAGCCCAAGTGTTGTCTCTGAATTGTCAAAGGTAGTATGTCACCACCAGCCATGTTTCTGACCTCATGGGCTGAGAGCCTGCTCTCCCAGAGACCAGAAACAAAGCCTGTTTTTAGCGGAAGTGCTTCACACCTCCTCCAGGCCGGAATGGCCTTCCAGAGTGGGAAGCTTCAAAGGCGTTGACACCTTTGAAGTTCAGCCCAGGTATCCCCAGATAGTGGGGGATGTGAATCCACTTGTCCTGCTTCACATTTGGTGGGGGAACAGTTTTAATTAAAGTTAGTTTGACGAGGAGGAGGGTCCACACTTAGCCAGCAACACCCATAGTGTGGGACAAGTGATGTAAACCCCTCTCCTGAAAATCCACCATTTTGAGATGGAGGAGAAACAACCTATCAAGACTAGGGTAGTACCCATTTCCACAGGTATTGTTCACTGAGTGGGTGTAGGCACCCTAAAAGTAGGTAGCCCATTGGCTACTACATGTCTCCCCCTATAACGGCCCTAAAACCAGTATTTAGGTGGAATCCCTAGACCCAGAACCTAGATTCGATGGACAAGAAGTAGACCAGGACAAAGAAGACGCAATGCCTGTGACCTAAAGCCACGCTGCAGAGAAATATTGGTGCCAAACCCTGCCTGCTGCCTCTGGGACTTCGATAATTGTGGTCTGCTGTTTCGTCCTGAACCATAGTAGACTCCAAATCCCACAGACCTCCTCCAGCCTTTGCAAAGTCACCACAGGCACCCGCACCAAAGAGGTACACCAGCCCAGGGGAGTAAGATTTGTCTCCCCACCAATTTGGAGACACCAGGACCTACCGGGCGGCAACGTACCAATGCCCGGGATACCAGCCCTCTAGAGAAAACATCAAGTCAAAGAGTCCATGGCGGACCCCAATGATACCAGATGCAAGCACCCATCAATGTGAATCAAGACTACTAAGACCCACATCCTGAGTCCTAAATCGCCTCTCCAAGGTGCCTGCTACTGACAGTGAGGGCTGCTTGATGCATGACACCGTGCTGACCTATTTGCTCTGTACCCGGACCAGGCAATGATAAACCAGCCATGCTCCCATGGTCCTGTGACCATTGCAACCTTCTCCCTAGAGTGGGACCCACCAGACTTACCTCTAACTCCTCATGTGCAGTGCCTTTCCATGTGGCTCCCTTCATCGCAGAGCACCAGCTACCAGCACCATCAATGCCCAGCTCATGGCCAAATCTGGGACGCTCCTGATCTTCTGCTGCTGGAACTTTGGACCTGGTCCTGCGATCGACCTAAAACGAGAAGGTGAACTTACTGAAAGCTTTGCCTGATTTTATTTGCATTTTTCTGCTTTCCCTATTGACTTCAATGGAGAATAATTGCTCACAAAAGTGATATATTTTTCCAAATTCATAAACTGTAACTCCTAAAGTGCTTACTGTAGATCAAAGTTCTTGGTCTTAAATTATGTTTGCCCACACTACCACGGAAAAAAGCACTAGTATAATCTACTTTAACCTCTATGTACCAGTAAGGGATCCACTGGACTCTCTGCACAGTGTGCTTCGTTTTAGTGCACTATATAGAAAGCCAGCATCTTACACCAACATTGTTGCATGGCCCCTGAGGAGAGATGAGCCGATATTTTGAGCATCAATTCGCCACCTTCACAACACCCTACCACCATTCCTTTCTTTCCCATCAATTATGGGCACCAAGATATTTGATGGTGTTAGAACGGCCGTAGTTTACTCACTTTATTCATATCATAAGCTGTAACACATTCTGGTCATAACTGGTTGTACAGTATACATATTGTCTCTATTGCATATCAATAACCCAAACCTGCATAATCCTGCAAAGCATCGTCATTACAACCATAAAGTCAATACATTGGTTGTCATAAATAACTTTTACCAACTGCCATGACAGCTCTAATTCTGTTGCTTAGTTGGAACAGTGGATAGCTGCTTTGAGCCTTCCCTTACTAACGAATGTCTGATGTTCGTGGCCTTGTGGCCATGCCTTGGCTGTAAGTGACAATTTTCGCCCAATGCTGACCATTTTTGTGCCCCTTTATTGTTAAACCTTGTGACTCCTCACCATGCGGGCGGTGGCTTACCGACCTCCGAAAGCTCTTACAGACTAAGAGAAACCTAACAGCTCGAGTGCCCCTATAATGTTCAGAAGGAACACGTTGATCCCAAAGCCAGAATGGTGTGTCTTGTCATCTGTATAATAGCCTGGCATCCTTATGTTGATGAGGCCATGCCTCATGAATTCCCAACCCATGCCCTTATATAACTTGCTCATGGTTATGTTCAAAATGCCAAGATCTCTCTACATCACCATTGCTCATTGTGGCAGCACCAGTATTGTACTATGATCTCTGACCATAATATATTGGCCAGGCAAAACAGTTGTGATATGGTTGTCAAATCTACCTGGATGTCCTCCAAAAGGTATTTTGACCCCCTTGCACCCCGGATGAATTACCAATAGCCCTGTCTGTTTGGCCTCAATCATTAACAATATATCGATGAACTCCTTGCACCATATTTTCTCCTTTTCTGGTAATGGAACCAGACTTGCCAGCCTGGTCTTGCTTGCTAACATAGATGGGTCACCCAGGTAGACCGCCCGGCAACACCTGCAACCTGCACTTTTCAGAGAGCCCCTGCCTGGGCTTTGAGCAAGCCACACTTTCTGCCCGGCCCCTGCAGCACTGTATCTTAACCAGAGCCGGTCCCCTGGAGGTCGTAGACCGCTCCGCAAAGCCCGCAACCTGCACTTTTCAGAGAGCGCCTGGCTGGGCTTTGAGCATGCTGCTCTTTCTGCCCGGCCCCTGCAGCACTGTATCTTAAACGGAGCCGGTCCCCTGGAGGTCGTAGACCGCTCCGCAATGCCCGTAACCTGCACTTTTCAGAGAGCCCCTGCCTGGGGTTCGAGCACGCCGCACTTTCTGGCCAGCCCCTGCAGCACTGTATCTTAACTGGAGCCGGTCCCCTGGAGGTCGTAGACCGCTCCGCAATGCCCACAACCTGCACTTTACAGAGAGCCCCTGCCTGGGGTTCGAGCACGCCGCACTTTCTGGCCAGCCCCTGCAGCACTGTATCTTAACTGGAGCCGGTCCCCTGGAGGTCGTAGACCGCTCCGCAATGCCCGCAACCTGCACTTTTCAGAGAGCCCCTGCCTGGGCTTCAAGCACGCCACACTTTCTGCCCGGCCCCTGCAGCACTGTATCTTAACCGGAGCCGGTCCCCTGGAGGTCGTAGACCGCTCCGCCACACCCGCAACCTGCACTTTTCAGAGAACCCCTGCCTGGGCTTTGAGCACGCCGCACTTTCTACCCGGCCCCTGCAGCACTTTGTTTAAGTCAAACTCAGTGACGCGGGACGCGGCGGACAGCGCCCGGGCAAAGACCTGGCCAAGACGGGCCTGTCTCAGCCCGTCATAGACTGAAATAGACTAGGCTGGGCCACGGCCCTTGGTCCGCATTTAAAAGGTACTGTACCATTATTTTTATGCTTGGACATAATTTACCCCGCAGATATTAAAATAGGTTCTATATTATTAAGTTAAATTGTGGGATATTATTTTTCCCGTCTTGGCCCAAGATTTTGCTAGAGATTTGGTTTACTTGTAACTTGGCGCTATTACTGGAAATCGCGAACTGCGACCAGTTATATTAACAACTGAAATGGGTAAGAGAAAAACTCCAAGTACTAAGAATAAAAGTCAGCCTCCAGCAGTGCTCCGTACCCGTCAGACTCTACTTTACTATCTAACGGGAGCTGTGGGTGCTATAGAGCAGCAAATAATGACGGTTGAGGAGACATTGATCTCGGGTACGAGCAATAATATTCAAGGCGGGGACATACCTATAGCCGACATGACTCAAAGACAGGCAGGGACACTCACAGAAGGTCCAGAAACATTAGAAATATGTCAGCAAAGCTTGAACAGATGCATTATAGACACCTTAGGGCACATTTCAGAATGTGAACAGGAACACGATAGTCATGATAGTCAACCACCTCCTAAAAGGACGAGAAATCTGGAAAAACTGCCCAATAAAGTCGGGACGAAAGATTCTACGGCTAGGATAACCCCCTTAAAACTCTGTAAAAAAATCCCCAAAAAGGGTATCACCCTATCTGGTCAAAATCTAGGGAGTAAAGAAAAGACCATAGATAGTTCCACTATAAGTGTTAAGAATGAGGTATTTTTTTATTAAAGAGAAGTTAGATTCCCTTGATGCCTTTCTCAGAGGCACATTACATAAGATATTGGGAAGAATTGGTAAAATGGAAGAAGTACTCTCGAAATACCCATTAATCAATCAGGACCCTGTACAGGAAATTTTTGACGCTCATTAAAACACTCACGTTCAACAAAGTAACATAATGAGACGTTCTAATTCCCATACTACCCCTCATACCAATAGGGATTCTGTGTGCACACCGTTACGTACAGCTAACTTAAGGGAGCGCATTATTATGTTACCGGAGAGCCCACCTACTGCCATCCAACCTACTAATCATCGTCGTAATAATATATGCTCTCAGCATGAGTCAAGAGATGAGAGGCAGAAAATCCATCTAGACCTACCACCAGCTGCCACTCCTTATGTGGTGGTACTAGCAAACGTCCCGAAAATACAGATTGCGGCATCAGAATCTTTGGCGCTTTTACGAAATAGAGCCTTGCATTGGTTAGGTACTAGATCAGGTCATGACCGAGAGACTCTTTGAGGAATTTAAGATGGCGAGGAGAGTACAGTGAGTAGGCAGAGGCCGCAAAAATCTGAGCAGGGATTGTGTAGTGCTGACATTCAAAACACCACAATTGGTACAGTTGATTCTGAGGAGAATAGGAAGTAAAATAATAACAAGCCCCGGAGTCAACTTGGTACCACTAGGTTTTTTCTACCAACCACCAAGTAATAATGTTCTCAAACCTATGGATCCCTACCGTCCAAGCCTGAACCTTCAGTTTAACATACCCACTTTCAACAGATTTGAGACACTTAGTAATCTTAATTTGGTTCATTGACCACGATCGGGGGAACACTGCAAAAGTGTAAAATCACCCAGCCCTGGATTGTCAGATAGAGGGGGTACATTGGCAATAGTGAATAGTAATAATATAATCCCTCAACATGGAGTCACACTGACTGCGAGTGTATGTACCCCAAATGAATCACTGACAAATACTTTAAATGATTATATTTCTCATTCCCCTCATTCAGAACAACTTACTACTCTTACATTAACTACAGAGAAGGGTCTACACTGTGGTAAGGGTCAGGAAGATAACTGTCAGTTCTTATCCTGGAACATTGCAGGTTTAAAATCCAAGGTTACTAAAACCATATGGCTCGAGTTTGTGAAAAATTTTAATATTATCAGCCTCCAAGAGACATGGGCAATAGACCCTATACATTTTTGCAAATATAAGACCTGCCATACTCCAGCTATCTCTTCCACACATGGCCATGCCAAAGGGGGATTGTGTACTTATATATCAAACTACCTAAACATAGGAAAAATTGATTTACTTGCAACTGAATCACAATATCAAATTATAAACCTGCATATAGACAGTACATCTTCTCTGTTGATACTGAATTTTTATAATAATGCCAACACAAACATGATTATAGATGTATTGAAATCCATGGGTCACCACATTCAAAAACTGCATACGCGTTTAAAGAAAGAAATATCTGTGATTTGGGGTGGTGATTTTAATTCATTTTTTTGTAAATATAACGATAATGACGTATGTGGTTTGGCATTTGAAAGAGAAAACAATCTTGCACATTTCCCACACACTATGTACGGCGACGCACTTAATGAAAGTATGTTCATGTTTGATTTGGGGTTTGCTAATAATCAGTGTTTACCGACAGAGCCGTTTAGTCCCACCTTTAATGGCTGAGGCATCTTCTCCACTATTGACTATATACTATTTTCTAATAGATATTCGTCCCGTGTCAGACACATAGGATTGCCCTAAGCGACCACTTCCCCTTAAGCATGAACATAAAGATGCTTAGCCGGTGTACTAATGCTAGAATGGATTCTGCTGATATTGCAGAGAATATTATTTGGACCAGGCAAAATGGATTTGTACTTAAATTGGCCATGGTGGACCCTGAGGAATTCATTACTAAAGTTGTGTCAAATTGTAAAAGCATGTTCCAAAACTGTCTAGACAAAAAGTCCCCCAGAGATGAAATTATTGAAAACTTTGTGACTATCTCTAATTATGCAAAAAAAGCACTCACTGTCGAAATAAAAAGGAGGCATGTTAAGAAACAAGGATGGTTCGATACAGATTGCACTAAGGCTTACACTAAATTAGGGAAGATATAAGAGAGGCAAGAAGGAATTATCGAAAAGTTTTAAAACTCAGAAAGATCACTCTACAGGAGGAGTCACGGCGCGCTCTGCGCGATGCCTCTGAGTCACGGGACTCATCCGCCTTTTGGAAGACGGTGAACGCACCTTTCTTAGCCGAGCAAGATAGGGCCTGTATAGAGTTTGCTATTTCTGAGCCTGAGTGGATACAGTATTTTACGACCCTGTATAGTAATTCTGTAATAGACCAACTTGAGATTGTATCTGATATAGAGACCCGGGATCAAATACCCATAATGGTCTTTACACTAGGTGAAGTTACAACGGCAATTAATTCAAGCCTGGGTGGTAAGGCTCCAGGGCCTGATGGCATACCTGTAGACCTTTTTAAATCGAATATAGACCTATGAGGACCAATTTTAACACAGGTTTTAAATGCTTGTAGTGTATGTGGCTTTTTACCTACATGGTACGAATCTATAATCGTACCAATTTTTAAAAAGGGAGATAGGGCAAATCCGGCCTGCTACCGCCCGATCTCACTGTTGGATTCAACAGTTAAGATTATCAGTGGATTTTACTTGATAGAATGCAGATCTGGGCAGAGGAAAAGAAAGTGATAAGTGACCTTCAATACGGGTTCCGAAAGGGCTTGGGCACTGTTGAACAGGGTCTCAATTTACACATTATAATGGATAAATACACTAGGGTTAAAAAGGAAAGATTATTCATGATTTTTGTTGACCTGACAGCAGCTTTCGACTGTGTCATACAGGAGAAATTGTGGTCAATTTTAGAAAGCCTGGGGGTCGATGTTTTAATAATAACTTTTTTAAAGCAGCTCTATGTAGGGGCAAAGGTTAAAATCTGCTATGGGCTTGGCGTAGAATGCACTAGTCACTTTAATGTAAGGAAAGGTTTGAGGCAAGGCTGTGTCCTTGCCCCTTTCCTTTTTACTCTGTCTATAAATAATCTGGAAACTATTTTAGTGAAAGAGTGCAAGGATTTACCGATGATAGGGAAGCATCCAATCCCTGCACTCTTATATGCAGATGACACAGTTTTAATGGCCTGTACTCCTCTTACACTTCAAAGGGTCGTGAACTCGTTTTAGAATTTTATGACGCAACTTGGGCTCTTGATTAATTGCTCTAAAACCTTTAGTATGAATTGTGGGGCAAGGGCAAATAAGAGGTTTAAACCTATCACTATTGATTCAAAGCCTATTGAATGTATAAAACATTTTCTTATCTGGGTATTGTATTTGATGGGTCCGGTTCTTGGTCAGCCGTAGTGAACATTAGACGCCTACTGTTTGTTAAGTCATTAATGGCATTATCAAAATTTAGCCGTAAATTAGGCAGACGCCCTACGGGGGAATTATTAAACATCTACAGGGCAAATTGTGTGGCAATAGCCACTTATGGAGCGGCTATATTGGGCTATGCAAAGTTATACACTCTGCAAATTGCGGAAAACACATTTTTAAAAATTCTTCTCTCCCTTCCAGATAGTGCCTCTAATTAGATCTGTCACCAGGAATTGGGAATGCCATATTTGTAGGACATAATTAAAATCCAACCGGTCCTCCTTTGGCATAAAATTTAGACGTCGGATGAAACAGGTTTTAATCGGGACATACTAACAAATGCATTGGGGATGGACGGCGCAAAGCAAATTAGATGGTTAGAATACGGCAAATATGTTCCTCTCAAAGCTAGAACATCCGGAATATTTCACTAAGCCACATTCAATGTGCAGTGTCTCAAGAAAATCTATGAAGGAAAGTAGTATGAGTTTTCTGGGCGAACATAGAGCAACTATTGAATTGAGGAAATGTAGGGTACAAGCTCACCAGTTAACTCTGCTGTCCCCAGGGACCCAGCCATATTTATTATTAATAGTTGGTGACTTTGATCGACTATTTCTGACAAGTCTTAGGGTGAACATTTTACATAGATTTTTAAGTTTCCCTAAGGTAAATGATTGGGGGAGAGGTCTGTGCAAGTGCCCATGTGATGACATTTCTGTACAATCTACCATTCACATTTTGTTATTCTATAGGTATTATGACATACCAAGAAGGAGAGGGAGCGTCCCCGTTTTAAAGAAATTAGGGCTGAAACAGTGTCACCCTGCATTTTTAGCTATATAATACCTATAGAATGAATATGTCATTGCATCAGTTATTGCATTTAAAAAAAAATGTTTTTACTTTACGGAAAACAATATTATTGTAAATTGTGTATATGAATTCAAATGCTATTAAGATATTTTCATTTTATGGATTATATTTTGTCTTTTCTATCTGTAACTACTATGCACTGAAGCAGCAAAGAAATGAATTAATTTGAACTTTTGTGCTTTTATGGTAACCGAATAAAGACATTTGAATTGGGTCACCCAGGGAAGGCCTAATATACTCACTGACCGGCTTGCTAATTTCCCCGCCCACTGTGACACTGACTCCGCCTCCCGGATGTTGCTTGTCCCCTTTCCCCTGGGGGTCTTGATTTGCCCCGTCTTGCGCTTTGACCCCTTGGGTACTCAGCTTGTCTGTATGGTTCTTTGACTACGCTGGCCCTGCCTGCCCTAACGCATTTGACCCTCTGCCTTTCTCTGTATTCCGCTGTGCCACCTTGCCCAGCATCTTGCCCCTGCCCTGGCCCATAGTAGTAGCTGGCCATGCAAACAGTGGCAGATGGGATACCCCTAGGCCTCTGGCCCCCTGCCATAGCCATCATGCCAGGGGTAGCAATGGGGGTGTAAATACCACATGTGTCCTGCAGGCTGCACTGATGATTTACTCACTGCATTAACTACCTCGACCTGTGTACCATAATTGGCTATCCTGTGTGCCCTCATGGCTTCAGACCCCTGTCAGGGTCTTGCTCCTACATCCTTCTGACACCCACCAACACTGCTTGCGAACACCATAGACACTGAGCTTGCTTGGTCAGCAGTACACCCATCACTAGCAGTGTTTGTCCCACCGTCTGGTGCAGGAGACCCACCCTGCTATACCCTTCAGTCCTTGTCGGGCACCACCATGGAGGCTGTAGGTACCATCTTGGTGCTCGGTGGGTCCCTCTCGCCACTGTTCCTCTCCTCACTGTCTACAGTGTTAGTGGATGCTTCTGCCTGTGTGGGGCTGTTGATGTGGCTCCAAGCCCACTCGATGAGGTCGTGGAGTCCGTCCTGCAGTTCGCTCTCCTATGGTGCACCCTACTGTGACCTCTACATGGTTTCTTCACCATGGGATTGCTGCTCGCTGAGCTCCGGTTCACTGCCTCCCTCATCTGTCATAGGAGTTGCCCCACATCTGCATCACTCTGCTTCCCCTGTGTCTCTGGGGGATTTGCTGCTTTGACATGCCAGCAGGGTGGGGTTGGCTTCTCTAACTTACCTGCTGTCTCCAGGGCCAAGTCTCTGGCCCTTTACCGGAACCTTTTGGGCTTCCTGTAAGCCTTTTTTTCCAGAATGGCCACCAGGGGGGCCTGCTAGTCCGGTCCCCTTCTTATTCCACTGCTCCTGCTCATTGGCGCGCTCCAAGGCCCCTTTAATGGCCTCAACTGGTGGTGTGTGACTGCAATCAGTTGCTTGATCTTAAACTTGACTGGTGTGACCCAAATGAGCTGCTGTTAAGTCCTTTTTGTTTGAATGAGGGAGGCACATAATGGTTGAATCAGCTCATGTGCCTAAGTTGTTGTATAAAATGTTTGGACCCTATTGTAATTTTCCCGATTTATGCCCTTATATAGGTATAAATCACCATATCCTTATATAGGCATAGAAATCATAACCATATTTAGACATAGCTCATGCAGTCCAAATTCGGCAGAGCTACTTCCACTAGTTCTGAAAATCTACAACGATTTCTTGGAAAACTCGCTTTGGCAGCTAGGGACTTCCCCTTGCTCGAATACTGACTTGTCCAAGAACTCATGGAGTTTTCAAAGAACTGAGACTCCTTAATGACGTTATTATGTCCAGCTTTACGTCAAACTCAGTACCTTCAAGGTATAAATATTCCCACACTTGCCATAGCAAACACACAGTGGTTTGGAGCAGTTCTCCAGGGCCAAGTCTCTGGCCCTTTACCGGAACCTTTTGGGCTTCCTGTAAGCCTTTTTTTCCAGAATGGCCACCAGGGGGGCCTGCTAGTCCGGTCCCCTTCTTATTCCACTGCTCCTGCTCATTGGCGCGCTCCAAGGCCCCTTTAATGGCCTCAACTGGTGGTGTGTGACTGCAATCAGTTGCTTGATCTTAAACTTGACTGATGTGACCCAAATGAGCTGCTGTTAAGTCCTTTTTGTTTGAATGAGGGAGGCACATAATGGTTGAATCAGCTCATGTGCCTAAGTTGTTGTATAAAATGTTTGGACCCTATTGTAATTTTCCCGATTTATGCCCTTATATAGGTATAAATCACCATATCCTTATATAGGCATAGAAATCATAACCATATTTAGACATAGCTCATGCAGTCCAAATTCGGCAGAGCTACTTCCACTAGTTCTGAAAATCTACAACGATTTCTTGGAAAACTCGCTTTGGCAGCTAGGGACTTCCCCTTGCTCGAATACTGACTTGTCCAAGAACTCATGGAGTTTTCAAAGAACTGAGACTCCTTAATGACGTTATTATGTCCAGCTTTACGTCAAACTCAGTACCTTCAAGGTATAAATATTCCCACACTTGCCATAGCAAACACACAGTGGTTTGGAGCAGTTCAACTATCTACTTGCCCGACGCACCCTGCTACTGCAAGTGCCGAAGGAAGCCGACCCTCCAGCATACGCACTGAGAGAGACGCTGTCTTTTCTCCTGCCGAGAAATCTAGCTCCAGTGTTTCCAAGCTACCCTTGAGGGTTGTTGGGAAATCGAGTCCTGAGACTGACCTTCTTCATTATACACTAAGGTACCGAGCTGATTAGACCTTCAGAGAAATCTTGGATAGATTATTGGCAAAGAATACTACATTTATGCTACACCTCACTTACTCCTTCACACGTACTAAGCTTAGGTTAGGTACATCGAAATAGGCGTATTTTAGACGCACCAGTTGAGTACTTTTTAGCCTCTGTTATTTATGTATGTATTTATCTATGGTCTAGGAACCATACAATGCTCTTACAGTATTATTTTATTCTACTCTTTTTACTGTATGCATTATATTTTGCAACCAGTACTACGATTGTAGCAGTTCATTTTTTATGCTTGAGGAAGAAGACTGTTCAATAAATACCTTTTATTGAAAACGCCCGTCTCTCTACTCTTCTGCAACTCTGTTGAAACGAAGCATGCACAAATGACTGAGTAAAATATCTATCTATTGTTTCCACGACTCTGAAGATCCGTTTTATCTTTGGGAAACAAAGTTGTCATGTTTATGCGATTTTCAGAAACGAAATCTCTTCTTGTGAACTCGAGAAAGTTTCTAGTGACCTCTGAGCTAGCTGGCACTCACAATTAATCTAATATATTCGATAGAGACCTAGTAGACAGAAGTCCTACGTCACATCTATAGGATATATTATTCCAATGCGCAGAGCCTATTGGGAATATAGGAACTACACTACATGGTACCCAACGTTTGGTAAGGCACTAATTTAACACTAGATACTAGAGTAACTCAGTGGTGCTTTTCACAGAGACCCTTTTATCCCGTAAAATACTCCAATAGACGCCTGGAGTGGGTTAAAGGATAACATATCCGCCTTAAACTGAGTAAGGATAAAAAATCCTATTTTATTAGTTTTTGGTTTTGTTCAACATTGAAGGATAAATTGTTCCAAAATATTGTGCACCTTATCTTTATTACCTTGAAACTTGCTCTGCAGAACTTTCAAACAAAATGTTGGATACCGACGAGGATAATCCCAGGGTAAATGGAACTGCAGTAAATGCAAACCAACCAGGTCTTGACACCACTGGTTTCCAACAAGACAATGGAAATGCTATAATCATCCTGGAAAACGTAAGGAAAACCATAGTTATAAAACTTATAGAAAATGGCCTATCAGCAAGAGGTGGTAGGGCAATTTTTGTCATAGAGGCACATGAATATCGGCAGACAGAGGTATTCTATTCATGATTATCTTTCCACAAGCAAATCCAACAACACATGTGTTCCACTTCTATAAGATAGAGGAACACCCAGCGGAATACGTTCCTTTCGAGGACATTGAAATTCCACTAACTTACCAAGAGCATCATCTCTGGTTTAAAGGCGCCCTACAACATCAAAATCACATTACCAGGCTCGGTCCACTAAGTAGACCAGGAGCAACATGGCCGGTACTAGCCAACTATACACCACATTCTGCCAATGAACAAATGACAGGTCCAGAATTATTAGCTCAGCTAAAACAATTAATTAAAATCCATAGACAATTGATACAATATGTCATGCAGACCTTAGTTTTGGACTACAGACATTTAAATTTCTGTTGCAAAACCTTTGCAGCACAAAATGCACACAGTGCAGCACTGATGAATAACATCGTGCGCAAAAAATATAAAACGACATTAGATATTTCAAACGGTTTCTTCTGTCAAAACATTGCACAAGAAAGCACGTATTTGACCGCTTTCTCAATAATGGGGACACAACGACACTTTTGTCGTCTCCCCCAGGGATTCAAGAACAGTCCAGGGTTATGTTCAGCCAGAGTAACAGAGTTACTACAAACCTACGATGATGAGGCATTATCTTATGTCGATGACATCTATCTTACAGATGATGACTTGGACAGGTACTTAACCAGGGTGAACACCATAATACTTGGATTCGCCTCAGAAGGGTACAAATTCAACTTTAAAAAATCAAGAATTGCCCATCTTAACGACCTATTCGCAGGATATGAACTTTCAAGTGAAGGCAAAAGCCTGGCAGCAAACTTTCTAGAAAAATGTGCGCTGCTCCAACCTCCAAAAACGCTGAAAAACGTAGTCAGTTCCAGGATTCCTGAATTTCGCAAGAACTTACATTCTAAATTACGCAGAAAGGGTTAAACCTCTCTACGAACTAATCAAACCTGATTTCAAACCTAATAATTGGACTAAAAAACATACAGAAATTTTGCGTTAAGTGCAAACAGACATGTTAGCAACAACACATTTACAGACACGTGTAAATGAACGCAACCTTGTAATCTGAATCATTCCAGGGAGATGCGGATTCACATACCTAACCTTTAATGAAGGTGAAAAGGTTCCAATAGCTAACTAATTACACCTGTACACACAAGCTGAAATGAAATTCTCTTCAACAGAGAAAATTCTGACAGCGGTTCAAACTGCGGTAGCAAAAGAGAGACCCCTCGCACAGGGAAAACGCATAAAAGTTGTTACTCCCGTACCTGCCTTAGAGGCAGTGACTAAGGCAAGCATTCCAAATGCAAAAGCTCTACATCCAAGGTGGATACAGTGGGTTAATTCTCTTGCTGCGACAGATGTTGAATACGTCTTTGACCCTTACTTGAAGACACAAAAATTTCTCCGATACGAACAAGAATGTCCTCTGCCTACTGAAATTCTGCCTCTAGAACATTACGGCTGTATAATATATACAGACGGATAAGCACAGCCCGCAATTGGGGGAAAACAAGCTTACAGTGCTGCGTGCGCAAATGTTAAAGGTCGATGGCGCGATGGTACATTCAGACCTATGGTCACAAAAACTCAATCCCTAGGAGACTGTACAGCTCAGCGAGCTGAACTACAGGCTTTCAGGATGGCGCTTGAAAATACCGATCGCGAATTCCCCACAGTCATAGTGTGCGATTCGTATTACTGCGTCCAATCTTACAACAAATACTTGCAGAACTGCGTTCAAAACGGTTTCAAAGATGCAAAAGGTGGCACAATCAAGCATAAAATGCTTTAAGAACAAATAGTTATTTTACAGAAAGAACTACAAAAGACTCACGTGATACATACACTGAGTCATCAGCATGCTGGCGTTCATGTTGCAGGGAATTCATTGGCTGATGAAGCCGCGAAGGCAGCTGTGCAAACAGCTTCCATAGCTGCAATCACTCATTCAAAAACAAAAATAGACAGCAAAATAATGCAAGCCGTCACTGCTCCAATAAAAGATAGTGGCAAAAATTTCCAAAAGGCTTTTCACTTAAGCACTCATATATAACTGATGCAAATAATGTTCTGTTGCTTGAATCCCTGGAGTGGGGGATAGAGTAATCCCAAGCATGGAACACAGGTTAGGATTAGTTTTAGCAGCACATGAAGGGCTTGCCTCTGCACACGCAGGTGTTTCCGCCATGGTATCATTATTAAAGCAGAGATACTGGTGGCCACGCATGAGGAAACAAACCAGAAGGAGTAGTTTCTGTCCTGTAACTCCAGTTCTGTAGTAGGGGAATCTCTGTTATAGTCATAATCTAGTGAATAGTCCCGCCCATGTGCGTGGACCCCGGAGCAATCAAAAATAATCTCTTACAGTGTCAAAAAATGCAGAAATGCATAGACACTTAAGAGAGAATTTAAAGACAGATAATGCAGCCTAAAAGGCTACACTGTCCAGTACTTTAACTAGAAATTCCACCATAAAATCCACAAAACAGCAAAAAGCCTGTACAGATTTCCATTGCTTTAACAGCAAACTCCCTCAGGAATTATAGATAGAAGAATCTGGACAGACAAGCCCATAGGCTGCCATTATGTGGCTCAGAACAGGATACTGTGCCTTTAAGAGAATCTTCCAGAACCTTCTCCCAGTATCCCAGAATGCATAGCAGGTCCAACTTACTTTCAGTTCTTTTTGAAGGCGCAACACGCCAGACCTGTAGCATTCCTTAAAGGAATATGTCTCTCTCCACCGGGGAGGAGGGAGGGCGCTTATGACTATAACAGAGATACCCCTACTACAGAACTGGAGTTACAGGACAGAAACTACTCCTTCTGTAGTAGGGGATCTCTGTGTATAGTCATAATCTAGTGAATAGAATGGCAAGCCCATCCCCACACCAAAGCGGCGGTGGAGAAAAGAGAATCAACACCACTATTGTGCGAACAGATTTCGCAGTGAAGCCCGTCCAACCTGAGCATCTGCCCTAGCATCAGTGTCCAGGCAGTACTGCTTAGCAAAGGTATGAACCGACTTCCAAGTGGCCGCCTTGCAGATTTCTGCAATCGGAACATTACGGAGCAATGCTGTCGTGGTAGCCTTGCCCCTGGTGGAATGAGCCTTAGGCTTACCTCCTAAGGTCTTATTAGCTTTTTGGCAACACAGCTGTATACAGGACACAATCCACCTAGAGATAGACTGCTTAGAGGTCGCAAGACCCGTCCTGACTGACCCATAATTGATGAACAATTGGTCTGACCTACGAATATCACTGGTTTTATCCAGATAAAATTTCAGCACCCTCCTAACATCCAGGGAATGCAAAGACCTTTCCGCTGGAGACGAAGGATTCTGAAAGAACGTAGGTAAAGTTATAGCCTGGTTGATATGACAATCAGAAACAACCTTGGGAAGAAACTTAGGGTGAGTACGCATAACAACCTTAGCAGCATGAAATACAGTATAAGGTCATTGGCAACACAACGCCTGAATTTCACTCACCCTGCGGGCCGATGTAATGGCCACGAGGAACGCCGCCTTCCAGGACAGGTGCTGCGACGAAGCCTTATGAATAGGTTCAAAAGGCTCCTTCATCAACCTGGACAGCACCACATTCAAGTCCCATGAAGGCGAAGGAAGCCTGACAGGAGGGAATACTTTCTTCAAGCCTTCTAGAAAATCCTTGATCACAGGGATCTGGAAGAAGGAAGTCTGTGAAGGGCATTTCCTGTAGGCAGTCAAAGCAGCCAGATGAACCTTAATGGAATGGACATTAAGGCCAGACTGCACCAGATGTAGCAGATATGGAAGGATGACATCTTCCTTGCATGTCGTATGGTCATAGTTCTTAGACTTGCACCAGATGCAAAACCTCTTCCACTTGTAAGCATAAGAAGTCCTAGTGGAAGGTCGCTTAGCCTCCTTCAGTATGTCCATACAATCCTCTGAGAGATTCAAATGGCCATATTGCACTATTTCAGGAGCCATGCCGCCAAACTCAAAGACGAGAGGTTGGGGTGCACCATCCGCCCCCTGAACTTCGTGAGAAGGTCCGGCCTGCACGGCAGCTTCATGTGAGGAAGGTGAGACCAGTGAAGCAGGTCCGTGAACCACCACTGTCTGGGCCATTCCGGGGCAATCAGAATCATCTTCGCCCTGGATTGGGAGAGCTTGATGAGAACCGCTGGAATCAGGGGAATGGGTGGAAAAGCGTACAGAAAGCTGTTCGACCAGTTGATCCATAACGCGTTCCCCAGCGTCCCCGGCTGGTAGTACCTGGAGGCGAAGTCTCGGCATTTGCTGTTTTCGGCAGTGGCGAACAGATCTACGTCTGGAGTTCCCCACCTTGCGAAGACTTCTCCTAGTACTTCGTCGTTTATGACCCATTCGTGGTTTTCCTGAATCAGTCTGCTCAGCTCGTCTGCCTGAACATTCTGCACACCTGGCAGATGAGTAGCCGTTATCGAGAGTCCTCAAGCCAGAAGCCAATGCCAGATCGCCTGCGCCTCCAGAGACAGAGTGCGTGATCTCGAGCCCCCCTGCTTGTTGAGGTAATACATCGTGGTCGTATTGTCCGTCTGTACAAGCAGAGAATTGGTCCGGAAGGACGGTTGAAAGGCCTTCAGCGCCAAGTGAACAGCCCTGAGTTCCAGGAAATTGATGTGGTACGTGGACTCCGACGGGGATCACGTCCCTTGAATCTGCAGGTCTCTGGAGTGCGCTCCCCATCCCAGGAGAGAAGCATCCGTCACGATAGTCTGTGTGGGAATGTCCTTGTGGATGGGAACCCCTCTGAGGAGAGTCTCCGCTGAACACCACCACTTCAGAGACTGAAGAGCATGTAGAGACAGTCGTATCTTGTCGTCCCAAGAGCCTCTCCTCTGGTCCCACTGATCTTCCAGGCACTCCTGCAGCGGTCTCATGTGCAGCCGCGCATGTGGTGTCAGGAAGATGCAAGAGGCCATGGATCCCAGCAGAGAAGACACCGTCCTCACTGTCGTGGATAGAGTGGACATGAGAGCCTGAGCCTTCCGAAGGAGTGATAAACGTCGCTCTTCCGAAGGAGACACGCTTGCCGACAGCGTATCGATGGAGGCTCCCAAGTACTGGATGCACTGGACCGGAGTCGGGACAGACTTGGACATGTTGATGTGCAACCCCAGCTTGTTCAGGAGAACGCACGTCTTCTGGAAGTGTGCTTGAGCTTCCGAGAAGGAGGAGGCCTTGATCAACCAATCATCCAGGTATGGGTAGACAAACACCTTGCTCTTCCTCAGGTGAGCCGCTACCACTGCCATGCACTTCGAGAACGTCCGGGGCGCAGACTTCAGCCCGAACGGAAGTACTGTGTACTGATAGTGATTGGTGCCGACTTGAAATCACAGGAACTTCCTGTGTTTGTGTGCAATGGGCACATGGAAGTATGCATCCTGTAGGTCTATGGCGCAAAGCCAGTCTCCCCGCTGCAGCAGAGGATAAATCTGATGCAACGACAGCATGCGAAACTTTTCTCTGCAAATCCATTTGTTTGCCTGTCGCAAGTCCAGAATGGGCCTGAACTTGTTCTTGTCCTTCTTGCGGACCAGAAAGAACCGGGAGTACAGACCTCTTCCTCTTTGAGACAGAGGTACATCTTCTATCGCCCTTTTCCTTAAAAGGATGTCGGCCTCCGCCTGGAGCTCGCGCAGTTGATACTGTGAGCTGACCGGAGGAATCGATGGAGGAGGGCTGATGTACCGAAGACTGTATCCATTGCAAACAATATTCAGCACCCACTTGTCCTGAGTAATTTTTCTCCACTCTGCCAGAAAAAATTGAACGCTTCCCCCCACCGGAGTGGGTAACGGACGAAGGGGAAGTAACCGCTCAGGGTCGAGACCCAGCCGGGCCCTTGTTCGCGGTAGAGGACTGCTGTCCCCCTCTACCCCTCTGACGTTTCTGGAAGGGTCTTCTGTATTGCTGCTGTTGTTGCTGCTGCTGCTGCTGCTGTTGCCCAGAAGACTGTCCCCTTCCTCTACCCTGCGACCCGAACCGTCGTTGGAACTGGCGGTAGGGTTTCTTGTCTTTGGGCTTCTCCAAGCCCACGGCCGTCAGGGTTTCAGCCTCGGCCTTCACCCTGGCCATTTCGTCATCTGCATGTTTCCCGAAGAGTGTGTCGCCGGAAAACGGCAGATTTGCCACTCGCTGTTGCGCTTCAGGCTTGAGCGACGTCAGCCGGAGCCAAGCATGGCGTCTCTGATTGATACCGTGGCAGTATCCATGTGCGGCCAACAAGGAGATATCCGCCGCGGCGCTGATGGCTTGGTTTGAAACCAGCATCCCTTCCTGGACGATCTCCATGAAGTCCTCTTTCCTGTCCCGTGGGACAAGGTCCGCAAACTGTTCCATGGAGTCCCACAGCGCAAGGTCGTACCGCCCCAGCAACGCCGAGTCGCTGGAGGCCTTCATCGTCGTGGAAGACGTCCCACACGCCTTCCTTCCAGCAGAGTCAATCCAGCGGCTCTCCTTATCCGGAGGCACAGTGGAGGACAGGGAGGTAGCATGTAGTTTCCTAGCCGCCGTCACAATCACCGAATCAGGCACTGGGTCCATACGTAAGAAGGCAGGGTCCGACTCTGGCGCCCTGTACTTCTTGACAAGCCTGGAGGGAGCGGCTTTCACCACGGCCGGCGTAAGGAAGAGCTGTTCAGCAGGCTCAACCAGTCCTGGTACCAAAGGCAGTAGGGGGCGAGACAGGTGCTTCTTGTGCAAAGTCCCGAAGATCACAGAAGTCGTCGGCGTAGGGGCCGTCACCTTGATCCCCAACTTCGCCACAACCTCAGGAGAACCTCCTGGAACGTGCCAATGTCATCTATTGGGGACACCCTCGTCTCCGGTGAATCCGACAACGTAGGCGAATATGAACGGGTCCTAGAGGTCGAACGGGACCTTGACCTATGCCTCCTATGGCGATGTCTGGATCTAGAGGAGGATCCGTGTCTACTTCTAGATCTGTCCCTCTTCCCTGAGCGTGACCTCGATCTCCTGGGTCTGGGACGCTCCGCCGGCTTCCCCGGGACGGACGTCTTGGGCTTAGGAGGAACCTTCGACTTAGGAGTCTTCTTCGGAGGAGTCAGAAGTCTGGGCATCGACACCGACCTCGGTGGAACCGGAGGAGGAGCACCAGGCACAGGGGCCTGTGGTCCTGACGGAAAAGCAGTTAGAGGAGGTAATGGAGGAGGAGTCGGAGCCCTCGGAGGAGGATCTCTAGGCAAAGGAGGAGGAGGAGGAGGTGTAATTGTCTTCTTCGGGGTATACACCTCTGAGTACACCGTTCCCGGCAACCCACCATCCTTTCCTGACTGAGGGGAGCCCCTCACAGTCCTCGGCCTATCCTTACGACCCCCCAACGTTGAAGACCGTGTCCAGATGTCGAACGTGGTCCACTCGACGTCGAGCCGCTCTTCGGCGTCGACCGTTTCACACGCCCCGGCGTCGACCGGCTTCTATGCCTCGACGTTGATCCTGACCAGATGGACGATCCTCTATACCTCGACGGCGAGTGCTTACGCCTCGACGGCGACCTCTTCGATCGCCTCGACGTCGACTTCTTCCGCGCCGGAGACCTCTTCTGCCTCGACGGCGACCTTGTCCGCTTCGACGGCGGCCTCGACGACGAGGATCCCCTCGACGACGACGATGTCCTCGCCCTTGACGGCGAACGGCGGTGTCGCCTCGACGGCGAGCGCCGACGCCGGGTCCTCCGATGGCGTCCACTCGATGCCGACGGCGACGACGAAGAAATCGACACTGGGTTCGACGGCGGCCTGTGTAAGTCCCTCGACGTCGACGGGCGACGTTTTCTCGACCCAGAGCCCTGGGGAGACCGGGAACTGGCCATGGACCTTCCTCTCGACGTCGTGGTCAGTGCAACCGACCCAGACGGAGACAGCGGACGTTTGCTGGACTTCCTGCCCCTGGGGAGCCCCCCAGAGGCCTCAGCATGGGCAGTAGAAGCCCCTCCAGACCCACCTTGAGCCTTCAGTCTTCTTTCTTCAAGGCCCTGAAGTCTGATCTTCCTCCTGTCCTTCAGGGTCCTGCCAGAGAAGCCTTTACAGATCTCACACTCCTCTGGGATGTGGGAAGAGGGAAGGCAGAGGATACACACCTCATGGGGATCTGACTTGGCCTTCTTCCTGGAGCACTCCGGGCATTTGTCAAATAATGCAGGCATTATGGACAACAAAAGGGTGCAGAAAACCAAGAAGAAAGTCACCAGAGTACTTTAAAAGTACACAAAATCGAATTTAGTGAAAAAACACCAACAAACCCCTTAAAAAGGGAGAGCTCAATGCTCCAGGGTCCTGCTTGCAGGAGCCGGGAAAAAAAACCTGAAAGTAAGTTGGACCTGCTATGCATTCTGGGATACTGGGAGAAGGTTCTGGAAGATTCTCTGAAAGGCACAGTATCCTGTTCTGAGCCACATAATGGCAGCCTATGGGCTTGTCTGTCCAGGTTCTTCTCTCTATCATTCCTGAGGGAGTTTGCTGTTAAAGCAATGGAAATCTGTACAGGCTTTTTGCTGTTTTGTGGATTTTATGGTGGAATTTCTAGTTGAAGTACTGGACAGTGTAGCCTTTTAGGCTGCATTATCTGTCTTTAAATTCTCTCTTAAGTGTCTATGCATTTCTGCATTTTTTGACACTGTAAGAGATTATTTTTGATTGCTCCGGGGTCCACGCACATGGGCGGGACTATTCACTAGATTATGACTATACACAGAGATCCCCTACTACAGAAACTATGTTTTGGAATGTGAAATCTGCCAGAAAATGAAAGTTTCAACACCCGGCGCGGACGCCCCTTCTAATTTCAGATAAACCATTAGCATGTGTTTCCCTGGACCACTGTGGTCCCCTTCAAAGGGATGGTAACTATAAATACATCATGGTCACAGTGGATTCTTGCTCAAGATTCATTTGGATGTGACCTCAGCGCTCGGCTGACGCACAAACTGTTATAAAAGATTTGCGAGTCTTTATCTGCACATACGCAATTGGCACGCTACATTCTGACCAGGGTCCTGCTTTTAGCTCTCGGGCTTACAAGGAGGCCAGACCAGCTTGGGCGTTGCATTGCAGTACTCAAGTCTATTCCATCCTGAGGGAAATTCGGTTGTGGAAAGAAAAAAAATGACATAAAGCAATCTATAACAGCTAGGGAATTAGGTTCGGGTGACAGGTGGGTCAAACATCTAATAAGTGTAACACGTAGTCTTAATAACCTGCCAAGAAATTCTCTCGTTGGAATCACTCCATATGAAATCCTTTTTGGTACTAGAATGATGGTTGAAGACCTCGATCGTCATACTTCAGTGGTGGAACAAAGTCCCTTTGATATCAAATATCGTTTGGCTGTTTTACAGGACTTAAATGAAACAAGAAGAAGTCTAAGCGACACCATTCAAAAGCCAACGACCACTGAAGAAAAACCACCTGTCCCAGAAAGACCAGTCTGGATTTCAAATATTGGGGATCTGGTCATAGAGAAAATAGCGGATAAGAAGGAATCTGGGCCTTCTTACAGAAAACCAGTACCTTTATTAGCAGTCCACGGATCAAGAACAGTGATACTGCCTCGCCTTGCTGGAAGAAAGGAGAACCGGTCCGTATCAATTGACCTGGTAAAACCACACCATGTGGCCGATAATAAGTAGTAGGCCCAGTGGACTCCAAAGATGTAGCAGAAGGCAGAATCTTGCTACTATCTAAGAGGTTCAAACTGAAAGGCTCATCACCTTTGAAGAATCTGCCGTAAGAAAAGAAGGACTATGCAACAAAGCCATGGAACTTGTGCCTCTTGAAACCCAAATAACAGTTTGTCAAGAGACTCCCGTCTACAATGATGTAGCATCTGACTATACTAACATGTCAAGGGAAGAAGCAGCTCCTGCAATTTCAAATAATCCGGATGCAATACCAACAATTGACAGAACTACATCTGGCTATTTAAACAACTTCAATACCTTTTCTGAGGATCCTAGTGAACCTGAAACTACACCAGCAAACACAACCTTCAAGGAACAATTAAAGGAACTTGGTCATCAGCTTGCAAATACATATCTGGTGTCACTATGGTTGAATTTTGGATTGGGTTAGGTATACTTTTTCTCCTATTATGGCTCATTCTTGTTTTAAGTTTGGGAAAGCTGATAGATGGAAAATATAGCAAAATGGACACAGCAAGTAAGAACATCAACTTGCTCCTGAAGCCACGCAAATCATGTCATCGTGAACAACGAGACCTGACATCAGTGAACATCACAGCCGTTCCCCTACCTGGTGGAATAGCATGGGATAGAACTGACTATGACATTTATGGCCCAGTTGAGCTGTTGAAGATTCCACACCAATTTAAGGTTTCCTTGAGTGATTTTGTTTCACCGAGTACATTTTCTGATGTTTGGGACTTTGAAACTGTTAATAACATGATGGCAGACTGAGAAATGTTAGCAAAAATTTCAAAACATGAATACTTAGAAGGTTCATAAAATTATGAGGAAATGTACTGTTTTAATCATTTTGGTCATCATTATTTGCACAAATCTGCAAACCCTAGAAATGCTTTAACTTATAATCAATGGGAACATTGTTCAACACCTCCAAAAGGTCGCTCTAAAACATTCTATGGAAAATGTCCATACTTTACAGGTTTTAATTTCACAAATCCAGAAAGATTTTACTTTTGCCATAGACATAGTGGAACAAGACTTGCTAATGTTACAACATAGCCAGTCTCAATTACCTTCTATAATGCTGCTGGGCTGGACGTTACAAAACCTGCTTTCTGACTATGTGCCTTGGCGTTTAATAAACACCATGTCAGTGTTTACTGTATTTAACCTTACAGATAAACAAATCTCTTTGGCACAGAGGGGATGAGACTATACGGTGCTGAGCATAGAAAAACTGGAGAGATTACCATTGACCGTTTCATAGAAACCAGCAGTTGAATGGATAATACATGGCACCATCACGATACCAGTGATGATTTTCCAGTTTCAGTATTGCTTAAAACACATATCAGCAGGCCTGTATGAAAGGTTGGATAAGGAATACATGCAGTCGACCTGGGATTTACCATACACACACAAATGTTGGAGTGGGAAAAGGAGGTATTTCTTAGTGGTAAAGATTGCAAAACTACGTTAAGCGGTACACTTCTATGTCTAGGCATTATTTTACATGGAGCCTGCGATGGTTCTTCAAACAACTTATCATGCCACCTGCAGGGTTCGCCGGCAGCAGTGATAGATCCAATTTTTAGGCAGCTTTCCAATGGAAGCTACATAATGCTGAATGATCACAGCTGTTGTGGAATGATGCCAGGGAAAGCCTATCTCGTTAGTGTGTCAGCCAGGGTCACTTGTTGTATGCAAGTATTGTTTCTAAAAACTAAGGCAGACGGGGAGTCGCCTCTATGGCCTTCACTGAACATCTCTTCTATACGAATTGATACTTTAAGACGAATGAAAGCCATTCTTTTACAAAAAACTGTGCCACTGACCTCGTCCACAGAGACGTATGATCTGCAAATTGCAAGGTCCTCTGCGAAGATACATGCATTATTATCAACAAAATGCCCCATACATTTCACAGAAATGTTAGGTCGTATCCTAAACATGTCCGATACCAGTGGCATTGGACATGTATTTAACACGATTTTTTCGGGACTGTTAGCACACTTTGAAGCAGTCCTGGGCATTTTTCCTAACTTCGTGCACTCTGTGTTTGGCAGCCTGCCTCTCGACTTGGGACTCGTAGCATGGATACTATTTTTATTCCTCCTGCTCCTTTATGGCAAGTCCGGCCACCAGCGATACCCAAATTACCATGGAGAATGCTCTTCTGGCAATGCAGTATCGTGAACGCATAACACAGATCCTTGGCTTGGCTCGTTTGGGAGATCTGAATACCACATGGTTCCTGTCATTCAGACCAATCTGGCAAGATTGCATCTTACCTGTTCTATGATGCCTACTTTGTGGAGAGGAATACGTGTTAGATATCTGTCTAACACTTCCATCGGCAATGCCAACGGATGTCGACGCATTACTGGGTCCAGTAACGGCTCATGTATTGTGTTGCCCCCAACGGCTACCAATCCTGATGACGGCATTCATTGAGATCTCACCGGCAATTCCAGCTGTAGGTGTGATACGCGGACCAACAGGCACACAGGTACCACCAACTGCGAACATTGCTAATGCGACTGACGCTGACGGCGATGCTTCACATCTGTGTACGATTGACCCACTTAATGAAGTGGTTCAACTTTCATCTACTGTGGTAGACAATTTCTTTGCCAGCCTTGATGAACTAATGTTTTCTCCTGACACCGAGAATAATTTTTGAAGTTAGCGCGCAGCGTTCCTTCACCTCTGAAATCCGACCTTCACTTTTTTAAAACAAAGAACTCTATTTTTTGATTTGATTTTCTTTTCTCCTCAAAAACACAATGAACTTTGGCACAATGCACTCTGCTTAAAGTAGAACTATTCTTAGAGAACAAGAACTCTTTGAACACTTCCTAGAAATAATATTGAGATAATCCACAAACCAAAACAACTTATATATTCTGCTATGGGATGGTCTCGACTTTTCTTCTGTAACTAAGGGACATTTCATAAATATAATTTTGTGATTCATTTGGTTAGCATTCTCAATATGATATTATGTGCTTACGTTGAAATCATTGCTTTTAAATGCGTTTAGTACAAATGCTCATTTTTTCGTGTACAGCCCTTTCAAATGCATTTTGTATGTATATATGGGTGGTATTGTAAACACATTCCATATGTTTAAGTGCTTGAAATTAGTTGAACATGATAACGTGGAGTGGGTGTTGTATAACGATTTAGGACCCTATTGTAATTTTTCCGATTCATGCCCTTATATAGGTATAAATCACCATATCGTTATATTGGCATAGAAATCATAACCATATTTAGACATAGCTCATGCAGTCCAAATACAGGGCTACTTCCACTAGTTCTGAAAATCTACAACGATTTCTTGGAAAACTCTTCTTCAGCAGCTAGGGACTTCCCCTTGCTCGAATACAGACTTGTCCAAGAACTAATGGAGTGTTCAAAGAACTGAGACTCTTTAATGATGTTATTATGTCCACCTTTACGTCAAACTCGGTACCTTCAAGGTATGAATATGCCCACACTTGCCATAGCAAACACACGGTGGTTTGGAGCAGTTCGACTATCTACTTGCCCGACACACCCTGTTACTGCAAGTGCCGAAGAAAGCTGACCCTCTAGCAGACACACTGGGAGAGACGCTGTCTTTTCGCCTGCCGAGAAATCCAGCTCCAGTGTTTCCAAGCTACCCTTGCAGGTTGTTGGGAAATCGAGTCCTTAGACTGACCTTCTTCATTCTACACTAAGGTCCCGAGCTGATTAGACCCTCAGAGAAATCTTGGAAAGATTCTTGGCAAAGAATACTACATTTATGCTACACCTCACTTACTCCTTCCCTCGTACTAAGCTTAGGTTAGGTACATCGGGATAGGCGTATTTTAAGTGCACCAGTTGAGTACTTTCTAGCCTCTGTTATTTATGTATGTATTTATCTATGGTCTAAGAACCATACAATGCTCTTACAGTATTATTTTTTCTACTCTTTTTACTGTATGCGTTATATTTTGCAACCAGTACTACGATTGTAGCAGTTCATTTTTTATGCTTGAGAAAGAAGACTGTTCAATAAATACCTTTTATTGAAATCGCCCGTCTCTCTACTTCTCTGCAACTCTGTTGAAACGAAGCATGCACGAATGACTAAGTAAAATATCTATCTATTGTTTCAACAACTCTAAAGATCCGTTTTATCTTGGGGAAACAAAGTTGTCATATTTATGCGGTTGTCAGAAACTAAATCCCTTCTTGTGAACTCGAGAAAGTTTCTAGTGACCTCTGAGGTAGCTGGCACTCACAATTACGTCTAATATATTCGATAGAGACCTAGTAGACAGAAGTCCTACGTCACATCTATAGGATATATTATTCCAATGCGCAGAGCCTATCGGGAATATAGGAATTACAATACAAAGTATCCTATAGCTTCCTGTGCAGCTCAAAGTCACTGCTGTTAAATCTTTTTTATATAAAATGCGGGGGAACACATGATTCTTGTGCCATTCACTGCAACCTTTGTCCAAAGTGCTTCATCAATGCCCCCGTAATGCCCTTAACCTTTTTCAAAGCACTGTGCTCCAAGTGCTGTCTTAAAGCAAGCTTTGTCAAAGCGCTTCAATCCGAGCACTGCCATGTCCCTTCGCAATAGGGACATGCTCGCTGGTTACGGCCTTCAACTACACGTGTTTTGCTCCTGACCCCCTTCTCCAATTGGCCAATGTCTGAGCCGTTAAATTCGGGTTTCAATACTCGCTCACTTTCAGAGCAGCCCCTTTAATTCCCCAGGCAGACAAAAACAACAGTTAAGCTCCTATCAGAACTGCACTGAGATGGGGTGCCATGGGTGGTCTCTGATATCTGGTGAGTGCAGTCGCACTTGCTTGTTGTTCTGCTCGTTGCCCAGGTTGCGAGCAGCAGTTTTAGCACCACTCAGCAAACCATCCCCACAGACTCAGGACCTGATTCACAAAGGGCCTATGCACTTGTGGCGGAGGCCCCTTAGTCATGGAGGAGTCTTCACACTCGGGGCTAAATCTCTGCAATGAGAATCAGGCCCTCAGTTACTTGTTACCGCTGCCTCCACTGCCTCGCTGCTGGATCTCGCCTGGGTTTGCTGCCTCTAGGTCCTGTGTGCCCCCAGCTAAATCCGCCTCACGCCACCTTTGCTATTTGCGGGGTGGGTCGAGGCTTCAGAGCCTGCGTGATGTCATTCCTGCAAGCTTCTCGACACTAGCTCATGGTAGGTGTGTTGCAGTGGTCTTCTCCTCTTCTAAGGGGCTGACACACCAATTTCACCAGCGATCCAACGATAGTCAATTTCCTCTGGTGACAATGATGGGGACCAGTTGCCCTGCACACCTTTTTACCGTGATTGTGGCCACACCCCTCTCACCTAATTGAGCCATTCAGACCTAAACTTGTTTTGGTCACTTGGTGACCCTTTGCTTTGGTATGCTTTCTTGCCCCTTTGCTGCCTCACCCTTTGTTTGCGCCCACTGGGGTGCTAACTGCTATCTCTGTAGGGTTGACTGCACCTCCCTTTCTGGTGATAGTTCTCCTCTCTCTGATACAAGACAACAAATGCCACCTGCTCACCAGTGCTTTAAATGGGCCTGTACTCACTGGTATTGAGTACCGGAACTTTTCAATTTTCTTCCCTTGAGTACTGGAACTTTTCATTAAAGAAGGAGAGTACCGTTACTCACAGGAGCTTAGCAGCACGCAGTTCTTAGCTATTCCCAGACTGTCAGTGAATCACAGAGCTCCTTATTGGCTAGCTGTGTGATCAGACAACAGAGCATGAGCTGCAATCAGCAGAGAGCAGTATCTTCACTTGTTTGAATGAATGAACAACGTGTGCCCATTAATTGTGTCTGGCATCGCCATCTTGCACACAACCACACATTCTCATTGCCCGATTATGTTAAGATTAGTCTTGTTGTGCAGGCTGATGTATGCACAATTGGACTGCCCGTCCTGGTCTGTTCCGATGTACTTTGGAGCAGGCCGATTGTGTGCACTTTAGCAGACACAGGTGTTCTAGCTGGGACTCTGAATCAGAGGCGCAACTAGAGCCAAATTCGGGAGGGGCTGCAAAATATTTCAGGGGCGGATGACTCTTCCAGTAATATGCAGAGTGGAGATGCAGGGACTCTAAGAAGGGGTGAAAACAACAAAGCCTCATGAACACGCAAATGGTCTGTTAAAAACCTGTTAAGTACTTAGGTGCGGCAGTATGTGTGCCCGGGAAGCTGTCTCAGCCCGGACTGCCACATACGACGGGGGCTGAAGCCCTTTGAGCCCAATGGGCATTGCGCGCCTGGCTCCGACCAACATTAATCTCATTGAGCTTTATTATGCCTGTCACGATGTACAGAGGGGAAAGAGGTGGGCCTGCGCTTCTCCACAACTGCTTGGATTAGAGAGCGAAAAGGGAAAAGAGGTTGGGAGATAGAGCGATGCAGACAGAGGACAGAGTGATTGGTAAAGACAGGGAAAAGAGATGAAAAGCTCTAGAAAGACAGGAGAAAGAGAATGAAGTAAGGCAACTGAGTGAAGGAGGTGAGAAACATAGGAGAGAAAGACTGGGTAAGGAGGAGTAAGACAGACTAGGCAGAGGAAAGGAGAAGTGCGGAAAGACGAATATAAGGAAGGAACAAACTTGTGCAAGACATGAGGGACAGAAAGTAGAAAGTAGCATGGGAAAGGTTTAGGCATGTGAAATAGACAAAAGTCAAGGGGTGAGAATAAATGGTTGGGCATGGTAAATAGGTTTTTCATGGGTAGGAGGAGGAGAGACATCAGGAAGAAAGAAAGGGGAAAATGCTTGTGGACACCATGTAGTAACACATCACCAAGGGAATCTCGAAAGGCTCTTTTTGTTCTTATCTTGGTTATCTGGCAGCTCTAACATAACCTTTAAGTGGTTCAGTGTATGAATAAGAGTCCTGCAATAATTCCATAGGGGTGCAAGCAATCTATTCTAATGTGCTTTGTAGCTCCCATTTAAATGATGATCTATAAACAAATATAAAGGATATATATGTGATTATAAAATCAGCTTTAAATGGAAAAACATACTTTTTTTAGATAGTTTTATTCTCATCAATATCTGTGCCACAGCGTCAACCTTCAAAACAGCTGACCCTGTACTATGATTTTTTGAATAGCACATTGCACTGTCCCTTCAGTATGCACATGCCTACCTGTCGGGATGTGCCTCTATGCCCATGCTCTTGACTGTGTGCATAAATGCAAGTGAGTAGGGCTTCGACTTGAGGCCACAGCCAAATCTGTAATCAAGGAAAGATACATCTAGTGTACATCCTTCAACAGCTGAGAACCCCAGAGCCTCACAGGCCCTGTGGGCAAATCACTTGACCTCAGTGAACTCAAAAACGTTCTCCAACCTACCACCCCATATCTAATGCTTCTTTCTCTCTTCTGAACTATCACTCCTTATATAAACTTGCAGTGAGGCAACTTCTATTTTATTCTCAACATTTGTCAATCTCCTAACAAGACAGGGATCCTGGTTTATTATTGCGCATGCTACTTTCACAAATTGCCCACAGTACTAATTGTGCGTAATGTGACAATACAAATAGCGTTTAAGAGCCATAAGCGCAGAGTCAAATTGCACACATGAAATTTGAAAGTTACAGTTAAAATGACCCTTTTGTACAAGCAGAGACACAAAGAATGCTCTACAGATGGCAGAACAGTTGCTGATTTACTGTGCACAGTTGCACACCAATAAAATCCTAAATGTTTGTCTCCCAACCACGCCCCAATCCCCACCCCTTTCGTTAAAGCTGGTGAGTACCTGCACTTATTTTTTTCCATTTAAAGCACTGCTACTCACTCCTGTTGGAAGGATTGGGGGGAGATCAGTCACTGGCGTAACAAAATTTGAGGGGGCCTCCCTGCAAGGTATGTAGAGGGCCCCCCTCCGGGCTCAATTAGGAGCTCTCCAGACAGAGTGCAGTGCCGAGGGGGCCCCCTGGAGCTTCGGGCCCCCCGCACCGCTTGGGCTGCGGGGGCCTGTGTTAAGACCCTGAGATCAGCTGCATCATATCTGGAGTGCATGTGATTGGGACACAAACAGAAGGAAGCAGCGGCCGAAGGTGGTGACTGTTGAGGCTCATTCAATGACAATAATGTATCGTTCGTGGCAAAGGCCTCACTCAGCTGAAATTAATACGAACTCCCAGCAGGCATTATAGATCTATACAATCAAGTCATTGAGGAAGCACTGAAACATAAGGTGAAGCAGAGCCACTGCGCAATGTGACTCTCATCAAAGAACAATGAATTTACACTGCACCAACTCTTCCCCGGTCGTTTGGCCCAACAGAAACTCCTATGGCGCCACATTTGCACATGCAGTTCGAGAACCCTACTCGGGTTGCAGAGCTCCAGCCTTGGCTGAGACCGATAAAGTGATTGTGTACTGCTGTACTGTGGAATAAACTGACAGGCCTCTGCAGAGATGAGGTAGAAACAGGGGAACATCTAAAAGAAAGCATTGCTGATGACAGCTGGAGGTGATTACTGCACTGCACAGTATAATAGCGAGAAATACCGTGGATGGCTGCTTACAACAGATAAGTGAAAAGCCCTTCAGATATAACCCAGATCATGCAAAGAAACTAATAAGGGCAATACATTGACCTAATGATGCAAAGCATACAAATATGACATTCTCAGACACAAATTGAATAAAGATGGGTATGGTCTGTCGCTGGATCCAAACAGTCTTGCAAAGGAATCCACCCTAACTACAGTACCCCTTGCAATCAACGACTCAAAATCTGTGTAGGAATGGAAAATAGATACTGTCAATTTTAAAGATAACCTACCGATGGCCGATTTTAGTAAGGTCCCTGGTAGTGGAGAACAAAGAGATCAAACTCTGGTGGGTTGGATTGGAAAAGTAAACACATTCAAAACAAGTATGGGAGCACTGCAGACTGAAACCTGGTCAATCCAAGCTAATTTGGGGGATGAGAAATGCATATCAAGGAGTAATAATAGAAGATTGACGGGCTACTGAAGTGGTTCAAGGCACTGAGAGTTGAAATTTTACCGAAGCCTTGAAAATGAAAGTCCTTCAACTCAAGGATGTGCCACACTTCAGTGAAGAAGGTGCACAGTACCCTAGTTCCTCCTTCAAGGCCTGGGGCATCACATGCAGTCATCATCAGCTGGCTGTAAAATTACTGCAAGTGTGACCCAATACCAAAGGAAGTCATATGACTGGCCAATGCCATATAGGAATACCAAAAGTAGATTGTTTCAAATAAGAGATCTGCAGCCCGGAGGTGTGGAACGACGCAGGGGGCATAAGTGCGCGAACTTCTGCACGAAATACCGGCCTCGGCCGGAGCGGTGAAGAAGCTGGGGATGTGCTGCTGACCTGTCCCTATGCTGGCGGCTGTGGTGTGCAGTTGTGACCGTGTTGGAGGTGAGCAACTGCCATCTGACACGCGACGAGGAAGCGGGCCTGAGGCAATGGCGGGCGGTGGGTGACAATGGCCTGAGTTGTGCCTCAGGATATCAGCCGAGGACGTTCCCATGAGCGGCGGGCGTCTGCGGCCCGGTGTACTGCTGTCGGCTCAATGCCAGGGGGAATCACAGACTCAATGAGCGGCGAGGCCCTGGGCCTGGGAAGATACCGCCTGCACCTGCGGCCTATGATTGTGGGGTGAGTCTGTAGACGGCGAGCTAGGCATGGGCTTTGAGCCGGCCCTGAACTGCACCCAAGCATCCGAGGACTGGGCAGACCGGTGGTGCGGCAGAGAGTGAGGCCCCTGTGCACCATAGGCGGGAGACAGCAGCATAGTGCCTGTCCTGTGACCCGGTGAGGAGAAACGCAGTGATAGCTGTTGGGGGCGGCAGGCGCCGCCTGCGGCCCTGTGGAGAGCGGCTTGGTACACACGGGACAAGAGTGGCGGAGTGGGCGGCCGTGACACCCCAACCATCAAGTAAGTGAGGAACCTCCCGGCGCTGGGCATGACACCCCGGGAGTGTCTGCCTACAACCAAAGACTTTGAAAGCGGATGTGACTGGTGTGCCAACAAGAGTGAGGAACTGGGGTAACTGTGGCTGGGAATGCCTGTCACCAGTGTTTAAGACGCCGTGAACTGAAGGCATGGGGTACGCCACCATCTTGTGAGAAGCACCATTTTGTGCGAGGCCACGTTTGGTGCACCCCTGGTGTGAAAGCACTGTGCATCTTAAGGGATAGGAGGTGTTGGAAGGGGATTGTACCTAGGGCACCTACACCCTGAGAGTGCCTGGAGAAGTGGCACGGAGTCTAACGGAGAGGAGCCGGTTGTGGCGCCGCTCCCCGAGTGAGTGAGGAGGTGGCCGGGCATCTCCACGCTGTGACAGGGAAACGGACTGCATGGGAATAGCGCCTGGTGCTGGCAGTGGACGCGGAGAGGCTGGCCTCCTTAACAGCTTGGACGAGGTGTTGGTCGGCGCCGGATCGGACGGCACCCCTTGGGTTGACAATTGAGGAGGGGATAGACCCCTGGTGGAAGGCCCTGACTGGGGGCGGGCTCAGCTGACTCCACATCTGGCAGTGGGACGAGGCCCAAGCCTTGGTGACCTGCATCTAACCGCGTCTGCCTTTGCTGAAGACTGCCCGCGGATGCCAACGGCGCAGCAGCTAGTGATGGGCCGGCTGCGGGACAAGTCGCAGCACGGACAATCGAAAGGGGACAGTCTTGACCCTCCACGGGGGCGCCAGAGTGGAAATATGGAATCGCAGGGGGCGGCCCTTGCTGCCAAACTGGACACTGTGCTCACAGCGGTGGAGAGGATTGGCACAACCTTGGAGCAAACTAGCAAACTAGGGAGTCGCTAGAGGCACGGATCGCCAAGGTCATGTTGGATTTTACCTTGCTCCACGCGGATCATCGCAGGTTAACGGAGAGGGTTGCAATGCATAGCCAAACGTTCCAGGAGCTACAACCTGTTGTCCAAAATCACACTATAGCGCTACAGGACATGATCGACCGGGTCCACGCACTCGAAGATCGAATAGAAGATGCGGAAGGGCGCTCCCGGCGCAACAATGTCCATTTGGTGGGCCTTCCAGAGGGAGAGGAGGGCAGAAACCCGGAGCAGTACGTGGAGCGATGGCTGCGAGATCTCTTCCCTCAAGGGTCACTATCTCAGCAATATGTTGTGGAAAGGGCACAGCCTGCCTGCGCAGAAACCCAAGCCGGGAGCCAGACCACGTCCATTCCTCTGCAAACTTCTCAATTATAGGGACAGAGACATGGTGTTGTGTGAAACCAGGAAATCAGGCGACCTGACTGTGGGAAATAGTCCGGTGATGTTCTTCCCGGACTATACTGCAGCGGTGCAGCGAAGGAGGGGCACCTATATGACGGTGAAGCGCCAGCTAAGGGAGCTGGAGTTGCCCTACTCCCTGCTGTTTCCGCCCCGCCTGCGAGTGGTCACGAAGGAGGGAGCTCGCTTCTTCGACTCTCCCTCGTGTGGAAAATTAGTACGGTTTGGTAAATATTATCTGCGCCATCTTGCCTCTTCCCCTGATGCCACACTTTTTGTCGTGCGCACCCGCCATTTTAGGTGCCTCGATCAGAACAACCCTTTTTTTGCATGCCACTGACCCCCGGCATAGCCCTCCTCCCTCACAAAGCCCGCACTCTGACAAACCCCCGCTCGCACATGCCTTGGGTCATAAACCCCTCTTCAGCGCAGCGTTGCCTCAGAACCCCATCCTGTTCCCAGCGCGACACCTCCCTTCATTCCTTTCATGGTCCCAGACCCTTTTGATGCAAACCCCCTTTTTTCTGTGTGCCCGTTTGTCCTCCTCGTTCCCAGGCCGACACCTAGCCCTGCGATACTGTTTATTGCCCCTCCCCGTACAGTAGAAAGCTTCCCTCATCAAAGGACCCCCGAACCGATCAAAGCCCCCACCCTATGAGATCCGATCAAACCCCCACATTCCATGAATCGGCGGAATGTCCAGCTGCGCGATAATCATCACCTGTTGTGACCGGGGTGGGACTTCTGCTGTATACGTGTGTGGGAACGGGCTTGAAGCGGGGGTTCCGAGAATATCTCTCCGTACATCAAAGCATTGCCACGAATATGTAATATGTAATAAAGTAATAAACCTGTGTATAAGAGGCCAGGCCTCAGAGATGCGGGCAGAGCACCTCATGACGATACCTGCTGTCTGAATTGTTGTGTTCTCCTCCGGAGAGAATAAACCTTGTTTCCTGCCTTCCCGTCTCCAGCGCCTGCCTCTTCATTGAGTAATAATTTGTGGGTTAAAGAGGCGATACCGCCGGGCAAATATCGATTGTCCCTTGACCTTAGATTCAACAATTGGCGCCCAACGTGGGGCCCATCAGCGACTCGTGGATCCAGTGGGAGAGGTCCTGACGACAGAGTGAACGACTGCAACGATCGGGAGAGCTCTTGCCCAATAGACCCTCGTCTGGCAGCCGATCATCCGAACTTCACTGGTTCCGAACAGACCTCTCTCGAGTGATCTACGGTCCTGACTGGGAACCATCAGGAGTGCTGCGAGGAATACAAAGACAAGAGGACGATCGGGCGCTGGATTCGGAAGACAAGAAACTGTCCATACGGTCCGGGTAAGGTCGTGTAGACACGACGAATCACGAAATAATTGTTGATTGTTCAGAAAATACTAGTATTACTCTTTGTTGACTCATTTGGAGATTCACTGTCTGCACACGGAGAAACAGTAGGCTCTTTCCCTTTTGCAAACAGTGAAGGATAGGTAACGCAGCCGTCGTGCCTATTTTTCTCCCCCACTGGTTTTATTATTTATTTGACGGCTTATTTTCGGGAGACTCCCTCTCCCACACTGATTAACTGTTTTTGGCCCCGAACTACTGTTCGCGGATTGTTTTCTGGAGATTCTCTGTCTGCAAACAGGAAATAACAGATTCCTCTTTACGGATAGTGAAAGGGTAGAGGACGCAGACTTTTGCGCGCCTACTTATTCTCCCCACTGGTTTTATTTTATTTTATTGGTTGTTTTTGTTATTGGTTCATGAGGTATTCACTGCCTGCAAACAACGTAGAATAGAAATATTCTGTCTAGTCTTTGCGCGCAGTGATAAGATAGGCAGTGCTGACTTTTTGTCCCTCGTCGTGAGCTGTCATGTCTGTCTTCTCCCCACTGGTCGATAGCTGGTTCAGCCCGGACCGTTTATTAGAGGTGGATCATCTAGCTCCGCTGGAAGGCACCCCTAATAAAGACATGTTCGTAAACTATAGATTAGTTACCATAGCCTATAGTAAACTGTGGCACAGGTATACCAAAGAAAGCCAAGAGAAACAGTGGCCACTGATAGGATCCTTCGATCTTGATAAAATAGAAACGTTAGAAATAGCCCTTCGTGATAATAAGACAACGCCCGTTATGCTCGACTGCCTCGGTATGTGGCGCAAAGAAGCAATGCAACGAAAGAATAGAGACGAGGACAGAGCAGGTAAAGGAACATATCGACAGGACGACCTCAGAACACAACGTCCCGAAAGTAATCCCCCGACACTACGCACAGGACGGCCAGACTTAGGGCAAAACCAATGTGCTTTTTGTAGATATGCCGGGCACTGGAAAGCCCAATGCCCGACTCTACTGAGCGTGAATAGGAGCAGAGGACCGACAGGAATAACAGGCCGTCAGAAAGGGAAAAGGCGCGAGACAAAGATGAATCAGACTGACTTGAACAGGCCAGATAGAACCACCACGTTCGATTATGCCCGATGGCACCGATTTCGCCAAGCCGATTTCAGCGACATGTTCGAGTCCTCATAGATCTAACAACGAAAAGACGGGAAAACCCAGTGTAGCTCTAAATTGGCAGGCGACAAACCCCGAAGAAAACAGAAAGAATAATGTACACACATGATCAAGCATCCTTACGTTTAGCCAAGTAGGGAAAAGTTTAGGGTATTTCGAGGTAAGGGTTACACAAGTATCCTTCGCCGATAGGACTAGGGATATTGCCTATGTCTGAAAACCTACTACCTCCTTTTCTTCCGCATCCTTATAGGCATATAACTAAAGCCTGCCCCATTGCTCTAACAACAAGTACGCGCAGCTTATAGAAATAAGATAATTATGGCCAATAACTGTTTTTATGTTTGTCTTGGGTCTTTTTTTATATAATATTTGTACTGTCTCCCCGTCTGAGTTGTGTGTACGTAATGCATGAATCTGCGTCATCCCTCTGCCTGCGTTATCATGGTACTTAAGCTTCTGTTAACAGAAGCTTTAGCATGGAACAACCTGGAAAGAAAGGAGTGGGAAAACGAAATCCGTAGGCCACTTATGAACTTGAACTTTTATTTAACATAACGAACAAGAAACAAATAACAATACGTAATAATAACACTTAATAATGCCCTAACAACAGAAAACGTTGAAACAAGAACGGTAAAACTAGAAAATGAAAGTCAGCAGAACATTCGCCCCCCATTCTGGAACCTTCCAAAGTAGGGCAGGGTTGCGGCTACGCCCAACCGGCAGCAACCCATATAAGGCGGGTCCTGCTGCCAACAGTCGGTCAGGAAGTCATAACATAGGGTGGAGCCGGAGGAGAGACAGGGGCCGGCAGAGTCCGGCCGCAGCGGCCCTGGGTAGTTGCAGGCAGTCCCGCCACATGCCCTCCCGGTCCGGCCACCAATGGCCAGGGACCGGGGCCAACTGGATCCGGCTGCAGCCGATGAGCCAAGGAACCCGTTCATGGGGCCAGAGCAAGGGGCGTCCGGCCGACATCCACCGGAAGCCCGGCCCAGAAAAGGACGGGACACTTCTTTCTTTTCCCCTCCGTAATGGCCGCAGCAGCACGCCCGGCGCCACTTGAATAATGGCTGCGACAACTCTGGGGGAGGGATGTCTTACATACCTCCGTGAAAATTAGTCCAGGTCGGGCTGGGAGGGAGAGGCGACACGGACGAGCCTCTCCCACCTCCAAGGATAGGAGGTTTCCCATCCCCCGGCCCAGCGCCGAACTCCTCCAGCCAGGCGATGGTGCCAATACCTGCGTAGCACCGAACATACCATGGTGGCGCCCCAGTACTTGCGCAGCACCGAACATGCTCCGCAGGTGGCCATACTTCCGCAGCACTGGGCATGGGACTTGTGGAGCACAGAGTGTGGAGAGACCATCGTGCATGCCCATGAAAGAGAGCGGCATGGAGCGCATCGGGAGAGGGGGACGGCGCGAACGAGTCTCCCTCGCCCCCCCAGGTGAGGGCACCACAGCTGCGCCCTAGCCGAACGTCCTGCTTCCACAACACGGAGTTCCATTCTCTATTTGTCCCCAGAAAGGTCTCTTCCACTCTCGCAGACTCGATGAGGGGGGGCAGCTGCAGGCCTCAAAATGGCGTCTGGGTCCGCTGGAAGGCGGGCCTCGGCCGCTAGAGTAACTTTGAACAGCAATGTAACTCGGGCGCTTGCCCACCGGGACACGAGCCCCCACCTCCGACAGCACCCCCACAGCCTTGAAGATTCTACAAACGTCCCAGGAGCCCTCGGCCCCTGCAGGCTTCTGGTAAGGGACAACTGCCTTGATCGCTAACAAAACAAGCATGACATTGCCACTCTTTCTGTTAGCATGAATTCTCGAACTGCCGAAAAGGACTCTGGTCCAACTGCCGGTTGTAGGAAAAAAAAAATTCTGATGCTACTTCCGGACTAACCCGGCCCCGCCCAAAAATGGCGCCGGTAACAATAGGAACTTACGAACGCCACGTGGTGTTTTCTTTTTGCTAATAAAGAAAAACTTGATTTTCTGAGACATGTACCTGATCCTTTGTATGCTTGACGAGAAAGAAAGAGAGTTCACTCGACGAACATATAAAAGGACTCCGTTAAAAAATGTTGATTACAAATGTACGATGTATTATATTTTTTTTAGCTGATGTATAACCTCGCTTATGACGCACGTACACGGTATACATATAGGAAATCTGATTGCGACTAGTCTGACGGTGCTTCTAAGTTATGAAATAAATGCCCCCCGATCCCCCAACCAATTTATAGACGTTTTAGTTTCCTACGAGTGAACGAATAAACCTTTCTAATGTTTTTTAATGCTGCAAAATAACCCCCTACTGTACGCACTTTAGCCATTGCCGCGTCCGGCCAAGTACGACTGCACCTTCATAAATCTACATGCTGAATGATTTTGCAAAATAAAGGTTTTTTAAACTATGAACGGGTATTACATGCTTTATTTAAAATATGGGATCGGCGGGGGAGTTCTTTTCTGTGCACCCTACTCTGCTCTCTCTTCAGGTTAATAGAAGATGGTTGCCCAGCCCCGGATGGAGGATCGAATCTGAGACACGACACTCTGCCGTCAAATATGCGACTGACTCAGGGGCTCGCGCATGGAGAAAGACCTCGACTTCTGGGGATGGGTAAAAGCGAAATGGTGTAAAAGATGGACTATAAAGGTTGGGTAAAGTGAAACGATGTAAATGATAAAATATTATAAAGATACGACACTCAAAGGTACTAGGGAACAGAGTTGACCGAAGAGCTGATAAACCTTAGAACATCACAGCGTCGAAAGAGGTTTAAGGACCCCAATAGCTAAATACACCTACCAACTGGAAACCTCGCACTAAGTGCTTCTGATTCTCTAACGTTTCCCTACTCACAGCCTATAAGGGCACACTGCCCCCCCCCCCCCTTGGCTCCAGAAACCAAAACCCCAGGGATTCTATCCCAAGGAGATAAGACGAGTATGAGGTAAGTAAAGGACTTTCGTACCCGTGCTTTTGATATGCTCGAATGTTGTCCCCCTCCCCTCCCCTCTTTTTTCCCCCCTCTACAGGCCACACCGGAATCACGACCGAAGTGTGGTGAAGATCTGAAGCCTCGCCATGTCTGATGCACGAAGCGGACTAACACTGCCTGGTGGCACCTAAACACACCCACAAACTGCTCTTTTTACCAAAGGAGCCAATAGAGTTTACGACATGATGAAAGCGATCACCCTTGATCCGTGTTGCGTGAATGGACACCTGTCACGGTACGACTGTCGGAGGAAAGAAGGACCGGATGTGGGAGCACATGGCCTGACTACAGACTATGGAACATCTGCGACATTGGCCAAGGCGAGACCGCGACAGTAAGGAGCTGCAGGACGAGGCACTGTTTTCGACAAAAAAAGAGGAAAGGGCTGACCTGATGCCCCTGCTCGATGTCCAATGTATGCCGAAAAGTCCCGGCTCCCTAAACTCGGTCATGAGCCCGCCCGTCCCCCTAGTCTGTTCCCGATCTGGCCCTGCTCCATCCCCCTTTTTTCTCCGACCTACCCTAAAGGACTGCTCACACGCACATTTCTTCCATCTGAACCCTTTTTTACAATCAACTCAAAGGACACGGGACGAAAAGGACCTTTTTGACCAGAAACGCGAGGAAAAGGTCGTGCCCTGCAACGCGGGACCTAGAATAGAGCTGGACCCTTAGCTCCACCACCGGTGCTCCACAGCGCCAACAAAAGACGACAAAGAATGCTGAGAACTCATTAACTTCGAACATTGACACCCTCAATCATCGTTTCTGCTACGTCTCATTTCTCTCCCAGCCACCATTGTATTAATTATGCTCCACCATTGTAACATGAACAGAACTCACATATGTAATGACCTATCAATTCACATTCCAAACGACTATAAGCAACTATGAAATGTACTCAATGCTCTCACTACAGAATCATTTTTGTCTGTTATCACATTACTATGACTTTCCTGCAAACGAGTTTTTATCGATAGACCCGCCTCCTAAGATGAAAGATTTCAAAATGTAATGTCTATAACTCCTTCACCTGGGTATCTACTTCTTTTCCTATGACCACCACAGTCGACATGAATTGGAAATAGGCCAGCAAGATGTCTTGGATATGTTAAAGGGAGGACTGTGGAAAATTAGTACGGTTTGGTAAACATTATCTGCGCCATCTTGCCTCTTCCCCTGATGCCACACTTTTTGTCGTGCGCACCCGCCATTTTAGGTGCCTCGATCAGAACAACCCTTTTTTTGCATGCCACTGACCCCCGGCATAGCCCTCCTCCCTCACAAAGCCCGCACTCTGACAAACCCCCGCTCGCACATGCCTTGGGTCATAAACCCCTCTTCAGCGCAGCGTTGCCTCAGAACCCCATCCTGTTCCCAGCGCGACACCTCCCTTCATTCCTTTCATGGTCCCAGACCCTTTTGATGCAAACCCCCTTTTTTCTGTGTGCCCGTTTGTCCTCCTCGTTCCCAGGCCGACACCTAGCCCTGCCGATACTGTTTATTGCCCCTCCCCGTACAGTAGAAAGCTTCCCTCATCAAAGGACCCCCGAATCGATCAAAGCCCCCACCCTATGAGATCCGATCAAACCCCCACATTCCATGAATCGGCGGAATGTCCAGCTGCGCGATAATCATCACCTGTTGTGACCGGGGTGGGACTTCTGCTGTATACGTGTGTGGGAACGGGCTTGAAGCGGGGGTTCCGAGAATATCTTTCCGTACATCAAAGCATTGCCACGAATATGTAATATGTAATAAAGTAATAAACCTGTGTATAAGAGGCCAGGCCTCAGAGATGCGGGCAGAGCACCTCATGACGATACCTGCTGTCTGAATTGTTGTGTTCTCCTCCGGAGAGAATAAACCTTGTTTCCTGCCTTCCCGTCTCCAGCGCCTGCCTCTTCATTGAGTAATAATTCGTGGGTTAAAGAGGCGATACCGCCGGGCAAATATCGATTGTCCCTTGACCTTAGATTCAACACTCGGAGGTATGGGACTGGCTGGAGGAGTCGGGCAGTGGTCGGGAACAAGGCCTTCAGGCTCAGAGGAAGAGGGCAGTAGCAGAGTAGGGTCTGCTTCCTATGGTCACCCCCACTTTTTGCTGTGATTTTCTGGTTGTTCGACCTTAGTGTGGCTGTGGGCCTGCTAATCAGACCCACAGCCCAGCTGTTCTCTCTCTAAATTGATACCATATACTTTAGGTACATACCAGATTGGGTATTGGGTCACCTTTGTGAGCCCCTGTATAGTGTACCATAGGTACCCAGGGCATAGGTGCATCCAAGGCCTACCAGGGGCTACAGCATGTATTATGCCACCCCTGGCTGGCTCTCCAAACTGACACCACAGGCTGGTAACTCAGTTTGGGTAAGGTGGTGTAATCACCCCTTACTTAGATATAGTATACCTATATCTACCTTATATATAGACACATATACACCTATAAGTCACTCCTATGGTAGGCTTCGACAATCCTGGAGGCAGAGTGCTTGGTGTTATGTGAGAGGGTGCCCTAGCATGAGCTGATCCCCTCTGCAGCTTTCGGAACCATCTCCTTATAGCTGTTCTATGATATAGCCATACCATATACTCTTAAGTGCATTATAATCCTCGTGGTTAATGCTAACTTTGGTTTGGCTTTATCAAAACATGTCGTGTAAGGTGTCAAACACTTTGGAATACTACCCCCGCCAATTCTGGCAGCGGGGGTAGCATTCCATCCTTTTAGAGCTAAAAGAGATGTATGTTACTGCTTTACCCGGTTAAAGTTAAACAGAGCCCCAGCATCACAAAATGGATGTTGCTGCCACAGACACAAGTCTGACCTCCTGCTGCTGGACGAAACTCCGGCAGGGGAGGCCTGGACAATATGTTTCCTGTCCAGGGAGGTGCCAGCACAACCCCAGACAGGCCGATGTGTATTGGGACAGGGAGGGCTGCATCAGCAGATTCTTTTTGAGACACTGCCTGGAGCACACAAGGTGCTCCATGCATAGCCCAGTTCTAACCAGTTGTTGGGGCACTCCAGCCCCATTCAGGCGCAAAACTGGACTAAGGAAAAAGGGTGTAACCACCCCCTTCCCAGGTCCACCCATAGGAGGGACCTAGGCAGGTAATCCAGCCCCTTAGCTTAGTATAAGTATAGGAGCTGTGTCCCCAGGACTTTAGATTGTCCTGGAAAGAAACTTTGATACAGAACTCTTGGACCTTCAACATTCTATTCTGACTAGAAGATGGAAGATATCTCCCTTGTGGTCAAGGAGTGACCACCCTGTGCAAACAGGCACCACCAGTAACTTGCCGGTCTGCTTTGTCGATGCTCTCGCTGGAACCCGAAGACTCAGTGACACAGAACTGGACTCTCGAGCTTTTCCAACTCTGACCCACATCCACAGCAAAGCTGAAACCCCTGGCAGACACCAGAGACGTGGGACCAGACACCCTGGACATCCTGCATTTTGCTAACTGCTCAACTACCGAGGTACCCTCGCAGTTGTGCATTGAGATACGAGAAGCCCTATACCCGAGTGCCATTTGCACTGAAGCTCAGCCCTCCACACTTCACGAGTGCAGCGTGGTGCCCGCTCTTGCATTTCAGCTCACCGCATCTTCCCGGTTTCTTACCCATTGGCTAGTGAGCCCACTGAAGACTTCCTTTTTGAACTAAACTGCTTTCCTGGTTGCTCCAGGCTTTCTCCAGCTTTCCTTCGAAGGAGAAGCACCACAGACCTTGCTGGTCTGCAACATAGCCAATCTTGACATCCTGCGTGGGTTGCGGTTGCCGAGGCTTGTTGGGTCCAATCCAGTTACCGACACCGCAGTCAACTAGATCCTTTGTGGGACAGCTCGAATCCAGCACCTGGTCATCGTCGATGCCTTCTGGACCTCGTGGCTGAAGAGACAAGCTCACCTTGTTCACCTTCAAGCACTTGACATCGCCTGGCTCCTTCCTGGTACCTTCCTGGTCACTGGCTAGTGACCCAGACTCTGTCCCCTCTGCTTTCAGGTTCTTCACATCACCGATCCACCCTTGGATCCACCCAGACACTTTTCCTCTGGTCGCCTGCAGCACTTCTTTGCAAATCTCCATAGAAAACTACGACGAAAGCCGACACCAAAAGGCACCTATGTACCCGGCTTCCCTGGGTGAGGTTATTTACAACAAGGGGTGGTGATGGACAGAGTCTCTGAATTAAGCAAAGTACTCTCACCCAGTCAAGAGATCAGGGCTAGATCCAACACCGTTTTTTAGCTCATTGCACCATCCCAGTTTCAGAACCTGGCTGTATGCAAATTAGTCTGTCCCTGGCCCAGTGCATCATGGGAACAGGGCAGACCAGACTACAAAAGCCAATTCTTACACTGGGAAGGAAACAAGCTTCCGGGGACCGGTTTCTGGCATTTCAGCCGTCTTCGGCCCGGCTTGCTTGAATCCTGATGGTGCAATGAGCAAGGGACTCACATCTGAGTATACCCTTCCACGCTTAGGGTGGACAAAATTTGTATACTCAGACATGAGTCCCTTGCTCACTGCTCCATCAGGATTCAAGCAAGCCGGGCCGACGACACCTGAAATGGCAGAAACCGGTCCCCGGAAGCTTGTCTCCTTTCTGGTGAAGAATTGGCTTGGCAGTTTGGTCTGCCCTGTTCCCATGATGCACTGGGCCAGGGACAGACTAATTTGCATATAGCCAGGTTCTGAGCTGGGATGGGGCAGTGAGCTAAATAACGGTGATGGATCAAGCCCTGATCTTTGGACTGGGTAAGAGTGGTCTGCTTAATTCAGACACTCTGTTCATCACCACCCCCTTTTCTGAAAAATTTTGTCCACCATAAGCGTGGAAGGGTATACTCAGACATGAGTCCCTTGCTCACTGCTCCATCAGGATTCAAGCAAGCCGGGCCGACGACACCTGAAATGGCAGAAACCGGTCCCCGGAAGCTTGTCTCCTTTCTGGTGAAGAATTGGCTTGGTAGTTTGGTCTGCCCTGTTCCCATGATGCACTGGGCCAGGGACAGACTAATTTGCATATAGCCAGGTTCTGAGCTGGGATGGGGCAGTGAGCTAAATAACGGTGATGGATCAAGCCCTGATCTTTGGACTGGGTACGAGTGGTCTGCTTAATTCAGACACTCTGTTCATCACCACCCCCTTTTCTGAATCATTTTGTCCACCATAAGCGTGGAAGGGTATACTCAGACATGAGTCCCTGGCTCACTGCTCCATCAGGATTCAAGCAAGCCGGGCCGACGACACCTGAAATGGCAGAAACCGGTCCCCGGAAGCTTGTCTCCTTTCTGGTGAAGAATTGGCTTGGTAGTTTGGTCTGCCCTGTTCCCATGATGCACTGGGCCAGGGACAGACTAATTTGCATATAGCCAGGTTCTGAGCTGGGATGGGGCAGTGAGCTAAATAACGGTGATGGATCAAGCCCTGATCTTTGGACTGGGTAAGAGTGGTCTGCTTAATTCAGACACTCTGTTCATCACCACCCCCTTTTCTGAATCCCTGGGTGAGGTAACACAAGTACTCCGGTGCTCCCGTTGGTCTTGACTCTCGAAGTGTCCTAGTCTAAAGGGGTTTTGTCTTAGTCCATCCGGAAGTGCCCTTAAACAGTAACTTTGTAACTTCTTCATTTCCCATTATAAGTCAATGGTAACTCGGGACTGGTTTAGACACTGCACGCGTCTCCCATGGGCCTCCTACTTCCTAACCTTTGGTTGTTTAGTGTAGTCCCCGCAATTCTACAGGCCCTAGGCCTGCTGTCTAACTCTCACGTGGTTCTTATACCACTTGCTTAGTATATGGTTTGTGAGGCCCATAGGACATGACTGTATTTGTGCAACTTATCGTATGCTAATTGAGTAACTTGTGATGTACTTTTACCTTTGACCTCTTAAAGAGTGCAGAGGGGTTGTGTTTAGAATAAATACATATATATTTGATATATACCTTGTGTGGTGTCCTTTTATTTGGAATTCAAAGGATTATAATTGGTAAAACAGCTTGCTTCACATGCTCTCTGAAGTCTTAGCCTATGACTGCTGGTCCATGCTACCACTAGGATAGCTTGTCTATAAGGTTGACTTTACAACCACCATCAATAAGGGTCGATTAGACTGGTGCAAGGTGCCCACTAGAATAGTGGACATCATATGCCAGGCTAACTTCTCACAGGGGCCGGCCGGAGAGGAGGTCAAGGCGGCGCAGAAGACGGGGACGCATCGAGCTGCAAGTATGGCCCAGTAGCGCCCAGCCCGGAGAAAATCAGGATGGAATGACAAGATGCTCTGGAGGCGGTGGCAACACTCGGGCCGGGGCTCAGCAGTGGTCGAATGGAGTCCTACACGTGCAGCGACCGGGGGGCCAGTGGCTCGTCATCCCCGTCCACCATGATCTCCGAAGACATGAACTTACCTGTGGTGACGCCCCAGGCTGCTGACCAGCTTATGTGATATTAAGATGTCAGGTTATATCTGTGCATGACTGTTTAATATGGTTACGCTAAGAATTGTTTTATCTTTCCTACGCCTGCGCCCATGTTGTTGCATCATGCAGTGCATTGGGGTGGTCCTTATAGGGTAGGGAGACACCCGCGCGTAGCTTGGGGTTGGTTCATTGTCCGGAGGCAAGGCGCGCAGTGCGGGTATCATCCATGCGGGCCCCATGCCGCTGCGGCCTGGGCTGGTCCTGCACGTTAAGATAGACAGTGGTACATGGCACACCTCCCGCATATACAGGAGGCATGCGAAAGGGGGTATAGAGCAGACACGTCACTGGCATCACACACACCCCAACCAGGCACTATGCTGGAATAGCTCACCACTAACTGTGTTCCTTAGTGTTCTTGAGGTTTGGACGAATGCCCTGTTGGGTATTTGCCCCATTGGTTAAACTGTTTATGGTTGTTGTTTTTTGTTTGAAATGCAGCACACTGACAGTTTTCCCTCATGCCAAGATTCAAGCCCCCCCCTCGATGCGGTCCCCTCGTCTTGTGGTATGATATCTTACCAGGATATAGGATGGCACGCACTAACATAGAGACCTGGGACATACGTGGTATGCACACGCCGTCGAAACGCTATCCATTTTCTCCTACCTGCAGCAGCACTCTGTTGGGGTTGCCCTATTACAAGAAACTCACATGACACAGCCAGAGCTAGACAAACTTCGCAGGCGTTGGAGGGGGCAAATCCATGGTACTGTCTTCTCGGCGCATGCACGGGGGGACATTGATCTGGGTGAGGGCGGGCACCCCTTTTGTCTGTGAAGAAGTGCAGGTGGATAGTGAAGGCAGGTAGACGCTGCTGCGGGGGAAGTTGAATGACCTGGAAATACTGCTGGGATCCTTGTACGACCCCAACGTTGACCAACCGTCCTTTCTGGCTCTGCTCACACAGGTCCTCCACCCCTATGTTGGGCTCCCTTGGTTACTCGGGGGAATTTTAACATGGTACTAGATGTTCAGCTAGACAGGTCTTTCCCTCCCCTGCGCGCCGCAGCGGTGGCTTCCAACGAGCAAGCGCTTCGGTACTGGCTCTCACACTGGACCCTGCAGGACTTATGGCGCGCATTACATCCAGCTGATAGAATCTATTCCTACTACTCCGCGGTTCACGACTTGCATGTCCGGCCAGACAGGATTGTGGGCTCTCAGTCTTTGCTCCCGCTACTCGTGCAGTCAGAATACTTGGGGAGGACATACTCCGATCATAACCCCCTGTGGCTGCAGATTAGTTGGGAGGCGGGTTTTCCGCCTGTGCCTACGTGGCGCCTCCAGCCTGCTGCGCTAGAGGATCCGGAGTTTTGCTCGTCCCTGAGCACCGCTGTTCTTGTGTTTTTTGACAACAACGAAGTGACGGCGAGCAGTGCAATGGTAGAGTGGGACGCTCACAGAGTGGCAGCCAGAGGGCACTGGGAGCCACGTGGAACAAAGGCAGAATGCTCTCAGACTCACTTGCGCGCCTAGAAGCTGAGCTATTACGATATGAGCGAGAAGGAGAGGGCGCGGTCAGGCACTCGCACAAGCTGGGAGACCTTCGCGCCCAGCATGCGGAGCTCTTGGAGCGATTGAGATGTCACAACTACACGGCACACACGGCCAGAACGCATGCCAAAGCAGACAGAGCGGGCCACCTTCTGGCTTGATTGATTCGACAGGAGGAGTGCTGTGCCCCGATAGGTGCGCTCTGCACGGAGCACAGAACACTGGTCCACATGCAACGCGAAATCCATCGTGCCCTAACAGATCATTACGCACAGCTATACAGGGCTAAGGGAATTGGCCCTGGTTGCCTCCTGGAAGAGTTTCTAGATTCCATCCATCTACCCGCGGCCCTTGAGGAACAGAAGGAGTCGCTCAATGCGCCTCTTTCATAGAGGAGATTGGGGAGGCAATTCAATTGCTGGCTTCTGGGAAAACTCCAGGGCCGGATGGCTTGCCCGCTGAGTATTATAAGGCTTATCGTGAATTCCTGGTGCCATTACTGCACAGGCAGTACACTGCTGCGGTGGAAGAAGGATCATTGCCCCCCCTCCATGCTTGAGGCGTTACTGGTCTCTGTGCCCAAGCCTGACAGAGACCCCACGGCACTGGGCTCATACAGACCCCTAGCAATGCTCAACGTGGACTATAAGATCTTTGCAAAAGTGTTGGCGGAGTGGTTGGCGCCGGTGGTCCGCCCCTTTGTCCATGCTGACCAGAATGGGTTTGTCCCTGCGAGGTCCACCTCATTAAACCTCAGGAGGCACTTTAGGGTGGAAGCTGAGGCCTCGCGGAAGTGGCCTAGGGCGGGGTGCCTCATCCTAGATCTAGAGAAGGCATTCAACAGCCTGGAGTGGGGCTACCTGTTGGCGGTGCTACTGCGCTATGAGCTGGACATGGGGTTCCTCCACATGGTCGACCTGCTATACAAAAATCCCACGGTCCGGGTACGGTGGCTGTTCGCACTGGGAATTGAGCCTTTAGCCACAGCTATACGGGAGACTTTAGGTGACGGTAAACCAATGGGAGATGCTGTACATCAAGTGTCACTCTAGGCAGATGACTTGCTGGTATTTGTGAGGGACGTGGAGCACATCCCTGAGCAACTGGCCCAGCTGCTACACACCTTTGCCAATGTCTTAGGGCTTCGAGTAAATGCGGGTAAATCCTGCCTTTACGCTTTCAGTGCAAGGAATGCGGATCCGGGGTTCTGTCTTTGGGGTACACAAGTTCATTGGAAGGAGGATACCTTCCGTTACCTGGGCATACAGATCTACCGTACCCGACTGACTTATTTGATGGGAACCTGGGGAGAGCGGTTGCGGCGCTCAGGTCGTAGGTACGCTTCTGGAGCACGCTCCCGCTGACCGTTACGGGTAGAGAGGCGCTCGCCAAGATGGTCATGCTTCCCCGTCTCCTGTACTATTTTGTCAACTTGGCAGTATTTATTCCGGCCTCCTTTTTTAACATGCTTAATAGAATGCTGCGGGACTTCATCTGGGGCACCTCTAGACACAGACTGGCAATGGCGAAGCTGTACCTGCCGACGGACCGGGGAGGCCTGGCTGCTCCTTGCTTCGAGCACTACTACCTGGCCGCCCAGTTGCAGTGGATCACTCGCTGGCTGACGGATAGGGGTAGGGATGATACAGCCACAGCACTGCCGCCATATTCATTAGAGCGCATAACCAGACTCTTCCACCCCACTTCTGCGATTGCAAACACGACACCGCTCCTCCTAACAGTGGCATATAGGTGCTTCTGTAGGGATCTATACCTTACCAGCCACACTTACCCTTACTGGCCGGCTATACCTTTGGAGGGCTCGCCCTGTGGCGAAGGGGTGCTCACGGCTCCTATGCTCATGGAATGGTGGGAGGCTGACATTCATACGCTTGGAGACCTATATCGGGATGGGGAGCTCTTGCCCTATGAGTCCTTAGTAACAGAAGTGGGGCTTCCACCAGGTTTTTTTTTGATGCACCGCTCCCTAATAGCGAAGTTGATAACCCGATGGGGGAACATGACCGCGGAGCCGAATCAGCATTTAACTATGCAGTACCTACATGTAATGGTGAGGGGGAGGCACCTGGTCCGCTGGTTTGTGTCATCGCTGAGGGAGCACACAGCTGTTAGCTTGGGCCCACTTAAGTGCAAATGGGAATTAGATCTGGGGCGGCCAATGGCGGACAAGGAATGGGAGAGGGTCCTCAGGAGCCCAGTGCGCATCCCCAGAAACATGCGATTCCGCCAAATCCAGCTCTTCATTGTTCACAGAGCTTACCTCATGCCTGAGCTGATAAACAAATACTTTCACCGTAATGATACACTCTGTCCTAGGTGCAGCGAATAGGGGGCGGGGTTCTTGCACATGCTGTGAAGTTGTCCGTGGTTGGTAGCTCACTGGTGCGCAATCAGTGGGTTGTTGCAGAGCTGCATGGCCGTACCATGTCTTTTGGCTGGCCCAAGCATGTACTGCATCACTTTACAAGGTCCCCCAAAGACAAGGTGGCGTCCCGGTTCCTGGATCTGGGGCTGGTGGTGGCAAAGCGTCTCCTTACCAGGAGATGGAAGGCACATAACCCGCCGAGTGTGCAGGCATGGATCTCCTCATTCCAGGTGTGGGCTAGGGCGGAGTGGACTGTCATCCGCAGGGAGGAAACACTGGGACAGTGGAAGGAACCTATAGCGGTCCACTGGGAGCAGATGTTTGCCGCACTGCAGTGGTCGGGCAATGAGGAGCATATGAGACATGCGGAGGATGCGGGAGGTGATGAGACGGGCGGATGCATACTCACGCTGTTCCACTGACGGGATGTTCCAGCGACATTTTGCCTCTGCTCCCTCAGGGCATGGAGACAATCCCAACAGCGCAGCTATAGACGGGGGGTGCCAGCGCGGTCGCAGGGGGGGAAGGGTGGGAATAATGGAGGAACTGTGAGGGTGTCCACATGTGCATGTGGTTTCTGCTGCTGTCGTTATTGTTTCTTGTTTTAAAGATATTTCATCTGTTTGCATGCCCAAGATGCAGGGTCGGCATTGGACAATACAGACAGTTGAGAAGTTGACACACCGGCCCTACTAGCGGCCTTAAAGACTGCACCAGGACATGTGAAAAGTTGCATAGTTCGCTCCTGGGTGGGCAATATTTGTTTCATTCACAGTAATGTTTCAACGCCAGTATAACATCAAGGCCATGCGCAAACGCACTGTTGAATAACCTGTGCATAACTGTGACCTACTATATGCGGTGTTTGTACTGTCAAATGTAACCTTAAAATAATAAAAACAGATTTGACAAAAAAAAGAAAATAGTGCATGGCAAGTGTGCAGGTTATAGTTACTCCATTAACTATATCATCTCTTTAATCATTTTTTCATTGAATTTGTAATCTTTTTATTGTAAAGCATGGTATCACCATGCTTAACTATAAAGTCCCATCAACATTGTTTTTTTAATGAATTTCTATGGTTTCTTTAACATACCTAAGTTTCCCAAATCCCAGCAGTTCATGGCCTTTGGCTATGTGCAGCAGGGGGTCCGTTGCAGGGCCTGTTTTGTTGCCAGACCCTGCCCAACGCACCACAGGCACCTAACCACTGCACACATGGCATTCAGCCTTTGGTTGTGCATGGCACAAACGTGGACGCCCAACCCTGTGTTGGTGATCAACCCCTACCGTGCCTGGCCTCCAGGCACATGAGTGGTGTGGGGTTGGGCATAGGGCCTGGCCTGTGGCCAGATACTGTGTCCAACCTCCTGCATGCTGCCAGCTCCTCCTATGCTGGCCACTGTTGGCTTCTTTTTTTGTGCCATATAATCTCTCAGTATTCTCACTAGGCCTGGGGGGTGAACACTGCTCAGTTTGCGGAGTATGTGGAGTTTTCTGCAATCCGTGCTCAGTGGCGCTTGCGTAATTCAGAAAACTCAACTCTGCGTAGTGCAGCGGAGTTTTTTCCTCGTTCATGCTCGCCAACAGTAAGTTGATGAGCGCGAGCTGTTGCTCAGGTAGAATTTCTACTCGAGCGGCAGGAATATCAGTGCGAACAGCAATTCACCCTGAACTCCACCACTTGAGGCACTCAGTGGAGTTTTTTTTTGTCACTTCGCGAACCCCACCAAGGGCTAATTCTCACATATTTTTGCTGTAATTAATGTTTGTGAGGGGTTCATGCTGAGTACCAGAGGAGTTGTGCAATCCCACGGTGGCACAGAACAATTTTGTTTGCACTTTAACTCAGAGGGAGTCCCTCCAAGACCCCACCACAAGGGTCCGAGTACCCCTCTCTTCCCCAATTACATATTGTCTTCTTAATAATTTTCAGGACATAGTTACCAAGTTCCCAGATTCAAAAATTTTGGATGCAACATTTCTCTTCATTTTGCAGACAAATAATCACAGCACTCATGCTTGTAGGACTGGTCAATCAGAATGCTTGATTTTATATAGGGCAGAATAATGCTTGATTTTCTGTTTTTTTCCCCCTCAGTACTCCCTTGGTATTCCCTTGGGAGTACGGCGAGTCCATGCCATGTGAAAAAAAACCTTACACTTTAAGCCAAGGGGGGTCCTGCTACAACTCCCCATTTAAGTCGTGCGGCGTCAGGGTAACCCTTCCCTGCCTCTTTATATTTTGTTTTGTGATGTTTTAGGTTAATATTCAGGACACGTGGACTGAGTCCTCAAGTCCTAACATGGCAAATGCACCATTTCTCTTAATGCTACAGCGATCAAATCAAAGTGCTTGGTATGGTGGGACTGGCCCTATTCATGTTATGTTACGATATTGGTAGAGCGCAAACAGCTGCCCCAGCAAAGGGGCGTCCCGGCGCTAATAATTCACATAACATCCTGGGGGTAGATAATCGGCGAGGCCTAGAGGGGAGGAAATAGGTGGGTTTTCACAGCTCTTCGGAAGGCGTAAAGATTTTCCAGTGAGCGGATGCTGAGGGGCAGATCATTCCAAAGTTTGGCTCCTAATACTCGGAAGGAGCGTCCGCCAGTGCGAGCCAGCTTAGTGAGGGGGATCTTCAACAGTTGTTGTCCAAGTGAGCGCAGATTACGCTGTGGAACATACAGAGTAAGGAGAGGCCGGAGGATTTCTGGGCGGCCCGTCTTGAGGATTTTGAAGATCATGACGAGGGCTTTAAACTTGATTCGGGATTCAATAGGCAGCCAATGAAGTTTACGGATTGTGGCCCTGGCCGAACATCTGCGAGGAAGTCCGACTAGGGTTCTTGCCGCGGTGTTCTGTATGCGCTGCAGACGCGCAATCTCTGCTTTATTGGCGCCCAAGAGTAAGACGTTAGCGTAGTCTATGCGAGACAGAATTGTAGCTTGGATGATCATTTGGCGGACCTTGGGATCAAAGAATCCGAGTATGGGGTTAAGGCTTCTCATCAGGCCCACACAGGTGGCCGCTACTCTTTTAGTGTGGGTTTGAAAATTGAGTGATGAGTCCATCCATACGCCCAAGTTTTTGACCAGTGATTTGGGGGGAGGGACAGTGCCCAGTGAAGATGGCCACCAGTGTTGGTTCCAGTGACTGGTGTTCCTACCGAGGAGCAGCACCTCCGTCTTGCCGGCGTTGAGCTGTAGGCAGTTGTCTGTCATCCATTGGGCTACTGCTGCCAGCCCGTCCCTGAACCTTGCTGCAGAGGAGGAGGGGCCCTCAGTTAGAGTGACAGCCAGCTGAGTGTCGTCAGCATAGGACACCAGCGACAGGCCCCATTCTCTGGCTACAGCCGCGAGGGGCTGTACGTATAGGTTGAAAAGGGATGGGCTGAGTGCAGAGCCTTGAGGGACCCCCTGCCCGATAGAGTGGGACTGTGAGAGGAATGGTGGAGCTGAGACCCTGAATGCTCTGTCCTCCAGAAAGGAGCGGAACCATTCTAAAGCACGGTCCGCAATACCAGCTGTGGCCAGACGATGTAGAAGGATGTTATGGGAGACCGTGTCAAAGGCCGCGCTGAGGTCTAGTAGGATCAGCGCGGCACTTTGGCCGGCATCTAGGATCGTCCGGAGATGTTCTGACGTGGCTAGTAGGGCGGACTCGGTGCTATGGCCTGGTCTGAAGCCGTTTTGCGATGGATCCAAGGTGTTATTTAGATCCAGATGTTTGGACAGGGCGATGTTTACGTGTGCCTCAGCAATTTTGGATATCCAAGGGAGCAATGAGATGGGTCTAAAGTTCTCCAATTTGGAGGGATCGAGGGTTGGTTTTTTAATAATGGGAGAGACCCATGCTTGCTTCCAGACTGTCGGGACCGTGGCCGAAGAAAAGGATAGGTTAAGTATATGTGCTAGGGAGGGGAGTAGGAATTCAAGTGATTCCATGAAGTGTGCCGGTCTCATGGGGTCTGCTGGGGAGCCGGATTTAACTTTCTTGCAGAGTACCCTCAGGTCTTCTTGCGAGATTTCAGGTATATGCTCCAGTTTTGTACCATTGTTGGTAGATAGAGGGGGGTTGCGAGAGGCTGCCAAGTGATGCGGGAAGGATTTATATATATTTTGTACTTTGTCGACAAAATAGGATGCGAGGTCCTCACATTGCTGTGCTGACAGGGTATGGGAGGAGAGAGATCTCTTACTCTGCAGCTCATCCACAAGTTTGAACACCACTTTAGAGGGGTTGGGGCTGGAGCTAATCTCTTCCGCATAGAAGGCGGCCCTGGCGGAGCAGATTGCTTTGTGATAGAGCTTTTGTTTGAGCCGGTAGGTGGATTTATCTGTGTTGCTATATACACGTCTCCAAGCTCTTTCGGCGGTCTTACAGTCCTTCCGCATAGCTTTCAAGGTGTTATTGTACCAGGGGTTGGAGGGGGAGCTGCGGCCCCTAGTCCATTTAAGCGGTATAAGGGTGTCTAGCCCTTGAGTGATTCAGTTGTGAAAGGCAGCATAGGTAGAGTCTATATTTGAATGCGCCTCAGGATGGAATTCACCTAAGGTGGCGCGCAGGTCGCTGGGTAAGAGTTTGTGCCACGCTCTTTTGAGGTGACGGGGAGGTACGGTTCCGGTGAATGCTTCTTTGATCGGTATACTGAATTTGATTAGATGATGGTCCGTCCATACCATGGGTTTGGGCACCTCTGTTCGGGTCTCCGGTAAATTAGTGAAGACCGGGTCCAGGATGTGACCAGCCGAGTGGGTAGCATCCTGAATCAAGGGGCAGAGTTGTAGGGCTGAGAGGTCAGCCAGGAGATTTTTGATATTAGGGTCTTGATTCCGATCGAAGTGGAGATTTAGGTCGCCTAGGATGGTGAAATTAGCCGATCTTACAACTAGGGAATTTGCTGTTTCAAGGAGAGCTTCAGTGAACTTAGAAGAAGGGCCAAGGGCAAGACCAGCCAATCAGAAAGTTTCATTTTTTATTTTTTATTTATTTATTTTATGTTTTTATTTTTATTTAATCCAGACAATGCAGTCATGACATTCGATACATTAATACATCAAAATATAAATCAGATTTCATTTGACTAAACAACGTACAAAAGATTTCTACAAGGGAGAAAAGTGGAAAAGGAAAAAATAAACAGCAAAAATACATAATATTACACAAAGCCTACAAAAAGGTTAGAACCTGGAGTGGGGCAGAAGATTAACCGTAAACCAATGAGCACCTAATAGAAATCCTATTCTTTTATCCACTCCTCAATTGGTGCCCAAATCTTGGACGCCAACTTCCTCCTCCTCCTGCCCTTTAAGGAAAATACTGAAAATTCAAGCTTATAAATAGCAAGCAGTCTAGCTCTCCAGTTCATAAATGTCGGTGCTTCAGGAAACAGCCATTGCGAGGTTATACACAAACGGATCTGTGACATAGCTATATACAAAAAAGCAGCCATGTATCACGTGTTACCAATATTTCCTGAGTCATATCCCATTATTACCATTTCTGGAGTCAGAGTACACCGAATCTTAAGCATAGTGTTAATAAAATGCTCAATATCCGATAGAAAATCAGAGAGACATGGGCAAGAATAAAACATGTGGATGACATCTACTGCAAACAACCCACAACTCGAACAATGGTCCCCTTTTCTACTACCCCATTTCGAAATATTTGCGGGTGTGTAATATAAGTCAAACAGTGCCATGTAGCTTTGGGTTTTAAGACTACCAGACACCAACACCTCACTAGCAAACTCCAATGACGGTTTTAAATCAATACTTGACTTTCCGAGTTTACCTACCCATTTAACACTTTGGAGCCCTAAATCATCCATAAAACTAGACAATAGGTAATGATACAACATTCCTGTTCTGACACTTTTTTGAATTAATTCAAATATGAGTAATTTATCAAACAAAGAAGATGACCCACTCAGGTGTTTATGGACAAAGTTTTGAAACTGAAGATATTTAAAAAAATCATGTGGAAGCAACTGAAAATTGTCCTTCAGAGAAGAATAGGTTAGTAATTGCCCGTCCCTAGCTCAATCCCCTATCACCCACAAACCCTGTGCTTGCCATCTAAACATAATCTGATCCTGAAATATGCTGGGTAAGAGTCGGGCAGCTTTAAAGGGAGTGTATATATTAATGTTTGGAATAGATCATTTCCGCCTGATTTTTTGCCAAATCAAAAACATAGCTATGATCACCTTAAATCTAGTTCTTTTGAAGTAACTCGGCTCCAAAACCTCCGTCAGAATACCCTTAGCCGCTGTGCCTAAGCCAATCTCAAAAATAGTAGGTCGATTGCATAATGGCACCTCAAAATTGTCCCCTAGCAATGGCACACCCAAAGATTGGGCCATCACTGCCCAATAATACAGTTCCAAATTTGGTACAGACCAGCCACCTTGATCACGAGGAAGGCACAACCACTTAGCTGCCCTAGGGGAGCGCCTATACCCCCACAAGAATCTGTAACAGATCCTATCAGCCTTGATCAGGCTGCTTTGTGATAGTTCTAAAGGAATCATTCTAAACAAATTTAGGAACTTTGGCAGTACCAACATTTTAAGGACACTGCAACGTCCATAGAGGGAAAGGTAAAAATGATCTAACCGCTCTAGCTTAATATTTACCGCATCTACTACCAGAATGATATTCAAATCCGGAATAGTTTCAACTGCTGCGGTTATTCTAACCCCTAGGTACGTTGCTTCCGTGACAACTGGAGCCTCAGAGTGTGGCATGTTTGGCGTTTAAACAACCTGAGTTTTGGCTACATTTAACTTATACCCTGACACTGAGCCGAATTGCTCCGCAGAAGCCTTAAGTACCCTAAATGCAGAAAGAACATCTTATGTTAGAACAACAATATCGTCCACGTAGGCTAAAGCCCAGTACTCCATATCACCAACCCTTATCGGTGCTATACTCTGATGACCTTCAATTTTACTCAGAAATGGATCAATGTAGAGGGCAAACAGCAAGGGCGAGCACGGGCACCCTTGCCGAGTGCCCCTACTTATGTTAAAAGAACCAGTCTGTTGGCCTGAAATACGGAGCACAGCTTTTGGAAAGGAATACATTGCCTGGACCGTCTGAATAAATTCAATACTGAATCCCTTCCACCGAAGCACGGCCCACAAGAACCCCCGAGGGGAGAGGCCGTGACCTGTGCCCAATCTAATAGGGCAATGGCACGCCGGACATGATCTGCAGTGTCCCGCCCTGGTATGAATCCATGTTGACGCAGAGATACCAATGGGACAATCACCCGAGCTAACCTAGAGGCTAGAACTTTTGATAACATTTTAAAGTCACTATTAATAAGTGTAATTGGGCGAAAGGATGAGGGACTCAGCTCCGGCTTGCCCTTCTTTTAAACAGAACGATAATAGTCTGAGCTGGAACAATACCTTTCTGTGCGGCCCTGAGCACTATTAGGAGATCCTTCCGAATCTCTCCTAGAAATTCCTTGTAAAACTCCAGGGGCAGAGCATCTGGGCCACTGGCCTTTACATTGGCTAAAGCCTTGACAGCCATCTCCACCTCCTCCCATAAGATAGGAGCGGATAACAATTCACTCTGCTCAGACAATATCTTGGAAGTATTTCCCCCTGGTAAAAAATCTTCAATCTCTGACTCTACCCGAGCACTCAAAATATCTTCAGTGTACAATTTAGTATAATATTTAAAAAATACCCCATTCAGACCCTCCTGAGTGTCCTGTACAACCCCCATTTCATCTTGAATTTTGGTGATACGGCTCTGTATACTTCTCTGATGGAGCCTCTTAGCCAGTATCCTACCAGAGTTTTCGGCATACTCAAACATCATTGGGCGATATTGAAGATATTTGGTGACAAGGTCCTGACCAAATGACTCCAACAGTTTTGCTTTTATTATAGCAACCGCCTGTTGACACTCCTCTTTATTATAGCCATGCTTGATTTTATGAGCTAACTCTAATTCAACTAACTTGAGTTCCTACATATGACTCTTAACCTGCTCTTGCTCCGTCCTCCACCTAAATGAGGAAAAGCTTTTAGTCTCCCCACGTAGTCCAGCTTTTAATGCATCCCAGATGACTTGGTCAGGCGCAGTACCCCTGTTAATATCTAGGAATTCCACTAGCCATTTAAAAGTCAAGTAAAAGCTTTCTCTCAAATGTCCACTCATGGGGGGACTTTCTAACACGAGGCCAAGGACAATTGGCTACCAATGGATTGTGGTCTGATAAAATCTGGGGAGGAGTAAAAATAGAGGAGACTTTGGCAAGCTGGTCTGTAAGAAAAATATAGTCAAGCCTAACCAATTTATTATGAGGGGCAGAGTAATATGTAAATCCATCATCCATTTTATTATGCCTAAAGCATAGATCCATAGCCCCATGCTCTTGTAATAACGTTTGAAGTGCCTTGAACACTTTAGGTTTCCTACCAGAGTAGTTACCATCCCCTGCCAAATTAAAATCGCTAGCTATATTAATGTTCATATCACCGCATACAAGAAGTGGGCTGGGCCAGGTGGCCAATTCTACATTTAAGTACTTAAATACTTCGGGATCATCTGTGTTTGAACCATAAACTGCACAAACAGTTAATGACCTCCCACCAACTAATAACTCTGCTATGGTCCACCTACCCATTCGATCTTCTTGAACCCTTTTACAGACCCCGACTCCTCGCTTCAAAAGGATAGCCACTCCTATGATCATAGAGGTCTGCTTAGAACATGCAATCAAATCATACCCCTGCAATTTCAAACAATCTCGCCTCCCCCAAGGTATATGCGACACCTATATGCATACAATGTCAAGGTCTATAGCATGTACAATTTTAGAAAATAGTGCATGCTTTTTAGCATCAATAAGGCCACAGATATTCCATGTGCCTAAGTTTAATTTATCCTGTCCCATCATAACCAGAGAAATACCACCTCCTTTGTACTTTTCCCGTATTTATAAACAAAGAAACAGAATGTAATGCCCTGACTGCAATAACTTTCAAATCCCTCCTTAGCCTTACCCCTTCACCACCCCCCATCCTACCCCTACCCAACCACCCAAGAACCACCCCTCTTTACTCACCCATCCCTTACAACACACTTATGTGGCAACAGGACCTAGGTCCTTGTGATGGGAACAGCTGGTTACCCACTCCCACACAGATTCACTCAACCCTTGAAGACACACAAAAAAGAGATTAAGGGCTCGATACGGAAGCATTAGCAACCAAAGAAAAATTAGCAAGAGAAAACAGTGGGGACAAGAAATCCCTATAATCTGGCTTGCGCTTGCCCCAGTCTCCCACCCTAGTTAATAAACTAAACACCTGTAAAAGGCTACTCCCAACTCAACTATATTGTGACAAGGAATTCCTTGGCCTGAATCTCGGACATGAAAAATCTTGTCTGCCCCCGAAAAATAATTTTCAGCTTGGGAGGATAAAGCAAAAAGGCCTGTGCCCCCTTCGCCTGGAAAGTGGAAATCAACTGGCGGAGCTGCCACCTCCGCTCCACTGTGGCTGGACCGAAGTCCTGCCTGACAAAGAAATCACAGTCTTTCCCCTGCCTTTTTCTGTCCGGTATAGCTAATTCATATATCTTTTAACTTGCCAAGAAATTATTGAGGCATATCAAGATAGCTCAAGGTTTTCCCCTGAAGTTCCAGACTTTTGCTTCTGCTTAAAGGGAAATCGATGGGCACGCAAAACCTCCTGCTGCCAATCCCACTGTGTAATTTTCGGAAATGCCTCGCCAAAAAGCTCCACCACAAATTGTCTCACATCGCTTCCTTCACGACCTTCAGGAACCCCTAGGATCCTAAGATTATTCCTTCTGTCCCTATTTTCCAAATCAGTGAGCTTCCATAGAATATCTTCTTTCTGTACACCAATCAAGTCATTTGCAGTCTTCTGCGCCGCTAAGGCATCTTCGAGATTGGAAATCCTCTCCTCGGCCTCCCCAATTCTCGTTGCAATCTCCGTACAAGTTTTTGTGACCCTACGGATGGAGTTCTGATCTCTGCTGTAAACCCCCTGAGTACGGACTTTCTCCTGGCGTGACTCCTCGCGATGTGCAATAATCGTCTGATATATAAGCGTAAGTGTAATCTCAGAAGGCGGCAAATCAAGCTGATTACACTGCGATATAGGAGCTATAGGTGCTGTTACTAACTTGCCATCCCCTAGACCATGCAGATCAGTGAGAGAATTATCAATGAATGAAAGTCCATGCGCCTCTGGGCCCCCTCTCACAGGAACCCGAGGATTTTGACCATCTGCCTTACGAACTGTGCGGGGGTACCGGGCAGACAGCTCCTCACTCAATACATCATTCTGCTGCCAGTCCCCAATATCGCTACCATCGTCTGTCCATAAAGGGTCATGCTCGTCCCCATCCAAGGATGAACCCGTATGTTCTGACAGCGAATAGAACTTTTCACCTTCAACTTCCTTAGAAGATTCATTTCCATCCTCTGCATGATGAATAATCCCATTGCTTCCCTCGAAAACAGATATGCTGGCTAAGGAGGGAGTGCATGAAAGGCTTAGAGCTTTATCCGCTAACTGAACTACATTTCCCAAAGTTCCATTCACCAGAATGTTTGATCAAGGTCCGGAGTCCTCTGTCTGAGGGCTTAATATTGGGCAAGTTAGAATAACCCGCTGTTGCTCCATCAAAGAAATCTCACCAGTTTTATCATGTGAAGAAGTCATATTAGCATTGACAGCCGGTACAGTAGCAGAGTCCGATATTGATGGTGCCCCCTCTATTTCCACCTCAGCTACATTCAGATGACCCACAGATACTTGATTAGCTGCTGCCACAGGGGTTTTTATCTTAGTATTTAGCTGTTTGAAAAGAGCCGGCATTGTCTTACCGCTTCCTTTGGAATTAACGCGGTTTCGGACTATGCTGCCATCCCCAGCCATTTTCTCGCTGCTCCGTCCCGCCTGCTGGATGCTCCCTAGGTCACTCACCGCCTCTTGGTTGTGTGCAGAACCCACGGCCGCCGCGGCCGCAGCGGCTGCCGCGGAGCAAGCCCTTGCTGCTAATGCAGCTTTAGTGATCTCGAATACCAGAGGCGGAACGCTGACATGTCAACACCAAACACCACGTTGAGGGATGCCAGAGCCGATAGCCGCTGCTTGATTCTGGACTCACCAGGCAGGTAATCGATCTGAACATGCCGTTCTATTTGAATTAAGTTCTCTACAATTCTGAATGACTCTGTAGGATCGCCGGTACTTTTTAAAAGGAGGAAAAGCCTAAAGAAGCCTAAAGATGCTCTTTTAGAGAAGGTGATTCATCTGTGCGAGAGAATGCCAGCTCACACAGCCGTTCGCACGGCCACCATCTTGCCGCAAAAAAAATAAACCAATCAGAAAGTTTCATTTGTCATGTTTCCCCTCTATACTTCCTCAGAAGTAGAGTGTCACTAGATATCTATAAACTTGAAGATTTGCACCGAATCAAAAAAAGCACGCGTTCTAGGTAAAAATTTAGCTTCCTGCCGAATATGGTGTCATTCTGTTTTGGTTGTTTTGACTGTAATGTAAAGAAATCCAATGGAAAACTGGATTGGGATAATATTTTTTTGTTCCGTCTACTTTTTTCTCAGCCCACTTGATGGATTACCCAGACATTTTCCAAGAAAGATCTGAAGTAAATTAACGTTTTGTTTTGTTTAAAGTATAGTGACAAGGGCCAGAGTTACTAGCAAAACAAAAAGTTCAAGGATTTCCACTTTTAAAAATGTCTCAGATTTTTGCTTTGCACCCATTTGACAAATCTCCAAGAAACTTTGCAGACATATTCCCTTTTCTCCATTGGCAGATGTATGCAAAGTCTTGTGGAGATTCGCCTAGGGGTTGCAAAGTTAAAAGGGGGATCCCAAAACACATTTTAGCACTAAAGTATTTTTCATTGATTTTGTACTCACGCACAGCGTGAAAAATGGCTGAACGGATTTGCACGAAATTTGGCAGTATTACTCGTTCTAGTGTGCAGATGATCATTTTGGATACTACAGGTAAGTAAGGTATGTATTTGTTTAAGTTATAAGGCCTTTAACATAGTGATATCAGTTGCAACTGCAGTTTTCCAAAATTTTGCATTATTATGCGGTGTTTCACAGAACTACCGTGGTACATAGCAATGAAAAAGCATTATGTGAATGGCTATTTAGGAAAGTTAATGGCAGCCATGTTGTTTTGAGGTACCCTTTGGCTGTATACCATTTCACATTGGTAAGTAGTAGGTTTGATATTTTTCCCTATATATTACCACTCAATGAAAGTGGTAATAGGAACGGAAAATATTTATAAGTTTCTTTATAATCTAAAAAAAATGTAAGTGAAAATAAATATAAAAAAAATGTTTTACAAATCAAATATACACTGTATTACACTATGTTTTACATATATAGTGTAATACAGTGTATTTTCAATTTCCAACACATTTAAATCTTCATGAAAAAGTATTCGGAGCACCACAGTAATACCTCCAAATTATTATGTTTCTTACAATGTATTTTAAAAATACACCATTCTCCCTACGCTGCTGTAAAAATATATGGAAATTTACAAATATATTTCTTTAACCATTATCACTTTCATAAAGTAATAATAGGTAAGAAACAACAATAAAACCTTACATAGCTATAAGGTCCTAACTCAGAACACAGCAAAAGTGTGCTGAAAACGAGATGGCTGCCTGTTATGTTTTGTAAAGACAGCCACTAGCCAATTAAAAAGTGCCTTCTTATCTACATGTGCTGAAGTATACCACAAAGTTACAATGATATACAACGGCACAATATATTAGGAAGTATTTTAACATTTATAACTTTAACACTAACATTATTTACACGTACTTCCAAAAATTAGAATTTACATATCATAATGTATAATCCTGGCAAATTACATATGCATCTATCTGGCACTTACATGCTACGTGTGTTTCAAGTTCCTTACTTCACTGTATGCCACCCCAAACCAAGCCACTCCTCTCTACACTATTACAATCTACACCCCTCCACTCTATGTCACTCCACTAAATGCCACTCCACTCTATGCTAATCCCCTGTGAGCCAAACCACTCTGCACAAATCCACTGTACGCCACTTCACTCTACCTTACTCCATTCTATGCCACTTCACTCTAGAACACATCACTCTACGAGATTATACTCTACACCACTCCATTCTATGACCCAACAACCTACACCACTACACTGTATCTCCCTTCACTGCTTGCTATCCATTCTGTGCTATTCCACTTCTACAACACTAGACTCTATGCTATTCCACTTTAAGACACCCACACTAAGTCAATCCGGTGTACACCACTCCACTGTCTTCCATTCCACAGTACCTCACTCCACTGTATGCCACTTCACTGTACTTGACTTCAGTACGCACCACTCCACTCTATGAAACTCTAGGGCATAGTGTTAACACTGTATATCATTACACTATACACCACTCCACTTGACACCACTCCAATGTACGTCACTCTATGTATGCTACAACACTCTACACTATTCCACTGTACCTAATTCCACACTACAACACCTCACTCTGTACTATTCCACTATATGGCACACCACTGTATGCCATTACACTAACATCATTCTACTCTACTGAACTCCACTGTACACTCCTCCACTGAATGCCACTCCACTTTACAGCGCTCCATCCTATGCCACTACAGTCTATGCTATTCTTCTCTACACCACTCCACTCTATACACTCCATTCTATGCCCCTCCACTGTACACCTTTCTACAGTATAACTCTCCACTGTATACTACTCCACTCTAAGCAATTACAATTCCATTCTAAGACATTTCATATCATTGCTGTGCCACTGTATGCCACTCCATTCTGTGACACCTCAATGTACGCAATTCCATTCTGCATGGTACGACTACAAACTATTCCACACTAGGCCAATCCACTTCACACAACTCCACTAGCACCCACTCCACTGTATTCTATTTTAACTGTACGCCACTACACTGTACCACACTGCACTCTATGTATCTCCACCATACACCACACCAATATACACTATCCCATTTTACGCTACTACACTGTACCCCACTCCAGTCTATGCCACTCTACGCCACTTTACTCTCTTTTATTCCACTGTACAGCACCACAATCAGCGTCACCCCACTGTACTCCACAGTACCCCACTCCAGTCTATGCCATTCCACTATAGCCCATCTCCACTTTAAGCCAATCCACTATACGCTATTCCACTGTACACAACTACACTTGACACCACTACACTTTATGCAATTGCACTCTACACCACTCCACTCCACTCCACTATATCCTATTGCGTTCTACTGTATGGTACTGTACTGTATGGTATTCCACTGTACGCCCAGGATGATTGTTTCCGGTCCAGGGAGGACCTGGCCTGGCAGTTCGGTCTGGGCTGTTCCCTTGGAGCACATGGTCAAGACTGATTTGCATATGGCTGGGTCCAAACTGGGGTGGCGTAGTGGGCAAAAGAACTATGGATTTAACTCGGATCTTTTGACTAGGGGAGAATGTTTGCATTGTCAGCATTCCGTCCACCATTTGTTTGCTGTAACACTTTTCACCCTAAGTGGGATGGGTATGCCCAGATGTGGGTCCCTTGCTCACTGAGCCACTGGATTGAAGCTAGCCTGGCTGAAGAAGGGTGACATACCCTGAAACCGGTTCCAGGATGCTTGTTTCCGGTCCAGGCGAATGATGGATTTAACCCAGATTCTTTGACGGGGAGAAGGTTTGCATTGTCAGCATTCCATCCATCATTTGTTTGCTGTAACGCTACTGCACTGCATCCCACTACACTGTACACTATTCCACTCTATTAAACTACACTCTGCACCACTACATTCTACTCCACTCCATGCTATTCTTCTATATGCAACTCCAGTCTACGCTACTCCGCTGTATGCCACTCCAGTGTACAATAATCCACTGTATACCACTCCACTCTATGCCAATTCACTATATTCTATTTTACTAAATGGCACTACACTGTACAATTTTAAACTTTACACCACTCCAGTTTTAAGCCACTCCACACTATTCCCATAGGAACGTAGCACTTTTTGATATGGTCACCCCCACTTTTTACCTAGTAAATGTAATTTAAACTGGAAGTGCACTGGGTTCCTGCTAACCAGGTCCGCAGTGCCAGAGCTCTCTTTGAAACCTCTTAATATTTCCCCCCACTTGGTAAAACCTAAAGCACCCTCTGTAAGTTCCTAATAAATGGTACCCCCGGTACCTAGAGCCTGAGGCACTAAAGAGGGTCCCTAGGGCCTGCAGCACAAATAGTGCCACCTTGAGGGACTCCTCATCAAGCACATGTAAGACTGCTATAGTAGGCTGCATGTCTAGGTGCAAACAAAAGTCAAAACATGACATGTTACCCATTCATATGTGCCATGTCTCTTAACACCGCATTTAACATTTCTCACTCCTAAAGCAGGCCTGACAGCCCTAAGGTAGGGTACTGAATATTAAATGTGAGGGAATACCTGCATGAGTAGATTTGCCCCTGTGCTGGTCAGTCCTATTTAGACCTGGGCAAAGTTCACATAGTCCTGCTATACTGAACTCTGCAAAGTATAAAAAAACTCTGCTTTGTTATGCAGCGAACAGTTCTGCGAGTGGGTGGAGCTCCTTGCTGCTCCTGTTCATGTGATGTTTATGTCATAGGCAATGCAAAGTGCATTCTTGTGCCAGACATTTCGCACGAATGGCACCAAGCGATTGACTAGGACGAGGCCATTTTGCTTTTGCTCAAATTTATGGTGCTGAGGTCTACTTTGAATCCCTACTTAATCTCTTTAATCCTACCCCAAATAAAATGATCTACCCCTTTTTCATGTGTTTATTGCCTCATTTTTCTCTTTACTTTCTTATTTTGTTTCTTCTTTCTTTTCTTCCTTTTCTTGTTTCTTCCCTTCCCCTCACCCAGTGCCATGGCAGAGCAGGGGAGTGGCAGTGCCAGGCAAACCACCCGTAGCACCAGCATACCTTGCTGTCAGCAGTCTGAGTTGGCCCGTCAAAGGGGGTTGAGCTTGAGAGATTGAGATTAAGATGAGAAGCACAAGTCATTCATTGCAAATTATTAGTAGTTACCAAATGTAGTTAAGGAAATTTGAAATAGGGTTAGGTTTAGGAAATTAGGAATAGGTCCACGATACTAGTGCTATAGGAGATCTAATTTAGAAAAGGTCAATGTTACTGCATTTGCCTTTCCCTGTCAAAATATTTTTGGGAACATTATTAACTGTAACACTATTTCTTTTAATTTTCTTTATTTCTTAATCAGCTTCCAGGGGCCAGAAGAGGTGTGGGCCTGAAACCACTGAGTCCAAAGGAGCTGGAGGTGCCTCCACAAGTGATGCTGCAGATGGTTCAGCTGGCCCCAGTAAGTCTTCCTGTTTTTAATGTTATTATTATTTCCCTAAATTTTACTGCTCCACGTATAGAATTATTTTTCGTTTCTACTGTCTGACTCCTAATTTTTTCCAACTCTTCTTCATTCTATGTATTGTCTAAAGTCTTCTTATTTCTGCATTATCCTATTTATTAATTTTATATATTTCAAATTTCTGTACTTGACTTCAAGCTGGCTTTACTAGTCTGACTGTAGCTTCCTTTCTTCTGCTTTGTCAGTACATTTTCCCTCTTCCCTTTTATAAGTTGTGGACTGGTATAACTGTAAGACTCAGAGAACCCTTTTTATTTCAGATACTCTACTATGAAGATTGCATGCCCAAGTAAGGTATTCTACTTAAAGAGTAAAATGAGAGTGTTATGGGTGACCCCCCTAATGTTCTGTATGTATTATTATCATAGTATACCAGCAGTTGATGACAGAGCACCATGGCTGGAAGTATGAGGATGGCCCCATTGCATTTGTCAACCAAGATAATATGTCCTTTATTGACCAATTATTGGACCCCTTCATCGCCCTTCAATGACTCAGATTCATCATAGCTCTGTCCCTCAATTACAAAAACAATTTGGGTTGGCGTAACTACCTGGATTTTAAATATTGCCCGCCAACAAAATGACCAACATGATATTTCTTTAGAAGACACTGTAGCTGCACTGTAGTGATGTGTTGTGGTTGTATTTTCCTAAAAAGGAAGAAACAATAGGGGGAGGCGTATCTGGCATCTAACATGTGTAATATTTTTTCAGGCCACCAAGAACACTGGGGCCGGCAGCAAGAGTGCCAGCGGAGCAGATGTGGCAGCAGCAGTCAAGGGAGTTCCCCTCTGCAGCAGAGATGGGCGGTGGTAAGTCACATTGCTTGCTTATTGACAATTAGTAATATGTTGACTCTTGACACCCAGTTTTAGCTAATACAGCAGGAGTTGAGTAGTTAATGGCCTCCTCTATCTGCAACACAGCAGACAAAAGTTCAGTATGAACTTTACCAATGATGGGTTGATGAAAAAGGGAAAAAAGAATTGAATGAGAAAGGATAGGTGAAATGTATGAAATATGAGTGAAATGATGCTTAGGTAAAAGGATGTATATAGGTGGCTGATAGGATGTATGGGTGGGTGAAAGATGGATGAAAGGGTATACGACTGAAAGGATGCCTGTCTGGGTGGGTGAAAGGGTATAAGTGAAATGATGCCTGCCTGGGTGGGTGAAAGGAATGCTCGGTGGATTAAAGGCAAAGCAGGATGGGTCAATGGGGAGAAGGATGCATGGGTGGGTAAATGGATCTTGGTGAAATGTTTGTTGAGAGCCATGTTTGGATGGAAGTATATATGGATGGATGGTTTTCAATGGTGAAAAACTAGATGAGAGATTGTAAAGCTTAAATGGGGTGTATCAAAGCCAAGGGTGAAGATTAAGAATACTAGAAGAACAATGCAATGATAAATGGACAATTGCTTGACTTTTGCCAATAGGATAGTCTGTGAGCACTGAGCACTATTGTCACTCTATTCACCCTGCATCCTTGTAAATATCTTGTGTTGACAGTTTTCCGGTTTTTGTTTACTGTGAATATCATTGAATGAATTAATTCTGATAAAAGTAACAATACCAAGCTCTTTAACTCAGTCCTTATTCAAGAAGTGATATGTGCTTTATCCCACAGGCGTGTTCTAGAGGTTGCGCCAAGTTATTATAATTCACTTTGAGCAGCTTTAACTAACGTACTTTCTACCCGACAGAACCATTTTTTGCTTAATTGATACTGTATTACCCACTTCATAATTGTAAACAAGTTTTTTGCACATGGCATTGTTTGCACTTTATTGTTTTTCTTTCTAGCTACTCCTGCCGGTCATCCATCTTGGAAGGATGTAGCAACAGGCTGTGGCAACAGAAGCTGGAGGCCACGCAGGCAGAGTACTAGTGGCTAGTGACCCAGGAGGAGGAAGCAGCTGCCCATGGCCCAAACCAGCCCTCAGCGTCTCCAGCCTCTCAACAATACCAGCGCCACAGTCTGCTGACAACCGCCCGCTGCAGTTCCCTCTTTGCTGCCCCTCTCAGACCACATATTCAAACACCACGTCCCGTTGAGGCTTGCGTGGATTGAAGCCAGGCAGACCCAAATGGAGAGACACCGCAGAAAACCCATGCCCGCCGTCTGTCGTGCCCTCTTCTGCCCTTTTTTAAACATTTGTTTTTCCGGATGGGACATGTTGTGGGTAGAGAGAGTGGGAATGTGGGATTTTGGACCGGGACAGCTTGGAGTGGACTTTCTTTGTTGAAAAATTTACATTTTGGTCAGACAAGGGATTTGTTTGGGAAGAGAGGTGGTCCAGTTGTGGCTGGTGGAAGGGGTGGGTTTTATTATATTGCTAAGCGTAATAATTATAGGTTTATTTATGCCTCAAATTTTTTGGGGGGTGTTTTACTGTGCAATGCTGCCTTTTAGCACAGCCTGTTTTTAAAATGTGCAGATTGCGTATAACAATTAGTTATGCAGTAACTTTGTCCTACTACTCTCTGCAGTCTACAACTATATTGACCACTAAGGGGGTGGGGGTGCTATCGCCTACATTGCCTTCAACTTAGTAGAACAACGCTCCATAGCTTTTGTACTGAATAAATGAAGCAAGGGCTTCAGTGTTGCCCAAGGTGCCATGGTGGTGGTAGTAGGAGCGGGCTAGTGTCCCAACAGTGAAGGAATCAGAAGCAAGGCCCCCCTCCTACCTACTGGAAGATTAAATGGAAGGATTATTCACTGCAGGCATCTAAACTGAAATAGAAATTGAGTTGCTGGATTATATATTATTATATCAAAGCTTTACAAACAATTGAGACTAAACTACTCCACGGCAAATAATACCGGATAGTGAAAATATAGCAAGCAATACTAAATTATTCACAGCAATGGTGAGCTAGTATTTCAATTAAAGATACAGTTATGAAATACTCAAATCATGAAGTGGATTCAAGATCTGGAGTGGACAAAGTTGAGCATTTACGCAACACAATGGCTGAATAATGATGCTGACAAATGATGTTCTTCTATATATAAAATATTGATCACTTTTTATGCGTGGGTGGGTAAATGAGGCCAGTGTGGGATATTGTTTTGGTAACAGAATTGAAGATCCTGCACTGAGTTAATGTTGCTTTCACTACATCCACCCCACCAAGTATGTGATAAACAAATGGTGTAAATTATTAAGTCACACCTCAATAAATCACACTGCACAGGGGAATAAGGGTATGGGTTTGATGAATGGATGGGAAAGGGGATTTGTGGAAATGTGTGGCAAAGACAAACACAACACAAAGACAATGTTCATCTGGGCGATGAGCAGCCAACCATCAATTGTGGGAGAAAACATAGGAATGACTATGACACAGTTAACTTAAATGCATTGCAAACAGTCCATCAGCCCTCGACAGACACAAATTATGTTATATTAATATATATCTAAATGTTCTGTCACCTGGATTTGAAAATTGTCAATGCAAATTATGTAAGTGTGAAGAAAACAACACACACAGTTCTAAAAAATTATATTAAAAGAAAAATGATACTGTATTGCCAAATTAGGTGGTGCATCTGCATTCTTCTTGGATTGCCCATCAATCTTCGGTAACTGGATGAAGCAGAACAGTATGGTACCCATGAGTGGTTATGGTGCTTTTGCCTTTTGTTTAGGAGAAAAGAAGGCCTGCGGATTGTAAAACAGAAATTATGTTGCAATGCATGTACTTTAGGTACACTCCAGATTGGATTCTGGGGTATCCTTATCAGTCCTTAGTACATGGTACACCATGTACCCATGGCATAAGTACCCCAGAGGCCTCCCATGGGCTGCAGCATGTATTATGCCACCCATGAGAGGCCATCCAAATTGGCACGACAGGCCTGCTACTGCAGACTGTGTAAGATGGTGCTTGCACCACTTACTGACATATAGGTACACGATATCTCTGCAAATCACTACACTTAAATACCTATCAGTCACCCCTATGGCAGGCCTTAACAATCCTGAAGGCAGGGTGCTGGGTTTTATGTGAGAGGGTGCCCCCTGCATGAGCAGAGCCCCTCTGCAGCCTTCAGAGACCATTCTCCGGGGTAGTCTGTGATGCAGCCAGACATATTTGTTTAAGTGCATTATTACCTCATGGTAAATGCTAACTTTTAAATGGCTGCTTAGAAACATGTTGTGTTTGGTGTCAAACACCTTGGAATCATACCTCCATGCCAGTATCTGGTGTGGGAGGTACAATACTACCTTTCTAGAGGGACATATGTGGGTCACCGGAATACCCGGTACCAGCTTTCTCGACCTGGGCAGCACAAAGGGGATGCTGCCAGCCACAGACACGGGTCTGCGCTCCTGCTGCTGAGCCAACCCCTGTGCAGACTAAGGCATGACAATAGGTATTCTGTCACACGGAGGTGTAACCACCTCCTAGCCAGGATTTAGTGTATTGGGACTGGGTAGGTGCACTCTCTGCGTGCCAGAAAGTCTACACTAGGGGCACATTTGGTGTCCCTGTGCATAGTCCAGCTCAAACCAGTTCTGGGAGCCGTTGGCTTCTGCTCTGTGTGAAACTGGACAAGGGACATGGGCGTAGCCACCCCTCTGTCCTGCTTCTGCCGAGCTCCTGAGGATTCTGAAGACTTCAGCAACACAAGATTATGGGTTCCCGAAAAGCCCCTGAGGTCGATATGCCCTCTCAGCAATTCTGAGACCAGTATCCGTCGTGGGGACTGTGCAACCCAAACCCCTGTGCACTGCATACGTTTGCAGTTTTATGTGCTTAGTCACGATTCCTGAGCCATGCTTTGGACTCCCTGCAGTCCTGACACTGAGCAGTATTTGCACTGACAATTTCCAGCCTCCACTCCACGAGTGTCCTGTGCCTTTGCTTACTTGCTTGAGGTCTCCTTGCGATCCCTGGTCTGTTGACCTGTGGGTCCTATCGAGGGTCACCTTGTGAATTCTTGGGCCTACCTGGTTTCTCCAGACGTGCCCTGACTCTCCATTGCTTGGAGAGTCCCCAGGACCTTGCTGGTCCACACATTAACCTGTTTCCTCTGACCACTTGGGTTGCAGTGGCTAAGGCTTGTTGGTGCTCCAGCCGGACACCGACCCCTCAGCTCTCAACATCCTTTGTGGGTCAGCTAACCTCCGGATCTTGGCCATCCTAGATGTCTCCTGGTCCCCGTGGCTGTAGAGTCAAGCAACCCTTCTTTGCACCTGAAGCACCCGACATCGGTGGGCATTCGACTCCCGAGACCCCGGTCACCAGAAGTGACCCAGACTCTGTTCACCCTGCTTTCAGGTTCCTCTCATCTTGAATACAGGCTTGGATTTCAAAGGCCACTCTTCGCCTTCCTGGCAGCAGTACTTCTTTGCAGCCCTCCATTGAAAATGAAGAAGGTGTCCGACACCACTTGACACCTATGCACCCGGATCCTCTGGGATAGGTAACACGGGTACCTCGGTACTCACTGGTGGGTTGGCCTTAGAACCTCCTATGTTTCAAAGGGGTTGCTTGAAGTCCTCTTAGAAGTGTCCTTAACTTGTAATTTTCCAACCATGACTTTCCCATAGAGTTGTACGGAGCACGTATTTGTGTTTCCTCACTGCACCCGTCCTCCGTGGGTTCCCTGTGTCACTCCTCTGAGTGGTTCCTTGGGGTCCCAGCGATTCTACGTGCACTGTGGCTAGTCAAGTCATTGTTGTTACACCATTTGTTTAGTATATGGATCGGTCTCCCCCTGGAGCCCCCTGTGTACTGTGCTATTTACGAATGTTCTATTGATTCAGTATTGTGTGCTTTATGTTCTAATCTCTTGCAGAGATTAGTAGAGATAGTTATAATAATAAATACATATTTGTATATAACTACTGTGTGGTTCTCATTTCATTTAGTCATTTAGGAGGTGATTTTTAGATAAAACAAGCTGCTTTGCATTCCTTCAAGATTAAGCATGAAGGCTGCTCTCCATAGCTTTCAATAAATGTTATCTTTGACCTCATACATCATAAGGGTAGTGTGGACTGGTACAAGGTGCCCACTTTAATTAGTGGACAGTATATACCAACCCACCTTCTCACACTGTGCTCTAAATCATCCAAATCAATGCATGATGAAAGACATTTCAAAATGTTCCAGATTTCCTCCCCAGTTCAAGTTATGAACACAGACACTGATAAGAAAAGAAAGTAGGTCTATTATCCTTCATGTAAATTTACACTGATATCAAATTTTTAAGAGCAATATTACTAAAAGATGATGGACAGTCCCAGAGTGTTATTAACCAGCAGGTTAAGTTAGAAGATCTGATGCATTGATTAGGTTTTTATGAGTGGAATGAGTTGAGTTTATGGCATCTCCTGTCTTGTATCTTACGTTGCAAGTGTGGTTTCTAGTTACTATTGAACCCTGAGCCAGCTTCTGTGTTTAAACATCCTCACTGAATATACACCCTGAAGCTGAAAGAGGTGGTATTTTAACCAAAATCAACAGGTCGTTTTTGGATTTTCACGCACATTTTTAAATGTTTGTGTCAAAAACAGTTAATAGCAATAGATTATTTAGTCAGTTGTGGTTGTATCGACTATTTCTTTGGCTATCAGTAAAACAAATAAATATTTATTTAATGAAAATCAAAGCGATAGGGCAATGGAGAATTGAAGGATGCCCTCAATCTCTGGGTAAATAGTTAAATATCAGCAGAAGGAATAAAATATATGACCTGTTCAATAGTTAGCAACAATTTCATATATTTATGAGAGATCTGCTTGACAAATGTAGGCAAAAGTACTTGCAAATATGATAAGTTAAAAAGTCAAGAAAATACAGCCTTCTTTCAGCAATCTGTACTTAAGATCATTTATTATACATAAATTATATGTTCAAAAAATAAATTGATAGTAATTTCTGGGTGATGTCTCTCAAGTTCAGTTACCTGAGGTGCTTTGTCTGCAAAGTAGCTGTGTTCTATTTTGTGGGAAACAAAATCGAGTGTATTATATGATTAAGTCTGATTCCTGCCAAATTTGAGATGATAATAACTCTTCTTAATTAAAATATGACTGCTATTTTCTACAGTGCCATGAAAGTAAGCAAGTATTATGTTGGTTTCCTGGATGGATGGCATGCCAAGATGGAATAATGATGATCTGCGGCTTTACCTAAGACTTGGGATAAAACGATTACCGTCATAGAGCTTTTCTCATGCAATGAAGGTATTCTATTAGCCAAAAAAAATCTAAGTACTCCGCATGTTAAGCTTATAAACTAGTGAAAGAGAAGCAATAGTATACATGTATCTTAAACGGATGGTTATTTAGTACTAATAGCGATTTGCCCATAAACTCGAATTTTTTCTTCTTTAATTCATTCAAATACTAGCCTTGCCCGTACTTCTTACTGCTGCTTTTGTTAAATAGTTTTCTAATTTCATTATAGTAATAATACAACTGAATAATCATTTCTAAAATTTAACATCAGTATGAACTGTTTTATTTCAAATTCATTTTGGTATCTAAGTCACATTTATATATGCTTCATTTATCTCCTTTTTCATTACACAATTACATTTTATTATTTCAGTGGCCTTGTATTTGTTTTCTTTCACCGTTGTTATGTTTTTTGTCTTTTGACATATCATTCACTGCCTCTCCATTACTTTCTTTTAATATATACATTGGCAGTTTATATATAATTTGAATCACAATTAATGTTTTTTTTTAAAGATACTGCAAACAAAATTGCTTTTTATTACAAATATGTAATTGTTTATAGTCAATTTATGGAAAAATGTGCGTTGAGAAATAATTTTGGTTTCCACTATTTCTGTCCTTTTTGAAGAGTAGTCTTCATTTAGCCATCTACAATTTAAAGACATACAGGCACATGCATCAATGTAGGCTTTTGCGATTCCTTAATTGCGATTATTAAGTAATCGCAATTAAGTCATTGCAAAAGCCTTTGCATGTAGGAATCGCTATAAAATTAGTGATTTCCAAACATTCCTTAATTGCGACTCGTAAAATTGCGAGTCGCAATTAAGGAATGCCTTCCCATTCATTCCTAAAGGTATCGCAAATTGCGCATGCAATTTCAAGGTTGCAAGAGTGTCAAAAGGACAGCCTGTTGCCCCTCTGAAATTGAACTGTGCACACATGTTGCGCACACACATGGCCCAAGGGCGCGCTACCTACCCGTAGGGTCTCAAGGCGCTGGGGGGGGGGGGGGGTGCCGCTACTGCTCGAACAGCCAGGTCTTCAGCTTCTTCCTGAAGGAGAGGTGGTCTTGGGTCAGGCGCAGGTCGGTCGGGAGGGAGTTCCAGGTCTTGGCGGCCAGGTAGGAGAAGGACCTTCCTCCTGTAGTCGCTCTTCGGATGCGGGGGACGGCGGCGAGGGCGTGGTTGGCTGATCGGAGGTGGCGTTTGGGAGCGTAGAAGTTGACTCGGCTGTTGAGGTAGCTCGGGCCTTGGTCGTGTAGGGCTTTGTGTGCGTGGGTGAGGAGGCGGAAGGTGATTCTTTTGTTGACGGGGAGCCAGTGAAGGTCTCTCAGGTGTCCGGAGATGTGGCTGGTTCGTGGGATGTCGAGGATGAGTCTGGCTGAGGCGTTCTGGATCCGCTGGAGTCTCTTCTGGAGCTTGGCGGTGGTACCGGCGTAGAGGGCGTTGCCGTAGTCCAGTCGGCTGGTGACGAGGGCCTGGGTGACGGTCTTCCTGGTCTCGGTGGGGATCCACCAGAAGATCTTCCGTAGCATGCGTAGGATGTTGAAGCACGCCGAGGAGACGCTGTTGACTTGCCTGGTCATGGAGAGGGAGGCGTCCAGGATGAAGCCCAGGTTGCGTGCATGGTCTGTCGGTTTGGGTGCGGTGCCCAGGGCGGGGGGCCACCAGGAGTTGTCCCAGGCGGAGGGCGAGGAGCCCAGGATGAGGACCTCCGTCTTGTCCGAGTTCAGTTTCAGGCGGCTGGTCGTCATCCACTCGGCTACCTCTTTCATCCCTTCGTGCAGGTTGGTTCTGGCGGCGGCGGGGTCGTTGGTCAGGGAGAGGATCAGCTGGGTATCGTCAGCGTAGGAGATTATGCTGAGGTTGTGTTTGCGTACGATGGCCGCGAGGGGGCTCATGTAGACGTTGAAGAGGGTGGGGCTCAGAGATGATCCTTGGGGGACGCCGCAGATGACTTCGGAGGCCTCTGACTTGTACGGTGGTAGGCGAACTCTCTGTGTTCTTCCGTCGAGGAAGGAGATGATCCATTCCAGTGCCTTCCCCTGGATTCCGGCGTTGTTGAGACGCTGTACTAGGGTGCGGTGGCAGACCGTGTCGAAAGCCGCGCAGAGGTCTAGGAGGATGAGGGCCGCTGTTTCTCCCTTGTCCATCAGGGCTCGGATGTCATCGGTGGCGGCGATGAGGGCGGTCTCGGTGCTGTGATTGGCACGGAAGCCGGACTGTGAGGGGTCGAGGGATCCGTTCGTCTCGAGGAAGGCGGCCATCTGCTTGTTGACGGTCTTCTCGATGACCTTGGCTGGAAACGGGAGGAGCGAGATGGGTCGGTAATTCTTGAGGTCGGTGGGGTCCGCTGTTGGTTTCTTGAGTAGAGCGCTGAGTTCGGCGTGTTTCCAGCTCTCCGGGAAGATGGTGGTGTCGAAGGATGTGTTGATGATGTCTCGCAGGTGGGGTGCGATGACAGCGTCGGCCTTGTTGAAGACGTGGTGAGGGCAGGGGTCGGTCGGTGATCCGGAGTGGATGGAGTTCATCGTGCGGATGGTGTCTTCGGTGCTGATCGGGGTCCAGGCGTGGAGGGTGGTGGTGGGGGGTGGTTGTTCGGTCCTGGTGTGCGAAGGTTGGTTGTTGAAGCTGTTGTGTATGTCCGCGATCTTGTTGTGGAAGTATGAAGCGAGGGAGTTGCAGAGGTCTTGCGATGGGGTGATGTCGTTGTTACCTGCGCTGGGGTTGGAAAGCTCTTTCACGATGTTGAAGAGTTCCTTGCAGTTGTGTGCGTTGTTGTCCAACCGGTCCTTGAATGCTGTTTTCTTGGCGGCGCGGATCAGCTGGTGGTGTTTCCGGGTGGCAAGTTTGAAGGAGGTCTTGTTGTCTGGTGTCGGTTCCCTTCTCCAGACTTTCTCGAGGGCTCGGCAGTTCTTCTTGGAGCTCTTGAGTTCGTCGGTGAACCATGGGGCCTTCTTGCTGCCGGGTCTGCTAGGCGGGGTCCTCAGTGGGGCGAGTTCGTCGGCGCAGTTGCTGATCCACTTCGTGAGGTTGTCGGCGGCCTGGCTGGGGTTCGCTGAGCTGGCAGGAGGGTGCTGGCCCAGGGAGGTGGCGAGCTGGTCTGCCGTGATCTTGTTCCAGCTTCTGCGGGCGGCCTGTTGCTGGTGTTGGTGGGTCGTTGTTCTCTTGAAGGTGAAGTGGACGCAGCTGTGGTCCGTCCATTGAAGCTCTGTGGTGTGGCTGAAGGTGACGTCTTTGCTGGATGAGAAGACGGCGTCGAGTGTGTGTCCGGCGAGGTGGGTGGGGGTGGACACCAGTTGCTTGAGTCCCAGGTTGGCGAGGTTGTCGAGCAGGGTGCTGGTGTTGCGGTCGTTGTTGTTCTCCAGATGGAAGTTGAGGTCTCCCAGGAGGATGTAGTCGGCGGATGGGAGGGCATGCGGGCTGACGAAGTCGGCGATGTCCTCGCTGAATTGCGTGCGTGGTCCAGGGGGTCGGTAGATCAGGGTGCCTCTGAGGGTGGTGTTCGGGTTGGTGTGGATCTGGAAATGCAGGTGTTCGGCGCTGGTCGGAGTGTTGTCGGTGCTGGTCGTGAGACGGATGGTGCTCCTGTGGATGATGGCGATGCCTCCTCCCATCTGGTTGGCGTTGCGGTCCCTGCGGACGATCTTGTAGCCCTCCGGGATGGCGATGGCGATGTCGGGAGCTGAAGAGGCGTTCATCCAGGTCTCCGTGAGGAAGGCAACGTCAGGGGCTGTGGCGTCTAGGAGGCTCCAGAGTTCGATGGCGTGTCTGTGGACGGAGCGGGTGTTGAGCAGGATGCACTTGAGGTGGGTGCTGCTGGTGTTCGACTTGGCGGGTGCTGGTGCGAGGCAGGTCTGGCTGCAGGTGAACTTGCAGGCGTGGCAGCTGAAAGGTCCGTGGGTACGTCGTGGAGTGGCCTGGTGGCAGTCTGGAAGTCGGCCGGTGTTGAGTGCGATGAGGGTAGCGGCGGAGTACGTCAGGCGGGTCGGTCGCGGTCGGGGTCTTCGGGGGCCAGGGGTCCTGGCGCTGGTCGCGATCCGGTCGCGGACGGGCGCAGACGGGCTTACCTTTGGCGCGCCTTCGGCGCACAATCGGCGCGCCCGCTGCGCGTGACCGCTGCGCGTTCGCACGGTCGCCATTTAAGGCGAAGTGCGCGGGTGGGCGGAGCAGCTGGGAGGCGGGAGCGGGGAGGGTTACAGAAGGCAGAAAGGGGCGGGGCCAAGCGGCGGTGGCGGGAAAGGGAGGGCGGGGGGCGTCGAGGTAGGCGGTAGGCGGTAGGCGGACAACAAGGAAGGAGGGCAACACGGAGGAAAATACAATGCAGTAAAAAAACAGGCACAAATGAACGCAACAGCAGGGAAAAACAAGTTTATCCCAGACAAGCACAAATATCCGTCAAAACAGGCGCAAATGAACGCAACAGCAGGGAAAAACAAGTTTATCCCAGACAAGCACAAATATCCGTCAAAACAATACAAAAACCACTCGCAGCGGCGGGAGCCGGCAACGAGGCAGCAGCGAGGCAGAGGGCGGCAGGGGGCACACGCAGCAGCTGGTGGCCGTGCGGCGCGGGGGTGTCCCACCACATTATCACTCAGCACCACCACATTCTCACTCAGCACCACCACATTATCACTCTGCAGCACCACAGCATTACTCTGCAGCACCACAGCATCACTCAGCGCCACTCCAGCACCACTCAGCACCACCACATTATCACTCCGCACCACCACAGCGCCACCACAGCGCCACCACAGCGCCACTCGGCACCACTCAGCACCACTCAGCCCCACCACAGCACCACCACATTATCACTCCGCACCACCACATTATCACTCCGCACCACCACATCATCACTCCGCACCACCACAGCATCGCTCTGCAGCACAACAGCATCGCTCTGCAGCACCACAGCATCGCTCTGCAGCACCACAGCATCACTCAGCGCAACCCCAGCATCACTTAGCGCCACCACATCACCATCCGCGCCATCACAGCATCAATCTGTGCAACCATTTAACAACAACTGGTTCAAATATGTTCTCTCAATGTTTCACGCTTTAATACAAATGTCACAAAAAGATGGTAATATTTCACCTCTGTTCTTGGATTTTCATCACAATAAAATACACTGAACATAATCTTCACAAAAGTTATTTACAAAGTTTAAGCTATTTCCATTATAAATTACAATCACTTTTATTTAAGTATTAATTATTTAAAAAAATTAAAAGCCATTGTTATTTGTAATATCAATACATCTAAGTCACGTAAATACAAAACATGTTGCATTACAAATGCTATAGGTGTCACATTTGTGAAAGTTATAACTATTGGCATTGTAAATGACAAAGCTATTAATTTAGCTATTTTGAAAACCAACACATAAATAAAAGAATTGTCATTTACAAGACCAATAGCTCAAACTTTCATAATGCGAGACCTATTGCATTGCAAATGCTTGTGTTATTATGCTGCTAGGCCTTGTCTGGGCTCCTAAGGCAGGCAGCTACTGGGCAGTTTCCTGCAGGCGCCACTTTGCAGGAATTTATCGATGGTGTCCCACGGCCAAGCACTATTCTATCACCTGTAGGATAACAGTTGTGTGTAAAATAACACACACACAACTCACCTAACCTTTCAGCTTTGGCTACACTGGAAAGTGCAGACTGCTGGGTAGCGCAGATGAAATTATGCTCCTGCCCTTCCCCCACCCTTAGGACCAGGCACTGGTGCGCGCCAAAGCAAGCACACTAGCAGCATGGACCAAATCTGAATGTACAGCTGCACAAGCCTCGCTAGAGGCTGGGGCTTTTTAATGGCATGTGCACAGTGCTGGCTGTGCTTGGGAGAAAAATTCAATAGACCCGGCCCTGAGAAATAGGTGCCGGTGTCCTTTCTTGAGTGAGCTCCTGTTAGAAATGTTCTCTTTCTGCAGGGTCACCCCAGATTTGATTGCCTTTTGCTGAACTCAAATATTAATTATAAATACGAGTTCACCAGTGAAGTTTGCTTGACATAAATATTTAAAAAGGCAACACATTACATGTGAAGCCATTTCCTAAGTGCAGTTTACATTTATATATGTCAATATTGTATCCCAGTTCTTTCCTATGAACACTAAACGCTCCTACAGTGAAAATAGCTTTGAGGGCTTTCTGCGTACTTTACACATGCTAACCAGTAGTACCAGGCTTCTGCTCATCCTTTCAATGTGATGAAATTGGCATACACCTGATTGGTTTATTTAATGTATCTATTAGTCCCTAATATATAGTACCAAATGTGCCCTGGGGAGGTACAATAAATACTATCAGTGGACTGCAGCACTCATTGTTCCATCCACTGCACTGGCACTGTAAAGCATGTCTCCAGACCTACCATTGTAGCGTGCCTGTGCAGTTTTAAACTGCAAATTCACCAAGATAACCTCTATTTGATTGGTCTAAACCATCCTAAAAAAATATGTATATGTCACCCTAAGTGCCCCTAGAGCAGGGTGCATGGTTTTTAAAAGCAGAACATGTAAACGTTTATTGCTAAACATGTCCTTACAGTACACATTCTCTCAAAGCTATTTGCACTGTAAGGGGGTTAGTTGTTCCACAGGAAAGCATTGGGATGCAATATTAAGTAATATAAATATTAACTCGGCCTAGGAAACATCTACAAATACAATTTGCTGCCATTTTAAATATATATTACAAGCCAAATTCTCTGGGGAAGTCAGAAAGTTATTAGATATTTGAGAAAGGTGACTTTTAAAAAGTCACCGTAACCCTCCCTGAATTCCCTCACTGGAAATTAAAGTTGCATTTTACTCTTTTACTTCTACCAGCTTGTAATTAGCATTTCAGTGGGTGTGGATGAGATGTGAACTTGCTCTCAAGACAGGGACAAAAAGCCTTTGTTCTGGGGAGGTGTTGCTGGGACTTTGAGCGAATGACCTGTGTGCTGGACCTAAGGAAATGATTAACTTCAAAGGCCTTACCTATCACAAGCAGATGTAGGTAACAGCCAGACCTGCACCATTGTTTTGGTCCTCTAATCAGACCGATCTCCAACACAGTAGACCGCTTATTAACATCACAGTGTTGGATCCTGCTGCAGTGTCAAGTAGATCTGCTGGCGTTTTTTGTATAACCTTGGGAATAATATTCAAAGGGCAGAAACAAAATGCCAAAGCAATTTCTGTTCATCCACTGTCTGGTTGCTGAAAGCTCAGCTTTTTCCTACCAGACTTCTGCCTCTGAGTTTTAAGGAGGTGTAGAGACTGCCTAAAACTGGATTTTAGTGTTAGATTTGGGAGGACTGTAGAATTGCCATAGTACATTTCCCACACACACCCCCAGCTTTCAAAACCCAATTTTAGTGTGGCTGAGGACTCTTTGAAAATGGTCAAAGTGGGTAGTGTTAGCTTGAGAACCTTTACTTCATTGATTAGGATGTGCCCAAGGGTCATTCACACCTACTAGTTCATGCCAGGCTTAAATGTGGTATCTCCAGTCACCCACATCAAACCACTCCTGGACCAGTGGAAGACGACTGAACCTGCTGTCTGAGATCTCAGAAGAACCTTAAAAGACTGGACCTGCTCACCCTCTTATACCCAGGTCAAATAAGTGGATTCAAAGGGTCATAAAGATCACATCCTATTCAAGCTACAGGGAAACAGAAAGCTACGAGAGGTCTTTCTTGCAACTGCCTAGGTGACCAAAGATGGCTGGACCTGGAATGGACCCTGATGTTGGCTTCTGCCTGACACCCAGTGAGTATTTAAGTTACTTTACTGGAATCCTGCACGGGATGACCTCCCTGACAAACTGGAGGTTTGCCTACCTCATTTAGGGTCTGGCGCACCTTCAGTAGGTTGACTACAGTAGTGTCTGCCGCCGACAGACACCTCTTACAGACAACAGAATAAGTGCCCTCAGAGGTTCGATGATTTGTCTGTTTCGCCATTTTATTATTTTCCTTATTTCAAAAAGAAATGAATAAAGTTTACTTCATGGCTCAGTTATGTTGACAGAGCCGTCCATCAAACTTTCAGTGAATTTACAGGAGCTGCCATTACAGTCGGTCCTGTAAATGCAAAACATGTCCACTGGGCAGGTGTAACTCTCAAAAGTTGGTGGGCGGGTACTCCCTCAAAGTGATATCCATCCACCAAACTGTAATTAAGCTCTAAGTCAGAAGCTAAAATATTTTCCAAGGACAAGCCTGGTTAATGTTCGTGACCCACACTCCATCGTAGGAAATGTCAAATGGTGCCTAGTTCCTGATCTGTTGTGAGCATTGACTATCATGAAACATACACAAGGTTGCTTGCAATAAGTCTAACCACTGGCAATCACTCAGGGTAGCGCTCCCACCCATCGTTCTTCTGCTCATCTGATGCCACCTAAGTCTGAACCCAGCCATATGCAAATCAATCTTGTCCCTGTTCCTCATGGGAACAGTCCAGGCCAAGTCATGTCCTTCCTGAACCAGAACACAAGCAGCTCATGATTAGTTTCCCCCTAGTTATGGGCTTATCAGCCAGGTACAACTTTGTCTCAGTGACACAGCAAACATGGGACCCACAGCTGGGCATACTCATGCCACTTAAGGTGGCACACACACAAGATAATGGGAGGCTGCTTGCAATAAGTCTAGCCCCTGGCAGTCACTTCGGGTAGCATTCTAACCCATTGTTCTATGCTCACCATACACTTCAGTTTGGACCCAGCCATATTCAAATCAGTCTTGACCCTGTTCCTCACGGGAACGGTCCAACCCAGACTGTCAAACCAGCCCTCCCTGAATCGAAACACAAAAAACCCAGGTTCAGCTTCACCCTAGGTATGGGCTCATCAGCCAGCTGCAACTTGGTTCCAGTGACACAATGAGCATGGGACCCATGCCTGGGCATACCCATGCCACTTAGAGTGATACATGAAGCACACAAAAGGTGATGGAGGCTTCTTGCAATAAGTCTAACCACTGGCCATCTTTTGGGGTAGCACTCTAACCCTTCATTCATTTGGTCACCATGCCACCCACATTTGGACCCAGTAATATTCAAATCAGTGTTGACCGTGTTCCTCATGGGAACACTCCAGCCTGAGCTGCCAAGCCAGGTCCTCCCTGAACTGGAACACAAGCAACCCAGGACCGATATACTTATTGACTATCGTTTATACTCTGCCCTTCTCAGTGATATCTCTGCTTGAAACTTTAAAAATTATATCAGTAGATTTCCTTTTTTTTATTTATTTTTTTATTTTATTTTCTTTCCACACTTGCATGACAAGATTAACATTTGAGAATATACACTTTTCATCACAATGATTACATAAATTCCATTACAATGCAGATTTGAACAAATTGAATTTTCTATTAGAGTCCTTCAGAAATTACATTACACAATTATAAATAGACAAGCACTCTTGCACCATATTTAGTCACGATATACTTTTCAATTGTTCATATAGCTCAAAAATTGCTCCCAAATCATTAGTCCCATTTTGCGTTTCCTCTTTCCTTTTAACGAATATAGACTAAATTCCAAGCTTGATATTCTAAATAACTTGGCCCTCCACACCTCAAATCTAGGAGGCTCTTGACACAACCATTCTCCTGCTATACTTAAGCGAGCTATGGTCATTGCAACAAATAGAAAGTATCTAAATTTATACACACTACCCTCCTTTGAAACCTCATGACCCAATCCCTAACATCATTAACGCTGGGGTTATCTTAACAGGTGTCTCTATTATTTGGGATAGGAATCTTTCCATAGCTTGTATGAAAGGAAACAGTTTATCACACATATAAAAAATATGGTCTATATCCGCATCCGGTGCAGTACATCGAAAACATTTCCCATCGTATCTGATGCCCCACTTTTTCATTCGCGCAGGCATATAGTACAACCTAAACACAGTTTTAAAAAATTGCACTTGTAAATTTGCCGACATTAGAGTTTCCCTAGCTCTAACAATAGCATCTTTCATTGATATGTCTATTTCATTCTCACCCAGAGTTTCAGTCCAATAAGCCATATGTTTCCCCAAATCATCATCCTTTCTTGAATTTAGAATTTTATACAATCCTCCTATTCTACTATGACTCTTTACAGCTTCCATCAAAGGGTTAGATATCAATAAAAAAAATGTTTTAACTAAGAAATCCCTAATTTGTATATACTTAAAAAACTGTGTTTGTGGTATACCACAGTCTTGTGATACTGAAGCAAACTGTTTAAGAGTACCAGATTGATCTTAAAGATCTCCTAGAGTAATATTAACCCTAAACTGCGTTTTTCTACCTCTGCTATATCCAGCAGCGTAATGACTTTGTTGGTATGTGCCACTGTTCCTCTCCCTGGAATGAAGCCGTGCTGTCCCTCGGACACTAATGCTGTTATTACTTTTGACATTCGATTTGCTAATATTTTAAAGTAGATCTTTCCATCACAATTAAGTAATGATATTGGGCGATATGAACCCGGCATGTCGGCCTCTTTTCCTTTCTTGCTAAATACAACTATAATGGCCTCATTCCATGGTGTTGGTATTGCTCCATTTTGTGCAGCCCTAAATGTTTCAAATATTATCTCCTTTAGTTCCTTAAAAAAAGTTTATATATTTCTCCCGGTAATTGGTCAGGACCTGCTGCTTTGACCATTGCCACCGTTATGATTGCGCTAGCTACCTCTTCCTCTGATAAGGGTGCCTCCAGTAAAGCCACCACAAGTGGGTCTAATTTAGCTAATGTACCTAAAATGTTAAGATCCAATTCTTGTCTATTAGTTTGTTCTGTCTTGTATAATGCTGAATAAAAATCATGAAAAATAGCTAATATGTCTTAGGGTCCAGTACTTAAATTGCCTGTTTCATCTTTCAAAAAAGGTATATGGCGACTAGCATCTTTCATGCGTAATCTTAGAGCTAAAGGTCGTCCTATGGCTTCACCATATTCATGACAAATCTTGCGTTGCGCTAAATATTTTCTTGCATTCACACTATCCCATATACCCAATATTTGTGCCCTTTTCTTTACGAACTCTAGCTCCAATGTTTTTACGTCCCCCTTAATAGCTATCCCCCTTGTTAAGTTCTCTTCTGCCTCTTGTAGTCCCCGATATAACCTTTACATCTCCATCTTTTGTTTTCTTTGTCGGGCTAAACCAAAGCTTAAGACCTCCCCCCTAAAACAGGCTTTGAATGTGTCCCAAACAATCATGATTGGGGCCGAATTTATATTATTTGTTAAGAATTCTCTTATCCACTCTTTCATATGTTTTACAAACTCATAATTATAACATAGTTTACGATCAAAAGTAAATTTCCTGATTGTAGAAGAATCACCCCAACCAGGAATTGACAACACAATGGGTGAGTGATCAGATGAGATGTTAGGATAGATCTGCATTTTCACTTTGGCTAGATGGGGCACTTCTACAAAAAATAGTACAACCTTACTTTTTTTTGATGCGGGTAGGAATAAAAGGTGTAGCCTGGATCCGTCGGAAACAAGGTACTCCATACATCCGCCAGGCCATAATCTTTTAGTAAATTAAAAAGGGCCCTGCAAACCTGCGGCTTCCGTCCTTTATAAACCTTCACACCCCCATCTAACTCTTCCTTTACTAAGTTAATATTCATATCTCCACAAATAATCACGGGGGTGGCCCAAGCCGCCAAGTTTTGGTGCACCTGTTCCAGGACCCTGGGATCATCTAAATTGGATCCATAGTGAAGTTCCCATAATGTCTCCAACATTCAACCATCGCCCACCTGCCCTGTGTATCTGCTGCTGTGCGTCGTATCGTTACCAGATCCCTTTTTGCTAAAATAGCTATCCCCGCGTCATACCTGATTGTTGGGAAGAAACTAAAATATTAAACCCCAATTCTCTTAGCACTTGGTGCTTATTCCAAGGGAGTTGAGTCTCTTGTAAACAGACAACATCTGGAGCAACATAACGTAATTCAGCCGATACGCTCCTTCGTGTGTTAAAATTATTTAGACCGGATACATTTAGAGAACAAATTCGTAGATCTTTATTTGTAGACACACCTGATGATTAAGCATCCCACGGTTTTACATCCATTAAGCCTTAACAAGACCCTATAATAATTGTGAACAATTTTACTAATCATAATCTTTATCGATACTCTTAATCTTTCAAATTCACCATCTCGAAATGTAAGTGTGGAATTTTTACCCCCTTTTAATCCCTCCACCAATACCCTCCACCTACCCTTCCCTCCCTCTACCCAAATACCCCCTTGCCCCCCCACCCTACCCATTAACGAGGCCTTCAGACTTCTGGTCCTATAGATGTAACTGACAATCCCCCGCCCCCCCCCGCCATGCCGCTGGTATACGTATCTTAATACACCTAAAAAAAGAAGAAAAAAAAAAAGGGGGAGTCCTTCCCTCCTTTTTAAAGAATCAATAACATAGTATATTAACTATGGGTTGACTATTATACATTGTGAACAGTACAAAATATAAACACAAAAGAACATGGAGAAAAATAATACCTTAAAATTCTCTCTTAATCTACCTAGCCCACCCAAACTTGCTTTTTCCTACCCGTCAGTTAATATTTATCCATTTTGAGTGGTTATCTTACTCAAGTATTCCTTTACCTGCCCCACATTAGTAAAAAAATGTGTGCGCTCCTTATAAATGATCTTCAATTTTGCGGGATTCAGGAGGAACACTTGAGCACCCTTGGCCCGTAATGGAGTTATTAACTGTCACAGTTGCCATCAGTTATCAACAGTATATTTGCAAAAATCAGTAGTTACAAAGAATTCAAATCCTGGGCCGGGGTGTTTTTTATCAGGCCTTGCAAGTCTGAATACCTCTTCTCGGACAAGAAAGCTATTAAATGAAATTAGTAAGGCCCTAGGTCTGCCTGAGTTTCTCTCTCCCTGACCAGTCGCTTTCAAATTAAATGGAAAGCGATGTGCTTGCTCGATCTCTCTGTCCCAATCCCATTTTGTGAGTTCCGGAAAGGCTTCTTTAAACAGGTTGACTACAAATTTGCGGGAATCTTGGCCTTCCTTGCCTTCAGGAACTTGTAGGACTCTCAAATTATTGCGTCGAGCTCTGTTTTCAAAGTCAGAGAGTTTCCAGAGAGTGTCCTCCTTTAGCCCTTGTAACACCTCAGTGGCTCCTTTCTGTTGTTCTACTGCATCTTCCAAGCTAGAGATGCGATTCTCAGCCTCATTAAACCTGTTAGCGGTGTCTGCTTGTGATTTTGCAAGCCTTCGAACTGAGTTCTGGAGTTTCCGGCACATACTCTGGACTCTCTGGCTCTCTTCTCTAGTCTCATCCCGCAACGAGATTATAGATTCGTAAATCAAAGCTAGTGATGTTTCGGATTTCCCTCCCCCAGTAGTCTCATCAGTCTCTACTTCATTCCTTGTGCTGTCTGAGGTTTCAGTATTTAGGTTCCGAACAGTAGAGAGGCTATCCTCTGCAAGATCAATGGAATCTTCCTGACATAAGCTGCTTGCAAGACTCCCTCCTTGACTCCCTCCTTCCATACTCATTTGCAATGCATATTGTGAGGCTAAATGTTCACAGGATGAGGGCAGTGAGGCTTCCGACATAGAGTAAAAGTCACCGGATTCCCCATCAACCTGGGCCTGCTCTTGCTTTCATTCTTGTTCTTTTCCACTTGCAGCATCACAGGTAGGGGTCGTATTGCCTATTTCTAAAGGGATCTCCGCAGCGGTATCCCTGCCACTCACCCCCTTGGCTCGCTCCTTCTCTATCGCTGCTGCCACTGCAAAGATAGTAGGAATCACCACAGTTTTTTCTGCTCCTGTTGTATCCACATTAGCATTTGCATTTAACTGTGAGCTTTTAGTTTTCACTGATTCCACTGGAGTTTTGGGTTGGTTTTTCCTATTCATATTTGTTTTAGCCCCTTCTTTAGACATATCACTCTCGCCTTGGTCGTCTGCGGCTTTCTGTCTCCCCCTTGTACCCTTCTGTGCCATATCTTCACTTTTTTTTTAAAGTTCATATAAAAAGTCCAACTAAAAACAAGCTCCCTCACAACTTGCTTTTTTTTTCTCCGTTTTCGTTTTCTACTTTGCAGTGGCACTCAAACTCACCAATGTAGCCTTCTCGCTGGCGTCTCTCCGCCCAATATTGTTGAAGTTTAAGTCCTCCACTTTAAGGTTCTGGCGAGGCGCAGCGAGTGTTCCGTGGCGTTTTCCTGGCCGTTTTTCCCCGCCGTCTACCCGCGTAGCTTGTCGGAGCCTCCACGGACAATAAACCGTTCTGCTTCCCAATCGACCACAGGTGTGCACAGCCCAACCCAGCCGGGAAGCGTCGATGATGATGGACGCCTCGATCTAGCGGACACTGCCGCCGCTGCCCTCACCAAAACCAGTAAGTATCACGTAGGATTCCCGGGATGTTCACCAGCGTGAAGAATTATCCCCAGCGCTCAATTCAAGACCAGCCGAGCTGAAACGCTCATTTTCGTGGCCAGGTCCTTCCGTCTGAAGCGGCTAGCAAGGGACGCGAGGAGTGGTCAGCTTACATGTCCACCCTCGCGAACGCCATCTTGCCTCTGTGATATCTCTGCTTGAAACTTTAAAAATTATATCTGTAGATTTCCCTATTGGATGTTTCTCACCACAGTGCCCTTTTGTGCATTACTTTGTGCTCTCTTTTTCCAATTTGCTTTGGGACTTTTATTGTTTTGCCTTTCAATATTGTTACTGTTTTAGCACAGCATAGGTACTTTACAAATTTCTCTAAGTTACTCATGTCTGCTCTGTACAATGGCTATGAGGAATCACTGACAAAATATCGACAGATACATTATCGAGCTACAATTATATTGATACAAAATTATTGATAACATTAATATCGACATCATATACTTTTTTAAAAACGTACCAAATTATCGAAGATAGAATATCGAAGAACATAAATATTAACATTACAAATATCGCTAACACACTTATCGAAATTTAAAAATATCGACCTTCATTAAAATACATTGACTAGGTAAAAAATATCGTTCACAATATTATAGACAACACTAATACCGTAATTTTAAATATATCGACTACATAAAAGTATAATAAATATCAAATTAAAACAACATGAATATAAATAAATGACTAAAAACACATTACAAAATTAATGATTACAAATAACAGTTTTACTGCATAAAAAATCTATTAACACGACAAGAAAATACAAAAATATTATTAACAACATTACTAAATTAAACATTAACACCTTAGCAGCTTCGTAAATAAACCTCCCCAGTGCTGCGCTGTCCATTATCCAGTGCTGAACTGGACGTCCAGCGGTCGCACGCAGCACTGGGGAGGTAGTGCCCGTGACGACCGTTGGCCGACGGCAGCACTTAAAGGGTTAACAATATTAAATATTACTATTATAATTTAAATCTATAATATAACATATTACAAACACAATTTAAATATATATACAAAATTATACACAACTTACTACTAATTAGCGTTTTCCTTATTTGGAAACTAACTACCAAAACATTAAAAAAATACAAATTAACCAATAGAAACATTCAAAATTCACACTAACCAATAAAATCGAGATAACAACATCCAAAACTATGGGGCCGATTCCGATTTGGGAAAAAACGCTCCGAATAGCCGTTCAAACCGTTTTTCCCATACGAATCGTACCCTGCAATGTCCCCCGTACGTACGACGAAGTACGATTCGTACCAGGAGCCGTACTCCGTACGAGTCGTACAGAGACTGTACGACTCTAATCTCCATACGATTCTCCCTCGGAACCCACTGTACGTGACATCTGTACGGTTCGCGGCTGGTTTTTACGACCCAGCAAGTACGATGCGTGTAGGGTACACACCGTACGACCCTTTTACTACGGGAGCTGAAAACAGCCGTAAAAGCAGAGTTCACGCCGAAACAGGTACGGAACGGCCTCCCCGGGTATGGTCCATACACCCCATGATCGCAGGGGTATGCACCGTACCCCTGCGATCATGGGGTGTACGCACCGTACCCCATGTATGATGGGTGTACGCACCGTACCCCATGTACAATGGGTGTACGCACCGTACCCCATGTAGGATGGGTGTACGCACCGTACCCCATGTACGCTGGGTGAACCCCCGTACCCCATTTACGATGGGTGTAAGCACCGTACCCCATGTACGCTGAGTGTACGCACCATACCCCATGTACAATGGGTGTACGCACCGTACCCCATGTACGATGATGTGTGTACCCATCGTACATGGGGTATGGTGCGTACACCCAGCATACATGGGGTACGGTGCTTACACCCAGCGTACATGGGGTACGGTGCGTACACCCATCGTACATGGGGTACGGTGCGTATACCCCATGATCGCAGGGGTACGGTGCGTACCCCTGCAAACATGGGGTGTACTGACCATACGGTGTGTATGTGGTTGTGTGCTTTTCCGTGCGACTCGCCCTTACCTGACGTGGACCTTACATGGACCTTACGAATCACGTCCTCATACCCCGGTCCGATCGTACTCGTCGGGTCGTACGGCATGTGTACGAGTTGTACGGTTCACGGTTTCAGCCTTGCAATACGTACAGATCGCGATGATTCGGAGGGATTCACGGAATACGGATCGTACTACGCGACTCGGACAGACAGGTACCATTCGTATGGAGAGGGCTCCTGATACAAATCATACGGATTGGTTTTTTCCCGAATCGGAATCGACCATACATAAACAATTAAACTTCATGCTTAGCCCATACCCAAAAAAAGAAAACTAAAGAAGGAGAAACTCTGAAGAAATTCAACTACAGATATAAGAAGATCAACATATACCAAATAATAAACTCTATCAAAAATAAGTAAACTAAATTAAACTCAATAATACTAAAAGAAAAAAACTTTAAACAATAATAGACATAAGCTAAAAATTAATCAATGTCTTCTTTCTATTTTATATTTCCACTACAGGAAACTCTTAAGAAAACTAACAAACTGCATGAAAAAAACAAAAAAGATACAACTAACAAAATAAGTATTTTCAAAACTATCTTAAATAAATATATTAAACAACCCCCAAACTCAAAACCAGTCCCAAACACCCTACCCACCCTGTAAAACACATAGAAACAAATATTAAAATGATTGTACTTTTATTTTTCAGACAAAGAAAATACAAAAAGAACATTCCACAACTAAAGAGCAAACATCATCAAACTCAAATACATAAAGACCAACTCTGTAAGTATATTGTAAAAAAAATTTTGTTAGCTTAAATTAAAATGCACAGAACAACATATTTAATAACTATAATATGCATTCATCATAGATTTGCCTGCATTAAAATGACTGAAGGAGCAGAATTTATAACCAGCCAGAAAGGAAAAATGTTATTATGCTATATGGGATACACTTACACATAGGAAAAACAATTTGGATTAAAAGTTAACTGGAAATGCTGTAAATGCTCCTCTAATAAATGTTACGGGTGTGTTACAATAAGGGAAGCAACAGAACTGTACACTAGAGAACATAACCACCCACCAAACATGACAGAAATAGAAGTCAGATCTGCATTGGAAACAATAAAGGAAGCTTCCCAAAATTCCTAAAACAGCTACTGCACAAATGCCATCTGTAGCTTCACTTAGGAGAACTATAGCATGTACTAAAAAGCTACTACTACTATATGTCCCAAGTCCTTTTTCCAACTGTACGCAATATATGGGCTACATCACAATTGCAATATACCACTCATTTACACATTATTATCAAACAAACACAACTCAACATACATGGAACTATTAAATACAATAAAACAAAAAATCATTCTAGATTTTGAACAGTAAATGATTAATGCTATATTAAAAACACACCCCATACCTGCATTCAAGGCTGTTACTATCATTTTAATCAGTGCTGTATGAGGCACATGCAAAAATCAGCACTAAGCATTGAATATGCAACTAATTCTTCTTTTGCATTTCAAATAAAAAAATAGACGTCGAAGAACATTACAATATCTTAATAGCCAGCACCTTCTACAAACAACATGAAGTAAAACTAAGTCCACTATTGAACTATTTTGAGGACACATGGGTCGGCAGACTACATAGATCTGGCCACAGAAGAAACCCTAAATTTCTAATTCCCTGGTGGAACGTATACAGAAGCACATTAAATGGGGAATCCAAAACAAATAACACAGTAGAAGGATGGCATAATGTCTTCCTTCAATCAACAAGCAGAACCAAACCAACACTAGAAAAATGTCTATCATGACTACAAAAGGTACAGAGTTATCAAGAGTTCCGAATTGAACAATCCATAATTCAACTAACGCCAAAAACATCAAAAAAATAAGGTAGATATAGATATACTATATCTAAGTAAGGGGTGATTACACCACCTTAACCAAGCTGAGTGATCAGCCTGTGGTGTCAGTTTGGATGGCCAGCCAGGGGTGGCATAATACATGCTGCAGCCCCTGGAGTCCTTGGATGCACCTATGCCCTGGGTACCTATGGTACACTACACAGGGGCTCACAAAGGTGACCCAATACCCAATCAGTTATGTAACTAAGGTACATGGAGTCCATTTTATAGGGAGAGCAGATAGCCTGGGGCCCTGAAAAGCAGGATCCCAGGCCAACTAAGTAAAAAACCAGCTAAACACTAGGCAAAAGGTTGGGGTAACCATATAGTCAGATATCAACCTTCCTACACAATCCTCCCCAAACGAAAGGAGATAAGGCTATCCTTGACCAGGTAAGCCTATATTGCCTAAGTGGTTATATAAGGAAGTACCTGCACTAGCATGGTTACCCCCTGTCTCATGGTCCACTAAGCAATCCCTCGCCCTAAGGGTATCAGAGGGTCTCCACCATAGGGGATCTCTACCTGTGGTGTGTTTTGGCAAAGTAAAAGGCTGGTGCTGAGATGGAGTACTGAAGTGAGGCTTCACTAATGTAGGGCTCAGCTTCCTCCAATCACTATCCACCATGTATGCCTTTCTTTCCATGACTGAGTTGCACTGTGCTCTCAGGGTCAACCTCTGGCTACCTACAGCTGGAGACTGGGTCCCTTTTGTTGGACCACTGGATGGACAGGTCAGGTTTGGTGGCACTAGGTCCCAGGTTTGCCTGTGCCCAACATAGTCCATCTGGGGGAGGTTCCTACCTAAGGGTAAGGGAGATTCCTCAGACATTTTAGGAATTTTCACCTGGCTAGGGCTGCTAGACTGGGTGCCCCTAATCTGCTGATGGGGGTTCCTTTGGACAGGGGGCCCTTTGGGGTCCCCTGGCCTCCCTGACCTCTACAGCCCTGGGCTGACTGAGGCAGGGTAGAGAGGGGCAGGTTACCTGCCCCAGACTGGATCCCACCTTGGAAGGGTCCACTGACATCAGGGGCTCTGCCAGGCCAGGCATGACTACCTCTGGGGCAGTTACTTCACAAGGGGTAGGGTCAGTTCCCTGAGGAGGCTGACCCTCACCTAATGTCTGGTGGGAGGGAGACTTTTCTTCCTCCTCAATACGCTCTGTCTGAGTGGAGTGATCCATAGTTTCAGGCTTCACAACACAACAATCTGTTTGAGTTTGGGCTGCGACCATCACAGCCCTACCAACTTTTCAGGAAGGCCTACCATCTTGGAATGGATTTCTTTTTCGGTCTCAGCCGAGGCTGAGATCTCTAGATCATTTCCCAGTAAACAATCTACAGGCAAGTTTGTAGACACTGCGGGGGGGCGTGGCCACGGCGGCGATCGTAATGGCTGCCTCTCCGTGAAGCTCCTCCATGTGGGCTGCTGACGGCGGTGACTGAGATGTGAACCGCCGCTCCTGCCTGCCACGTCCTCGCCGATCCGAAAGCTGATGTCGCCCCGATCATCTGGGTGACTTGGGAGAACGCGGGGGCGGCCTACGGAGAGCGTACAGCGTGAGAGAAGCGGGCCCTCGGACCTCACCACCATCTTCTCACTCTACGCCGGATCGTGGGTTAGTGCCGCGCGGAGCCTGGTAGTTGGGCCCTTGCCCCCCTAGGCGTCTCTTGCGGGGTTAACTGCGCGCTGCCCGTCCGCTTCAGGCTCCCGGGTGGGGGCTGTTGGATCCCGGTACAATCCCGGCCCTCGGGCCTGAGAAGTGCCGGGACCGGGGCCTTGATTTGCGGGCCCGGGCTGATTGCTAGGCGGCGGGCGGGGACTCTTGTGGGGGGTTGTCGGGGGTGTTCGAGCTCGGCGGCTGGGCGGCCGGGGGGCGCCGCTTCGCGATTCTCTCTGAAAAACTCGTGGGGCTCTCCAACTCCTCCATTCCTCCTGATCTAAGCGGCGGGAGAGGGCCGCCCCCTACCCCACTACATACTTAAGGTGCATACTGCGCATTGAACCAGAACTTGGACTCAAGGTCCCACTGACGCTGGCCTGAGCATCATCCACCTGCACAATTTGGTCGCAGACTTCCTACTTGTGGTGGACCTTTCTGGAGCCTGGTGTCACGCTTTCTCCAATTGCCGAGCTATCCACGCTGCCTCTCCCGACCTAACTTCACCCTCCGTTCTACTGCGGAGATGGGGAAGAGAGACCCCAATCAGAGGAAGCTTAGCTTCGACAAGACTCCCCTGCTTGCTACAGACCTGGTTCGGCTGCCGGGACCTCCCACTCCACGGAAATGGGCGACGCAGCGGCTATGGTCACCACCATGATGAGGGAAATGCGCGCAGGCTTCAAAGCGCTAGACACCCGCTTCGACAATCTGGAGCACAAACTGGCGGACATGGGCTCCAAGGTGCAGGCCCATGACAGACGGCTCGATGTGGCTGAATCACGAATATCTGACATAGAAGATGGCGCTTCGAAATCACTTAAGAGACTGGAGCGGGTCGAGAAGATACTTAAAGACGTAGCCATTAAAAACGAGGATTTGGAAGCGCGCAGCAGGCGCAAAAACATTTGTATCCTTGGCGTGGCGGAAACAACGGCCACGGGTCGCTTCGACACTTTTGTCGAAACTCTTCTGATCGAACTTTTTGCAGAGACACCTTCACTGTGGGCTTTGTGGTTGAGCGTGCACATAGGTCTCTAGGGCCTAGATCTCGCTCAGGCCAACTCCCACGACCCATTATCGCTAGGATCATGAACTTCCGAGAACGCGGCGCTGTGCTGGGTGCGGCACGCGAAGCTGGTGAAATACAGTGGCAGGGCAACAAGCTGTCCTTCTTCCCTGACTTTACACTGATGGTCCAGGAGGCACGTCGCAAATATACCGGAGTCAAATCCACCCTCCGCAACTTAGGCCTAAAATATGGTATGCTGTACCCAGCTAGGTTGAAGGTAGATGTGAATGGCCGATTCCGCATCTTTGACTCGCCCGCGCAAGTGCAAGATTTCTGCCATGACTACAAGAAGCAGGGCTCATCGGCTGCTGCCGGTTCACAACAGAACTCTCCACCTCGTAACGACACCCAATCCAGCGCTGACCTCTTTGCTGAAACTGGCCTGGGCTGACACCTCAGCACTGATCGCAGTTGCACCCTTCTCATAACACTGTTATCTGGACGTGGTTAATTCATAGTTTATTAACTGGTTTTCGGGTCAGAGACCGCTTGTTGGGATGCCCGCCTGGAGTGGCGTTGCTACCCCTGATGGCACGGGCCGAACTGTTTCTACTTTCTGGGGTTTTATTACATTTTTCCTTACCGTACTATTATTTCTTTGATTGGTTATTGTCTTTGGTAATTTGCACTACTGTTCAGCAATGGTCCGGGGATTGCCTCTCTTGGGAACCTGGGAGGCTGGGTGGTGGGTGGGGGCTGGGGAATGTTTTGTTTATGTGGTCAGGTATGGTAGAACTTAGCTGCGAAAATCGTTGGAACAGACTGTCGTGTGCACACTTGTTACAGACTCTTTTTGATGACGTGACATGGCCAGGTTAGGCCTACAGGCTAGTCCTTCCAGACTGACTTTGATGTCTTGGAACGTGCGAGGTTTGAACACCACCAAGAAGCGCAAGCAGGTGCTGGCTTATGCGGCACGACATGGGGTAGATGTCCTCTTTGTACAAGAGACTCACTTGGTGCAGTCGGATGTTGCCTCGATAACCAAAGGGTGGGGATCACACTAAGTGTTCTCATGCTAACGTAGATATGCTAGAGGTGCAGCGATTCTGGTGCACAAGCGTGTCCCGCTTGTGATGACCGGCAGTAAGACTGATGGGGAGGGCAGATATGCGCTTATAATGGGGGTGCTGTTTGGATTCAAGGTCGCACTGATGGGAATCTACGGACCCAATGTGGACTCACCTGTTTTCTTCCAGGACCTACAACTGACGCTGCTTCACTCCGACATTGATTTATTGATATTGGGGGGTGACTTTAACATATTGATGAATCCTGACAGAGACAGCACTTCTCCCTCTCCTGATTACAAACCGAATTCCCGCGCCATAGTGGCAGAAATTTTCTCCCACTTTTCCCTAGTAGACATAGAGGCTAGACTGCACCACCACACACCTGCCTACACGCAACATTCGGGCTTCCACAACACTAGCACTAGAATTGATTATTGGCTCCTCTCCCCGGGCGTTGCGGGTTGGGTGGAAGGCCTTTCCACGTTACCTCGCACCTTGTCAGACCACTCTCCTGTTGTTTTGACTCTAGCGGTCCCCAGGTTAGGGGGGTATGAAATGCAGTGGCGATTTCCTAGTAGGGCTCTGCTAGATCCGACTTTTAAGGAAGAATTACGCATCGCCATTGACGACTACTTCGACATCAACACAGGTTCTGTTACCTCCTGGTCTACGCTATGGGAGGGCTTCAAAGCTACATTACGTGGGGCTTGCATCACCAAGAGGGTGGGGACACTGCGCGAGATTCGCTCCACCTTGACCCGCATTGAAACAGATATCGCTGCGATGGAAAAGGGGATCCTTATGGATCCGTCAGCGGATCGTGAGGCTAAACGCCTTGAGCTACTCTTAGAATTTTGAGACGCAGCGTATAGAGAAGTGAAGTTCATGGGTAAATACTACACCGCGCGGCAATACGGCGAGGGCGACAGGCCAGGCAAACTACTCGCGCAAATGCTTCGACAGCCACACCGAGCTGCTTACATTACCGAGGTGATTGACGCCCAGGGTACACGACGACATTCCACTCCCGACATCTCCAACACCTTTCTAACGTATTACAAAACCCTTTACACTTCCTCACTCACGGGGACTCACCGCCACCCTGGACCGTATTTGAATGAAATAGCCATGGTGTACCTAGAGAAAAACATGCAGGAGTTTTTGGCCATGCCCATCACACCGGATTTTATAATTGAGGCTATTGACTCCTTGCGGAGCTCTTCTGCTCCTGGCCTTGACGGCTACACAGCCGACTTTTACAAGGAGTACAAGGAGGAACTAGTCCCTAAACTTGTCGAGGTATACGCGGAGGCACTGGAGACGGGTATTCTTCCGCCTACGCTCCGGGAAGCGGTTATTGTTTTGCTGCCCAAGCCGGGCCGTGACCCCTCGATGTGCAGTTCCTACAGACCCCTATCACTTTTAAACTTAGACTACAAAATTCTGGCCAAAGTCCTAGCAATTCGTTTAGCGCTTCTTGTGGAAACTATAATCTCTCCGGCTCAGTCCGGGTTTGTCCCGCATCGATCCACTTCTCTAAACCTCCGGACACTGTTTTCAGTTTTACACAGAGTGGAGCCCTCCACTCCGGCTGCAGCGGTGTTCCTGGGCATGGAGAAGGCGTTCGACACCCTGGAGTGGCCCTTTTTTTTGTCAATCATGATGAGAATGGGGATTCCTGCTATGTTTATGGCTACGGTGGAGTTGCTGTACTCGGCTCCCACCGCTCGGATACGACTCAACGGCACTATTACTGACAGCTTCACACTTTCACGTGGCACCCACCAGGGATGTCCGCTATCCCCGCTCCTATTCATAATTGCGATGGACCCCCTGGTGCGACACTTTCAAGAGAGGCATCCCCACCGTGGGCTCCCGTTCCGCACTGGGCCACTGCTGATCTCTCTATACGCTGATGACACGGTTTTATATGTTCGCACTCCCCAGACCAACCTAGAACCTCTATTGACTGAGATTTCCCGCTTTGGAGACTACTCAGGCCTTAAAATAAATTGGCATAAATCAGTGATTTTCCCGCTCACCCCTTCCACCGTGCAATGACCTGCTCGTTCCCTCTGGAATGGAGCACGGACTCTGTGAAATATTTGGGAGTGCACATTCACCTTGACACGGTATCCATTGTCCGCTTGAATTACGGCCGCGCCCTTGATTTTTTGGAAGACAATACGGAGCGTTGGATACGCCTTCCGCTGTCTATGGCTGTCCGGATTGCCATCATAAAAATGATTGTACTCCCCCGGTTCTTGTACTTATTCAACAATATTCCGATCCCCCTCACCAGGATTTTTTATTCCCAACTCCGCTCCTCCCTTCTGCGACTGTTATGGGGAGGCAAAAACCCACGTGTGTCCTGGTGGACATTAACTCTACCTTACGAGCGGGGCGGCTTCGGAGTGCCGGACTTTTTTCTGTATTACTTGGTCGCGCAGAGCTCGTACGCATACCCTTGGTTTCCCCCGGATGCCAGAATTCCCCATTTGAAAGCAGAGGCTGACATGGCGCTCCCTGTGGCCCTCTCTTCCGTCCTTCCTAGGGGTCTGCCCCGCGACCCACAAGAAAATTCAGCCACTGTCTACTACCTGTTGGGCCTGGGACAAGCTTCGACGCCTCTTACTCCTCGAGAAGTTATACTCGCCTGCACTGCCGTTACCCAACCCCCACTGGCTCCCCATTACATGCGAATTGGTGGTGCAGCGCACACTATCCAAATATCAAATACACACTGTCGGAGACCTTTTCCCGGACGGCCATGCTTTTTCCCTCACGGAAGATTGCCGTTTTACGGACAGGTCTTTCATGGACTCATTTACGCTGACCAGACTTCGCGCAATGCTCATGGCTGAATTCCCCGCATTCCTACTCCCCCCTGATGACACCCCCGCACTCTCATTCATAATTCAGAACCAAACAGGGGCGCATGTCGTATCTAAGCTGAATAAGCTGTGTTTGGACTCAGTTCCCGCACTCGACACTAAGGTGCGCGCTGATTGGGAGAGCGACCTGGGTACCCAAATCACTGACGACCAATGGGCTGCATGCTGTGCCACTACGCGAGATGTTTGCATTAACTCCAGACATAAACTTATACATTTTAAGTTCCTGAGGAGGGCATACCACACTCCCGCACTTGCCCATAGAATTGACCCCAACAGGCCTCACACTTGCCCTAAATGCAAAGGCCCGCAGGCTGATTTTGCCCATCTTTCCTGGACTTGTCCCAAATTACACACCTACTGGCTGCAAGTGCATCAAGTTTTGGGGGAAATACTTGGCATAGTCCTGCAACCCACCCCTGAAATCGCGTTGCTTGGTTATGTAGTCAACTTCCCGCGTCCCCTCCGTAAACTGGCGTTCATTGGCCTCCTTTTAGCCAAACGAGAAGTGGCGCTGCTCTGGTGCGCTGGGAGGGCTGCAACAGTTCGCGCCTGGCTCCGTAGTATGGCCTACTGTAATATAAATAGCGCTGAATATTCCAAGATGGTTCCTACCTCCTCCAGACCATTGGATATCTGGGGGCCATATCGGACATATATTGCGAAACTAGCTCAGGAGACACAATCCCAATCGATTAACTCCTTTGTCCCTACGGGGGTGGGATAGGAAGAACCGTGCTGCCGCTTGGGAGCTACTTCTGGTGCTGTTTGTTACTCTTTTACTTGGTGCATGCATGGCCGCCATTACTAGATCACGAAATTGGTTGCCCTAGTGACTTGCTGTGGCTCTGTGTGGCCGCTTGGAGTGCTGCCTTCTCCCCGTGGGGTTCCGAGTTCACCTTTGTGTAGCTCGGCGAATTCCTGGTCTGTGCCTGCAAGTCTTGATGTTCCTTTCTCAATGTGCTCTGCTGTGGATAGAACAGATTTTGTGCTGACTAACCTGTTCGATTGTGATCGCTACACTATTGCTTTGTATCGCCCTCTGTACGTAGGTGACCACTTTTTCTTCAGTTGCATTATGATTTCCCTCTTTCTTTCTAGTTTTGAAAAAAAGACAAAAATGTACCATCGTAATAAGTCATGCAGATTGTTTGCAGTCCCACTGTGATATTCTCGTATATAGTTTGTTTAACTGATCAATGCTTCTCCGTGCTTACAATGTCCTATTTGTATGTTATAATTGGATTGCTTTCCTTTGCAATAAACAGATTTACAAAAAAAAAGTTTGTAGACACTGCCACTCTCTTTGGGCCAGTGACACCTCCCCAGCTGAAATTTACTACTGCCATGGCATGATCTTTCTGCACTCCATCAATATTGATAACCTGGTATGTGAACCCAGGTAAAAGCTGTTTTGAGGGGACTAGTCTCTCAGTCACCATAGTGATGCTAGCCCCTGTGTCCCTATAGGCCTCAGCTTTCTGACCATTGATGAGGGGCTCCTGTCTGTACTTGCCGAAGGTATTGGGACAAGCAGTGAAGTTGGCAAACCCCATGCCATTCTCATTGACTAGAGTTTCTGTAGAAGGGGACCTGGTTAGGCCAGAGTCCACCTGAGTTCCCCAAGTATACCCAGCCACAGTTTTGGGGGTACTCCAACCACCTGGGGGATTACTACTAGTAGTAACAGGAGGTTTTGGAGTATTACTTGGAGGACTATTTTCCTGATTGTTGGCTTTTGGGCAACTGCTGTCACTTTTCCAATGGCCAGGTTGCTTGCATATATGACAATATGTTTTCTTAACATTAGAGGAAGGAGTTTGGGACCCACCCCCTCAGAGGAGTTTTGGGGCCCTGTAGTGGATTTGTCCTTGGATTTATCCCCACCTTTCTCTTGAGGTTTGGTAGAATCTTTGCTCTGGTCACCACCCTGATTTTTAGGCCTAATCCTGGTTCTGACCCACTTGGCTGCCTTCTTACCCAATTCTTGGGGAGAGGTCAGATCAGAGTCCACCAGGTGCTGGTGTAGAAGCTGGTTTTGACAATTATTAAGGATCTGCTCCCTCATAATCAAATTATACAATCCTGTAGAGTCATGTACTTTGCTGCCCAGTAACTAGCAGTCCAGAGCCTTGGTAGCACTGTCCACAAAATCAGTCCAGTCCTGAGTCTGTGTCTTCTGGGTGTCTCTGAACAGCAACCTATACTGCTCAGTGGTTAAGCCAAACCCATCTATTAGAGCACTCTTCAGGACAGTGTAGTTATCAGCATCCTTAACACTAACTGTGAGGAGCTTATATCTGCATTTATCTGAAAAGGAGAGCCATAGTATAGCTGCCCACTGACTCTGGGGTACCTGTTGTACTTTACAGGCCCTCTCCAAAGCAGTTATCCACTTGTGGATGTCATCCCCACTTTTGTAGGGCGGGAAAATCTTACTTAGGTTTCTATGGTCATATGAACTTTCCCTATCTCTAGGAATATTGTTGCCACCAGTGGACTCTACTACACACAATCTTCTCTCTCTCTCAAGAGCCAGGGTCTCTTTTTCAAGGGCAATTTCTTGTCTCTTGATTCTAAGCTTGGTCTCTCTCATGCTAGCCTTATTTTTCGTCTCTCAGGGGAACTTATTCTCCTTAGAGCTGAGGCATTGGACCCTATTGAGTCATCAGAATGGTTGGAACCACTGGAAAGTCATCTTTTCCTTCTGTGCTCAGTGTTAAGCCTACTTGGGGGTCTGGATTGGATCCTCTCCTCTCCAGTCCCATGTAGTCTTAGGTTGACCTGGTTCAGTTCTCCAACTTGGACCTGATCATCATGCTCTTCATCATCAGCACCCCACCATTAGGGGAATCTTCTGTTGAGGGATGCCCCCCTCCACTACCTGTCTGATCTGGGGTTGCTGCCTTTACTGCATCATACTCCACTAACAGATCTATTAGGTGTTTCAAGGTTGGACTCTGTCCTTGTCTCAGTCTCCCGAGTGAACATAAACTTCTAAGTTCATTAAAAGTAAATGTGTCATAGTTAGAGAGAGACACACTAGGCTATGCTCTTAAGGAGATTTCCTAGTGAGGTGTGGTGTGTGCACCTACCTACACTAAGTGTTATCTACTAGAACCTCTCTAGGAGTTGTAGTCAGGGTGTGCTAAGCCCTTTGCTCTACAACAACTAAGTTCAGTAGAACTTAAGTATTATAAGAACTTGATTTATATGTACCTTCATGTACCTTAATGTGATCTTTCAATTGATATCTTAAGTTTATATGGTAAAACAACAGCAAGCTCTTATCCCATCCGCTGCACACCAATGTGAGAAGTTAGCCTAGCATATGATGTCCACTATTCTAGTTGGCACCTTGCACCAGTCTAAACGACCCTTATTGATGGTGGTTGTAAAGTCAACCTTAGAGACAAGCTATCCTAGTGGTAGCATGGACCAGCACTCTTAGGCTAAAACTTCAGAGAGCATGGGAAGCCAGCTGTTTTACCATATATAATCCCTTGAATATCAAATAAAAGGACACCACACAAGGTCTATATGAAATATATATGTATTTATTTCTAACACAACCCCTCTGGACTCTTTATGAGGTCAGAGATCGAGATACATTACAAGTTACTCATTAAGCATACTATAAGTTGCACAAATACAATTCTGCCCTAAGGGCCTCACGAACCATATACTAAGTAAGTGGTATAAGAACCACTTCAGGAATAGTGAATAGGCCTAGAGCCTAGGGAATCGCTGGGGCTACACTGGACAACCAAAGGATTGGAAGTAGGATGCCCACGGGAGACGTGTGCAGTGTCTAAACACAGCAGCGAGTTACCATAGAGTTATAATGGGAACATAAAAGTTACAAAGTAGTTGATTAAGGACACTTCCGGATGGACTACGGTAAAACCCTTTTAAACTAGGACACTTCGAGAGTCAACACCCACGGGAGCACCGGAGTACTCGAGCAACCTCACCCAGGCAAGCCGGGTGTATAGGTGTCTTTTCGTGTCGGGTTTTGTCGCTGTTTCCTATGGAGAGCTGCAAAGAAGTGCTGCAGGCGACCAGGAGAAAAGTGTCGGGGTGGATCCAAGGGTGGATCAAAGATGTGAAGAACCTGAAAGCAGAGGGGACAGAGTCTGGGTCACTAGCCAGTGACCAGGAAGGAACCAGGCGATCTCAAGTGTTTCAGGTGAAGAAGGTGAAACTTGTCTCTGCAGCCACAAGAACCAGGAGGCGTCGACGACAACCAGAAGCTGGATTCGAGCTGTCCTACAAAGGATCTAGTTGACTGCGGTGTTGGTATTTGGATTGGACACAACAAGCCTTGGCCAACGCAATCCACACAGCAAAGGAAGATTGGCTTCGAGTCAGACCAGCAAGGTCTGGGGAGCTTCTCCTTTGCAGGGAAGCTGGAGCGAGCCTGGAGTAACCAGGCCAGCAGTGTAGGTTCAAAGACAAGTCTTCAGGGGGCTAACTAGCCAACGGGCTAGCAACCGGGAAGACACATTAAGCTGAAAAGCAAGAACAGGCCCCACGCGGCAATCGTGGAGTGTGGAGTGCTGAGCTTCAGTGCAAATGGTGCTCGGGTTTGGGGCTTCTCAAACCCCAATGCACAACTTCGAGGGTGAATCTGGCGTTGCACTGTTAGCAAAGTGCAGGTAGTCCAGGGTATCTGGTCCCACATCTCTCGTGTCCGCCACGGGTCTCAGCTTTGCTGGGGGTGTGGATCAGAGTCAGAGAAGTCTGGATGTCTAGTTCCTGAGTCGCTGAGTCTTCGGGTTCCAGCAGGAGCGTCAACAAAGCAAACCAGCAAATTACTGGTGGTGCCTGTTTGCAGAGGGTGGTCACTCCTTGACCACAAGGGAGATGTTGTCAGTCTTCTAGTCGGTATAGAATGTCCAAGGTAGAAGAGATCCATTTCAGAATTTCAGTCCAGGATAATCTAATGTCTCTAGACACAGCTCCTATCTTTATACTGATTTTAGGGGCTGGATTACCTGCTAGGTCCCTCCTATGGGTGGACCCTGAGAAGGGGGTGGTTACACCCCTTTCCCTTTGTCCAGTTTTGTGCCAGAGTGGGGCTGGAGTGCCCCAGCAACTGGTTTGAACCGGGCTATGCATGGACCACCTTGTGTGCCCCAGGCAGTGTCTGGAAAAGCATCTTTCCATTTAACCCACCCTGCCCCAATACACTACAGGCTGTCCCTCGACAGGAAACCTATTGTCCAGGCCTCCCTTTCTGGAGTTTCCCCCAGCTGAAGGAGGTCAGACTCGTGTCTGTGGCTGCAGCATCCATTTTGTGATGCTGAGGGTCTGTTTAACTTTAACCGGGTAAAGCAGTAACGTACATGTATTTTCCCTCTAGAAGGGTGGAATGCTACCCCCGCCGCCAGAAGTGGCAGGGGGGGTAGTATTCCAAAGAGTTTGACAACTTACACAACATGTTTTGATAAAGCCAAACCAAAGTTAGCATTAACCGCGAGGATTATAATGCACTTAAGAGTATATGGTATGGCTATATCATAGAACAGCTATAAGGACATGGTTCCAAAAGCTGCAGAGGGGCTTAGCTTATGCTAGGGCACCCTCTCACATAAAACCAAGCACTCTGCCTCCAGGATTGTTAAGGGCTGCCATAGGAGTGACTTATAGGTTGCTATGTGTCTATATATAAGGTAGCTATAGATGTACTATATCTAAGTAAGCGGTGATTACACCACCTTACCCAAGCTGAGTGATCAGCCTGTGGTGTCAGTTTGGATGGCCAGCCAGGGGTGGCATAATACATGCTGCAGCCCCTGGTAGGCCTTGGATGCACCTATGCCCTTGGTAGCTATGGTACACTATACAGGGGCTCACAAAGGTGACACAATACCCAATCAGTTATGTACCTAAGGTACATGGAGTCCGTTTTATAGGGAGAGCAGATAGCCTGGGGCCCTGAATAGCAGGATCCCAGGCCAACTAAGTAAAAAACCAGCTAAACACTAGGCAAAAAGTTCGGGTAACCATATAGTCAGATATCCACCTTCCTACACCAGTTACAAAATAGAAGGCCCAAAAACAAACAAAGATTAACCATAGAAAATGTAACTTATTTAATGCAGTAAAATGTTATTTAACATAGAAAAATTGTACAAATATTTAAATAAAATAGTAGAAATATTTTTTATTTGATTAAAACAAGTTACATAATTTACCTGATTTGTAAAATTATAAAAATACATATTATAATAAATATAATATTTATTATCATAATTACAGAAAAATCAATATAACAAAACAATGTATAGAATTTTTTTATACATGTTTTTCATGCATTATAAAAATAAATGTGTGTTTAAAATTGTTTTAAGTTTAAGAAAATGTAAAAATAATTAATATTTTTAATATTAATATTCATGTAAAAATGTAATATGTACGTAACAAAAATATAAAAATGTTAAACATTTATATTATCTAAAAACTGTTTACACTTTCTTTGTATAAATATATTCAATACCTATTACTGTATTAAATATAATTTGAAACACAAAATTATAATGTTTTGTTAATAATTCATATGAACTAAAAATGTACAAAGCATTGTAAATGTACATAACATATTTTCTGAAATATATGCACTAATATGTTTCTATTGAATTATAATGTTATAAAATATTTTACTGCATTATCCTACTCAAATTAAAAAACAATAACAAATTATAACTTCTACAATAAAAATGATGTGGTTTTCTAATTATATTTTTTTGCTTATATTATTTATATTTTACATATAGAAAATACAATGTATTGCTCACAAACAGTATAATAAATAAATATTTTAATGTATTAGCTACTATTAACCATTTTTAAAATCCCAAACTATCTTTTATATTTTTTTATATTAATAAAATGTACTATATTTATAAACATATTATATTAAAACTTTAACATTATTCATTTTCCTGCACTATACGTAATTAATAAACTATTACAACTACAATATATAATAATTAAATACAGTTGCTCTACACTAAAAACATTATTTACTATTCCCACTCCAATATAAATTCATTTGAGCAAATGCTGGACACTAAATATAATTAATTTACTATTCCCACTTCAGTCTAAATTAATTAGGGTAGGTGCTGGACACTAACATTAATTAATTTACTATTCCCACTCCAGTTTATAATAAATTAGGGTAGGTGCTGGACACTAAGCATATTTAATTTACTATTCCCACTCCAGTCTATAATAATTTAGGGTAGGTGCTGGACATTAAACATAATTAATGTACTATTCCCACTCCAGTCTTTCAGTTTCAGTTTCAGTTTTCATCTTTATTCGGTTTTATTTCAGATGAAAAAACCATAAAAGGATTTATCACAAATACAGTTCAATTTACGATTATACATAAAAAACCAGTTCGAGAACCTCATTAAAAAACCTTAAAAAGCAGTGTTATGGAAATCTCGCAGCGCAATATCACAACCCCCCAAATCTAATTTGTATATACAATAAGGTAACTACATTTCTAAAACAACACACCTCTCAAGACTACCAACATTTTTCATAAATTCAATCTATGCCGGAAAATACATTTCAGAAATTTTACAATATGCCTCGAAATCCCCATCTCTTCCAGGAACTGTAAGTAGAGTAAAGCCGGGCGACAGCTTCTAATGCCCATGAATTTAAGTATGGGGATCAACCAGATCCTTCTGTGTTCCACATAACATTTTCGGAAAAATACAGTATGCATTGTTGTCTGCCCTGACATACCATCACAGGGGCATGCTGGCAGCTCTAGAGCCCATTTTTTACACTGCGGAAATGTAACCAAGCGATGGAAAGTGTTGAGCCTAAATCTAACCAATAGAAATCTTTCAAACACGGTGAAATTATGTGTTAGATAAGGCTGTATAGAGAAAGTGGTTTGGATTGCAATAGAGTGTTGGGCTGAAGATTTATTGGCCTCTATAGTCAATCTCATTTCATCTAGATGCGCCAGACACATGACCTTCAATGTCTTCCTTGGAAGGGCGCGAATTGAAGAGGGCACTACATAATGTTTTTCCAGTCCTAAATCAGTTTAAAAACATTTTACGTATAATAAACAGCCAATCTTGTGACAGTGATCAAGGGACAGACAGTCTAAGATAATATTTTGTGTAAGAACGTTTTTATCTGTTGACCAGATTCGGTGCCATAAGAGGAGTGGTTCGATTTTAGCTAGGTCAGTCAGATAGGGTATGCCTAGCTCTATATGGCATGAGTTGGTAGAGGTACTCTTGGGAACAACCAAAAGAAACCTCAGGAAAGCATTTTCCACAGTTTGCAAAATAGAATTATTTGTGTACCCCCAAACGCCTGCTCCGTACAGTGCCACTGACCGACATTTTGCCTTATAAATCTCAAGAAGTTCTAGTGGGGGTCTTTTACCCAATTTTTTTCAAAAAATTAACCAGGGCCACTGTTGCTCTCATTAAACCATATTTTCTGGACTCAACCGCAGGTCTCCAGTTGAGACTATTATCTATAATGATGCCCAGGTATGGGTACTGGTCTGTAGTGTCCAATTTTTCCTTTCCTAAATGGATATTAATTGGCCTTTTTTTCCCTATACCTGCCATCGTAATAAAGGTCCTTTTAATGTCTATGCGTAGGTCCAGATTTCCCATAAATTGTGCGTATCTATCTAATGCCTTCTGCAATTCAAGGGGGGTTCTGGCGAGTATCACCGCATCGTCAGCATAGAGGAGGGCAGGGATCAGACGATTTTTTATTGAAGGAAGGTCCTTGCTCCTGATTAACTTATCCCTCTCCAGCCCGTTGGTATATAACGTGAAGAGGAATGGAGCAAGGACGCAACCTTGTCTTACTCCTCTCTCCATACCGAACGAAGCAGTTAGCTCGCCCTGTGTCCCGAACCTCACCCTGGCTGATGCGTTGGAGTAAAATTCCCGCAGAAAATTCAGCAGTGGTACTTCAACGCCAAGGTCCTCTAAGATAGACCACAATTTGTTGTGAGACAAGCAATCAAAGGCCGCTGATAGGTCTACATACACCATATAGATAGATCCTCCCTTAGCTCTGGTATATTTGCCTATATGTAGAGACAAATTTAAGGCTTGTTCTATCGTCCCCAAGCCCTCCCGAAACCCAAACTGCAGGTCCGAAAGGATCGCGCCATCACCCGCCCACTGCTGGAGGCGTTCAAGTATGACTCTGCCTGCCACCTTTCCCAAGGAATCCAACAGTGAGATCGGGCGGTAGCAGGAAATCGGGACCATAATTGACTTGTACAAGGAGTCCAATAGCCCGACCTCACAGGATGCCTTGAAGACTCTTGTCACCAGAGGGGCCCAAAGTTCTAGGTTAGACTTAAAAAAGTCTATCGGGACCCCATCCGGTCCTGGGGCCTTCCTGCTTCTACTAGATGTTAGGGCCAAGAGAACCTCATCAATAGTGATGTTTAACGGTATTGGATATGAGCATACAGATTGTAATGCAGATTGTACGTGCCCCCCTCCAACTTGGTCACCCAGACTCACGTTCTCTTTCTCTTTAGTGAAAATTTTTGAAAAGTGACCCACCCAGGTTGGTTCATCAATAGCAACATCAATGATTGGAGCCGCTTTGTTACCAGTTAAATATGGTGATTTGACCACTGCCCAGAAAGCAGCGCTATCTCTTTGTCTTCAGCTGTTATGGAGTTGAGCCCAGAGAGCCTGTTTTAGTTCTATTTTCCTCTCTTTTAGAGCTGCATTATATTCCCTCCTAAGCTTTAATATTTCTTGGGGGGCCCTATCGGATCTATTTAGGGCTTTTTTCAAGGTAGAATGGGCGATGGTACACCTATGATTAAACCACCCACATTTTTTCTGATCAGCGTTTTTCAATTTAACAAAGAGCTCTTTCTTTATGATGTCTAGGATCACCCTGAAATTGGACAGCACATCCTCATCTCTGGTCGACAGGTCCAAACATTTATATACTTCAATAGAAGCAATGTTAACCACTCTCTGCATTATTTCCAGGGGGTCAATCTTCTCCCATTTCAGTGAGAACCCGTTTATTTGATCCAAGGTTAGAGTGTTCTGATTTAATGCACTCATTATACTTTGCGACCCAGAATTTTGAGACAAACGGAATAACATACTGAGGGCAGAGTGGTCGTTAAGCCCTGATGGATGCAGCTCAAACTTTGTTACCCACTGTTCTAATATACTAGATATAATAAAGTAATCTATCGTGGATTGCCTTCCACCACCGAAAAACGTCGGTTCATACATAGGTGAAAGGGATTTGCTTGGATTGACAATAATAAGACCCAAGTCAAATAATATGTCATTTAGGGAGCTTCCAACTCTAGAATGAGAAAAGTGAGAGATCGGATCGTCCTTTTCATCCATTAGCCCACACAAAGTTGGGCTATTGGATTGGCATAGATGTTGATTAAAATCACCCCCCCCCAGATGTTTGTGGCCATTCTTGCAGATCTCCTAGTCAGGTTAGAGTTCTGCGTGGAGATTGGACAATGTGGTCAGTAACTCTCCCTCTGGGAGATTATTGTAGAAATTTACCAGTATAACAGTTTCTACCTTATCAAAGCAGAGAGTGAGTATTTGGAAAGTCGCTTCTATTTTTACCGGGGATACTACCAAGTTCCCTATCACATTCGAAATATAGATAGTTAAGCCTCCTTTGGCCCTGCCCGAAGATACTGCAAGAGCCGTCGAAAAGTACGTTTTGTAACCTACAAGGTGGATTGTTGCGGTAGACCAGGTCTCCTGTAGGCAAATTATGCCAAAATTCAGGACAAAGTCCTGCCAAATACTATTTTGCACCTTCTGTCTAAGTCCTGCTGTATTCCACGATAGTATTCTGATTGTGGAGTTGTCCCGGGATTGAGTAGGACTCAATGGGATACTATCATGTCTTATCCTAGAGGCCCCTCTTAGGGACGTTGACAGCCCCTTTACATTTTCGGTATGGGAGCGTACTATTTCTAGCGGCCCATTCTGTTTGAGCTCACAATCTGAATGGGCATCCCCATAGTGTAAATTTTTTTTGCCCTCCAGCGATAGCTCTGGTTCCTGTTGATAAGGCAGGTTCCCCTGACAGTTATCATCTGGCACCCTCCTGTGCTCTAATTCGCTACATGTATGCTTGTTCCCTAGCTGCTTGTTTAGGAGTCAATCAACTCCTTCTAGCCCCGAAAATACTGAAAAGTGATTAGAGGTGGGGATATTAAAGATTCGATCGGGAGGTTGGGCTACCCGTACTCTTGCCATCTTCGAAATTAGGGGTTGGGGATAAAAATAGCTTAAATCGGGTGGTACTATTCCCTCCCTGCCTCTCTCCGTGTACAAATCCCCGATATAGCTAGTGGCCCTATAATCTCTGAAATTTATGATAATTATATCTCCCCTAATATCCTTTGGCCTGGACCCTACCCAATCCAGTCTATTTTCCTTCAGCCAATATATGACCTTGTTTTTTAAAGCCTGATAATGTTCGAGTTTCCCAGCCTCCAGTTGCGGCACCCCCGTTAGTACCACCACAGTGCCGCCTCTGGCGGGAGGTCAACTTTGGGGAGGGGGGGCGCTCTTAATTTTTTCGGGGAGGAAGTTTTCCTTACCGGGAAGAGTTGCGGGGTAGATTGGGGATGATCTACTTTATTTCGTGCACCACCGACTCCGGGTCCACTAACTGCTACCACGGCCTTTTCTGGGGGCTGATGAGGCCGTGATTTCCCTATGGAGGTGGTGAGGGGATTCGCGTAGGATGGCGGTTTTACCATGGTTGTTTTCCCCAAAGATCCTGAAGGGGGTATGGGCTGCGTCTGTTTAAGTGTTGTTAATTCCTTCAATTAGTCAGTGTTGGCGGTGATTGCACTTTGAATTTGCCCCAGGTGATCTGACAGTCTCTTCACCCTCTCTACTAGGGGTAGTAGAAGTGATTTAAATAACTGTTGCACCCCCTCCATAACTGCTTGCATGTCAGTCGGAATATGGGAAGTGAGGGGCTGCCTGGTCTTCTCTACATCAGACCCAGTAATATGTGTGGGAGTTACACAGGTTTTTGATGTTTTTGGGTGTCTGCCATTGTGGGTATTTCCCCTTCGCTTTCTTTTCTCCGGTGGCTCCCCTGATCCTCTCTCTCTATTAGAAACATCCTTACATGGGGTCTGTGTTAATGGAATTATTTGTGAGCCTTCGTTAGATATTGTATCCAGGGATATGTTAATATTCCTAGATTTTTTCGGAGAATCCCCACTTAGCTCTATTAGGGCAGTTAGGTTTTGTAGTAAGAGTGGAGTACTACGATCCCCATTACTGATATCTTGATGGTTCGGTTCAAGTGAGGTAGATGTCTGTGAACTGGAATCCAGGGCCGGACCTCCCTTGTGTATTAAGCCCGTGGACAGGCGCCGTTCCGTGATCTCTATTTCACGTTCCAGCCTTGTAGTTTCTCTAGTGATATAATTGTCTAGCCTCCCCTTACTCCCCCCCCTCCGGGATTTTTTATCATTGTTAATCTGCGTGCTCATTTTCCCTCAGAGATTAGACTCAAACTGATATAGAAACAGGAATGCGGGAGGCAAGAAATTGCGCACCACTCAAATGTCTCTCACAGTCAAGGCAGAAAACGTAAATGAGTTAAATCAGGAATGGAAGTGACCCCATGGAAACGATCTGGATCTGTATGTTAAATGGCTCAAAAATAACACGGTCTGACTGTCCAGTTCTGGACCCAGATGTAAAGGGGGGGGCCAGCCCAGTCTTTGCCAGCCCCGGACGGCCACAGACGGCCCGCCCTTTGCCCGGGCTTCGCGGGGCGCACACCCGCGCATGTCCCGCATCGCGGAACGATGAGATCGATTATATCCTTCCTGGCAGGGGGCGTGTCCACCGAGGGAAGAGGCACCAGCTGTGGGATGTGAAGCCTGCTGGTCCTCGCAGTCCCCCGGTGATTACCCCTAGCAGCAAAAGTCAAAGATTCGCCAGACGGCACCTGTGTAGTGGGGAAGGCAAGCCACAGCGAGGTAAAGGGCTCGGAACCTCTGTGAACTCCACTCGCCTCTAATCAGGTAAGCAGCAGTCCGTGTACAGGAAACAAAGCGAGCGGCACCCGCGAAGCAGGGGCCGCGAAAGGTTGAAGTAGCGGCCTGGCGGGGGGCGTGTCCACCGAGGGAAGAGGCACCAGCTGTGGGATGTGAAGCCTGCTGGTCCTCGCAGTCCCCCGGTGATTACCCCTAGCAGCAAAAGAAAAAGATTCGCCAGGCGGCACCTGTGTAGCGGGGACCACAAGCCACAGCGAGGTAAAGGGCTCAGAACCTCTGTGAACTCCACTCGCCTCCAATCAGGTAAGCAGCAGTCCGTGTACAGGAAACGAAGTGAGCGGCACGCGAAAGGTTGAAGTAGGGGCCTGGCGGGGGGCGTGTCTACCGCCCATTCAAGGACACCACAGATGTGGGGGGGTGTTCATGTTGTGATTCAACAAAGGAAGGAAGTCTGTTTGAACACAGAAACATAAAGTGGAAGCATGACACATTCACAAATTGTAAATCTCGGTTCGTCATATATGGAATAATATGTCCCTGCAACCAATTGTACATCGGGAAAACCAGTCAAGAGGTGCGAACCAGGATCCAACAGCACAAATCGAGAATTAAAAATAATGTGGTATCAGCACCCCTTGTTAACCACTGGCTTGAAAATAATCATAAAGAAACAGATTTAATCTGGACAGTGATTTCAAAAGTGGATAACGACGTGAGAGGTGGCGACCTAGAAGCCACGCTCTCGAGAAGGGAAGCAATGTTGATAGTGAAATTTAATTCTGCAATAGAGGGACTAAATGAACTAACTGAACTGTTCAAACTAAGATAAATTTATGCCCCAAACCCTTTAATTTGGGTCTGCAATACGAGCCAGGCGGCACCCTTGGAAGAGGAGGCTGCTGAAATGTGTTGGTTGAGGTTGTACGCCCACACAACTGACATACAGAAATTCCATTGATGGAGGAAGCATTCAGGGCATTCCAGCATTTACAACGGATGAGGTTTGAACTACAATACCCATGATGCACCCCACGCCCAATGTAACACCCTTGACTGAACTTGTTTCATACATAGAAACCCATATGAACTCGACTTATACGTTGGAACCGATATGACCAAGGCCTGCGATAATCTAAGTTGATATTCCTTACGCGGTGCATCCCAGCGTGATCAATCTGAAGATAAGAAACCAAAAACAAAAATCCTGACATCAAAGAGCAAAAATAAAAAATAAAAATTAAAAATATACATTTTTTTTTTTTTTGCAGAGTTTTATATAGCGCGAACTAGAACCGAACCGAATCAGTTATCAGAGCGCTTTACATAGCACCAGTTACGTTACATGAGGAAACACTTTCATTTTTAGGCACGGGGAGATTAAGTGATTTGCCCAGAATCACAGGGGGTTTTTGGCGTCGTTACCGAGACTCGAACCCAGATCCCCACGTCCGAGGTCGAACGCCTTAGCCGTTAGGCCAACCCCTCTCCCCTTTATGGAATGAGCTACAATTTCAACACTTCAGGATAGTAAATATATTGGAAGGCTAAAGAAATAACATGCCGCCACTTATTATTGACATTAGAAATATCATCGGTTGATTTAAGTGACAGCACGCGCTCAGGACTACATCTCCCGGGATCCTTGGCAAAACCGGAAGTCACCGCTACTCTGAACGCGGCAATTACATCGAGGAAAGGTTGCATTCAATGCTCGTCGCCCGACCTGTTAAGGTAATCGCTTTTGTACATTAAGATTGTTTTCCTCTCCGGAAAACGCTCCTGACCCCGTTTACTAATTTCGACTCGTCTGGCCATTTTTTGCAGGCGGGAGTACGGAACCCCGGACATCAAAAGCTGTCTGTCAAAATCCAGGTACGTACAACCAGTGGGGTTTGTAAATATTGAGTAACATGGACATAAGAACCTAGGGGCAGATTTATGAAGGCCTTGCGCCGCCGGTGCGACATTTTTAACATGGGAAAAAGTGACACACCGGCGGATGAGAACTCCGTAAACTGGCGTGAGTTCGAAACGTGTAGACTGTTAATAGCCTTTGAAAAAAGACTGAACAAACTAAAGGATTAAAAAATAGATTGAATTTTCTCTTTTGAGACAACAGATGTTATATGGCTTTGCTGTGAACATTATAATTCCAGCTGTATTTTTATCTGTAATGGTATGAGTGGAGTATGTTTGAAAGTCTGATTGATTTTGTTGGTAATTTGTTTTGTAAATATTAATGTTTAGGTTTTGTACATAAGGTCCAAAAAATTGAAAAGTTTGCCAAATGTAAAATAATAATATGTGGAAAAGAAACACTGAGCAAAGTAAATGAACAAAAATAAAATAAAAACAAAAAACATTAGGTTTGATTCTAATGTTTTGGATAAAAAAGGTTTTAGCGTTTAATTGACTAGCACAAGCATCTTCTGTTGTTTATTACCGAGGGAAGAGGCACCAGCTGTGGGATGTGAAGCCTGCTGGTCCTCGCAGTCCCCCGGTGATTACCCCAAGCAGCAAAAGTCAAAGATTCGCCAAGCGGCACCCGTGTAGCGGGGACCGCAAGCCACAGCGAGGTAAAGGGCTCAGAACCTCTGTGAACTCCACTCGCCTCCAATCAGGTAAGCAGCAGTCCCTGTACAGGAAACAAAGTGAGCGGCACCCGCGGAGCGGGGCCCGTGAAAGGTTGAAGTAGGGGCCTGGTGGGGGGCATGTCCATCGAGGGAAGAGGCACCAGCTGTGGGATGTGAAGCCTGCTGGTCCTCGCAGTCCCCCGGTGATTACCCCTAGCAGCAAAAGTCAAAGATTCGCCAGGCGGCACGAGTGTAGCGGGGACCGCAAGCCACAGCGAGGTAAAGGGCTCAGAACCTCTGTGAGCTCCACTCGCCTCCAATCAGGTAAGCAGCAGTCCGTGTACAGGAAACTAAGTGAGCGGCTCCCGCGGAGCGGGGGGCGGCGAAAGGTTGAAGTAGGGGCCTGGCGGGGGGCGTGTCCACCGAGGGAAGAGGCACCAGCTGTGGGATGTGAAGCCTGCTGGTCCTCGCAGGCCCCCGGTGATTACCCCTAGCAGCAAAAGTCAAAGATTCGCCAGGCGGCACCCGTGTAGCACCCCACTCCAGTCTAAATGAATTAGGGTAGGTGCTGGACACTAAACAGATTTAATTTACTATTCCCACTCCAATCTATAATAATTTAGGGTAGATGCTGGACACTAAACATAATTAATTTACTATTCACATCCAGTCTATAATAAATTAGGATAGGTGCTGGACACTAAACATAATAAATTTATTCTTCCCACTCCAGTCTAAATTAATTACGGTAAGTGCTGGACACTTTCCAAAATTAATGTACTATTCCCACTCCAGTCTATAATAAATTAGGGTAGGTGCTGGGCACTAAACATTTTTAATTTACTATTCCCACTCCAGTCCATATTAATTAAAGTAGGTGCTGGACACTAAAATTCATTATTTTACTATTCCCACTCCAATCTAAATTAATTAGGGCAGGTGCTGGAAACTAAACAAAATTAATTTACTATTCCCACTCCAGTGTATAATAAATTAGGCTATGTACTAATCACTAAACATTATCAATTGCCTCACCCAAAAAGTATTTTTTTAAACTCTACCCACCCTTATCCCCTATAAACCCAAGATCCCAATCATAAAATAAATGTTCAAATTTATGTTTTTTTATTATAAATACATTCAATTTTTAAAAAAATGTAAATAATATTTAGTTTAAATATATATTTTTAAAACACTCCCCACCCTTATCCCCTATAAAACCAACATCCCACTCCTAAAATTAAATTTCAAATTTAGGGCATCATTAGGATGGCGGGGGGACTTTGTCTGCCCGCCATCCTCACGGTGAAAGGGACTGCCCGCCATAAAGGCGGGGGTCCCATGGGGGTATTTTTATCATTGCGGCAGGCGGTGATGAAAGCATCGCCTGCCGAAATGCTAAAAATACATGTTGTGCTTTTCAAAGCACAACGTGACAGGCACCGCGCGTTGCCTGCCACGTTGTGCTTTGAAAGGCAGGGGGGTACCTTAGGTACCTCCCATGTGCACCCCCACCCACCCCGGAGTGCATGGGGGCCCGCAACGGGCCCCCTAAGCAGACTCTGCATGCCTTTCTGGCATTCACAAATGCACATTGTAATATGGCTGGCGGTGTCTGAAAGACACCACCACCATATTGAACCCTTTTCCACCCGGTGGACATGACATGTCGACTGGGCAGAAAAGCGGTGGACGGTCTTTCCGTCCGCCACGGACCTCCAGCCATAATAATATGGCGGGGGGTCTTTTCTACAGGGATGGTGGGCGGATTGCCGCCACCGGGCCGGCAGTGACTAAAAATACATGTTGTGCTTTTCAAAGCACAACGTGACAGGCACCGCGCGTGGCTGCCACGTTGTGCTTTGAAAGGCAGGGGGGTACCATAGGTACCTCCCATGTGCACCCCCACCCACCCCGGAGTGCATGGGGGCCCACAACGGGCCCCCTAAGCAGACTCTGCATGCCTTTCTGGCATCCACAAATGCACATTGTAATATGGCTGGCGGTGTCTGAAAGACACCACCACCATATTGAACCCTTTTCCACCCGGTGGACATGACATGTCGACTGGGCGGAAAAGCGGTGGACGGTCTTTCCGTCCGCCACGGACCTCCAGCCATAATATTATGGCGGGGGGTCTTTTCTACAGGGATGGTGGGCGGATTGCCGCCACCGGGCCGGCAGTGATGACCGCCGGCCCAGCAGGGGCAATCCGGCCACCATCCTAATGGGGCCCTTAATTTTTTTCTTATAATTGTTTTTTTATTTTTACTAAAATTTAAATAATATTTAATTTAAAATATACATTTTAAAAACACTTCCAACCCTTATCCCCTATAAACCCAACATCCCGCTCCTAAGAATAAATGTAAAAAATAAATCTCAAAATATTTTTTTTTATTTATGAATTAATTCAAAATTTTACTAAAAATGTAATAATATTTAATTTAAATACATATTTCCCCACCCTTATCCCCCATAAACCCAACATCCCACTCCTAAAATTGAATTTCAAATTTAAATTTCAAAATTAAATGTTTTATTTATCAATATATTTTTCATTTTACTAAAAATTAAATAATATTTCATTTAAAATATATATAATTAAAACACTCCCCACCCTTATCCCCCATAAACCCAACATCCCGCTCCTAAAAGTATATATGAAATTAAAAAAAATATATCATAATTTAATATATTAAAATACCTTTTTAAAACATTCAAAATAACATTTTAAAACACTTATATACAAAAAACTCATAAAAATAATAACAATCACAAAATACTACACTTTATCAATATTTTCACACTGCGATATTTTAACATTTGATATATTCTACTTCGATATTTTACTAAACATACCAATATTACGTTTTTTAACATCGATATACAAAACATCGATATTTTGTACCATCGATATTCTACACTCAATATTTTTGTGTATCGATATTACAATTTCGATATTTTGCTTGCAGGCAGGTCGCCCCTAGCCACTGCTCGCCACCTGCTTGCTGCCTCCCTTTTCCTGAGTTTGTTTCCTCTCCTCCCCCTGCCCGTGCACCAGTTTCCCCCCGCCCCCACCGCTCCTGTCCAGGCCCTTCCCTCCGCTGCTTCCCTGCGGCCCTGCCCCCCTGCACACCCATTGGCCTCCCCGCTCCCACCTCCCAGCTGCTACTCCCTCCCAAGCCACCTCATATGCAGGCCGAGAAGCAGACGCTCGCAGCGGGCGCACCTCTGGTGCGCCAAAGGGGCACCTAAGGCAAGCCCGTCTGCGCCCGTCCGTGCCTGGACTGCGCCCAGCTCCAGAACCCCTGGACCCCGCGAACGCCACAACACCAGAATACACTACGACGCCAGCACCCTCAGCGCACTCAACACCGGCTGCAACCACACCTGCTTCCAAGCCGCCCGAAACTGCCCCAGGGACCCTTCTCCTGCCACACCTGCAGCTTTACCTGCGACAAAACCACCAAACCCCCAAGGACTGGACCCAACCACCTCCGCTGCATACTCCTCAACACCCGCTCTGCACGCAAACACACCGTTGAGCTCTGGGATCTGCTCGATACCTCCGCCCCAGACGTGGCCTTCCTGACCGAGACCTGGTGGAACATCTCCTCGGCGCCCGGCATCGCCATAGCCATCCCGGATGGCTACAAGATCACCCGCAGGGACCGTGCCGACGGAAGTGGAGGAGCAATAGCCATCGTCCACAAGTCCACCCTCAAGGTCGCCACCCACGCGGATGACACCCTCAACACTGCTGAACACCTACACTTCTGGATCCACACCGACCCAAACGCTAAACTCAGAGGAACACTCATCTACAGACTCCCCGGACCCCAGGCTCAGTTCAGCGACTCTATCGCCGACCTCACCAGCAGCCACGCACTCACATCCACGGACTACATCCTCCTCGGGGACCTGAACCTCCACCTCAAGAACAACAAAGATGCCAACTCCGCCACCCTGATCGCCAACCTCGCCAACCTCCGCCTCAGACAACTCATCACCGCACCCACCCACGCCGCAGGCCACAAACTTGACCCCATCTTCTCCACAGGCTCCCACGTCGCCTTCGACCACACCACCAAACTCCACTGGACCGACCACTGCTGCATCCATTTCACCTTCAAGAAACCAACCATGCACCACCGCACTCAACAGCTGCCTTGCCGCTGCTGGAGCAAAGTCACAGAAGACCAGCTGATCACTTCCCTCGCCAACAACCCACCCACCGACCCCACCAAACCAGACGCCGCAGCCCGCAACCTCAGACAGTGGATCGACAACTGCGCCAACACCCTTGCCCCGCTCAAGAAACCCTCCAACAGCCACACCAACAAGAGAGTTACCTGGTTCACCAACGAGCTCCAGGCCTCCAAACATGCATGCTGGAAACTGGAGAAGACATGGCTCCACGAATGCACACCGGACACCCATGCAGCCCACAAGGATGCCCCCGCAGACACCATCACCTCATCAGATTAGCAAAAACATCCTCTATCAGAGACCGCTTGGATAACAATGCACATGACAGCAAAGAGCTCTTCAGCATCGTAAAGTAACTCTCCAACCCCAGCGCCAACGCCACCGACATCCCGCCCTTACAAGAACTGTGCGACTCACTAGCCATCTTCTTCCACCGCAAGATCACTGACATCCATGACAGCTTCAACACCACGACCGCCCGACTGTGCCAGACACCCTCCCCCTTAGAGCACCACCAGCGCTAACCACCTGACCTCCTGGTCCAACGTCAACGCCGACGAGACAAGCAAAGTCATGAACTCCATCCACTCAGGATCTCCGTCTGACCCATGCCCACACGACATATTCAACAAAGCAGACGCTGCCATCGCACCCCAACTACGGAAGTTCATCAACATCTCCTTCGAAACAGCAACATTCCTGGAAAGATGGAAGCACGCCAAAATCAACGCCCTCCTCAAAAAGCCCAAAGCGGACCCCAAGACCTCAAGAACTTCTGGCCCATCTCCCTGCTCCCGTTCCCGGCAAAGGTCATCGAGAAAATTGTCAGCATGCAACTGGCCCGCCACCTGGAAGACAACAACATCTTGGACCCATCCCAGTCTGGATTCAGATGAAACCACAGCCTCGAGACTGCCCTCATCGCCGCCACAGACGACATCAGGCGCCAACTAGACAACGGCGAAACATCAGCCCTCATCCTCCTGGACCTGTCAGCCGCCTTCGATACAGTCTGCCATCACACTCTAAAGACACGCCTCCTAGAAGCTGGAATCCAAGAGAAGGCTCTTGACTGGACCACGTCCTTCCTCTCCGGAAGAACCCATAGCGTCCGCCTCCCACTCTTCTAATCCGAAGCCATCGACATCATCTGCGGCGTCCCCCAGGGCTCATCCCTCAGCCGGACACTGTTCAATGTCTACATGGCCCCCCCGCACAAGTGGCCCGCCATCACGACCTCAACATCATCTCCTACGCCGACGACACCCAGCTCATCCTATACCTCACCAAGGACCCACGCACCGCCAAAACCAACCTCCACGAGGGAATGAAGGCCGTCACCGACTGGATGAGGAGCAGCCGTCTGAAGCTGAACTCGGACAAGACGGAGGTCCTCATCCTCGGACCCGTCCCCTCAGCCTGGGACAACTCCTGGTGGCCGACCACACTGGTAACCGCTCCAACACCCATCAACCATGCACGCAACCTAGGATACATCCTCGACTCCTCCCTCTCCATGTCGAAGCAAGTCAACACCGTGTCCTCCTCCTGCTACAACACCCTCCGCATGCTCCGCAGGATCTACTAGTGGATCCCCACCGAATCAAGAAAAACGGTGACACAGGCCCTCGTCAGCAGCAGACTGGACTATGGCAACGCACTCTACGCAGAAATCCCAGCCAAACACCTACGACGACTACAACACTTTCAAAACGCTTCCAAAACGCCTCCGCCTGACAGATCGTCAACGTCCCCCGTCGCAGCCACATCACCCCCCACCTGAGAGACCTACAATGACTCCCCGTCGACAAGAGGATAACCTTCAAGCTCCTCACCCACGCACACAAAGCACTCCACAACGCTGGACCAGCCTACCTGAACAGCAGACTCAGCTTCCACACCCCCACCCGCCAGCTCCGCTCTGCCAGCCTCGCCCTAGCAGCTGTCCCCCGCATCCAACGAACTACCTCTGGCGGCAGATCCTTCTCCTACCTCGCCGCTAAGACCTGGAACACCCTCCCTACCCACATAGAGCAGACCCAAGACCTTTTCGCCTTCAGAAGGCTCCTCAAGACCTGGCTCTTTGAGCAGTAGCAGCATTCCCCACGCCTCCCCTAAGCCACTTGGGACCCTTCTGGGTAAGTAGCTTGCTTTACAAGTACGCGGATTGATTGATTGATTGATTGATGAGGGGGTTGAGCTCAAGTGAATTTAGTAACTTTAACTCTTCTACTGCGCCCGCGATGTTGCGGAAGTGCGGCACTTCCGCAAAACGGGCGGGCCGCGTTGGCCATTTGCCGACGGCAGCACCAGCGAGGTAGCGTTGCCGCGTTCTCCTACCTCGCCGCTAAGACCTGGAACACCCTCCCTACCCACATAGAGCAGACCCAAGACCTTTTCGCCTTCAGAAGGCTCCTCAAGACCTGGCTCTTTGAGCAGTAGCAGCATTCCCCACGCCTCCCCTAAGCCACTTGGGACCCTTCTGGGTAAGTAGCTTGCTTTACAAGTACGCGGATTGATTGATTGATTGATTGATGAGGGGGTTGAGCTCAAGTGAATTTAGTAACTTTAACTCTTCTATGGCACTTCCGCAAAACGGGCGGGCCGCGTTGGCCATTTGCCGACGGCAGCACCAGCGAGGTAGCGTTGCCGTCGGCCAATGACCGACAGCAGCATGGAAGGGGTTAAGTAATCACCCTGTGATTATTACTTGAGATGGGTACTTTCCAATCTTAACTAATAACCACATTTCCCACAGTTCCTCAGTGCCCCTATATAACCTCAGAAATTCTGTTTGAATACAATGCCATAAACCATTAAATGTATGGCCGGTGCTGATGTAAGTTGTTATGTTGTTATGTTAAGTATTTATAGAGCGCACGGCTACTCCAGGGAGTGTCCCGGTGCTATGAAAGACCACCTAGCACAAGACAGAGTGCACCAATGCAGAATCCCGCCAAATCTGCTGTTGAAAGAGCCATGTCTTTAGTTTCCTCCTGAAGGTAAGGAGATCCTGCACCTGTCTGAGAGAGAGGGGCAGGCTATTTCAAAGGCATGAGGCCACCACTTGAAAAGATCTGCCCCCTATCAGGCAGTGCAGGAACTTAGGGGTAGTGGTCAGAAACTGGGCAGAAGACCTCAGGGTTCGTTGTGTTGTATAATGCTGGAGCCTTTCACCAAGATATGGGGCCCGTATCTTATGGAAGGCTTCAAAGACCAACACTAATGCTTTAAAATGAATCCTCTTCCGAACCGGAAGCCAGTGTAAGGAAGAAGGAGAGGGGTTGGTCGTGATCTCGGCCCTGCCAGGAGAATAGCTCTGGCTGCCACATTCTGGATTACCTGTAGGCGGCCAAGCAAATAATCAGGAAGGCCTAGTACTGGGCATTTACATAGTCCAGTCTCGATACCACCAAGGCCTGGACTACCGTCTTCCTGTGAGAGACTGGAAGCAGAGGGAGAAAGTTCCCTAGCATTCTGAGTAACCCAAAACAGGTTCCGGACACTGATTAAATCTGAGCCTTCCTTGAAAGGAAATCGTACATTTTGACCACAAGATTTTTCACGATGCTGAATAAAGTAGTGGGAGGGGGGAAATGTCCTGCGGCCACCATTGGTGCCATGCTGCACAGGGATGGGAGCCAGGAAAATAATCTCCGACTTTTCAGAGTTGCACTTCAATTGATTTTGCCTGAGCCAGGAGAACACCTCTGACAGACAGGTGTTAATCACATTGCCATTGAACTCGTCGCCCTTCTCACAGTGTCATCAGCATACAACACTATTTTAGGGCTGTATTTCTCAGCGAGGAGCGCAAGAGGGGCCATGTACAGGTTGAACAGCGTTGGGCTGAGGATTGAGCCCTGTGGAACCCCAACATTCAACGGGGGGATGGAAGCCGAGAAAGGAGGGGACCAGATAGTTTGCAGACGGTTGTTTAAGAACGAGTTGAACCATCTAAGTACCGTGCCTAAAAAGAACTCCCTCCTGGAGTCTTCTTAGCAGTCCGATGCGGGCACAGTATTGAAGGCCGCGGAGAGGTCCAGCAGCCCAAAACCGCGTTGCCCCCTTTGTCAAGTGTAGCTTTTATGGTTTCAGCTACTTCTAATAGGGCTGTTTCCATGCTTCAATTAACTCTGATCTTGAACAAAAAAGGGTTTGGCTTAAGCGCAGTAAGGCTACGCCACATTCATAAACAACGAAACAATTGCCAATACTGCTCAATTATTTTCTCAAAGGACAAAACAGCTGAGCAACACGTTCTCAACTTAATAGACCACTCTTTCAGTCTTGAAATGTATCTCAAAAATATCTTTTATTTATTTTAAAGAGTTTTTGTTTTTTCTTTTTAATTTTTACCATCCGACATTAATATATCAAAAATAAGGTAAAACTACCTGTTTGTACTAATTGCGATAAGGAGGAGGAGAGAACTCCAATGATTAAAACAAATTTGTGAATATGTACATGGGGGTGTCAGAAGGAGTGTGCAAACAATGCAAAAATAACCTAAACAGTTGAATTCAAAACTCATTCATCAGAATCATACGACGTCATTTTTTCAACATACATACAAAATGAGAAACACAAGTGAGGGTTAGTGTGAGAAAGGGGGGCTTAATGGTGTATAAGAGTAAAATGGAATAAAATCCCTGAATCTAAATCATTTCCCAATCCAGGGTTTTAAGGAAAACAATAAGTACTTTTTCTTATAATCACCTAAGGTGATTAGGCCATCTTATACTTTATATTTCAAAGTTATTTACAACCACGATTGGCCTAACAATACTGGGAAAACAATTATTTGAAGACACAAAGTGACAAGATCAAACACAACAAGGTCGACGCGTTTCGAATCCCTTTAATTCGTGGGATTCTCTTCAGGACCGTAACAGATTTTATCTGGAAAACATGAAAATCAGAGGGACATTCAGTCAGTTACAACAGCCAAATGACTCTCAACTTAACATTCAGACCAGTACACACTCATGCAGTACCTGTAGGGCTGTATTGAATTCTTGTCTGTGGTTAAACTGTGGGCATAAAGACGGGTGCAACTCTGTCAGAATTGGGGTCTGTGATTTATTGTTCTACAAAAGGCATTTATATTGGTTCTTACTCACTTTTGTGGGACAGGTGTACTGTTTCTCCTATCAATCGATCCAATTTCCAAGTTCAGTTTATTATGAAAAGCTTCTTCTCTTCTATCTTGTTTTTATGTTTTCTGTTGGGGAAAATTGACGTATTTTTACTATCAGGCTCAAAAACAGTCTCTAGCGACCATATACAAATTACAGAAGAGTGCAAGAAGGTGCAGGTCGATCATTAATTACTAAAAGGTTCGAAGTGATCACAATGCCCTATTTCGATTCCAAGGTTAAACGTGTAAGAGCAGTTGTGGAATGATACACGTTATGGGCTCACTTGATATTCCTTATTTGTGTGATGAGCGGTTCCTAACGTCCATATTTTCGCTCATCCCTACACGGTGCGGTATAACTGGCGACTCTTTGTGTAGGACCCTTGAAATTCTATAAACGTAAGATTTAGACCAGCAGGCTTACCGTCAATTGCTATGTCTCGGGGTTCCCATTCGGCATGTCTCTCTGTCGCCGTTGTTGTATGTCATGTTGTTTGTGCTTAAAATCAGAGTTCCAATTCTCGCTAGGCCAGTTGGGAATTGTAGTTTTTTTTTTTTAATTGTAGTTTTAATGGTCTGTGTATCGAGTGGATTCTATTTGGAGAAATCATGAAATGACGAAAACCTTTTTAAACATGGAGTCACCAAGACCGCTTTTGTTTTAGGAGATAGTAGTGATTATTGTGAACAGTCCAAATTATTAATTATTCGCTCCGGTACAATTTGATGAATTAGTGGTCTGGATTCTGGTTTACGCATGGATGGCCCTTAAAGCACTCAAAATGTTATTAATCCGGTTCGAATGATTTACAAAGAGGTTTAATTTAGAACAAATTCTGATTTACATGTGGTTGGATTGTTTTCGGATAGGTATAGATACATGTACATTGCCCAGAACTGATCTTTTGGTGAAAGATTTTTTATATGCAGATGGTATTACACGGTATAAAGTTCTGACATTTCATTAAGCCCATTTGTTGCAGTATTGAATTTTAGTATTAACATGGCTTCCCTCTGCCGTAGTTTGGCTTCTAGGTCACCACCTCTTGCATCCGGTTCTACTTTAGAGATGACTGTCCATCTCAAGTCACTGTCGCCATGTCCATTTTCCATCCAATGTTGTACTAGAGGAGCTGTAAGTACTTTCCTCTTAAGTCTGGATTTATGTTGCGAGATTCTCTGTCGTACCTCTTGGTTCGTTTTGCCAATGTACAATTTGTCACATGGACATAAGACTCCATAAATCACATTGCGAGTTTTACAATTTGTGAAGAACTCGTGTTTCCAAGATATGCCATCATGTTGGAACAGTGTTCCTTCAATTGTTGATGTGCAACTTATGCACGTTCCACATTTGTGGTGGCCCTTAATTCGTGGTAATCCCACATAGTCTCTCAATGTAGGGTTGCGTGTTTTATGTATTGCTGCCCGGACTATCTGATTGGCAATGCTTTTATCTTTTTTAAAACAAAAAGTGGTTCTTCATTGAACTGTGGGTCCAGTTCTTTTATTAGATGCCAATTTTGGTGGATAGTTCTCTTTAGCCAATTTGATGAAGGACAGTATGTGGATACACAAACGATTCGGGTTTGTTTTTCCCGTTTTTTCCTTTTTAACAGCTCTTCTCGTGGCGTCCACCATGCTCTTTTTTTAGCTTGTTTCAGGAGTTTAGAGGGGTATTCTTGTTGAAGTAATCTTTCTTTTAGCAGATTAGCGTGTTCCATATATTCCTCTTTGAACGTACAATTCTGTCTTATACGGAGGAATTGGCCCATCGGTAGGTTCTGTTTGAGGCTTCTTGGATGATTGCTCGAAAATTGGAGCGCTTCGTTCCTGTTTGATTTTTTTCTGTATAAAGTTGTCACCAACTCTCCATTGGAACAATAAACTTCCACGTCCAAAAAAGTTAGTCTGGTTTTTGAAGACTGCACGCTAAATTTTATATCTCTTGTCCGGCAATTTAGCCAATCATGAAAGCTTGCAAGTTCCTCTTCGTTCCCTGTCCAGGTGAAGAAGATATCATCGATGAACCGGATCCATCCACCGATCCACTGTTTATATGGGTTGTTGTTATAAATGAAAGTTTCTTCATACTGACTCAGAAATAACACGGCTAGCTCAGGACCAAAAGGGCAGCCCATTGCGACTCCCTTAATTTGAAAAAAGAAGTCGTCTTTGAACTTAAAATAATTCTTTGTAAGGGCCATCTTGGCTAACTCTAAAATGAATTCAGTTGGTATCTTCATTGGCCGTTCTCTAAGATCTAAGTAGAGTTCCAACACCTCCAAGGCCTGATCCTGTGGGAAACAATATCCATACTGACTAATAGATCTTGGTTTTCAGTGAATGGCAATCTTTGAAGTTTGTTTATGAAGTCTGTTGTGTCTTGAAGGTATGATTTTACTCGTGACATAAATGGCTTAAGAAAAAAGACTATAAATTTTGATATAGGCTCGAAAAGTGATTCACATCCAGAAATGATGGGTCTCCCTGGTGGTGATCTTTCGTCTTTATGTACCTTTGGGAGTACATAAAACAGTGGCGTTCTTGGATATTTATTCTGTAGGTATTCAAATTCGTTTTTGCCAAGAAAGCCCTCAGCGAATCCTTTATTCAATATAGAGAATAAATCTTTTTGAAGTTCCTGGGTGGGTCATAATCATTCCCGAACAACAACAACAACAACAACAACAATCTTTTTTACCACGGGGCCAAACAAAAGCCAGAGGCAAAACAAGATATCAACAACCATGGGAAATGTCCACGAGGAGACAGAACTACAAAAATTAGAAAAATCATCGATCTACAATCTTTCAACTAAGTCCCTCACGGAAATTGAAAGGTGTCTTAGAAAAGGGGTTAACTTTCGTGCCTACAAAAACTACGGATTTTGTAAGATTAAAAACAGAGTTCATTGAATTCTGTAGAAAAATTAGGTTAACCACTTTTTTTGCTGGAAAGGAAATGACGTCACATACTGAAACAACTGGATTAAGGAAAAAATCAAATTTCTGCCCGCCTGCATATAAAGTCCCTAAGGAAGTAACTACTTTTGAAAAAATGATTTTATCTGCCATTTCGTTTCAAGAAAAGAGGAACAGAGGCTATATCAAACCGAATCTATCAAAAGCTCTAAGAGATGCACTATGTAATCTAAAAAACGATGAGAACATCGTAATAAAACAAGCCAATAAAGGCGGTTCCATCATTGTCTGGGGAACCAACGAATATATCGCAGAGGCCAATCGTCAACTGATGGACCAAGAATGTTATCGCAAAATCGATTATTACCCAACCCAGGAACTTCAAAAAGATTTATTCTCTATATTGAATAAAGGATTTGCTGAGGGCTTTCTTTGCAAAAACGAATTTAAATACCTGCAGAATAAATATCCACAAACGCCACTGTCATATGTACTCCCAAAGGTACATAAAGACGAAAGATCACCACCAGGGAGACCCATCATTTCTGGATGTGAATCACTTTTCGAGCCTATATCAAAATGTATAGACTTTTTTCTTAAGCCATTTATGTCACAAGTAAAATCATACCTTCAAGACACAACAGACTTCATAAACAAACTTCAAAGATTGCCATTCACTGAAAACCAAGATCTATTAGTCAGTATGGATATTGTTTCCTTATACACACAAATCCCTCTGGATCAGGCCTTGGAGGTGTTGGAACTCTACTTAAATCTTAGAGAACGGCCAATGAAGATACCAACTAAATTAATTTTAGAGTTAGCCAAGATGGCCCTTACAAAGAATTATTTTAAGTTCAAAGACGACTTCTTTTTTCAAATTAAGGGAATCGCAATGGGCTGCCCTTTTGCTCCTGAGCTAGCGGTGTTATTTATGAGTCAGTATGAAGAAACTTTCATTTATAACAACAACCCATATAAACAGTGGATCGGTGGATGGATCCGGTTCATCAATGATATCTTCTTCACCTGGACAGGGAACGAAGAGGAACTTGCAAGCTTTCATGATTGGCTAAATTGCCGGACAAGAGATATAAAATTTAGCGTGCAGTCTTCAAAAACCAGACTAATTTTTTTGGACGTGGAAGTTTATTGTTCCAATGGAGAGTTGGTGACAACTTTATACAGAAAAAAATCAGACAGGAACAAAGCGCTCAAATTTTCGAGCAATCATCCAAGAAGCCTCAAACAGAACCTACCAATGGGCCAATTCCTCCGTATAAGACGGAATTGTCCGTTCAAAGAGGAATTTATGGAACACGCTAATCTGCTAAAAGAAAGATTACTTCAACGAGGATACCCCTCTAAACTCCTGAAACAAGCTCAAAAAAGAGCATGGTGGACACCACGAGAAGAGCTGTTAAAAAGGAAAGAACGGGAAAAACAAACCCGAATCGTTTGTGTATCCACATACTGTCCTTCATCAAATTGGCTAAAGAGAACTATCCACCAAATTTGGCATCTAATAAAACAAGTGGACCCACAGTTCAATGAAGAACCACTTTTTGCTTTTAAAAAAGATAAAAGCATTGCCAATCAGATAGTCCGGGCAGCACTACCTAAAACATGCAACACTACATTGAAAGACTATGTGGGATTACCACCAATTAAGGGCCACCACAAATGTGGAACGTGCATAAGTTGCACATCAACAATTGAAGGAACACTGTTCCAACATGATGGCATATCTAGGAAACACGAGTTCTTCACAAATTGTAAAACTCGCAATGTGATTTATGGAGTCTTATGTCCATGTGACAAATTGTACATTGGCGAAACGAACCAAGAGGTACGACAGAGAATCTCGCAACATAAATCCAGACTTAAGAGGAAAGTGCTTACAGCACCTGTAGTACAACATTGGATGAAAAATGGACATGACGACAGTGACTTGAGATGGACAGTCATCTCTAAAGTAGAACCGGATGCAAGAGGTGGCGACCTAGAAGCCAAACTACGGCAGAGGGAAGCCATGTTAATACTAAAATTCAATACTGCAACAAATGGGCTTAATGAAATGTCAGAACTTTATAACTTGTCATACCATCTGCATATACAAAATCTTTCACCAAATGATCAGTCCCGGGCAATGTACATGTATCTATACCTATCCGAAAACAATCCAACCACATGTAAATCAGGATTTGTTCCAAATTAAACCTCTTTGTAAATCATTCAAACCGGATTAATAACATATCTGAGTGCTTTAAGGGCCATCCATGCGGAAACCAGAATCCAGACCTCTAATTCAACAAATTGTACTGGAGCGAATAATTAATAATTAGGACTGTTCACAATAATCACTACTATCTCCTATAACAAAAGCGGTCTTGGTGACTCCATGTTAAAAAGATTTTCGTCATTTCATGATTTCTCCAAATAGAATCCACTCGATACGCAGACCATTAAAACTACAATAAAAAAAATTAAAAAACTACAATTCCCAACTGGCCAAGCGAGCATCGGAACTCTGATTGTAAGCACCAACAACATGACGTACAACAACGGCACCAGAGAGACATGCCAAATGGGAACCCCGAGACATAGCAATTGACGGTAAGCCCGCTGGTCTAAATCTTACGTTTATGGAATTTCAAGGGTCCTACACAAAGAGTCGCCAGTTATACCGCACCGTGTGGGGATGAGTGAAAATATGGACGTGAGGAACTGCACATCACACAAATAAGGAATATCAAGTGAGCCCATAACTTGTATCATTCCACAACTGCTCTTACACGTTTAACCTTGTAATCGAAATAGGGCATTGTGATCACTTCGAACCTTTTAGAAATTAATGATCGACCTGCACCTTCTTGCACTCTTCTGTAATTTGTATATGGTCGCTAGAGACTGTTTTTGAGCCTGATAGTAAAAATACGTCAATTTTTCCCAACAGAAAACATAAAAACAAGATAGAAGAGAAGAAGCTTTTCATAATTAACTGAACTTGGAAATTGGATCGATTGATAGGAGAAACAGTACACCTGTCCCACAAAAGTGAGTAAGAACCAATATAAATGCCTTTTGTAGAACAATAAATCACAGACCCCAATTCTAACAGAGTTGCACCCGTCTTTATGCCCACAGTTTAACCACAGACAAGAATTCAAGAAAGCCCTACAGGTACTGCATGAGTGTGTACTGGTCTGAATGTTAAGTTGAGAGTCATTTGGCTGTTGTAACTGACTGAATGTCCCTCTGATTTTAATGTTTTCCAGATAAAATCTGTTACGGTCCTGAAGAGAATGCCACGAATTAAAGGGATTCTAAACGCGTCGACCTTGTTGTGTTTGATCTTGTCACTTTGTGTCTTCAAATAATTGTTTTCCCAGTATTGTTAGGCCAATCGTGGTTGTAAATAACTTTGAAATATAAAGTATAAGATGGCCTAATCACCTTAGGTGATTATAAGAAAAAGTACTTATTGTTTTCCTTAAAACCCTGGATTGGGAAATGATTTAGATTCAGGGATTTTATTCCATCTTACTCTTATACACCATTAAGCCCCCCTTTCTCACACTAACCCTCACTTGTGTTTCTCATTTTGTATGTATGTTGAAAAAATGACGTTGTATGATTCTGATGAATGAGTTTTGAATTCAATTGTTTAGGTTATTTTTGCATTGTTTGCACACTCTTTCTGACACCCCCATGTACATATTCACAAATTTGTCTTAATCATTGGAGTTCTCTCCTCCTCCTTATCGCAATTAGTACAAACAGGTAGTTTTACCTTATTTTTGATATATTAATGTCGGATGGTAAAAATTAAAAACAAAAAACAAAAAACTCTTTAAAATAAATAAAAGATATTTTTGAGATACATTTCAAGACTGAAAGAGTGGTCTATTAAGTTGAGAACGTGTTGCTCAGCTGTTTTGTCCTTTGAGAAAATAATTGAGCAGTATTGGCAATTGTTTCGTTGTTTATCAATTAACTCTGAAGCCCGACTGGCTCAGCTGCAGAAGTTGGTTGGTCGCCACGTAATCAGCGGTAGCTGTGTTAACATAGCTCTCTAAAACCTTGGAGAAGAAGGGCAGTAGAGATATCGGCCTATAGTTACTGGTGACCAGAGGGTCTGCCGTGCGTTTTTTTTTTAAAGCGGGAGAATTTTGGCATTTTTCCAGGTTTTTTGCATTTGCCCCTCATGCAGGGCGGTGTTCAAGACTAAATTAACAGCAGGGTTAATCACCTCTGCAATAGATTCCAGTACTTTTGCTGAACAGGGATAAGAGGGTGAGCCGGACTTGAGGGCCTTCATTAATACAAGGGATTTCTCCAATGTGATGGGAGGAAACTGCATAGGGGAGAGGCCAGTATTATGGCTGGTAGCAGAGGGAAGACCTGTGTCTGCTTCTGTTACTGGTAACTGAGCTTCAAAAGAATCTTGGATGATTTTAATCTTGTCATGGAAGAAGCAGGCCATCTGGTTAGTCCAATCATTAGAGGGAACAAAAGGGCTACTGCTAGCCCTAGGGGATGAGAAATCTTTTAAAATGTTGAAGGGTTCTCTGCTTTTATTCACAGCCTGATAAATTTTAGTGGAAAAGTAAAGTTTCTTTCTGTCACAGACTTTCCTATAGTGATCTTTCAAGGCCTGTTTATAAACGGATTTATCAATGGGTTTATAATTAATCCGCCAAACAATTTCAAGGCATTTGCACACACTTTTGCTTTCCCTAAGGGCCTCAGTGAACCAAGGGGCTGAAGCTCTGATGGTTTTAGCTGCCCGGATGGTGGGAGTGGCCAGTTCTAAGGAGCGAAGTTGAAGCCAATTATCTAAGGAGAGTACATTACTTTCCAGGTTCCCACTATGGGGGATAGGGTGAAGGGCATCTTTCCGCCCGCAAGCAGCGGAGCTTAGGTCCACCATATTAGTATGGCCAAATATAGACCAATTCCCGTCCGCCGCGGAGCGACACGCACCGCCATCAAAGTGCGCCCGCCACCGCGGAGGTGGGAGCCAATGGAGACTCCCCGCCGTGCGGAATGACGTCCGCCGGGCTTCACAAATTAGGATGCCCCAAACAAGAAGACGCACCGCAGTGGAGACACCACCCAACCAGGGATGGCAGAAGCTTGACAGCGGAGCGCAAAACCAGACTCCCGGTCCACACCAGCCGGTCACGACCACCATGGACCCTGCCCTACACGTGTTCCCGGTGCTGTACCTGCTACATCACCAGCAACTCATGGACCGCCGGGCATGCCGCCGAAGGTACGCTACTACACAAACACAACACACGGGCTGACACAGGGTCCAAATCCACATCCTGGTGGGGAAAGGAACACATCCACAAGGGCACCCACACATGACCCATCGGCCACTAAGTCACCCCTCTGCATCCTGGACACACATCTACCTCGATCTTGCAGCAATGTCTCGGTCACGTCACCGCAGCGGAGAACACAAGGGAATACATGTGCACAATGCAGAAGGCAGGGCCAGTCCAAGTCATGGGCAGGGCACAAAGACCACAGGGCCACACCTCCTCCCACCACACATTAGCACACCCCGTGAAGGAACATGCCAAGTGCCCATCCTGTGCACACCTATGCACAACAACAAATTATGTCAAGCCTCACCCTGCACCACACAACAAACAAACAAGGGAGACAGCCACAGCAGGAGTGGCTGCACAGAAACACACAACAGACAGCACAGTAGCACAAGGCCAGGGAAACACACACACCACAACAACACCACACTCAGGGAATCAAACATGAGTACACAGACCAAAAGAACGCATACAAGAAACAAACATACACATGGAAACACAGCCAGCATAGTCCCACATATATACCACAGACTGACACACAGACACATACACCAAATGCCAACAGCAATGGAGCACAACATTAGGAAAGCCAAAGTGGAATGTACACAAATGAAAGCCATGGAAACACACAACAAGCATGTGCACATCACATGCAAGACAAGAAACACAGAACACCCCCCTCAGACCATCAAACCACACATGGCTGGTACAGTCAGTGAAGTCAAACCACAGGCACCACAGTGCAACAACACAGGGAGACAGCAAGGAAAACCAGGTAAAGACACAAGGAACAAAGGAAGGCCAGGAAGTCAAATTGGGAACAGCAACACATGCATACAGCCCCCTCACAGGAGTACACCAGCAGCACAACACACAGGGCCCATTGACACACTCCATAACTGCCGAAGACCAGGAGGAATATACACACATACCCCCCTCACACCAGCAGCACACAACACCAGTGCCAAACACACTGAAGGCTGCCAATACTTGCCAGTTCATACACACACACACAAACACATACCCTGGGTGTAGCCACAAACATCATACACACTCAGGGATGCCAGAACAAATGTCTGCATAAAAACAACAAACAAACACAAAACGCAACTGAAACACACACAGAACCACAACAAAAACAGACATACCCTGTCAGCCAATCTGTGGCAACGCAATGGGAGCACAGACACAACAGGAGTGCACAACCTCATCACTCAGGAACAAAACACCCACAACATACCTCAATTCACACAAGAAGTGCACCATCACGGAACAACACAGCCACATCAAACCAACTACAGATGCACAGGATAAAAAACTGAACAAACACTGCAGGACATCAGGGGATGCACATCAGGCAATGACAAGGCCACATACTCACAGCACTGTACGCACAACAAGCATTGTGTGCACATCAAGCATGCCAGTGACACACAAACATAAGTGACACAACATCAGCCCACACAATACAAATCAGCACAACACAAACACAACAGCACACCCAGGAAGTTAAGCAATACCACAGCCAACACACATACATCCAACACAACAACAACAGATGCACAAATCTGAAACACAAATGTGGAATCCACCTGACCAGAGCACTAGGCAGCACACACAGCTGAAGTGCACATGGACAACCATGACTGCTAAACAGCACAAGAACATCACATATAACCCATTGGGGAAATGTCCTGAATGGCACATATCCCTTGGCCAAAGAACTGCACCACAAAGCACAGTGTCACAAATGAAGTGATGGGGAGGCACACACACATGTAAACCAAGGGGACAGCTTACATCAAAGTGAAGTGTTTTGCATTTCAGTAGTGGACATGTAAGGAGTGTACCATACACACATAGAGAGAGTGCAGACTCACAATGTGTAGGCATAAGAAGCACACATATGGGATGGCATTACACCACACACACCATGCCATACAGGGGGATAAAAGGGACCATGTGCCTGCAATGGATGAGAAACACAACCACAATGGCTGTTTGGAGCAGCAGGTCTGCACAGTCTAGACAAACAGACTCAAGACACATGGATGATCAAACAAACACAACACTGATGTGCTAGTCACACACTCACAAGTGACTAAAACAACACGTAGGAGTCAGACAGAACAGCATGGACACAGCAGCACACTGAACAGTGCGCAACAGACAACTCACACATGTGAATACAACCACATACACAGGGTTAAACAATCGAAACAACAGGCACACAACTCCTGGGTGACACGTGTGTCTTTGAAATTGCAGGGGAACACACTCATCATAGCTCCCTACAAAGTCACACTCTTCACACTGCACACTTCTTGACTACCCAAGAGCACAAATCTCATTTAGGCCACGGGACCAGGATTACGGGCCATCACAAGATGACCATACACATACACAGCTGGGCACACATAAAGGAATAACACACATACATGATGACATTGCCCAGCCTGCTTGCAAACCTGTGCATAGAATCACACCCTGTGCTGGCAGTGTCCCCAACCTGACATGTGAACAATGTAGTCAACATTTTAAAACCATGAAAATGAGAACTGCATTACAGGTAAAAGTGACACCACAGATACCACAAGTATTAGTGTTTGAAAGAACTGAAGTCCCTGTCACCCCTGTGAAAAACATATTAGGTGGGCAAAGACCTTGGCAATGTTGAAGTGCCACATATAGCGTGGGGCACAGTCAACCATATGCACACACCAAAATAACTTTATTCAGTAAGGACACTGACAAAACAGACACCAGGTGTAACTTTCTTTATTCACATATTGCACAGATGTGACAGTAGATCAACAGTAGAGAAGAGCAAGGCACAAAATGCTGAGCATATGCATGAGAATCTGCACAGGCAAGGTCAAAACAGGAAGGCCAGTGGGCATGGCAAAGTGCACAGCGAGTACATGAGAGGCTGCACAGGGAATAGTCCAACACAGCAGAGCAACAGGGCCAGTGGGCAGGGCAAAGTGCACAGCAAGTACTTGAGAGGCTGCACAGGGAATAGTCCAACACAGCAGAGCAACAGGGCCAGTGTCCAGGGCAAAGTGCACAGCAAGTACATGAGAAGCTGCACAGGGACTGTGTACGACTGACTGTACCCTTCCATGGGTAGCAGCACTGTCAGGGGGTAACAATGGGCAGTACAGGCCCACCTGTGTGAGAGAAAGGTGTATGATTGGGACTAGCACTCACACTTGGCTGTCAGGTGGACTGGGAGCTGGCTGTGTGTCAGGGACAGCAGGAGCATCTGCCTGGGGAGAGCGGCTCAGGTGAGGTAGGGCTATCAGTGGCTTGGCAAGCCGGAGGGCTGCTTGGACCAGGTGGTGTAGTGGCACGTGGAGGTGGAGTCATGCAGACCTGAGACACAGTGTGGGTGGTAGATGTTTGAGGGGTACCTTTCCACTTCTTGGGGATTCGAAATGGCTTCCCTGTACTGGGATTAATGGGAACTGGTGTGGACACAGCAGGCACACACACCAACAGAGCAGCATCAGGTGGCACTCCCTCTGGTGATGTGCTGGATCCTGCGGGACGCTACATCTGGCTTTGCCTCTGGCCCTCCTTCCCCTTTTTGCCAGGTGTACCCCCTACAGTGCCCTCCTTCCCCTGCTTCACTGGGCTTGGAATGGGAGTCGAGGTGGTGGGGGAATGTGCCTCTGAGCCCTTCCTAGGTGTACCCTTGACGGATGTATGACGGTACAACGCGTACCATTACAACGCGTACCGTTACGACGCAGGTTTTACAACTAAAGTCGTTACAACGACTTGCATTGGGGAGCGCTGGATAGTGAATAGTTTAATTTACTATTTCAACTCCAGTCCCAGTGGATAGTAGGGAAGGTGTTGGATAGTAAATTAAACTATTCCCTGTCCTAGAGCGCCCTCCAGCGAAAGTCGTTGTAACGACTTTTGTTGTAAATCCTGCTTTGTAACGGTACCGCGTTGTAACAGTTCCGTTGTAAAGGATGTTCCCCCCTTGCCATGCACCTCCTCCTCAGTGGGCACAGAAACTGCATGCCTTGCTTTGCGCGAAGCTTTAGGGACAGGAGAGTCATTACCTGGGGATGCCTCTGAGGCATGTAAGCCTGAGGTCTGCTTCTTTGCTTTTTGAGCCTTGCTTTCCCTGCTTTTGTCTTTGCATTCTGGCTGGCTTTGTTCTTCTGTGGGGATAGTGTCTGCGGGCGGGACCGCTTGGGTTGTTTCTGCTGGGTGCTTCGTGTGCTGTATCGTGACTGCGACGCATGTGAATCGTGGTCACTATCATCAGACGTGGCCGCTAATTGGGGGGTGGACAAAGGCCCTGGAGCAGGAATGGGAGTATGTGCCTGTTGAAGGGAAGACGTCATTGTGGAGGACAAAGCCTGGACAATACAGTGCAGCCCACCCACGTCAGAGTGTATGCCCTCCATGTAGGCAACCAACTGGGCTAATTTTTTGTCATGGTCACTGAAGGCATTGATTAGAGCTGTCTGGCCCACACAAAGCTGGCACAGAAGCTCAACAGACTCAGCACTGAGGGCAGCAGGGGGGACAGGTGCAGGGGCAGAGAGGAAGCAGATGTAAGGGTGGGCACTGGCCACTCTGTGGTAGAAGATGATGCAGAGTCTCCATTCCCTGTGCCTGCCAACATGGATGCATCCCCGCTGACATCAGATGATGTGGTACTTTGTGTCTCAGGCAGGGATTCCTCCTGAAGACCCCGGTCCCCCTCTGAGGCGCTGGTGACATCTGTGTCACTGTGCTCCTGTGCAGCTGTAGTGCCAGGCTCCTGTCCTTCCGTGACAACTGGTGAATCTGCATGAGAGAGAGATGCAGGGTCAGGTTAGTGGCAGCAACAGTACAAAGCAATGCAATCAATGCAGTACAAAAGAGGTCCAAATCTACATGTTGCATACCACTCTCTGTAATCACATTGCGGCAACTCACTACATACACCTCAGAAGTGGATGTAATCCTGATTATCTGACATGACTGAGCCATGTTAAGGCCACACAGCACAACACCCTGCCTGTGGTGAGGTCTACCAGACACACAACTAGCTCTTACTACACCTACAGACATGATGGGGGCACACCACTTGTTGCCACTGACAGACCTGGATGGAACAGGAGGGGACAACCCAGATACCGATTACAACATGACAGTCAACAATGGCAAAGAGCCCTTGCTGCAATGGCCCTCCACATGGCCTTATGCTGGTGTACATTGAGCTGCAGGCTTGGGAGACAAGAGGGGGAAATGATCAGTCGCACAGTGTCATGTACCAACATCTATCAGTACAGTAGCAAGAAACAAACTCATTGCAAAATGTACTATCTGTCCATCACACACTGGGGTACATCCCACATGGGCACTCTGCATGGGCTAAGCTGGTGTGATTGTATGCAGTTGTGAGTGGGTACACAGTCCCTGCACATCTCACACACTCGCAGGATGCCATCACTGCACCCCCTATGTGGCTTGCAAACATCTCCAGTCCTTTGCATGTCTGGGCACCACATACATCACATATCAACCTGTGTCTGGGGGTGGACTCACTGTGTGCAAGACTGTGCAGCACTCAATGTCCATGCCCTGTGAATATCTCAGTAGGTCATGTGTGTGGTATCGAGAGACATGGACTCACAAACAAAATATTGATCCACACAAGTCAGGTGGTGTGCAATCTACAGGGCTGAGATGGTGCATAGCTGGATTTGATTATTTAAAACACAATTGTGAGGACACAGTAAGTGACATTGGGACACACACTCCTTCCCCCTGGAGACAGCATGTTTGTCAGTGCATGACACAACCCCACGCCCTCAGGCATATACTGCATCACTCCAACTACATGTGTGCCCCCCCCGCCCTACACCTCTGCTTTTGAGGACTTACCTCGACATTTGGGGTACCATACAGCCTTGGGTACTGTGCGAACACCTTGTCTACCAGGACCTCCAGCTCCTCGCTTGTGAATGGACTGGCACGGATCTTCTCTGTCCTTGCCGTCCCTGTGGACATGGAACACCTGTGGTGGGATTGGGTGGGAGGGGCCTCAGGCAGCAGTCCCTGGAGTCAACAGCAGATAAAGGGTCTTAGGCAGCAGTCCCTGGAGGCAGCAGCAGATGAGGAGTCTCAGGCAGCAGTCCCTGGAGGTAGCAGCAGTTGAGGGGTCTCTGACAGCAGGCTCTGGGATCAGTGGAAATGTGAGGCTCACTCCCACACATATTTAGCCCCCTGGGGTTGTTTCAAAGGTGCCAAGCTGCAACAATTGGTTGTCCAGGTCTGCCTCATTCAAAAGCATCCAATGACCGCCTCCGCGGTGGCGGAGCACACCTACCGCGGTTTTCAAAATTGCATCATGCCACCGCAGTCATTGTTCCCATATAGTTCTAGGGCATGCTCCATGGCGGTGACACACCGCAGAGGCCCGGTGCGTGCTACCGCAATGGTGCATCTTTCAAAAGCATTCATTGACCAGCTCCGTGGTGGCGGAGCACGCCTACCGCGGTTTTCAAAATTGCATCATCCCACCGCAGTCATCGTTCCCATTGGCTCTAGTGCATGCTTCATGGCGGTGACACACTGCAGGGGTCAGGCAGTAGCTAGCGCGATTTTGGGTCCATACAATCACATGAGGTACCGCGATTTGGGTGGCGGAGTATGCCCACCGCCATTTGGACATGTCTTCATGCCAATGACTACCGCACCTGTGTGAATGGGGGGTGCTGGTGACTTACCGCGGGGGATAGGCAGTAGCTACCGCGATTTTAGGTCCATACAATCACAAGAGGCTCCACGATTTTGGTGGCAGAGCATGTCCACTGCCATTTGGGCATGTCTCCATGCCAATGACTACCGCACCTGTGTGATTGGTCTGTAGTCCCTCACATGTCATGAATAAATCATATGGTCGATGAGGCAGGACAGTGTTGTAGTGGACTCTACAATGTGTACACATATCAATGTGTTGAGGTGTAGTGATTACCTCGACAATGCTTGTCTCATTGTATGATGTAGTTACTTACATGTGCTCTTCTGTATGCTCATAGACGCAATTGTCAGTTCACCGACAACTGTGGTCATTGTGTTGTGGATGTGTGCCAAGTTTGAAAGATGCATTGAGGTGTGACAGGTACAGCAGCTAACTATGAGACAGTGGTGTTGATTTGTTACACATTGGCTGGATGCCACGCTCCCAGGCGTGCACATGTGAAATGTGGCCATATCACTATGTGCATTTACATTGACCTATGTGGTGTTTGAGGAACTTGTGTATTGTAAATAGAGAGGTGTGCCCTTTGTGTAGCTCAAACGTCCACCCATGTAACCTGGTGTGTCACTCAATTATCAAGTCAGTCATTGTTTTTGCTGTGTCATCCAGAACGTGATATGCTGTGGCCATCTCATGATGTATTTCATTGACATGTGTCCACTTTCATCTCAACTAGGAGGACGCCAAATCTGATTTGTCACTTGACAGTGCTGGAGGACATGGAGGATGCGGTGAATCTTCGCAAATTCCGTCTTGATAGAGCCACCCTGAAAACCCTTTGTGATATGTTAGAGCCCCAACTGCAGCCTCGCTGGACATATCCAACAGCTTTCACCCCAGCTTATAAAGTGATGGCAGCACTCCGGTTTTTTGCCACTGGATTGTTCCAGGAGACAGTGGCCATCGCTGGTGGGATGTTTCAACCGATGTTCAGCATGGTGCTGCATGATGTTTTGTCCGCCGTGATGATATACAAGGACAGATATATCCATTTCCCCAGTGGTGCTGAATTGCCAGCTGTGAAGGGGGACTTCTATCCCCTTGGGCAAATCCCCCATGTTATTGGAGCCATTGATTGCACACATGTCGCTTTTGTGCCACCACAGGCTAGTGAGCACATATTCCGCAATCGCAAACATTACCACTTCATTACTATGCAAATGGTATGCCTGGCAGATAGGATCATCTTGCATGTGTGTGCCAGATTCTCCGTCTCAGCCCATGACTCGTACATCCTGCGGAACAGCATTGTGCCCCGGGTGATGGCTAATCTGCTTCCAGAGCGTGCATGGATTGCGGGTGAGTATGCCTAGTTGTATGGCGTGCTGGGTGTGTGACTTGCTGCCCTCTGCCTGTGCAACATTGCAATGTCTATTTGTCATACCTAGGTAACTCTGCATATCCCAACCATCCATGGCTGCTGAGCCCACTGTGGAATCCCAGGACCCCGGCTGATATCAGATACAATGAGACCCATGGGAGGACAAGTCGTGTAGTGGAGCGTACTTTTGGTCTGCTCAAGTCACGTTTCCGCTGCCTGGACAAAACCGGAGGTGCACTGCATACTCGCCCAGGAAGGTGTGTCAGATTGTAGTGGCATGCTGCATTCTCCACAACCTGGCCATTCGCAAGGAGATTCCCTTGCTCCCGGATGATGATGAGGACCCAAGGCCCGTGCCTGCACAACATCCTGAATCTAGTGATGAGGACAGTGGAGAGGAGGAAGGTGGTGACATGCGTCAACAACTCATCACCCGCTACTTCACTTGAAGGTGGGTGACGATGTGCAACATACCCATTGTCTGGTGATCTTGCTGTTGTCATGAAGGGCTATGTGTGAATGTTGAAAACTGCCAGTTGTCAACTCAGCTGTGGGTGGATATGTTACTGTGACATGTCATCTGTGAACGTATATGGGACGTGTATGTTGACACTTGTTGCCCATTGTGATGTCTGCATGTTGGCTTATGTAGATGGTCGGTGTTGTGTAATATCTGTGATGCCACATTCACACCAGTGATTGTTGTTTTATGTGTTTCTCTAGGTGCCTTAAACTTATCCTTGCCTACATACAGTACATACTCCTGATGCATTATGAACATTTTGAAGGCTGTACATCCTGCACTAAAGACAAAGCTGACAGAAAACAAGTTTTTAAGGTATTTTATTTACAAAGTTGACATGTGAGGGGGGTGCAATTTTACATAGAGGTGGTGGTGGAGCAGTGAGTTGACAGTCATGGTTAATGAGATGAAAGAGTAGATCCCACACTGATGTGGTGACCCAGTCCAACAGACAGATGCCATTCACAAGGCAGTGTGGGGAAGGACAGTCCAAACAGTCAATGCAGTCGTGAAGAGGGTTGCCATCAGGGCTGACTCCGTGACTGGCGTTTGGCAGGTGCTTTGCCTCCAGAGACTCCCAGGCTCTTCTTAGGACAGCCCCTTTGTTGCTTGGCAGGGGTGGGCCCTGCTGTGGTACCGGTGGAGCCTGAGGACTCACCTCTCTCTGTCGGCGCAGGGGAGGATGTGTACTCTCATCCTGCGGCCCACCAGAGGGAGGAGGAGATGTTGGTTGTGGCGCAGGCCTGTCCCTCAGTAACGCCACTTGCTGGCCCATGAGGTCGACCAGTTGTCCAATGCGAGTGTTGATGGACCTCATCAGCAAGATGGGCTCACATAACAGGTTGTCCGACCGCCCACTTTGTCCCTGGGCCTGTTGGTATGCCCCAAGTACTCTGGTGATGTGGTCCAGGGATTCGGGCCCAGCCTCCTGGTGTCTTGGGGTGACCCTGGCCCTCCCACCTACCCTGCTGCCACAGACCTGTCGCCTTGCCACTGAGGGTCCCCGCACACTCGCCCTGCCGTCCTCAGTTGGTGGTCTGGGGTGGTCATCCTCTGCGACAGGGAGGGTGTTGCAGGTGGCACTGGTGGTGGTGGTGGTGGCGGTGGACACATAGGCCGTAAAAGAAGGTATGCTGTGCAGTTGGTGTTGCAGCAGATGTGGTGGAGAAGAGGGGGTCCTGGGACCTGTTGCTCCCTGGCACACCAGATGAGCTGGCCTCAAGCTCACCGTCCTGAAAATCCTGGGAGTCTACATCCGAGAGCCCATGTACCGGGGGGAGACTGGCTCTGCCGGTCGTTGGTGTTGTCCTCTGCAGTAAGTTCTTGGTCACCTGTGGATTAGATGGGAAAGGGTCATTGTAGTGCACTCTGCAAGCATTGTATTAGCTGTGTGTCATCCACTCTCTGTACACTACACAATTGACTGTTGTTCACATCGCTTACTATGTGCACTACTATGCCTCCTAACATGATGCAGTGGTACATACATTACATGGACATGGTGTGAGGTATCAATGTATGCCATGCAAGTCGTGCAGGAATCATGTTCACAGGGACCTGTTGCTATGTAGGGACCAGCACAACCTTTTTTCATTGTTGACTCATTGTTGATTTGTCTACCCTGGCAGACGTCACATCTGGCCATGGACTGGCCATTGTATTGTCCTGCATACCTTTGTCCTGTCATGTACATATCGTGATTTGTAACCCCACACATGCTTTCTCTGTTTTGAAATGGTCATTCTCGGTTGTGCCCCATGGCAATGCACTCATCAGTGAGTGCTGTGCATGATTGTGCCCAGTCTTCCTTGTGCATCTGCATTGGTGTGTTACTCGTTGGTAGCTGTGACCATTGCCTTTGCTTACCTGTGTGCACACTGTGCGTGGCAAGCGGGGTCGGTGAGCATATTTGTGCAATGAGAGGGCTAGTGTTGCCATATGGTCTGACTTCTTTACTGACAAATGTGTGAGTGCACGTACTGGCTACTTACCTGTGACGTCCTCACATTTGGCTTTGTGGTGGGGCACATCTGGGTGTGCGTGGGGAAGGATTACATTCTGCTCAGTGGTGTCATGAGATCGGACTGTCTACCTACCTAGTAATTTGGTTGAGGTGGTCCATTAGATGACACATGCATCTTGTGGCATGGTGTGCTCCATCTTGCTGTACTGTGGAACAAGGGAGCATGGTAGGAGTATAATTACAGGCCTCCCACCCCCAAACAGCCAGCCCAGGGAAGATGGCTACCTACCTGTTAATTTGTTTGGTGTACTGCAATGGCTGCCAAGTGCTTCTGGGTGGGGTGGGAGAGGGCTCCATCTTCACGAGGCTGTGGGACAGGGGGCATGGTGGGAGTAGGGGTACAGGCCTCCCACCCCCAAAACAGCCCTCCCATGGAAGATGGCTACCTACCTGTTAGGTGAAGCTAAACAATGCAATGGCATTTAAGTGCTTCTGGGTGGGGTGGGAAAGGGATCCATCTTGATGATGCTGTGGGACAGGGAGCATGGTTGGAGTAGTGCTACAGGCCTCCCACACCCAAACAGCCTTCCCAGGGAAGATGGCTGCCTACTTGTTAGTTTGCTTGGTGTACTGCAATGGCTGCCAAGTGCACCTGGGTGGGGTGGGGGAGGGCTCCATCTTGATGATGCTGTGGGACAGGGGGCATGGTGAGAGTAGTTGTGCAGGCCTCCCACCCCCAAACAGCCATCCCAGGGAAGATGGCTACCTACCTGTTAGGTGAAGGTGAACAGTGCAATGGCTTTCAAGTGCTTCTGGGTAAGGTGGGGGAGGGATCCATATTGGTGATGCTGTGGGACAGGGGGCATGGTGGGAGTAGTAGTGCAGACCTCCCACCCCCGAACAGCCCTCCCAGTAAAGATGGCTTCCTACCTGTTAGGTGAAGGTGAACAATGCAATGGCTTCCAAGTGCTTGTGGGTAGGGTGGGGGAGGGCTCCATCTTGATGATGCTGTGGGACAGGGGGCATGGTGGGAGTAGTAGTGCAGGCCTCCCACCCCAAACAGCCCACCCAGGGAAGATGGCTACCTACCTGTTAAGTGAAGTGAACAATGCAATGGCTTCCAAGTGCTTCTGGGTGGGGTGGGGAGGGATCCATCTTGATGATGCTGTCGAACAGGAGGCATGGTGAGAGTAGTGGTACAGGCCTCCTACATCCAAACAGCCTTCCCTGGGAAGATGGCTACCTACCTGTTAGCTCATTTGGTGTGCTGCAATGGCTGCCAAGTACATCTGGGTGGTGTGGGGGGGGCTCCATCTTGATGATGCTGTGGGACAGTGGGCATGGTGGGAGTAGTAGTGCAGGCCTTCCACCCCCAAACAACCCTAACAGGGAAGATGGCTACCTACCTGTAAGTTTATTTGTGGTTTTCAATGGCTTCCAACTGCTCCTGGGTAGGGGAATGCTCCATTCTGCTCAGGTGTGGGACAACGGGCATGGTAGGAGTAGTGGTACAGGCCTCCCACCCGCAAACAGCCCTCCCATGGGAGAAAGCTACCTACCTGTTAGGTGAAGCTGAACAATGCAATGGCTTCCAACTGCTTCTGGGTGGGGTAGGGGAGGGATCCATCTTGATGATGCTGTGGGACAGGGGGCATGGTGGGAGTAGTAGTGCAGGCCTCCCACCCCCAAACAGCCCTCCCAGGGAAGATGGCTACCTACCTGTCCTGTCGTTTGGTGTACTGCAATGGCTTCCAGCTGCTTTTGGGTGGGGTGGGGGAGTGCTCTATCCTGCTGTGGTGTGGGCCAGGGGCATGGTGGGAGTAGTAGTGCAGGCCTCCCTACCACATACAGCACTCCATGGCAACATGTCTACCTACCTGTTAGTTTGATGTGGGTTGTGTAATGGCTGACACATGCTTCTGGGTGGGGTGGCTACATCTTGCTGATGCTGTAGGACAAGGGTGCCTGGTGGGAGTTATAGTGCTGGCTGCCTGCAAACATGCCCCTATGGTGATGTTGGTGGCTCTGTTTGGGGTGATAGGGAGTGGGTGATTGTTGGATCTGTGAGACATGATTTGAGAGTGTGTGGTGCAGATGAATGGTATTTATCCTAGGAGGTGTAGCTTTGTAGTTGTGCAAGACAGTACATATCAGTGTGGTGGTAGTCATTTGTTTGTACTTACCACCCTCCACTCCCCCGTCTAGTCCTGTGAGACTCTGTGGATGCAGTATGGCAAGCACCTTCTCCTGTGTAGAAACAATGTGGACTAGCCCACTATGTGTATGTGTTTGTCTTTAGTCTCTATAAGTTGTGGCTAAGATACTGAACCCATTCGGTGTTATTAAAAGACCCCTCACAACCAACCTGGTCGGTGTCATGCTTCATCATCGGGGTCCCAACCAGGTGGTCGAGTGCCACCTGGTTGTGCTTCGATGCCTGATTACAGCCGAGCGGGTGTGGTGCAACAGTGTAATGTGAGTGAAGGTGAATGTTAAAAAATACCTCTGGGAATCCTTGCCTAATGTTTTATTGTTGGCGGCCCAGGGTATTATTTTAAAATTATGTGATGCAACTACTTTAGGAATAATTATCCTGTGAGTTGTCTAAAGTGATGCGGTCTACATGTTTCAGCCCCCTCAGGGTTACTTAATGGGCTTTCGTCAGGACCAAAGGTGAAAAGGTGAGTGGCAAAAACGACAGTGTCCACGTGAAACAGTGTTTTTTCTTAAACACGCGCTAAGGTGTGTAGTAACAATTGGATTTAAAAAGGGGGAACAGTGTCGGCGTACTTACGGACACTGTTCGGTAGCAAAAAATTCCTGTAAGGAAGGAAAATACAGTACACAACATACATAAATTCGCAACATAAAATGCAATCTTTTGGCATACATCTGTGTCATGCAATAGTCTCTATGGGCCCTTCAGGTGACTATTGTATCCTGCTATCCTGCATGCACCTAAGAACTCACAGGATAATTATTCCTAAAGTAGTTGCATCACATAATTTTAAAATAATACCCTGGGCCGCCAACAATAAAACATTAGGCAAGGATTCCCAGAGGTATTTTTTAACATTCACCTTCACTCACATCACACTGTTGCACCACACCCGCTCCGCTGTAGTCAGGCATCGAAGCACAACCAGGTGGCACTCTGCAGCCTGGTTGGGACCCGATGATGAAGCATGACACCAACCAGGTTGGTGTGTGAGGGGTCTTTTAATAACACAGAATGGATCCAGTATCTAAGCCACAACTTATAGTGACTAAAGACAAACGCATACACATAGTGGGCTAGTCCACATTGCTTCTACATATTATTCTTGGGGACAGGACGCACCCTACATACCCTGGCTCTCCGACTGATTTTTTGAAGCACCTTCTCCTCCCATGGTGTAAAGGTTTTTTGTGGAATGGAAGGGCCACTGCCAATCCGGTTGGCCAGCTCCCAGTTCTTACTACTCTTCTCTTTGACAACCCTCTTCAGATCATGCCACCGCTTCATGATCTCCTTCTTGGATCGCGGGGTGGTCCCTACTGCATTGACCCTTTGTACTATCCTTTCCCACATTTGAGTCCTTGTGGCTAATGGTGTCTGTTGGACCAGGCTACCAAACAGTTGTGGTTCCACTCTGACTATCTCATTTACCATAACTGACAACTCACTCTCTGTGAATTTTGGGAATTTAATATGTGGACATTGTGTGTGGTGTGCAAAGAGTTTGTGGGCGCAGGGGTGTGTGTGGTGTGTGTGGTGATGGTGCGTGAGGTGTGTTATGGGCTGGGGGCTTGTTGGGGCTGGTGTAATGGTGATGTGTGTGTGCTGTGTTCTTTTGCCTCTCCTCTCAGATCTGGTGAATGCCCTTCTCTTCTGGAGTGATCAGATGAAAATGCATAAAACTGCTAGCACAGGATTTACCATGTTGTTGGGGGCTGCCCAGCGCCCTACGGACTCTAAAACGTAGCAAACAATGGTCCGACCAAGCTATAGTGAGAGGCGCATCCATTTCAATCCGGTTTGATGGAAAAACCTGGTGCAGCGTGTGCTCCTTTTCATGGCTGGGGAGGCGGACATACGGGGTTAGATTGAGTCTGTCAAGAGATTCGCACAACCCCCTAGACTTAAGTTCTGTGGGGTTATCCATTTGTATATTGAAAAACACAGAGAACTAGGTAATGACTATATTTGGTTGGCAGAAATAGGGGAAATAGCGTGGCTAATAGACTCCAGGAATTTTCCTGCCGGCCCCGGCGGGCGGTAAATTACTACACTCGCAATTGACTGTTGGGAAGGGACGGTAAGTAAGAAGCCCAGGATCTCCGCCCCCTCTATCTCCACAGTTGGCAATAGAGAGCAGCTTAGGGAACTCCTGAAAATAAGGTCCACAACCCGCCCCTCCCCTCGGGTTGATCCTTCCTAAGAATCTGATATCCCCGGGGAACGCATTGGAGATAGTTGGGTTAGAGGCTTCAGTTAGCCATGTTTTGGTTAAAAACACCATGTCAGGTGTTGAATCTACTATCAGGTCGTAGATCTGCAGCTTGTGTGTTTTTAACTGACCGGGTATTAAGAAGGAAGCTGGTCAGAGTGAGTGCCGGTGTTATAGTTCTCATTACGTTCCCTGGGGTTGGGAGAGGCCACCCAGATACTGTGTTTACCTCCAAGACAGTCAGCAGCCATCTGAACAGGGAAGTGGGGGCAGCAGTTCACACACCTACCAATGTTAAGAAGCTTGACTACAATACTTGATGTGGCCTAACTGCTCTGTTGGCGAACCAGTAGCATTTCCTGCGCCGGCCCCTTCCGGGATGCTGACGGGCGCACACCGGCTTGCCTCAGGCGCGCCTTTGGCGTGCTCTCTGCCCGCTCGCACAGCGTCCCATTTTAAGGTCCCCAGTGTGCAAACAACTAGACCGCACCGTCTATGAAAAATGGCAGCGTCGCCTCGGAAGCCTCCCAAATTCAGGACTCGGATTCCCCTCCTCTCCCCTCACTTTTCAATTCACACAATTTACACAAATTAAAAGCGTTCAGCAATCCCATTTAGTAGTACCATCAATTTTAAAAAGTTCAATCAATTGTAAAAAGCAGCTAAAACAATTAAGATTTTGGTGTGCAAACAAGCAGAATGGCAGCGTTTTCAGGAGAGCAAAATGCAGTACCTGCTGTGTTAGACGGTCTGGGGCGCTCGGGCAGCATCCTGTTTTAAGGTCCCCAGTGTGCACACAACTAGACCGCACCGTCTAGGAAAAATGGCGGTGGCGGCTCGGAAGGCTCCCAAATTCAGGGTTCGATTTCCTCTACTCTCCCCTCACTTTTCAATTCACACAATTTACACTAATTAAAAGCGTTCAGCGATCCCATTTAGTAGCACCATCAATTTTAAAAAGTTCATTCAATTGTTAAAAGCTGCTAAAAGAATTAAGATTTTGATGTGCAAACAAGCAGAATAGGAGCGTTTTCTGCAGAACAACATGCAGTAACTGCTGTGTTATAGGGTGATCATTCACTGGGTGCGGAACCAACCTCATTGTAAAGCCCTTTTGGCAAAATGACCCAATATGATAAGCACCACCTCTCCATAATCCATTCTTCTTTCTCTGCCTTGAACAAGTGGAGTGCAGCCATTCAATGCCATTAGATTGAAAGCAGCAGAGATCAGCTGCATCATCCCGATTGTGGGTGTGGCTGGGAAACAGACAGAAGGCAGTGGCCAAACTAGTGACTGGTTGAAGAAAATATAGCCACCTTCTAAAAGGGCAATGAGAGTCACACTGTGACCTTAGTATGGCATCTGGAGCCAAAACATACCTTCTTGCCATTTTGGTATGATCATACAGCTTGCAGAGGAACAAGAAATTAAGTAATGGAGGCCCCTTTGAGATGTAATGTGACTTTCATTAAAAACCATTGGATATACTTGACACCGACTTGGGCCCTGAAGGACTGTCACAGCAGACACTCACAGGGCTGCGCATATGCATAGGGTGTCCAAGGACCCTTCTTGAGCTACAGAGCTCCTGCCAGGAATGGGATGATAAAATGATTATGTACCATTAAATGAATGATAAACTGACAGGTCACTGTAGAGGCCAGTCAGGAAGAAAGGAAAAGGCCCAAACGACTGATCACTGTAGACTGAGTACAGCGATTACCGCACTGGATGCCCACTTTGGGAGAAGTACAGTAGATGGTTGCCTGTAACAGAGAAGTGAATTTGCCTATCTGACCTTCCACAGAGCAACAGAAAGGACCACATATGGGTTGGAAGAGAAGGACTAAAATGATTCAGCTGCACAGCCCAAACAAAAATATATTTCTCAGCCACAATCTGTGTGAGGATATAAATGATTTGTTACAAGAGCCTAATGAAACTAGGGGTGCAGTGAAGACAATAGTGTCCAAGCTGACAGAAGCCCTTGATATAATCCAAAACTGAAAAACAGTGCTGGAACAGAAAAGTGATACGGTTAAATTTGAGGTTAACCTACTAAGGGATGATTTCAAGAAGCTCAATAGCAGTGCGGAACAAAACAAATTGACTCTCGGATGGGGGATTGACTACAGATATGAAGACATAAAAAGCAACCATGAGAGCATTGCACACTGACAACAGGTCACACCAATCTAGATTGGTAATGTAGAGGGCACATTAAGGAAGAATGATATATGAATGATTGGGCTGCCAGAGTGGGTTAAAGGGCCAAGTGTCAAACTGCTCCACGAAGACTGGATATTGAAAGTCCTTCAAATCCAAGGGTTGAAAGTCCTTCTGTCAAAGGGTTTATCACACATCTTAGTATAGAATGCGCCCAGGGCCCTAGTTGTTCTGCACCACCAGAAGCCCTCATCACACATGTTTTCAGATACAGCAACTGTGACTCAATCCTAAAGATGGTCAGATCTAATTTACTACTACAAGAGAATTCTGCAAACAGGCTGTTTTTGAAAGTGCCAATACAAAAACATAGGCAGAGCTTTGATCTTCCGAAGAGGATCCTTAGGGAAGAGGAATACATTACATGGTGATTTTCACCATTCAGCTGTGAGATATATTAGAAGGAAAGACATAGCATGCCAATAACTGTTGGAGGCAGGGTAGGGATTGGACATATGGAGCTTCATGTGTCAATGTGAGGATCATGGGGACAGAAGGACATGGAACTCAAGCTGAAATACCGCAAAAGAAACTGATCTGCAACAAAAGGCAAGTGAGACCAAAGGAACAGAAGTAGTGGCTGGATGGTTAAAACAGTTGACACATGAAGAAGCATGCCCTGTATGGTGTATTAGAAGGCACTAGCGTACTACAGAGATGTTGAAACATAAATGCCTAGCTATTTAGTTTTAAGTAATCTACACAGGTGTAGTCACCACCTGTCTATAAGGACAAGGAATTGGAAAAGTATAAGGCGGAGACAATATTGTGGTCACAAGGGAGGGGTAACAGGCTGCAAATAAATCACATTTCTTACTTTGGTGAACTTGCATACCAATTATGGTACTTGTGATCTCAACAAGGTGCAATTACAAATGTTAGGTGATACTATATATTACGTTAAAATTACACTTTTCCAGAAATGTATATGAATAAGTATAAATTGGTTTGATTATGTGTTGTATAACTGCATTTCATATTGTGAAGTCATAAACTTTGCATTTTGTGTGTGATTTCTGGTCATAGCCATTGTTTGAGGTATGGATTTTGCTCCCAATCTTTCATTCTTGTTTCAGTTTCAATTTGTAACCATAATTGCACATTAACTGGGTTTTTTCTGTGTGAATAACTCAATTTTTCGAATGATATGTTAAGGTGTCATAACAAACGCTAACCTTAACTTCACTTTAAAATTAGATTTTTTTCAGTGAATACTGCAGTTTTGTCTGTTGTCCAGTCCTCCGCTGACATCCATTCTCAGCTGCACACGGCCTTCAGCTGTGTACAGCAGAGGTTGGAGACAGAGCCTGCCTTCTGACCAGGTCCTGTGTCCAACCCTCCCCAGGCAGCTACAATTATAGCATACAAAATGTGGCAGTGCATAGCATGGGGTTACCAGATGTCACGGCCTCCACCTAGGCTCAATGCCCCTCGCTCCATGGTGGGAACACGTGCTTGTATAGCTGAAAGGAGTTCACAGAGAAATTGACCACATGCAATTGCATTCAGTTTCTGTACCCCACCCTCTGCAGTAGGCCAATTACCAATGCAAAAGGTCTTCGGTTGTCTACAGGAACTGACTTCACTGCCTGGCCTCAGGCCAGCCTCTGTGTCCAACTTATAGAGGGTGGCTAACACCTGAAGGGCATGCCCTTCAGCTTTGAGCCAAGATGTTGGTCAACTCAGGCCCTGTTCCTAATCCTCCCTGATCTGCCGGGCATAGCCTGACAGCCATCCCCTGTGCCTATCTTGCCATGGACAGCCAACGTCTGCACTGCATGGCCTCCAGCCTGTATGCAAAAACGGTTGGTTGCATGCTCTATCTTATGTCCCGCCCTACACCGAACACTTTGTAGACGGAACACCCAGCTGTCCATGGCTATGTGCAATAAGGTTGCCCTTATTGCTGGCCTTCACAGCCGGGCCAAGAGGGGCCTTTGGCCAGGCACTGTACCCACTTCTCTGTGAGCAGTAAATCCCTGCTGCACACGACATTTGACTGTGTACAGTGGCGTGGAGTGCGGACACTGGTTGAACCTGTTCCTTCAATGAACAGGTCTACAGAAAGAAATTTGGGAATTCAATTGAGGGTTTCTTTTTGTCCAAGCTCTGCAAATCTCACTATTGAAAAAAGTCATAGCATGGGTAGAAAGCAAAAAAAGCTTGAAAACAAATATTATTTGGTTACGTTTAAGAGCTAACAATATGGGCTGTGACAAGAGAGGAATTACAACTTAATGATAAATCAAAAAGACAACAACTTAATTTTTACCAATGAAATTACAAAACAACCACATAATCTTTCTTGGCACTGATATTTTCATTGAAGAGAAAATTCTAACAACTTTGAAATTTCAAACAATGTTTTTAGCATTGTCTTGTATATGAATAGATTCCGTCAGGAGAATCTAAAAAACAGTATCCCATATCGTATGTTTTCAAGGATTACACATTTTGTTCAATTTGTAAAGTATTGGAGAAATTGAACACAGGCAAACACTTGTTTTTGCAAAGAAGGTAGTCCATTAAAACAGTAGGAACATTTGCATGATGAGCATCAGAACGTAATTAGCAAGACTTGTTAGTGAAAAATACAGAACTACAAAGGATACAACAGTAGGCAAGAACAAAGTAAGAATGATACTGAACTTCTCAAAATATGCTAGGCAAATTAAAATAATTAAAAAAAGTAATTGGAATATCTTAAAGAGGGATTCAACAGTATACTAACCTCTAAATGCTACACCTACAGTGACTTTCAGGAGATCCAACAATATTCAAGATAAATTAGTAGAAATCAATTTAAAAAAAGAGAACACTGCAGGATGGTTGAACAATCGAAAATTATTATTTAAAATGTATTCATTGTAAAGTATGTTATATTGCAGACACACCAAAGGCATGGTTGGGAAAAGTAACCATAAACAAGAAATTGACATGTAAAAGTAAATTTGTATTATATATATGTTGACATGCCCGTTTCAACTTGAATTATGTGAGAAGCACAACGTGTAAATTAATAGAGCCATCAGAATAATGCTAGAAACTATCTAGTGGTAAGGCATTTTAAAGGGAAACATGAAAGTGATTGGCTACAACTAATGTTTTGTGCAATTAACATAGTAGAAATAAATGAAAGAGGAGGAAACATATCAATCAATCGATCAATCAATCAGGGGTTTTTACAGCGCGCTACTCACCCTTGAGGGTCTTAGGCGCTGGGAGGGGTACAGCTCTGGGTCAGTTGAAAAGCCAGGCCTTGAGGCTCTTCCTGGAGGTGTGCAGGGTAGGGGAGCATCTGATGTTGGCTTGGAGCTCGTTTCAGGCTTTGGCTGTGACTTAGGAGCAGGCCCTTCTGCCTGCTCTGGTTCTGCGGATGCGCGGGTCTCTGCTAGGGTGAGGTCGGCAGAGCGGAGGTTTTTTTAGGTGCGTGGAAAGAGATTCTTTTTTTGAGGTATTTTGGTCTGATGTTGTGGAGGGAACGGTAGGCATGGGTGAGTAGCTTCAAGGTTTCTCTCTCCTCAATGGGGAGCCAGTGGAGGTCTCGCAGGTGTTAGCTCATATGCTCATGTCATGAGGTGCCGAGGATGAATCTGGCTGCAGTGTTCTGGATGGTCTTGAGTTTGTGAAGAAGGGATTTATTGATTCCAGCGTAGTTAGTGTTTCCATTGTCCAGTTTGCTAGTTATGTGTGTGTGGGTGACGCTCTTTCTAGCTTCGGGAGAATCGACTTGAAGGTCTTGCGGAGGATGTGGAGGGAGTTGAAGCAGGTGGAGGCGATGCACGGATCTGGTGAGTCATGGTGAGGGAGGAGTCTAGGATGATGCTAAGTTTCCGGTGTGGTCCGTCGGGGTGGGTGGGTTTCCAAGGGCAGAGGGCCACCAGGTGTTGACCCAAGCAGCGGAGGAGGATCCAAGGACAAGGACTTCGGTCTTCTCCAAGTTGCGCTTTAGGCAGCTGTTGCTCATCCAGGCTGCAACGTCTTTCATTACTTCCTGGAAGCTGAGTCTGGTGTCTTCGGGGTTCTTTGTGAGGGAGAGGATGTGGTTTCATCGCCGCACGATACTATGCTGCGCCTGTGCTGTCTGACGATTGCGGGGATTGAGGCTAAGTAGATGTTGAAGAGCGTGGGGATGAGCGATGATCCTTGGGGTACTCCGTAGTTGATCTCTGTGGGTTCGGCGAGGAAGGGTGGGAGTCTGATCCTTTGGGTTCTGCCAGTGAGAAAGGAGTGGATCCAGTTGAGGGCGGTTCCCTGTATGCCAGCGTTGTAGATTCTGACTGCAAGAGTGCAGTGGTAGATGGTATCGAAGGCGGCAGAGATGTCTAGCAGGATAAGGGCAGCGGTGTGGCCTTGGTCGAGTAGTAAGCAAATGTAGTCAGTGGCGGCAAGGAGAGCGGTCTTGGTGCAACATAGAGACACATTGGGCACATTGAACTCATGGTACATTTTATATTTCGCCACTATGGTTAAACCAGAAGTAAGATCTTTTTGTGCATCTACTTCAATGACAAAAACAAGAAAGTGTGCAAATGAAGATGAAACGCTTCATAAAAAGCTACTATATTAAAAAGTAGGTAGCATGTAGAAAAGAGAATAACGTATTGATAAGTCTGAGGGAGACATGTGATAATGGTAAGGATGAATAGTATTAAAACTCTTAGGCATGTCTTAATGGGGAATAAACAATGATGACTTTGAAGAAAGATCCATCCACTGGCGAAACAATCATCAAATAAAAAATGTATATAGGCAGTAGAGAGAACAAACAGCTCAAATCGAAACATGCAAATGAAGTAAAAGAAAAACGTACCCATCAGAGGCCTCAATGAAGTACAAAGCCAAATGATCCAAAACAAACACACTAAGGGAAGAGGGTATTATTGTAGAATAGGACATTATTGTGTTAATCATAGCAGTGACAAAGGAAGTAAATCGTTTCTGGGATATAATGGCATATTTTGTAATTATTTTTAGTTCAGGGTTTCCATAGAAAGAATGTTTTTTGCTTTGCTAATTGCTTTTTGTACCATTTAACAAATCTTCTTTAACCTTTATAGAAAAAAGTTCATCAGCCTCTGCTCCTTCATGTAAAGTTTCAGGGTGACCCATAAAGCAGGGGATGAAAAAAATGGGTGTTCAAAAACTGTTGGTTTCTCATCTTATTTACCATAGGAAATTTCAGGAAGTGATACAGAAAATCAGCTAAACATAATAACTCCAAATTTTTCAGAAAGTTAGATTTTAACTGATTTCTGTGATTTGGTGTAAATGTAAATCAGTTCAGATGTTTTCTAGGCGGAATTGATAGAATTTGTGGTGGAATTATAGGCACTCCACATTACGCTTATAATGTGGAGTTCCGGGCAAATTCTGCAAACTGTGGCAGACTTTTTTTCTCATGCATGACTCGAAAAGCAGTACGTTGTCAAGCCCGAGTGAGATTTGGAATCCCCTAGCAAAGTTTTCGGTTGCTAGGAGGGCCCCCGCAAGATTTCTCCAATGCGGGAGGTCACAGGTGATCCGAAATGACAGCTCAAGTAGAAAATCTATTCGAGCGGCAGCAAAATCAGCTTGCAAAGCTACTCTCTCTGGTGCTCCATGCAGGGCTGTTTGCACTGATTTTTCATTGCGGAACAAGCTCTCTGCTTTAAATTACAATGTGATGTGACTATTTAAGCACATTCACAAAATTCTGCAGTATCTCAAGGAATTTTTTTGTAACTCTGTGGAATGCTGCAGTGTGAAACTCAGTGAGTTCTGTCCAGGCCTACTGTTTTAAGACATGTATATTTAAAGACATGCTATGGCTGGTCATGAAGGTATTACAAAAATAGCTATATTTTGGTGCTTGGTCCTGCGAAAGCACTGGGGTATTCTAACGATGCCGTAAATTTAAACAAATAAAGCAACCTATTTGGTTGAGAGACCATTTTTTCCCGTTGCTCCTTTCAATCCCTCTAGACTGTTACCTGCCATGCTGGACCAAGCAACCTGATTTGCTCAGCCTTCACATGAAGACCTAGAGGGACACTCCCAAGACCATGCAAGCTTCACAATTTAAAGCTTGCACGGACTTGCACTAGTGCAGGGTGACTCTTGAGCATTGGTACCATGGGAGTACCAGGGTACAGCGAAATACATTTTAAAGAATAAATATTAAAGATGTGAGGTGAAGGTGCACAGTATTTAGGCTGCCAGTGAGTGGTTGGGCTCAGGGCCTGGTCAAAGGCTGTGAGTTGAGGGGGTTGCTTACCCATCGGGTGTTGGCTGCAGCCATGCGCAGTGGGGGTTGGTCACACACAAGGATTGGACAGAGGGTCTGGCCTGCTGTGCCCAACACCATGCTGCACATTAACATACGGAGTTGGGTGCAAGGCCTGGAAAGAGGCAAAAACTGTGGGTAACCCTCCACCACATAAAGCCTTTGGCCATGTGGCATAGGCGGTTTGCCACGTACTGGAATTAGAGCAGGACCTGACCACAATCCAGGCCAGACCATGTGCCCAACACCACACTGTGCATGGCCAAAGGCCTATTGGTTGTTAAAGGCCCACTCCTTTGTTATAAGTGCTCACATTAGGTTTGGGCCTTTACTCTGGAGTGGGCCTTTAATGGTGAGCATAAGCTACTACACGGGCTATAAGGATACAGAAGGAAAATTTGTTATCAAAGAACAGGTTATTATTGTACCTGTATGGTCTGCTGTAACAGGCTTCTGTAGCCATTAGAGTCCCCAATCTCTTCAACTTGGATCTGTAATAGCAGAGTAGGGCTTTAATGGTCACTGTAGCTTGCTGTGGTGGACTATAAGTATATATAAGAAATGAATAGACAGACATGACAAAGAACATACATTCTCTCACCATCATTTAATTAAGAAAGGTGGCTCTAACAAGAATATAGTTTTTTTTACACTGTTCTTTTACACTTTAAAATTTTTTTTGTTGAAGATTGGACTAAAAACATGAAAAAAGGGGCATCAAAACATGGATCCATGAAGAAAACAAACTAACCACTTCCTTTTGTACACGTCTTCTTATGCAATCAAGAACTAGTCTCTGGCTAGGGTACTTTACTGTCCCACCCCAAAAAATATTCTCCAATCCATGCAAAAGAGTGCACTGTGCTCATAGAAGTGATGTCAGTCTTGCTAAAGGGAGACTGCCTCTTACTGATAAGCATGATCTCCATACTGGCTAGTATGGTCTGGAGCAATTAATGTTGAGACTCCTTCATCCTCCTGCATCTTCCTCTATGCAGCGTTGAGCTGTGTGGCCTGCCATGTCCTGAGATGTTTTAACATTCAAGACATATCAAATGAATATTTTTTTCAGTACCATTGGAAAATTGCTCCTCATACAGGGTGCAGGTCACTAGTTTCGCAAACACATTTATTTCCCTGGGTTGTAACTACAAAAAAAAACAGATGATGGACTGCAAGACTCCTCAGCTTCCACAACGTGTTTTGGCTCTTGCTCTCCATGAAATAGAATTGGTAAATCGAGAAATTACTGCCAGATAATAATTATTGTCCTGCTTTACAAACACTCTTATTCATTGGTAGTGGCCTTTATCAATGGCGTATAATAGAGCCCTTACTAATTCAATTCACTCTAAGACGCACCTAGACAACTCTTAACTAATCGGATTCAATCAGAGAACACAGCATTTGAATTGACAAGTTTGGTGTGAAAAAAATGGCTCCTATATGATTTTTTTACTGCTTTTTAAATATCCTTAAAAATTATGGGTCATATCTATTATTGATTGATCAAGAGTCTTAGTGAATGGGATTTCTTGACTCCAGACAGTACTGTTTTTGGAGGGTAGCAGTAGAAACGTTACACGATTGTATACCGTTATGTGTTTTTCTGTACCACACTTGTACACCTTTAATACATCTTTCTCTAAAACAAGAAGTCATCATTTGGTCTCAAGCACGTCCTCTGTTCAAAAAGGAATCCCCAAATTAAATTTGTATGTAAAATGTAAATTTATGAACCTACTTCTACATAATTCTAAACACATCATTTCATATCCAAATTCTATGCAAACTTAATTTTTATAATTTAGATTGTAAGTGCTTTTGTTACTGTTCCTGTGGTAGAGAATGAGTAGAGAACCCAAGGGATCAACAACACCGGACCGCACATATAGACATCCTAGACACCACCTACTCTACCGCCACAGGAATCATAGGACCTAGAGAACCACAGGATCCACAGCACGCAACGCCACAAAATGGCACAGACATCATGCTACCCAGAGAACCGCAGCTTCATCAACACCCATCGGCACTAGGAGACACACATAAGACAGAAGACAGTTTGGATGGAGAGGATTCAAAGAGCACAGAAACACCTATAGTATATGCTAAGACCGTTCAGAGTACAGAGAGAAGAATCATCGTTGCTCCCCAAGGAGGAGGATCCACAACACTCAACGACACTAAGAAACAGAACGGAGAGCAAAGACAGTTGGGATGAAGAGGTTACAGAGACTACGGAATTACATAGAGTTCTTGCTAACACCTCCCCGCAGCAGGCCCAAAAGGAAGAACCAACGCTGCTCTCCCAGGAAGTGACTTCGCTTATAAGTAGGCCAAGTGGTAAGAATCCAGGAATAAGGGATAGGGAAGATACCACCCATCCAGCAAACTCCCTGTATACAACACAAATGTCAGATAGGACCACATGAAACGCTTGTCACCCAAAAATGGTAGAAAGATCACACGACCCTGGTAGCGACACGGATAGCGCATCAATCGTCGCACATAGTGGAAGCGCTGACAACAGAATTAAGGATACAAAGAAAAGGAATTCGAGAAAAGGAAAAGATCCTAAACACGGGGACACAAACTGTAAATACGGAACTGAGAGGAGGTACACTCCTAATACATCGTTCCAGACCGGGAGAGATGTCAAAGGAATACAGGCACAAATTGACAATATGTCACAGGACATCCTAAGCACACTGAAAACAATGGAAAAGATTCTGGAAGTCACGGTAAGCACGCGCTCCAAAGTTGAGCACATCCAAGACTTAATGCAGAAGTGGCAAGGAAAATGGAATGAGATGGCCATGCCATTATCAAATAGACACAATCGGCCAGATAGGAAGCTTAGGTACTTATCAGTAGAAGAAACCCTATCCTTACTCCGAGTTTATGAGTCCACAGAACACAGCAGAGGGGAGAAAATCAGAACAGTTCCCATTGATGCTAATAGAACATCCAGACACAAGGAAAGGAAACCAAACCGTAACAACTTACAACAAGTCCAGCTATCCACCAATGTGTGTGAGCGGGACTCCAGTAACGGAAGAAAACTTCTGAAATACCTACTGCTCAACTGTCGGTCCGCAGTAAAACATGCGTCAGACATCGCGGACCTTATCATTAGCCAGGAAATTGACCTCGCAATACTAACAGAAACATGGCTTTCGGAATCATCATCTCCAGCCATGGATCTGTTAGTACCCCCTCAATATAACAAAGTGAGACTAGATAGACCAAAAAAGACAGGAGGTGGTATAGCCTGCATCCACCGATCGGACATAGAAATCAACCAACTACAAGCCGACCCTCTCGAATCCTATGAATACCTGGGTCTTAATATACGGTCAACAGACAATGTTGCAATCTACATGCCCTGTACCATCCTCCAGGAAATAATGCTTCCTTTATAGACCAGTTAATGGAGATCATCACGGATAACTCTAAAACTCACTCTAACGACATATTCCTGGGCGATTTTAACTTACACTGGGACGACAAGAAGGAAAAACAGATCAACGCGCTTAAATATTTTTTGCCTGAGCTAAATATCACCCAAGCCTGCTCACAGCCAACACACACAAAAGGAGCAACACTAGACTGGATATAATCAAGAAACAAGAACATAGTGACCCACTCAGTTGTTCCGTGCAACTGGTCAGATCACCATGCCATACTCTTCCTACTACCTACATTGGAAAGCAAAAGGAATAAGACCAGGCAGCCTATCAAACTCAAAAAATGGACCCAGGATATTAAAGACTCAAATATTGAATGGCTAGTAGAAAGGTGTGAGAAAGATCTGAATCCACCAAACAACTTGCAGAATGTGAATGAACTAACAAATCCCTACACTACGACAGTAACAAACATAGTTAACACCACCATGCCACAAAACTGAAAAGAGTCACAGAAAAGGACAGAAACCCGTGGTTTAATGGGTCATTGAATGATGATAGGCGGAAACTAAGACTTGCTGAAAGAAAATGGAGACAACACCTTCAACACCCGAGCTGAAATCACTCAGGAAAATCAGAAACGAATACAACAAAAAGATCCTCAACTCCAAAAAAGAATAAATTAGATGAGAACTGGATAATGCCAAAAACAGACCACGGAAACTATTTGAGATTCTAAAGCAACAATCCAACAAATTGGCGAAATCGGCACAAGAAACTACTAAAACTCAGCTGAGCTGCGAAGAATTTTCAACTTTCTTCACCGACAAGGCAAACACCTTGGAAATAGAGCTCAAGAAGGCAGCGGACAACATGCCCAGCCATCTACACAGACTGAACAATACCACATTGACAATAGACCATGATGAAGCAAAAAACAAAGCGCTTTGGGATACCTTCAAGACTTATGATCAGAATACTATCGCCAAAACACTATCGGATATCAAACCAAATAACCACTATAATGATCCCCTCCCCGCCAAATGCCTACAAAAAATCAACCATATCGTCAACCCAATATGGACCAAAATAATAAACGCCTCGCTATCACAAGGGATACTTTCAGAATGCTTAAAAACAGGCCAAGTTGTCCCAATCATCAAGAAACCAACACCGGACCCAGCAGATCCTAATAACTTTCACCCAGTTACCAACATTCCATTACTGGCTAAATTAATCGAGAAATGTATCCAAAACCAAATGAGCCATCACATCGCTAATTTAATGCTACTGGACAACTGCCAATCCGGATTCAGAACAGGCCACACCACGGAAACAGCGATCCTACATATTTTAGATGATGCGTTACAGGCCCTAGATCTTAATAGGACATACCTACTAGTACTTCTAGACCTGTCATCTGCATTCGACACTGTAAATCATGAAAAATTACTGGATAGGCTGCACAAAACGATGGGAATATAGGGAAACGTACTGAAATGGTTTGATTCCTTCCTTCAGAACAGATCTCAAAGATTTTTGGTCAACCAGACACTGTCCCCATCACGTGCGAATTTGATCAGAGTCCCTCAAGGATCTACACTATCCCCCTCACTTTTCAACATATACGTCGAACCTCTAACAGAAATTCTCCGAGACGCAAACATATCTTATCACATGTATGCGGACGACACGCAGATATATATCAAGATCGCATCTCTGGAAGACATCAAGTTAATGCAAGAGGCCTTAGAAGTGTCATTAAGCTGGTTAACCAGTAATCACCTGAAGCTAAATACACAAAAAACGGAACACCTATTAACCTCACCACCTAAGAACCAAACAGAGGTGAAGGAATGGACCAAATTGATCACAGCACTGAACTGCACCCCTACTCTAGTGGACTCAGCGAAATCATTAGGAATCACATTGGATAAGAATGTAGACATGAAAGCCCACATCAAATTAATGGCAAAAAATGCTTGCTTTCACTTGAACTACATCAGGAAAGTGAAATCATTCATCTCTACGGCAGATCTCAAATTGGCAATACAATCCTTAGTCATCTCAAGAATTGAATATGGATGTACAACCTTAGCAGGTCGACCAAAAATCTCCACGGCACCACTAAAAGCATGCCTCAATGGAGCGACAAGGCTCATCACAGGATCAAGGAAATTCAATCGTATCTCGCCACACCTGAAAGCGCTAAACTGGCTACCATACGAAGCCAGAATCCAACTTAAAATGGCATGTATCACCCACAAAGCGCTCCACTACAAAACACCAAGATATCTGTCCAGAAGATTGAGCTATCTGGAGGAAGCAGCTAGGAGTGCCAAGGAGCTGCTGCTGAAACCACCCATCTTCCGGAAGAAGAAAACGTATGACAGAGCTTTCACTGGGGCAGCCCCCAGAATATGGAACTCACTCCCTCCAAATATTAGTAAAATTGAAAACACTGCAACATTCAAGAGGGAAGCCAAAATCTTCCTAATGAGTAAGTTCCTCTCATAGGCATGAAAGGACATCACCGCCACCCCGTCATAGATGTACCAAAACGGAACATAAAATGGAGAAAAGGGAAATGACCAGTAGACTGGGGACAAACTAGCGGCGCTATACCTACCCAGAATCTGGAGGAAGAATGCTCAGATAAAGACAATGCAGAATGACTGTACAGGAATACAATATACAATACAGTAAGCAAGTAGAATAACTTATATGGAGATAGTTGCAGACTGAAAATAGAAATATGTAAATCACGATGTCAACTCCTAGCCTATAAATTTACCACGCCACTGTACATAGTCTAGACTTTATTACCTTATAGATGTATATCCAACCTACCTCATATCAGTGTGATACGTTTCCTATATAGCTCTATAACTACAGACCTCACTCAATATGTGATTATGCTATGTGAGCTGTATCTCTAACCTACCTCATGTATATGTATCTGTGAAGCGCTCTGATACCCAAGGGCCATGTTCGCGCTATATAATACTTTCTAAATAATTACATTACACATTTTTATGCTATTGAAGTGATTATTATATTTTTTTGCCAAAAACATTGGTTAAAATATTCATGTAACCAATGCAGTTTATGTTCCAGTAGCAAGATTAGGATATAGAATTGTACATCATCAAATACTTCCATCCGGAAGCAATTCTTAAAAAATACATTTGGCATTTCAAATTCTCAAATGCTTTTGCATGCCTACTTTGGCTCGAAAATGTATGCAATTATCTGGGAGCAGACTTATTAAGAGAGCATGGCGTCACCATTTCTCAAACCTTTAATTTGGAGGAAAGTGCGGTCCATATCAAATATTGACACACACACCTGAATAGTGAGATGATCTAACCACATAACAGAATCCTCAACGTAATCAAAATGAGAATGTTCCAGACATCATACTCCCACATTCAGCCCAAACCAGCAATCAATGCAAATGTAATGAATACTAACAGCTCAAACGGTCAGCAACTGCCAGACCAACTGACAGGAAACAATCATATAGAAGAGTTTACCTCATTACGGAATTATCTTTCTCTACTGTTCGACCTACAGTTCAGAAAAACCTATCACCATAGCTACATTTACCCCAGACCGATAATCACTCTTGTACCCTACCCTATGTTTTCACTTAGAATGTTGAATTTTAATGCCTTGTTTTGAGTGAAGTTCTTTGCTGCACCTGTTATTGAAGATACACATGTATTCAATAGTAAATAAGTAAATAAATAAACAAATAAATGCACATGTCAACTACTAGTGCACGCTGGATTAGAAGATATAGTCCTAAAACAGGTCTTGAACCTACACTAAATATTCCCAACCGAGAATGTACTGCGACTACTTCCAACCTCCAAAATGTTCCAGAGGAATCAACTGGGAATGCAGGGAAGGGAATCAAAAACATTGTGATGCTTGATTTGGTGATGTGAGATAGGGAAGACCCTGTCTTCACTAGCTTTGCTTTCTGGACTCATCCTTTGACTGACTTTCTGGTAGGAGGTCTATAGATTTCTGGATACATATGAGGAGTACCAGAGAGTTAACAAACATGGAATACAAAACATAGCATTGTACAACCTAAAACCATTCACTTTTGGGGGATTATCCTAACCTGAACCAGGGCAGATTCAACTGTGATGAAACCAGGCATCGACCACAAAAGCAATTCTGATCCACTAATGGAGCAAGGTTTCACATATACCGAAACTTGCTTGTATTCAGCCCTCTTTAAATAATATCTAATATATTAACCAATATGTTTTGTTAACTAATATTTGCATTAGACGACATTTCTAGTATCTAGGGGAAGCTCGCCTATGTGTTTTTACTAACAGTAACTCTAGTGTCTAAAAATGGCCACCGAAAACACTGGAACTTTATTGCGCATGCTTCCGCTACATCTACGTGGTTAGACTTACTTTTGCCTTTGGTGGGAATTTCTTGCTTCTGCACACTAGTCCCAGAAATGGCCACTTTAAATCTCACATGCTAACGCTTGTGTTGCTGCTTATACTAAACTTGTTTATTCTGCTTAACTATGAATGCAAAGGTTAAAATAAAGTAATGGGTTTAGAGTAGAGATAATTGGTATACAGTGCATTCATTTATTTTTGTATTCTAATATGTTTCTTTTTGACGTTGCTACTAGATCGTACTTGGGCCTGAATATTGAGACCAACTCCATTTTGGACAAAGCTGAGCGTGCGCACTCCAACTCCGAAATTGCTGAAGCATTGGCATTGAACAAGAGCCAACACTCTTCTTACCCACGAGGGTCCTGGGAACCTACTCATCTGACCTCTAGAGAGGAAGCTACAATATACAATGTATGCAAATGTGTACCACTATTGCTGGGTGGAATAAAAGTGCATGGGAAAATAAATTATGGGTGTTAACCGGAATCAATTGAAACCAATATTGAAATGACACCATTTTATTATGGTGTGATGACCTCTCCTCGTCTTTCCAGCCAATCACTGAAGGGGAACACATAGATTTGCAACATTTAGGGGTGGTACATTGCCCCCGAAATGGTTTAACTAAGGTAGGTTTAGTTAGGGAAATTGCCTGACTTGTCCGAATAGCTGACCTGTCACTCACTCAATGCATGCTATAGGAGATCGAGAGCCGAGGTGCTGGCCGAGCACTCTGTCAGGAGAATCCAGGTGTTGTGGGAAATTATCGATTACTCAGTCGGTGTATTATTTGGCTTTCCCAAGAGAGAGGGGTGTGACGCTGGCGTTGCACTTAGCGGAGGTCACCTGTCCTGATCTTCACCTGTCTTGTCCGGTGGGCACCTGATTAGTCGGACCCTGGTCCTTATTTGCCCCTGTCCGTGGCCAGGATTGGTCATTGCACCATTCTAGATAAATATAATCTATGTGGTATGTCCTTGTGCTATTTCCCTTTCTCACCCTTCCCAGGTTTAAAGGTGTAACTGTGATTTCTTACAAACTTTATGTCCTACTGGTTATATTCCTACTTGTAAAATTTATGGCCACGGTATTGTGGCCTCTTTCATTTTGACTCAGAAAATCTTTCATAGATAAAACCTTTAAAACTTTCCCTGAGTCTGTGGTTATTACAGGAAAAGTAAAATGTGTTTAAATAGTGCCTGTTTATTCTAACTCCCTTTTCGATCCCTAGGACTTATAGCAAAGGTGACAAGGATTTGTAGGTCATGGTGTACAGGTATAAGACCTAAACTGACCTCTAGGCACTGATAGACGATTAAGTAGTAATTAGTTGGGCAAGACTTCTAGTTCAAAGTGTGAATGTTTTATGGGCCTAGGTGAGTATGGTAAAATTGAGCTAGTAGGTCCCACACGCTCTATCAGTCCACTAAAGAGCAGGGAATGCTTTGAAAAAAAGTGTACAGATGGTACATGAACAACATGAGAACAACAAGATCAAAGTCTAGAAATAGAAGGACAGAGTTTGGCCTAAAAAGGGGAGCTAGGAAGGCAGAAAACAAGAAATGTCTGGGATAAAATGTCAGGTTAATGAACTAACCCTGGGGGGAGAGCCAGTACAACGACGCATTATTACTCGGCATGGTCCATCATGAGTGCTGTTGTAATGAAACCGAGACTCCTTCCTCACTTGCTTATTTGCTGAAATCCTGACACCATGCCTGCATCCTTACCTCCCGTTCCAAAATTCCATAATTCAACCATTCCCTATCTGCAGTTCAGCTGGTAAGCATTCAGGTGACAGCATCTTACAAGTCAATTACAGTCTCTGCATTTACTGTAAACAGAAAAGATGTAGCAGACCGGCATACATAGTTTATTTTTTAATCACAGTGCTTTACAAAACTAAAAAAGGAGTTTTCCCTGCTTTCCCAACAGTCAGAGGACCAATATCAGTTACAAATTGACATCAATGCATTCTTCAATAGAAACATCTCAGATTAATTATCCATATTGGTGGTAATGGCCTACATGCCAACACCTTCTATATCCTGCCTCATTTGGAGTATGAGATATCAAATCTCTAAATGACAGAGCTGCCAACAATGTTTTCACCATTAGAAGAACTCTGTGGTGCAGGCATCTACCAGCACCCAGTACAGACATGTCATCAGAAGGTCTTCGCTATACGGTTGATGCATTTCCATTATGTTTATCCTGTTCGCACCATCATGCAGATAATGGATATCCCATTGAAATATTTTCCAGTACGTCCTTGTGAGGATTTCGGTCTTGGGTCTTTATTCCAGTCCGTCTTGTCTGACAAACCTTAAGCTTAACCTTGGGTAGCTATGGTTCCTCTAGTGGCTGGTCCAGAGTTAAACTGGCTATTCTCATAGTGATTTCCTGTGGCAAATCATTACTTTGATTTTGTGTCCCAATCTGGAAACCTGCAATCTTGCTGAAGAGTGGTAAGGTGACAAAGGTGTAGTCTATTAAAGTGCTGGCCGCAACATTATGAAATGTTGCCACAGGAGGCTGATCGCCTGGGAAACACCAGTTTAATGCCACGAGGCTTAAGTGTTCCATATTTCGTATGAAGTTCCTTGTGAGTGATGATTGATGTGTCTTTTTGCTCTGTTCCTGGCTAGGAATGTTCCAGGCCGTAAATTGTTCCTCCAGTATCTCGTCCCTTTTTTTTGACCCACATAAATTACTGTTGAAGTCGCCTGTCAGTAGTAGATTGAATGTTGATTATTCAGAGAGTAATCTGGTTATTTCTGAACACACCAATTTGATTCCTTTGATTTTGTCACATGGATGTATGTATACATTTAGCACTACTATTTGTTGTTTTGTGTTGCCGTCCAATATATGTACTCTAAGAGATTTGATTCCATTTGTGGGGGTTGTGGTAGTATCTACGGCTTTGGTCCCCGTTATGGTCCTAGTTGATGAGCAAATTATTAGGCTGCCCTTTGGGTGCCCAAATTTAGCTCCTTTTACTGCTGGTATCTGGTGAGTTTTGAAGCTGAGTGAGTGCATAGGTTCTACGACCCATGTCTCTTGCAGTGAGATAAGGTAGAAACCTTGTAGAAAACCAAGACATTCTCTGTCCGATGCCTTATCTCCTAAAGCCATTTATGTTCCATGAGCAGATTCTGAGTTGTTGGCTGCCTATGGGAAGTCGTTTAGTACTGAGTCAAGCACTCTCACCATGTGTATTTATTGTTCTGGCTAACCAGGTTCAGTCTTTCTGTACAATTGCTCTGTCCTGTTCTTTTTGTTCTGTCAGTAGTGTGTCCATGCTAAGGGCCCCTTTGAGGATAGACCGAGGGTACATGTCCAGTGAAGAAATTGCTAGGTCAAGTCTGTTTGGTATCAAGGGGTCTGGGTAGCCCGCCTTTTGATGTGGGAGTATTTTGATTCCCCAGGCTTTTAGTTGGACCCCTTCCTCTAAAATCCTCCTCGCTGTTACCTTTGAGAGCCAGGTTGCATTGGTTGCTCCTCTGCTTGACAGTTCTTTGATGGTTTTAAACTCTATTATTTCTAGGGCCGATGAGCTTATATCCACCATGCTGCTGATTGATTGAAGTAATTACAAAATGTTCCCTCTATTGAGGGTATCGTCTCGGTCTCTAGACTTGAATTCGGGAATGAATAAGATTGAGCGACTTTTTAGTTGTGCGTTATTGGTGGTTGAAAGTTTCACCCAAATGGCATGGCCCTCTTGAAGGTGGAGATTGGGAGAGCTAGCTCCCGCTCCAAGAGCTTCCCTGGCATTGGGAGTGCTCTATTTAAGGATGGTGAGTGTGTCCGTGTATTGTTGATTGAAATGGCCGGGTTACTGCTACTCACGGTCTTCGTAATTTTATCTACTGTTTTATGAGTTAGCTTGGGCAATTCTCCCTCAGCCCTTTCTGACTCGAGTGCTGGGCCCCCCAAGGATGTTGTTGTGGCCAATTGGTATGATTCATTTTCTACTTAGGAGACAGTTTTTTCCGTTGTTGGACTATCGATTGGGTTTTTTATCCCATGCCCTGCTCTTTCTAATTGGAAGTAGCCTGCTATGTTCTTCTTCCTCTTTCTTCCTTTCCTCCTCTGCTTGTGGCTGTGCTTCAGGTCCTCCTTCCATAGACCGATGTTCATGTCTTGTGGTTTAGTTCCTGGTGTTATTGATTGTACTGTGGGGACAAACATTACTGAGGGCGAATGGGTGAACCATTTTGTTGCAATCTTTCAGGATAATAAGGAGCAATCAGTTACTCCATACGAGAAGCAAGGGCAGGAGGTATTGGCCTTCTCAGTAAGCGAGCTACTGGAGGGAATAAATAATCTTTCTAACAAAAAGACGCCCGGCCCAGATGGTATCCCTCCCGATCTTTATAAATCTGATCCCATATTTTGGGCCCCTATTCTCACAGCTGTGGGAAACGCTGCCGCAGAACAAGCCTGCCCAGCCTCATGGGGCCTCATGGGGCCTCTCAACAATAGTCCCTGTATTCAAAAAGGGAGACAGAAACAGCACGCTGAATTATATGCCTATCTCCATGATAGATTCCATCGTAAAGGTCCTAGGGGGCATTATCCTGAAGAGACTGTCCGTATGGGCTGAAGAGAAAAAGATCATCTCTGACATCCAATACGGGTTCAGTAGAGGGCATTCCACCATGGCTCTGTGCCTTAACCTCTACCTTCTCCTGGGAAAATATACTATCGCACGTCCAGGTACAGTCTACATGGCCTTCATGGACCTGTCCTCAGCCTTTGACTGTTTTAACAGGGGAAGGCTATGGCGGTCCATGGAGGCCATGGCGGTAGAGCAACAACTTGTGAACTTCCTAAGGGACCTACACAGGGACACCAAGGCTAATGTCAGATACTCCAGGGACCTTAAGGTCACACAAGGTTTTAGCACTAGTCGGGGGGTAAGGCAAGGGTGCATCCTTGCCCCCTTTCTTTTTAACTTCTATATCAACGACCTAGAAGATCACCTGGTTAAGACGGGGGCAGATTAGCCATATGTGGGTTGACGGGGCCTACCCGTCTTACTATATGCCGACAACGCCGTTTTGGTGAGAGCGCTGGATCACTCGTACCCCCAAAGGGCTTCAAACATTACTGGACGCCTTTTATGAATTTATGTTAATAAGAGACCTGCACATAAATAACACTAAATCCTATATATTGCAGGTAGGGAAGGCAGCTAGAAAACAACACTTATTTAAGGTCAACGGTATCAGGGTACCAACATGCACCTCATTCTCCTATCTTGGGATACTTTTAGATCAAAAACTGAACTGGGTTGCCTGTATAAACAGGAAAAGGGGTGAAGTAGCTAGGGCTAACGCCGCGCTCTTCGACTTTGCAGCCAGAATGGGTAATAGACCAGTGGCAGCCATGCTGAAAGTGTACAGGTCTAAGAGCATTGCTATAGCTTCCTATGGGAGTGAACTCTGGGGCTATAGCATTCATGGGTGCTTACAAATAGCGGAAACAAAATTTAAAAAAAAATTACTATGTGTCCCACAGGGAACCCCTAACCTAACCATACATGAAGAAACTGGCATGCCTTTTTTAGGTGATACTCTATCCTTGCGTCCTCTTTTGTTCTGGATGCAGTGTTGGCTTAACAAACACCTAGGACTAACACATAGCTTGCTAACAGAATCTCTTAGCCTAGACAACATGTCTAAAATCCCTTGGCTGAGTTATCTCAAAGATACTTTTTGTAAAGAGGGCAGATTAGACCTTTTCTTAAATCCAGAAAGTATAACAGTTAAAGATCCTATACTGATAAAAGAGTCATTTATCACCCGCAAAAAGATGGATAGAGAGGGTACGGAGTTACTGAAGCCCAGCATGCGCCTCCACCTTATGCTTAAAACGTCACCTGAGGAGGAGCAATACCTTCTCTGGCCTATATCAGCATATGATCGATTTCTTTTAAACAGGTTCAGGTTTAACTTGTTTCATCTTTTATTGGCAGTCCCTAGGGGCTGTCACAAGGGAATGGTGTTAGCACCCTGTGGCTGCGACCTCCAGTCTACACAGGATATGCTTCACTTTATGTTTTTTTGTAAATACTATGAATTCCCCAGAAACATCTATTTAAAACCTATTTTAAAAAGGATGAACCTTGTACAAGCCCGGCCTGCACTATATCATTAACTAATGCTGAATCCAGAAAACATACCCCACGTGGCGGGCTTTTTAAAATGTACCATGAAGTATAGGAAATGTTTGGATCTGTAAGAATCTTTTAGAGTTAATTCACCTATTGATTTGTTTACTAGTGCAAGAGTAGAACACTGTATGTAATGAATTAAGGGTTCCCTGTATAATGTATTTTATTTATAAGCTTTTTAATGGTAGCATGGAATTGCTATTTTTATTGTATTGTGAACTTTTATTGTTTTGTTTTGTCAAAAACCGAATAAAGTAATTTTGAAATTGAAATATTGATTGTACTCCTTCGGTTGCTGGAGGTGATGAATTTGTTCTAGATCTCTGTTTGGTTCTTTTGTGTTGCAGTTTTGCTAAGACCTTCCGCTCTGAATTTCTCATCTTGGTGATCTTCTGTTGTTGTAAGTGTGCTTATCCATCTGGGATTTGAATGAATGGTGGTCCTCGTGTCCTTATGGGAATCCTTAGGAGGGGCTTTTCCCCATCTTTTGTTTGTGTTCGCCACTGATCCGCCAGTTGATCCTTCTGTGTTGCCGTGTGTCTGGGCCTCTTGAGTAGTTGTGATTGAAGTGTTCGATAATTTCTTGATGTCTTCTAGAAGCTCCCCCATCACCGCTGGGAGAGTAGACCGTTTGTCTACTATGGCAAAACAGATGCAATGTGCTTGCAATCATTGTATTTCTTCCTGAGCCCTTTGGATCAAATTGGTCATATCTGTTGTCGATATTTGCGACCTGGGTGGCCACCGAATTAAGGATGGTTAGTTGAAGATCCATCTTGTCAGAATGGTACTGCAATGACTTGATGCAAGCCTGCATAGTGTCCAATAAAAAAGACCAGAGCTTTTCCGTAGCTAACCGGTTCTCTTGTTAGAGACGGCTTTGATGGACGTGGATGGCCTCAGCCTGCCTTGAGCTTGAGGTGTGTATGAGATCATGCCACTCTTGTTCGGGAGGTTAGTAAGCTGCGATGTTGGCTGTATCTATTTTCAAATTGTCTGTGCCCCCCCATTTCTTGCGCGCTGGTGTTTCCTACTAGGCAATTGGGGGATAGATTGAATGCTGTTCCGAAAGTGCCAAAATTTAAATAATTCATCTGTGATCCTCTGTTATCTTCACCTTGTGATTTCCCTTCCCCTTTGGGCTGATTGGGGTGCACGGAATGTCCTGATCTGTCTCCGGGATTGAATGATGTGGTTCCTGTGAGTCCTGTGCCTCTTGTGGCTGAACAGCCTCATGAATGATTTGTTTTTGTTCCTCTTTTAGGGAAGTTTCGAAACGTTCTATCTTAGAGCCATGTAGCATGATTTCCGGTGGTGCTGTACAAACCCCGTAGTTGATTGTGGAAGAAAGGAAGGAAATGGGGGTAATTATGTGAGCTTGTTGGGTTTTGAGGAATTTTTGGGGTGTGGAATTTACTCTTCTTGGCAGTATTGTAATGGTAGGTTCGAGCAGTGGACCTATACCTGGTTTAAACAGAGTGAAGAAGTCTCTTGTTGTTGCCAGGTTTTTTCTGGAGTGTGCATCTCCTGTAGGGGGTGTTTGAAGGGATGTGCCCTTTTTTTGGCCATCATTCATCGTCTTTGGGGCTTCCCCTCCTTGATGACCATCTAAGCGTGAGGCGGCCTTGCTCCTATTCTCCCCCTCTTCCGTTCCTGGTTCTGTCATCTTTATTTTAAGACTTAGATGGTCTGCTGCCACTGGACATAGAGGGGAAGTGAGGCCGTTTAAACTTTCGTTGCTGGGACAAAGTTCTGTCCCCGCATACTTCAAAAACAAGAATTTACAGCCTGATTCATGTACAATCCGTTTTGCGTGGCCCTAATAGCGAATCATAGCGATTCGCTATTGAGGACACGCAAAACGGCATTCATGTAGGAATTGCTAATTAAATAGCGATTCCTACATGTTCTTTATTTGCGAGTAGCAATTTGCTACTCGCAAAAACTCCCCATTCATTCCTATGGGCCAAGAGGCCCATAGGAATGAATGGGGAGTATCCCTCATTTGCGAGTAGCAATTTGCTACTCGCAAATGAGATAGCGATTTTAAGGGTGCCAGGGGTGTCCAAAGGACGCCCTGTAGCACCCCTAAAATGCACATTTGAACAGGTGTTGCGCGCACACATGTCCAAAGGACATGTGTGTGTGCAACATGCAACTTAGAAAAATGCTTTTAAAAGCATTTTTCTGAGTTTCTGCTATTTACCGACAGGTCTGACCTCTCGGTAAATAGCGGCCCCAAAAGTCCAAAATCGCTATTTTGTTTTGTGTCATGAATAGCATTTGAGGAATCTCTATTAGAGATTCCTTAAATGCCATTCCACGCAAATATGCAAATTCTTACATAGCGATTTTTGCATTTGGTATCATGAATACCAAATGCAAAAATCGCACTCGCAAAGGGCCAGATTCTCAGAATCTGGCCCTTTGCGAGTGCAATTTACCTACATGAATCAGGCTGTAAGTGTAGATTTTAGGCTGGTGGCTGCTTCTTGCCCTTCAAATGAACCAAGTACAGTCCATGTCTACCAGCCTCTGATGATGGTGTGTGCTCTCTTTCATCATTTGGTTCTCATTGTGGGAGGTCTTGTTGAGGCCTTTGCTCTTCATTTTTCTTTTGCTGAGTATGAATGTAACCGGCCGTTTCTCATTTCCAGATCTCATCTCTTTTGCAGCTTGTAAGACTCCTTGAGATTTTTGGTGACCCTTGTGTTTTTGCATAGGTACACCTGGTCTTTGCTTATTTTCTCCTTTTCTTTTAAATTCCTTTTCCTTTCCTTGTTGTTGGTTTTGTTTTTATTTGTCTTGCCGGCCTCCTAATGCAATAAAGACCAAGATGTAATGGACTGGATCCGTGTTGTGCCACTTTTGGGGTAGAGGCTAGTGCTCTGCCTGCCTCTACCTGTCTCTCCTGGCTGTTGGTTACTGGTTTCCTAGGCAGTTTTTCCTTTTCCCCTTTTCCCTTTTTCCTTTTTCTTTCCCCTTTATCCTTTTCCTCTATCTATGTTTGTGCTGTTTGCCCTGTTTGTGCCATCCACTCCAGTGCTTGCTGTTATTTTCCAAGATTTTTTCCTAGATTTCTTTCAGATTTCTGGGACCTGAGGGGTTTATGCAGATGTTGCTGATTTTTTCAGATTTCTGAAGTGTTGGAGAGCTGGGGAGCTGGGGGTTTACACTCAGGGTGTTGCGATGTGGCTTGTTGATGTTACTTAATTGCACACTGTTTTGGGGAGGGAGATTCTGGCCCCTCGCAGCCCCTGTTACCTGGGCAGATGTAGGCCCCTCCTGGCCATTTTATCTTCAGCAATCACTCTAGCAGAGAAGTAGTTATGACTGCCAGTGAAAGCTCCACACAGATGAGTCACTGCAGATGCATTGCAGGTCGAGCTCTGGCGACTGGGGCAGAACTGGCCAAGATGCAGGATGCACCCGGGCCTAGCCAGGCCGTCTCCGCTGCTTGCCAGGGCTCACTCTCTTCAAGAGTTGAGTACGGCTCTAGCACTTGCGGAGCTCATTGTGCTGGTAGCTAGTTGCCGATGGTGTTGGTAAATGGCTGCTGGTGGTGCCTGGAGACGCCCTAAAAACAGTTGGTCACTGCACTTGGCTGCTGCCTTACAGCCCTTGTTGCCCTTGCTGCCCCAAGGATGGTTCAAACGGGTGGCCAGATGGTCCGGGTATGGTCCCCAGCCTGCGTGACTCCAGGTTGAGCTGGACTGGGTGGGTTGGGTGAAAGCTGAAAAGAGACGCATGCCGCACACACGGGAGGGAGCTGATCACTCCTTTGCTCCTCCAAGAGCCGTGCCCTAACTCCACCCCTGCGCTGGGGGCTCCGAGGCACGCACCATCCCCTGAAATGCCACCTCGCCAACCGGGCTGCTGATGCTGCTAGCGTACTGCTTGCTGCTTAGTGCCCCACTGTTCCACTTCCACAGCTTCCGCAGTTCCCCAGCACCAGTGGCAGCAGTGGCAGTAGTGGCAGTAGTGGCAGTAGAGGTTGACCCGTCGGCTCTGTCGGCACACACTGACGCAGGGTCACAGAGTGGGGATGTCAGACTAGAGCGACTGATCCTCAGAGCTCACCAGGTTCTAGAAATGTGAATTTTCAAAGATTTTATGACTTTTAATTTCAAATGCAAATAAGCACTGGTCAACACAAAGTTTGGAAACTTTTCAAAAGTTTGTAAAAGTCGGTTTTGTTAATCCAGTCCAGCTTGGGCGACCAAATCTTCAAGATGAAGGTCTGAGGGCCGAATGGGGTAGGTTTGGACAGCTACTTGTCCAGTGAAGTATTTTGCAGTCCAGTTCCAGACTTTGCAGCACAACCATCATAGATTTTAATGGAGTGGTCCTGATGCTGCGGATGCAGGATGAAAAGATGCTTAAAGATGCTCTTGGTTGTGTGGTCGACGGGGGTGCCTTTGTGGGGGCTCCTTGGTCCAAAGGTGATGTGGGGCTTCTTTGGCCACTGAGGTCCGTATCCCACAAAGCCCTCTTTCTGGGGATTGAAGAGGCAATGGCAGGGGAGCTTCTGGTCTCCGGGCACATTGGTTGGAGTCAAATAATGTAGTGGGGGCTAGTGTCCGACTTGGGTAACAAATCTGGACTTTGATGACACTCCTGAGTACACCTTTTGGCCATCGAGGATCGGTCTCTTGGGGTGCCCAGCGGCAGTCTGCGGCGAGGTTGCAGAAGTGGCTACCAACTTGCCGGTTTGGACTTTTTTAGCTCTTTTGTCATTGGAGCTGGTTTTGTGGGGATCAGCCGACTGATCCTTGGAGTCACTGCTTTGATCTGGGGCATATCTTTTTACCATGCCAAGAGCCACAGGCACTGTCCTAACTTTGGTAGCCCAAAAGTGCAGCAGGTACAGTCCAGAGGATGATGTAGCCTCTCTTTGCGTAGTCCAGAGGCAGCAGGGTAGTCCTTCTTCGTTCCACATTCCAGTTGCAATGTGATCTAAGGTTCAGGGTACCAGGGGTGCGCTATTTATCTCAGGAAAATGCCCTGAGGGGGCAAAACGGTCACTAGTCAATGAGTAACTAGGTCCCCTGCCTTCTGTTAATAACTTTCTAGCAATGTGTGCCATCTAACAATCACAGAGTACATTTTGCTTCCCACTCCCAAGATATCAGCACCCTTCCTTGACTGTTAGGAGCTTGATAGGTTTCCCAAGAGATGTGACAACCTCTGGGCTACTAGCCCAATGTAAAGCTGGTTTGGGCACTGACTTCCCCCTCTTTGTCCTCGTCTCCATCTTGTCTCCCTGAACCAAAGGCAGCCCCTCAGGAGTGTGAATATCATTTGCCCAACAAATGCGGCTACCCCTTTGAAGCATACCTTTTTGGCTTACACCCTGAGTGGCTTCCTGCAAAAGGAAGGTGACACCTATTGTTTCCAACCCCGGGAGTTGTTCACACTACTTCAAAGGTGGGCAGAAATCTGTCTGTATGCCAGTGTCCATGTGAGGATACTTTACTAGTTGGGTCACAGAGTGGCAACTTTTTAAAAGTTGCATTATTTTAATAGTGACATTAAATTTGACCTGAGCATCAGGTAAGGTTTAATATCACAATAAATTTGTTATTTTTATTACCTAGTTAGGTAGTCTAATTCAGAAGGTAGTACGATTGGTCCAGCCAGTAGGCCTGATTTAGCCAATGTGGCTACTACCTTTTCCACAGCAAAACAACAATTTCGAAGTATTGATGCTAAGCCGTATATAAGTATATACTTGATAATATACAGCTCCCTGCCATGGAACTCTTTAGGCCTTCCTTAAGGGAGAATTACAAATACTGTTAAAGGAAGAGGTGGCTTTGCAATTAGTTTAAATGGCAAAGTCGAATTAGAGGTGTAACACTGCCTTGCCAGTCTGCGGTGGTAGACTGAAAGCCATTTTGTACTCTGGTATACCCATGGTGGCACAATCAGTGCTGCAGCCATAAGTGGGCATTCTGCCTTACCTTCCCTATGTACCCTGGATACCATGTACTAGGGACTTATAAGAAAGTCAGTAGTTGCCAATTGGGGATAACCGATTTGACATACACGTTAGCGTTTAGATCACTGGCACAGTGGTCTGGAGAAGAGGACTCAGTGCACTTTCAGAGTAAAAAAAACAGCAACATCAGTCCAAAAATGTGTGGATGAGAATGCAATAAGAGACTTTTCCTTACAGTCCTGTAAAGATATTTAACATTTTTTAAAATAGTCTCCCCATTGCATATTTGTCAACATGGAGAGAACACTGACATTAGTTAATGACTATACTCTCAGGGCCGATCATTGCTGAGCCACAGTAGCACTGACTTTACCAGCCCAGACACGTTGTGGTCCGATGTTCCAAGACTAAAGAAGGACCTCTAGCCTCAGGAGAAACTCAAATATTTGTGCAACAGCTAAAACCCTGACCACAACAAAACACAGCATGTCTTCTTGCCCTATAATATGTTTTTATCCTTACAAATCCCTCAGAAAACATTCAGTGGCAAATTAATGAATCACACACAATGCTGTCTGGAACACCCTATCATTCTATTAATTTGCAATTTATCCCCTATAAATTCACCTCATGGTTCCACAATTCAAAATCTTATTCACAGTTATAGCAAATAAAAATTATGCTTATTACTTTTACACTGAACCCCCCTTCTCCCATCTGCAACTACAGTGAAACCATATAAGGGCTTAAGGAGTCATTTAGACTTTGGCAGGTGATGGCTTTCTTGCCCTAAGCAAAAGGCTGCACTTCAAATGTAGCGATCCAAGGCAACCATGGTTAGATATTTGAGTCTTTAGTGGAGCCGCTGGTGTTGGAGCTCCACAGAAGATGCATAAGATTGCTTAGTGGGTGTCAAGTTTGTTGTGCTGAATTAATGACGGGCAGTCTGTCAAGTAAGGCATTTTGGCCACTGGACACAGCTGAGTCGTTGCCGGTGTAAATTGGGCACTTCTACTGTCTTCGAATGGGTGTGGGAGAATTGTGAGTTTGGTTTCTAAGGCCCACATGCATCATTGTCAATTGCATTCGCAAACGGTGGGAATCGCAATTTTCAGCTGTTTGCAAATGCAATTGACAAAATTGGGAGGCATCATGTTTTTCGCAATTTTAGGAATCGCAATCATGTTGCGATTTCTAAAATTGCGATTGCATTTGAGAAATCGCAATTTTAGATTTCTTAAATGCAATACATGAACATTTTCAATTAGCAAATTCACAAATAGGGAGAGGTAAATTACCATGAAGTTGACCTTCATGGTAATTTGCGAAAACTTTCAAAAATGCTCAAAAGTGCATTTTTGAAAGTTTCATTTTACACACACATGCCCTTGGGGCATGTGTGTGTGTGAAAAATGCCCTTAAAGTTATATTTCAGGGGTGCAGGGGGGGTCCTTTGGACCACCCCTGCACTCTTGAAATAGCCTTCTCAATTTGCGATTCGCAAATTGCTAATTGCAAATTGAGAATGACTTCCCATTGATTCCTATGGGCCTCTAGGCCCATAGGAATCAATGTGAAGGGATTCCTTAATTGCGATTCGCAAATTGTGAATCGCAATTAAGGAAATTTAAGGAATCGAAAAAAAATTGCGATTTCTTAATGCATAGCCTTTTGCGATTTCTTAATTGCGATTCCTTAATTTTCACAATTAAGAAATCGCAAACGGCAACAATGATGCATGTGGCTGATTGTGTACCAGAGATTTAAGGCAGGGCTCCACCTCCACCACTCTAAATGATATGTTTAATTTATCTAGAACCATCAACAAAGATATACTACAGATGAACAGCAATTTACAATGCATAACCTTCCTAGTAGGACAGTAAACCTCAAGCTTTTTAAAGAAATGGGTGCAAGACATCTTCATCCAAACTGAAACGGGCATCATCCAAACAATATAAAATATAAAATCATTGCTAAGCAAATCTAAGGTCTGTTTCCTCAAATACATTGCAAACACCTCAGAAAGCTATCAATTTCCAAAGTGTTTCCACATTGCACTGTCAGAGACCAATACTTTAGCTCAACTTAAATTGCAATGACACTATCATCTTATATAAAAATAAAACTGGCATATATGATACTTGTCACAGTTTGTCCAGCACAAATTAAGGGGCAGATTTATGAAGGCCTTGCGCCGCCGGTGCGTAATTTTTAACATGGGAAAAAGTGACGCACCGGCGGCGCAAGGCCTTCATAAATCTGCCCCTAAGAATTTAAGCATTGATACTCACTGCCTTTACCTTTAGTATGTAGCTCTACTGCTTCATAAAGGATTCTGTACTAAATTATTATTCATTATTATTTATTTGTAGTATTAGCACTTGTTTCGACCCACCTTTGATTAAATAAATATCAGATGGCTTTAGAACAAGTGCTTATTAATTCCATAATTGCATGCAGTTTTGCACATTCCTTAATTAATTTCTCTTGACACACAGCCTCACATGCTGAAGAGTACTTATATATCGCTGCTGTGAGAAGTTGGTCTGGTATATGCTGTCCACTAATTAAAGTGGGCACCCTGTACCAGACCAAGCAGCCCCTATGGTAATTTAGGAGGTCAAAAATAACCTTAGAAAGCTATCCAAGTGGTAGCTGTGGAGAGCTGCCTTCAGGCTTAGTCTTGAAGGAATGTTAATCAGCTTGTTTTACCAGAATGCAACCTTATTGTATTGGTTAAATGAAAGGAGAACAAACACAGTAGTTATACAAATATTTATTTAATATTATAACACACTCTAAATACCTCACAGTGTCTGCTACACTCAGATAAACACAAAGCACACAATACTGTAGGACAGAAATAATCATAAGTAGCACTAATACACAGTGGGCTCCAGGGGGAGACCAACCCATATACTAAAATAGTGGTATAAGAACCACAGCTCGAGTCAAGACAGTCTTTAGAGGATGTAAAGTCACTGGGAGACCAAGGAACCACCCAAGTTACCACCCTAGGTGAGTAAGTAGGGACCCCACGGAGTACGGGTACAGTGTGGGAACACGACCCCGCCGCCGTACAATTCTAAGGGAGAGTCGCCGTTGCAGGTTTAAAGTTTAGGAGGTTGAAGAGCCACCCCAACCGTGGATACTGTAGTAATGGAGTTATCTATCCCAGGGAAGCTGAGTGCATAGGACTGAAGTGGCGTCGCAAACCGCCGTCGATCTCAATGGAGGACTTCAAGGAAATGCTACTGCGGGAAAGAAGGAAAGTGTCTTTTGGAATACAAAGGTGGATTCTTGGTGAAGAGTACCTGAAAGCAGAGGGGACAGAGTCTGGGTCCCTCAGGAGTGACCAGGGACTTGGTAGACGAATGCCCGCCGATGTCAGGTGCTTCAGGTGCATTGAGGGGGTTCTTTACACTGCAGCCACTGGGACAAGGAGATTTTGAGGACAATCAGGATCTGGATTCGAGCTGTCCCACAAAAGATGTCGAGTACTGAGGGGTCAGTGTCCGGCTGGAGCACCAACAAGTCTTGGCAGCAGCAACCCACGAAGATGGTCAAGAAAGGTTATGGTTCGGACCAGCAAGGTCCAGGAGACTCACCAAGCACAGTGAAGTCAGGGCAATCCTGCGGAAACCAGGGAAGCCAAAGAAAAGCAAAGATGACCCTCAAAAGGACCAAAGGCTGGAGGCACAGGAGTCATGAGGGGACCTCAAGCTGTTTCACAAAGCAACAGCCCACTGAGTACTCAGTGTGAGGAGGCCAAAGTTCTTTGGTGGAAATGGTACCAGAGGTTGGGGCTACTCGCTGCCTGGTGCACTTGTTTTGGGAACGTCAACAAGGATATGCATTTATAAAAGTATGCGGTGCACAGGTGTATGGGTACTGCAGCCCCCACAAGGGATTCTGGCCTCAAACTTGGTGAGAGGGCAGCTAGGACCTCAAGGGACTTAGAAACCCGCATCCTGTGTTGCTGGAGCCTTCAGAGTCTGTAGGAGCTTAGGAGCAGCAGACCAGTCAATCATGCTGTGGTGCCTGGGGTTGCAGGGGAGTTACTCCTTCACTCCAAGGGAGAAGTCTTCAGTTGTTCTTGATGCTCCACAGGTCCTGCACAGAGCCTGTATGGTGCACGGGCACAAACAATGCTTTGGACGGAGTGGGAGACGAAGCCGGGCCCAAAATGAAGTGCAGTGAAGTCCAGAGTGTCCGGAGTGTTGATGTTCTGTGGTGTCTGGTTCAGAATCTTGTCCACATAGAATCCTGGGTCCGACAGCCAGGAAAGCCCTTTTGTACTCATGGGAGAGGGCTGGACAGATTCCAGGGACCCTCCCAGGGGAGGGTCAGGACAGTGGGGAGGTTACCCTCAAGTCCTTTGTTCAGTTTTATGCCAGGACAGAAGCCAACAGCTCCCAGGACTGGTTTGAACTGGATTATGTACAGGGACAACAAATGTGCCCCTCATGCAGACTTTCGGTCACTGGCAAGCGCACCGACCCAGGCCTAATACACTAAATCCTTCTCTGTGACCGGATGCCTATTGTTCTGCCTACCCCTGCTCAAGCTTGGCTCAGCAGCAGGAGGGCAGAAATGTGTCTCTGGTGGACAGCAACCATTTTGGGCTGCCAGGGACTAGAAGTCTGGTACCAGGAACACCAGGGACTTCACAAAGCTCATTTCTGAGGGATGGAATTATACCTCCCACACCGGTTACCAGTGTGGGGATATGATTTTACAATGTTTGATACAAAACACGATAGGGTTACTTTCAGCTGTTTTAGAGTTGGACATCACGCAGTCGCATAATGCCACTCTATATGTTGTAAATGGCTGTAGCACTAACAACCCGGGAGAATGGACTCCGTAGGCTGCAGGGGTCTACTGCTCATGCAGGAACACCCTCTCACTTAGAACCAAGCACCCTGCCTTCAGGATTGTCAGAGCCTGCTATAGGATTTGACTTATAGATTTTAAGTGTAGTGACCCTGAGATATAGTAAACCTATATCTTAAGTAAGTGGTGCATGCACCAACTTACACAGGCTGCAATTGCAGTCCTGTAGATTAATTTTCCATGCCTCTCATGGGTGGCATAATACATGCTTCAGCCCATGGGAGGCCTCTGTGGTACCTATGTCCTGGGTACATGGGTACCATATACTAGGGACTGGCAAGGGTACCCCAGTATCCAATCTGGAGTGTACCTAAGTACATGACATAACATTTTAGGGAGAAATCAGATAGGCAGGGGTCCTGATTAGCAGGATCCCAGTCAGACTAGTCAAAAACAGTCAGTCAGCAACCCCAGAAGAAAATCGCTTTTGATCTTTACTGATGGCGGATACATTCCAGAAACACATGTGTCTAGAGATGTACAGCACTAAACTGCACCAACTTTGGTGGAACACTCCAGCAAAATACCAAGTAAGCGTGCACTACAAACTGCATTTACCATAATGCTAAGGGGCAAACTGTGCTGGGAGGAGAGCAGTGTGCTCCCACCCCTTCCTGTTTAAAAAAGGCTCCCTTGAGCCATTGAGCTGACGAGCTAGTGGAGATGCACCTGTGCACTTGTGAGAGGTACTGAGACCTGTAAGAATTGTGGCAGCCTACTCAGCAACCCCAGAAGAAAATCGTTTTTGATCTCTACTGATGACGGATAAAATCCAGAAACACATGTGTCTAAAGATGTACAGCACTAACCTGCACCAACTTTGGTGAAACACTCCAGCAAAATACCAAGTAAGCGTGTGCTACAAACTGCATTTACCATAATGCTGAGGGGCAAACTGTGCTGGGAGGTCAGCAGTGTGCTCCCACCCCTTCCTGTTTAAAAAAGGCTCCCTTGAGCCATTGAGCTGACAAGCTAGTGGAGATGTACCTGTGCGCCTGTGAGGGGTACTGAGACCTGTAAGAATTGTAGCAGCCTACTCAGCAACCCCAGAAGAAAATAGTTTTTGATCTCTACTGATGACGGATAAAATCCAGAAACACATGTGTCTAGAGATGTACAGCACTAACCTGCACCAACTTTGGTGAAACACCCCAGCAAAATACCAAGTACGCGTACGCTACAAACTGCATTTACCATATTGCTAAGGGGCAAACTGTGCTGGGAGGTCAGCAGTGTGATCCCACCCCTTCCTGTTTAAAAAAGGCTCCCTTGAGCCATTGAGCTGACGAGCTAGTGGAGATGTACCTGTGCGCCTGTGAGAGGTACTGAGACCTGTAAGAATTGTGGCAGCCTACTCAGCAACCCCAGAAGAAAATCGTTTTTGATCTCTACTGATGACAAATACAATCCAAAAACACATGTGTCTAAAGAGGTACAGCACTAACCTGCACCAACATTGGTAGAACACTCCAGCAAAATACCAAATAAGCGTTCACTACAAACTGCATTTACCATAATGCTAAGGGGCGAACAGTGCAGGGAGGTCAGCAGTGTGCTCCCACCCCTTCCTGTTTAAAAAAAGGGTCCCTTTAGCCATTGAGCTGACGAGCTAGTGGAGATGCACCTGTGCACCTGTGAGAGGTACTGAGACCTGTAAGAATTGTGGCAGCCTACGCAGCAACCCTAGAAGAAAATCGTTTTTGATCTCTGCTGATGACGAATAAAATCCAGAAACACATGTGTCTAAAGATGTAAAGCACTAACCTGCACCAACTTTGGTAGAACACTCCAGCAAAATACCAAGTACGCGTGCACTACAAACTGAATTTACCATAATGCTAAGGGACGAACAGTGCTGGGAGGTCAGCAGTGTGCTCCCACCCCTTCCTGTTTAAAAAAAGGTCCCATGAGCCATTGAGCTGATGAGCTACTGGAGATCCACCTGTGCACCTGTGAGAGGAACTGAGGCCTGGAATTGTGGTAGCCTACTCAGCAACCCTAGAAGAAAATCATTTTTGTTCTCTACTGATGACTGTCAAAATCCAGAAACACATGTGTCTAGAGATGTACAGCACTAACCTGCAACAACTTTGGTGAAACACTCCAGCAAAATACCAAGTAAGTGTGCGCTATGAACTGCATTTACCATAAAGCTAAAGGGTTGAACTGTGCTGGGAGGTCAGCAGTGTGCTCCCATCCCTTCCTGTTTAAAAAAGGCTCCCTAGTGCCATTGAGCTGACGAGCTAGTGGAGATGCACCAGTGCACCTGTGAGAGGTACTGAGACCTGTAGGAACCTTGGAGCTTACTCTGCAACTCCAGAAGAAAATCGTTTTTGATCTCTACTGATGACGGAAAAAATCCAGAAACACATGTGTCTAGAGATGTACAGCATTACCGTGCACCAACTTTGGTGGAACACTCCAGCAAAATACCAAGTAAGAGTGCACTGCAAACTGCATTTACCATAATGCTAAGGAGCGAACTGTCCTGGGAGGCCACCCCTTCCTGTTTAAAAACTAGCTGATTTGCATATAGCTGGTTTTGAACTGAGGTGGCGAAGTGAGCTAAAGAATGATGATGGATTCAACCCAGAACTGTGACTCGGTATGAGTGTCAGAAAAGTTTCAGGGCTTTGTCCATCATTTCCTGGTGTTTTCTTTGTTTTCCCTAAGTTGGCAGGGTATGCCCAGACATAGGTCCCTTGCTCACTTTGCCGCTGGATTCAAGCTTGCCTGGCTGATGAAGGGTGTTACCCAGAAACCGGTCCAAGGATGCTTGTTTCCAGTTCAGGGTAGACGTGGTTTGGCAGTTCAGGCTGCATTGTTCCCATGAGGCACAGGGGCAAGACTGATTTGCATATAGCTGGGTCTCAACTGAAGTTGCAAAGTGAGCTAAAGAATGACGATGGGTTCAACCCAGATCTGTGACTGGGGGTGAGTGTCTGAAAGGTTTTACAGCTCCGTCCATTTAACCAGAAACCGGTTCCCAGGATGCTTGTTTTCAGTTCAGGGAAGACTTGGCTTAGCAGCTCAGACTGGATTGTTCGCATGAGGCACATGGTTAAGACTGATTTGCATATAGATGGGTCTGAACTGAGGCTGCGAAGTGAGCTAAAGAATGAAGATGGATTCAACTCAGATCTGTGACTGGGGTGAGTGTTTGAAAAGTTTCAGAGCTCCGTCCATCATCTAATTGTGTTTGCTTTGTTCACCCTAAGTTGGCAGGGTATGCCCAGACATTGGTCCGTTGCTCACTTTGCCACTGGATTCAAGCTAGCCTGGCTGATGAAGGGCGTTCCCCAGAAACCGGTCCCAGGATGCTTTTTTCCGGTTCAAGGAAGACCTGGCTTGGTAGTTCGGGCTGGACTGCTCCCATGAGGCAAAGGGTCAAGACTGATTTGGATATAGCTGGGTCCGAACTGAGGTGGAGAGTAAGCTAAAGAATGATGATGCATTCAACCCAGATCTGTTACTGGGGGTGATTGTCTGAAAGGTTTCAGCGCTCCGTCCATCATCACTTTGTGTTTGATTTCTTCACCCTAAGTTGGTAGGGTATGCCCAGACATGGGTCCCTTGCTCACTTTGCCACTGGATTCAACCTAGCCTGGCTGATGAAGGGTGTTACCCAGAAAACAGTCATAGGATGCTTGTTTCCAGTTTATGGAAGACCTGGATTGGCAGTTCAGGCTGGACTGTTCCCATGAGGCACAGGGTTAAGACTGATTTGCATATAGCTGTGTCTGAATTGAGGTGGCGAAGTGAGCTAAGCAATGATGATGGATTCAACGCAGATCTGTGACTGAGGGTGAGTGTCTGCAAAGTTTCAGCGCTCCATCATCATCTCCTTGTGTTTGCTTTGTTCGCCCTAAGTTGGCAGGGTATACCCAATCGTGGGTCCCTTGCTCACTTTGCCACTGGGTTGAAGCTAGCCTGGCTGATGAAGGGTATTACCCAGAAACCGGTCCTAGGATGTTTTTTTCCAGTTCAGGGAAGACCTGGTTCGGCAGTTCAGGCTGGACGGTTCCTATGAGGGCAGGGTCAAGAATGATTTGCATATAGCTGGGTCTGAACTGAGGTTGCAAAGTGAGCTAAAGAATGATGGTGGATTCAACCCGGATCTGTTACTGGGGGTGAGAGTCTGAATAGTTTCAGCGCTCCATCCATCATCTCCTTGTGTTTGCTTTGTTCGCCCTTAGTTGGCAGGGTAAACCCAGACGTGGGTCCCTTGCTCACTTTGCCACTGGATTCAAGCTAGCCTGGCTGATTAAGGGTGTTACTCTGAAACCGGTCCTGGGATTCTTGTTTCTAGTTCAGGGAAGATCTGGCTTGGCAGTTTGGCCTGGACTGTTCCCATGAGGCACAGTATCAAGACTGATTTGCATATAGCTGGGTCTGAATTGAGGTGGCGAAGTGAGCCAAGCAATGATGAAGTATTTAACCCAGATCTGTGACTGGGTGTGAGTGTCTGAAGAGTTTCAGTGCTCCGTCTATCATCTCCTTGTATTTGCTTTGATCGCCTTAAGATGGCAGGGTATGCCCAGACGTGGGTCCCTTGCTCACTTTGCCACTTGATTCAAGCTTGCCTGGCTGATGAAGGTTGTTACCCAGATACCGGTCCCTGGATGCTTGCTTTCAGTGCAGGAAAGACCTGGCTTGGTAGTTTGGGCTGGACTGTTCCCATGTGGCACAGGGTCAAGACTGATTTGCATATAGCTGGGTCTGAACTGAGGTGGCGAAGTGAGCTAAAGAATGATGATGGATTCAACCCAGATCTGTTCCTGGGGGTGAGTGACTGAAAAGTTTCAGCGCTCCGTCCATCATCTCCTTGTGTTTGCTCTGCATGCTCTAAGTTGGCAGGGTATGCCCAGACGTAGGTCCCTTGCTCACTTTACAACTGGATTCAAGCTAGCCTGGCTGATGAATGTTGTTATATGGAAACTGGTCCCAGGATGCTTGTTTCCGGTGCAGGGAAGACCTAGCTTAGCAGTTTGGGCTTGACTGTTTTGCATATCACCATTGGACTACTTTAAAAACAGGTTTGAATTGGGGTGATATTATTTTTCACAGGTGAAACGTTCTGTTGTAGCAAAGGTATCATCTTCTGTACCTCTTTGTATGTTGAAAGGGTGCTGTTTCTTGTGTGACTCTGCAGACGTTAAAGGCGATGTGGTAACTTTACAATTATTCCAACTATAAAGTTTTGGACAAAATGCTTGAGAGGGAGCCATACCAAACTTCTTTGTGTGTATTGTTTTTATAGGAAAGAAAGATATATTAGACCAGGCAAGCTTATGCGCCAACAATGGTAAAATATATTAGCTCTCCTTCTTTTACAGAGACAACAAAGTTGAGAATGTCTTTTTTTTAATTATTTTTCTTTATTTTATTTGCAAAGGATTCAAACCCAAAATATACAAATAGAAGATCAACCATCATATCATTTTTCGTATTCATTTCATTCTCCCCTAGAGAGGTGATATTATACATTTAAAAATAACTCTAAAAAGAACTAAGTAATAAAGAAGGTCCAGAACACATATAGCAGGAAAATTAATTAATTAATTGACAACTTAATGTTGAATCATGCCCTGCCAGATAGTATTACATTTTCGTACTGCCTTAACACCTCTGATTTTAGCCAAAGCCAAAGCTTTTTCTTGTGCAAAAATTTTGCTAAAGATACTCCATCACTCCATTACATTGCATGGCTTCGGAGAAATCCATGCCCAGGCTACAGCCAACCTAGCAGAAACTATAAGTGTAGCCATTAGAGCCTTCTTCGCTCTATTAGCATCTTCTCTATAGCCTGCATTATCTCCATTGTAGAAAACAAACTCATCTAGGCCAAGCCGAGTTTTGTAATACATTCCGAACTCCTTGCCAAAAGGACATTAGCATAGGGCACATAGCAAACATATGAACAATATTTACTCTGTGTCCCCCACATTTAGGACAACACATCTTATTACTGAAATGTTGCGTAGTTACTTGTCCCTATCTTACAATTTTATCGGGCGTATAGTATACATATAGGTTTTAAATGCTGAAGCTTTAAATTCATAGACCTTACAGCTTCTTTTAATGTGCTAAGCGCACCTTCTATTGTTGTACCCAATATTTCCTCCCCCAGCCTTGCACTCCAGTTCTCAGCTAAAAGGCCAGTTGGATCCAGTCTTTCCTGACTAAATAATTGATACGCAATACTAATTGATTTTCCTTGGGAAGGTTCATGAAAAAAGTCAGTAATTGATGGGGTTCCACTATTTTAAGCCCTTGTGATTTCAAGAAGTAATGCCTTAACTGAAAATATTTATTGTAATGCTGTCATGGTAAAGAAAAAGAGTCTTTCAAGTCTTGAAAAGTTCGAAAGTCTTCTGTATCATATAAATCTCCAAATGTATCTATCCCCAGACTAGCCCATTGTTTGGCTATACCATCCTGAAAGATGTCTGAGAGAAGTGGATTATCCCACAACGGAAACTTATTAAAGTAAATTGGCAAAGAGTATATATTAGATATTTCTAGCCCAATTGTAGCTATGTCCCTTAAAGTCTTAAAACGTACCCTTTTGTAGTGGTTAGGGTCATGTATAGGCCATAAAGGCCACGCCCTTCGTTCGAGAGGCCACGCCCCCACAGCCTTTAAAACCGACGTTGATTGCTAGCGTCAGGTTGATAGAGTTTTCCTCCTGAGGCGGTTGCCGGGAGTAGGCTTATCTGTTCGTGATTTTTAAAATTTGAGTGTCACTTTAACTTTTAACCTGTTGCTCTTACCTGCTGATTCCCCACTGCTCAGGGCGCACTTTCGCCTCTAAACTTTACCGCGCAGCGGAGCTATCGCTGCTGCGGGACACTGACATTGCCGCCTTCAGCGCCGCCCATATAGGCCACGCCCCTCATCCGAGAGGCCACGCCCCCTTTTATTACCACTTCCGGTCTGCTATATTATGTGCATTTTCCGTACGCGCAGCGGGCGCGCCGATTGAGCGCCGAAGGCGCGCCTAAGGCAAGCCCGTCTGCGCCCGTCCGCGCCAGGCCGAGACACAGGGCACAACACTCTGCGCATTCCTTGATATATACCTCTGATGAACTGCGCTCATTACAAGCCAACTGGCAACTGAATCAGGCCACTCTGTCCTATGCCCAAAGACTTGGCATTGCTTCCTCTGGGCTCATCCCACCAACTCTTCCCCCTTCTACCACAACTGCCCTCCTTCTTAACACGAGATCTGCCGTCAAACACCAGACTGAAATTTATGATCTACTGGACTCTTACTCCCCAGATCTCTTGTTTTTAACTGAAACCTGGTATAAACCTGATTCCTTGCCTAATGTCCTTTCCTGTCTCCCATCCCACTACTCTATGCTCCGCGTTGATCGTCCAGGGAGCAAAGTGGGAGGCGGAGTAGCCATGATCACCCGCAAGGATCTTCATTTCCAGTTCCTGGACTCACCCACACTGCCAGCAGCTGACTGTCTGGTAGCGCGCTCTACTTCTTTGAAGAATCCGATTACCTGTGTTCTAAACTACCGACCTCCTCAGTCATCCCCTGCCTTTTTCCCAGCCTTTCTAAACCTACTGGCCACCCTGGTGATTAATAATGCTTCTGTTCTGGTCTTGGGCGACTTCAACTACTGGCCCACCGACCCCGCTGAGGACTCTACCTCTAAAGACTTCACTCATTCCCTTCTTAGTCTCAATTTTACTCAGCACGTCCAAGGCCCCACCCACATCCGCGGCCACACGTTAGATCAGATCTGGACACTTAACACCACAATGTCCACCCCAATTATTTCGCCCTGTGCATGGTCGGACCATTCCCTCCTTGCCTTTTCCCTGGACCTGAACCAAAAAACCCCTCTTCCTCCCCCCAAGAACTCCTGGGCTAGGAATTGGAATAAAGTTGATATTCCATCCCTTTGCAATACGTTAACCACAAACTGCCCTGATCTTTTGGGCCTAGACCCCCATTCCCAGACTGCCACTCTTGATCGATGGCTCACCAGTGCCTGTGACACGGTGGCCCCTCTGAAGCGGTCGACCATCAACCGCTCCCACAATGCCAACAAGTGGTTCAGTCCTGCTATCAAAGCAAAAAAATTAGAAGTAAGACAGGCTGAACGAGCCTGGAGGCGAACATACTGCACTACCAGTAGACTACACTTTGTCACCATGTTTAAAGAATACAAAGTAGCCATCCTGACGGCTAAATCCGAATACTTCTCCGGACATATTCTGGCAGCAGAATGCCAACCTCGTGCAATATTTTCCACCGTCCATGAGCTGGCCTCATCGGACAGAACACTACCTAAGATTCACCCCTCCCAGGGCTTGTGTGATTCGCTTAACAAATTCTTTATTGACAAGATTGCCCTCATCAAAGCCAATATCCCTCCCCCCTTCCACTTTCACTCCACCCCAACCCTCTGTAAACAATTATCTCTTCACCACCATCCCTCTCCTCACTTATGAATCTCTGTCCCCTTTGCTTAGCCGCATCAAATCGGGCTCTCCGGTCGATACTGCCCCGGCACGTATTCTCAGCCAGTTCTTCTCGGCGTGTCCAGCTCCCGCCCTAGCTCTGCTGAATAACTGTTTCACTTCAGGCTCTGTTCCATCCTCCCTGAAAACTGCTATAATTTTTCCTATATTAAAAAAGCCAGGAGCCGACCCCTCTTCCCCTACAAACTACCGCCCCATATCCCTCCTCCCCTTTCTGGGAAAAGTAGCAGAGTCCCACGCTACTCAGGTACTCAGCTCCTTCATAGAGAGCACCAACTATCTTGCTCCCTGTCAGGCGGGCTTTCGTCCCCGCCACTCCACTGAGAAGGGGGTTATCTCAGTCATGGACCAACTTAGGGAGGGACTCGACACCAACACCCCCCAGGCCTTGGTCCTCCTTGATCTATCCGCCGCCTTTGACACGGTTGACCATTCCATTCTTCTGTCCCGTGTCAAGGCGGCGGGTATAGGGGGACAGGCCCTTGCCTGGATAGGATCCTTCCTGGAGGGGCGCACACAGGCAGTCCATCTGGCTGAGTTCTCCGCCTCTCCCAGCAGGGTGACATGTGGGGTTCCTCAGGGCTCCTCTCTTTCTCCCCTTTTATTTAACCTTTATATTTTTCCCCTCATTTTTGCACTTCAACAGATGGAGGTCACAGTCTACAATTATGCTGATGACCTCCAGCTTATTTTTAATTTTCCCCCCTCCTCACTTGGTGCCTCCAGCCTCCAGTCGGTCCTACTGTTCATCCGGGCTTGGATGAACGCAAACCATCTTAAGCTCAACCCGGATAAGACAGAGCTGATCTGGACTGGAGGCCGCAGTAATCCTTGGTCACCTACCTTCTGGCCCAACTCCCTTGGACCTTCCCCATCCCCTTCCAATGCCGTCAAGACCCTTGGCATCACACTCAATCACCACCTGACACTCCACACCCATATTAGTTCTGTTGTCTCTTCTTGCTTTTTTTCTTTAAGTATTATTAGGAAAGTATCCCGGTTTTTCTCCCTTTCAGCACTTAAACTGGTTGTCATGGCCATGATCTTATCAAACATCGACTACGGGAACATCATTTACAATGGTGCTCCCGCTTACGCACTCCAACGCCTCCAGTTGGTGCAGAACCAGGCTGCCCGACTGGTGCATGGCCTGCCTAAATTCCATCACTCCTCCCCGCTCCTGATGGCCCTTCATTGGCTTCCAATCAAACAGAGAGCCCTCTTCAAACTCGGTTGCCTTACTTTCCAAGCTCGAGCAGGTTCGGCCCCTGCGTTTATTAATTCCGCCATCACTAATTACTCTCCCGCCAGAGACCTACGATCCTCCTCTAAGTCCCTGCTAGTCATTCCTCGGTTCAGAAAAAAACGATCTGGTGGCCAGAAATTCTCGGTAGTGGCACCCACCTTCTGGAACTCCCTTCCCCTTCCTCTCAGATCCTTTTCCTCATATATGGAGTTTCGCAAAGCTCTAAAGACCCTCCTATTTGAGCAAGCTTTCAACCCTTAGCCTTTCTTCCCTCAGTTTGAAGCTCTATAGCGCCAAGAAACTGCTCAGTGTATGTGCGCTCTACAAATAACTCAAAAATTCAAAAATTCAAATGTATATGGTAGAGGAATCTATGACTGTCCTGATTTAACAGCAGCTTATGGCTAAAATCTTGGTCACTACTAGAGAGCAGGCTCCGAAATCTGCTCGTAAATGAAGCCCAATAATATAATTTAAAGTCAGGCAGTACTAGACCACCTTGACCAAAAAGATATTTTAAAAACTTGATAGCCCTACGTGCCTGCCTATACACCCAAATAAAGCTACCTATTATCCTGTCTAACTTTAAAAAAAAGAAAATTCGGCAACTTTAAAGGAATAGATCTAAATAAATAAAGAAACCTAGGGAGAATTGTCATTTTGACAATATTGCATCGCCCAATGATACTAATGGGAAGCTTATGCCAGTTCTTAAGTTTCCTAGTAGTATCACTCAAAAGTGCTTCATTGTTTAATTTAATAATGTTTTGAATCTTTGGAGTGATATACTCTCCAAGATATATGGTCTCTGGACAGTGTCCCAATATGTTTATCTCTGGTGTATAATTCAGCAAAATCTGAGTTTTATTGATATTTAGCAAATCTGATTGCCTCTTGATTAAGCACTTCTAGCGAACTGGATTGGATCTATTGTGAAAATTGCAATATCATCTGCATAAGCGTTAAGTTTTAGCTCATCAGTTCCACTAGTTAATGACCGGATACCCTCATTCATCATAAGAGTTCGGATAAAAGGTTCAAGGAATAAGGCAAACAGCAGGGGGGATAAAGGACACCCCTGCCGTGTGCCCCTATTTACCCAAAAACCCCTACACTGTAACCCCTCATAACTTAGTTTAGCCTGGGGTGAACGGTAAAGCGCCTTTATCCATATTAAATATCGATCTGGAATTCCCATTGCCGACAGGGTAGGCCACAAGTAAGCCCAAGCCACCCGTTCGAACGCTTTTTCCGCGTCTAGTAATATCATCACCTAGTTTGCTCTTGACTTGCTCGGCCATATCAAATACCATAATGGCAGTATTATTATGAGTGGTCGTATCTCTTCCTTTAATAAAACCATGTAGTTGCCCTGAAAACCAGCTTTACCATACCTGGAGACAGACGATTGACCAAAATCTTAGCAAACCATTTAGCGCCTGCATTAATAAGTGAGATCGGGCGGTACGATCCACAAGCCGCTGTCGGTTTATTCTTTTTTAAAAAGAATACCATATTTGTGTTATCCCATGAAGGAGGAACCACCCCTGTATCTTCTATTTCTTTAATCACTCCTATGAACAACGGGGTTAAGATGTTCTTAAATGTTTTATAGAATTCATTTGGGATCTGATCCTTGCCTGTTGCTTTGCCCATGGCAAGGGAAGTCAATGCTAACCATGCTTCTTCTACTAGTATCTCCTGCTCCAATTGAGCTGCCTCTTGATCTGTTAAGCATGAGATCCACGCTTCATCTAAATAAAGAGTCACCTCTCTTAGCTCTACCAATTTTGAAGGGGCATATAAATCTTCATAAAAGATGGCAAATTGTTCCAAGATCGCCCTAGCTTCCGTATAAGTGATATTATCCGCTCCTTTAATCCCATCTATCTTGTTTCTAGATTTTAAATCAGCAATTCTGTACGCTAGAACTCTCCCAATTTGTTTACTGTACTCATACTGTTCCAAACAAAATGTATTGAAGACCACTGCCACTCTTTCCTTAATAATCTCTAATACCTTCTCCTTTGCTCCTACTAGTTTAAAGTAAATTAATAATTGATTGTCATCCTGTCTTCTGATTGATTGTGCATGGGAAAGTTCCAGCCCAACTAAAGTCCTCAAAGTCTCCTTAACAGCAGCCTCCTTGGCTTTATTTTTAGACAATATAAATTGCTGAGTGCTGCCTCTAATGTACACTTTCATACAGTCCCAAATCATGTGGGAAGAGGCAGTACCAATATTAAAACTCAAAAATGCAGCCAAATGTTTCCCCATGTACAGTGTATACTCCTCATCAGATACCAAATATCGTGGAAAAGAAAAGGGGCGACCTATTTTAACAACTCCTGTTGATAGAATGATTAATATAATTGGGTTGTCATCTGAGGTGACTTTCGGACAGATCTCCATCTTTGCTGTGCTCAAGGCTGCGTTAATGGCCCCAGCCATATCCAGTCTCGAATATTGCCTATGCGGGCAAGAGTAGAATGTAAACCCCGGGGAGTCTGGATATAAAGTTCGCCAAACATCTAGTAAATCATGTACTCTTGCTAGTTCTAATATTGAATTCCTTACTTTCCCCATTCTAGCAACTAAAAGGCGGGAGGTTGTGTCTATGGTCTGATTCATAACACAGTTAAAGTCTCCCATGACTATTAAGATTCCCTGAAATTCAAGTAGATTAATCATTAGTGTATTAAAAACCAAAGGGTCGTCTGTATTAGGCCCGTAGATCACTGCTAAAACCTATTCAGTGTCGTAAATAACGAATTGGGCAACAACCCACCTTCCTCTCCCGTCTGCCATAGTCCGTTCGATTTTATATCCCAAAAATATACTGGCCAGTATGGCCACTCCCCTTATTGAAACACTTTGAGTAGAACAGATCACAGCATTATACCCTAGTTGATTAAGTAGTGCCCTATCTTTAAATGCTATATGTGTTTCTGTAACCAAAACAAAATGAGGACGCTTCATCTTTAACTCTTCTCTAACAAGTTGTCTTTTACGAGCAGCGTTTAGCCCAGCTACCTTCCAACATAAAAAGTTAATCACTGCCATTTGTAATAACCAATATCTCAATTAGTGCACAATTACTGCTGATTCCTATAAAAGTCATTCCCCCTCTTAGAAAAAAAATCTTGTTTAAATCCTCTGCTTTAACCCTACACCCAGTATCCCTCCCCACCATCACCCCCTTAATACTGTCTTAGAGACAGCTTTCTTTCGAAGTTCAGATGCAGAGTGTCTCTCCAGCCATACCCAAACAAAAGGCATGTAGTCAGCTATGTACCCAAAAGAAAAAATCATGAAAAAAAGGAAATCTATACAACCTGTACAGAGTGAAGACAATTATCCATTCTATTTCCCAGACTCCTGTCACCAAGATTTCAGCACTTCCTGAGCCTCCTGCTCTGAAAAGACCATCTTGGTGTGACCGTCTTTCATTATTTTTAGATGCCCAGGCTCCTGAAGATAGACCTGTGCCTCAGCCGCCTTCAAAGGGTCAATCATTTGACGAAGTCTCCAACGACGATCCATAGTGTCTTTAGACAAATGGGGTCTCAAAAACATTGAGAAAGATTCTGTTTGAACCTGAGTAGTAGGCCTAGCTTTAATGGAAACTGCTTGTCGTAATAGAAAATTCCCCAAGTGAAATAAAATAGGTCTAGGAAAGCGACCAGGAGGTCTGTTAGTTATCGGTAATAGTCTCTGAGCCCGCTGAATTTGACTATCCCAGTCCTAGTCGGCCAGTTCTGGAAAGGAACTCTGAAGCAAGTTGACCATTTAAGATCGACAGTCCGTTCCATCCATTCCCTCTGGGACCCCAAACACTCACAAATGATTGAGTCGCTGTCGATTTTCTAAATCTTAGACTTTCATTTGCCTGGATCTTATCTGAACATCATGTGTGTATGTACGTTTTAATGACTCATAACTTAAAGCTCTCGCAGTTAATCTAATAGGTAAAATACTTGTAAATTTATTTAAGAAATATTATCTGTGATTCTTGTGGGGATTTAATAATGATATTCTTAACCTGTCATCCTGTTGTGTCTCAGGACTTTATTCGACTATTGACTTTTTCCAGAGTGCACATATTTTCAGATCACTGAATGACAAAGGAACATTTACCTCTTATCTAATGTTACTGTTGGTTCTACTACCTTACCATGGCCCTTTTATATTCCTTTACTAGGTTAATATGATCAGGAGATAAGGTTCATGACCTTGTTTTGAATCCAGCATCAAATCAAAAGCAATTCAGTTTCATTGAAATACTGGTGTGTGGCCTGACCATGGCCAAGGATTGTCTGCCATATTTAGAGATCCAAACCCTGCCTGGCCAATATGTCTAAGTCTCAAGAATACTTACTGGTGCTCTGGTCCGTCTGAAGACAGAGTAGATTTCATGTTTGCTTCTCTCACTCTGCAAAGTTGTTTTTCTTTTTATTATGTGCTCCAAAATCACCCCTGACACATAGGCATTCTCACACCTGCTTGTGGGGAATATGTCAACATTTTACTTTGTAGATCTCATTTACAGGTCAAGGGATTCCACTGGTGGTGCTGGGTAAGGCTTTATCAACAGTAATCCAATGGTTCTCAATCTCTAAAGGAGGTGGGGAAAGTGCCAATTTACCACAGAAGATGCAAAATAAAAGTATGGCTGTTCACCTGTTTTGCTAAACCTTAAATGGTGCCCATTAGCTAAACAAAATGTTGCACAAAATGTAAAGCTATCCTTATATGTGCACTGCAGATATGCAGGATGCACTTTCAGATGCTATGCACAAATACTAACTCAACTTAGTGAGGAATTGTGACCCTAGCACTATTGACTTTGGAAACATGGCTAACATGGCTAACACCTACCTTAGTTAGGCTCTGAAATATTTTGCTGAAGTCCAATTAAAAGCAGCAATGAACTGTAACGGCAACTAAAACAGAGATATGTAACGTATCCAATATTTTGAAAGAATCAGACCTCCTTTGTCTCATGGGGGAAAATGAAGAATAGTATTCTTAAAGAAGATTGAAAACAGTTTGATAGCATGTTTGCAGTTTTGCAAATAAATATGCATATAATTCTTGAATCAATAATGCAACCCATGTTTGGAAATATTGTTTGGTGAGTTCCTTTTTGGTTCATACCACATATTTTGACCTACCATTGGTACTTTGTCGAAAATTTTAAGAATTGGAAACTATTCTGCTTTTTCCAATGTAAAAAGTTACCTGGAAAACATCAGAAATACCCAGCGATGCTCAAAATAATAGTCCATACACCTGAACCTGTATGCTTCATTCACTGTGTATGCATATTGCAAAATATCCAACTGATCAAGGTGTTTTTAATGATGACAGAATTTGCATGCAGGTCAAGAAAATAGATTAGTGTGCTGATATTTTGTATAACAATTTTTCAATCCTGCTTATTTTCCTTATTGACTGCTGATTACCAAATTATTTTTAAGCAGTATGCATGTAAGATGGCAATATGGACCCTACCCAATTTGTTTATTCTACCTTGTCTGTGCACACCATCTATAGAACTAGACATTGATAAACCTGGTGGTTTGCTTTTTGCTCTTCATGCTACTTTTTATGATTTACACCACTATGTTCATGGAGAAGATTTTGGGACATTGAGAAATTACCATTGGATAACAATTATTAACTTGCTTTGCACCTATAGGTATTGATAGTGGCCTTAAGTAGCTGTCTCTTCTAGAGCCGTTTCTAATTGTGTTCACTCTAAGAAGAACCAAAAAATCCTCTTGATGGAATTTGATACAATCAGAGAGCACAGATTGTTATTTGAGAAGTTTGATGCAAAATATAGGTTCATACGCATTATATCTTTCAATTCTAAAGACCCTTGAAATAATTTGATTTAATCTGTGATTGATGGGTCAAGGGACCCAGCAGAAGGGCGTCTCTTAATTTAAGATAATGTTGCTCCTGCAAGGCAACATTCAAGACTTTTATAATCATATGGCTTTTATGTACCCTCTTGTGCACATTTAGTGCTTCTTTCTCTGGAATATAGAGTTATTGATTTTTTCAAGTACTTTCATTGTTCATGAAAATGCGAGTGTGCAGTATCTCTAAAATATTACACCTTAATGACATGCCCAGGAGTTTGGTGAATTGGGGGCAGAGTTAACCTCTGATCATTAGGCAAAGTGTCCCAGGGACAAGGCTCCGAATAACATTTGAAAAATACAGTCAATAAAGTAAAGGACTCACTCAAATAATAAATTCTAGAGTGGAATTTGGAAAAACCATGAAGGTTTATTACACAAATTCAAAAGGATCAATACAGAAATGTTAAATGCAGATGCAGCAACATTCTTGTTTAAAAGAATAAAGTCATTGCCATGAAGGCTCCCAGTAAATAGAACAATCCAGTATAAACGACCGAGGACCAGATGTACGACCTGCTAAATAGCGCCTTGCAAATTGCGTCACATTTGAGACTCGCTATTTGGCATTGTTGGAACCGGAGGTCTCTGGTTGGCACAGGTACGCACTTGTGACAAGCAGGGACCCTCAGCTCCACCTCACGGCAAGAGAACTACTCCTTCGAATAACCCCTGCTCACCCTCTAGGTAGTGTGGCGACAAGGCTAATCATCAGGGCGATAGTAAGTTAAGCATTTATGATCACACACAGTAAACCCACTGACCCACCACAAATGAAAGGGGTGAATCTGCGCAGATTTACCAATTGTAACAGCTCCAACTTAGTCTATCTGATCACATGCCCATGTCAGAAAAGATATGTGGGCATGACAACCCGCAAGGTAAAGACACGCATTACTGAACATAAAAGTTCCATCCGGTGTTCTAGACAATCGACGAGACTTACCAACCATTTCTTACAAGCCAAGCATACGCCTACTGATCTGCACTGGACAGTGCTAGAGCAACCGTTGATACCCATACACATTATTGATACCAAGATGTTCCTGTTTAGACGTGAACAGAAATGGGTACACAAGCTTCGGACGGACAAAGAAGGATTGAATGAAGATATCCCTTGGATGTCACTATAAAGCCTTCTGAAGTCCACAATCATCCCACTATAAGAGAGTATCTTCGATACGTGGTGAACGTAGACACTTACACATGCTAAGGTGAATGAGACTAAAGAATGACTAACACTTGAGGATCATGTTATTGGATCTCATAGAACTGAAACTACGTATGGACTGTGTAAATACGAGAACTACAATTCCCATAAGCTGTCATATAATGCGCCGTCACCTGAGCGCTAGATTCTTCGTTCTTTTTCGAGACAGCGGCAGATGATGCAAAGAATTACTCTCCTTTGTAATAAATCCATTGCCCTTTCACTGGGAGAGTAGCGCGTAAGAAAGAAAAAGAAGCAAAACACTTAGATCAGATGTTGTTGCATCACACAATACAAAAACTACAATTCCCATGAGCGCAAGGCACTGCTTAATGACGCCAGGGCGCCGCGCCTAACATCCGGGAAGCAAACCTAACATCTGTAAATACCAGAAAACCTGCCCGTTCGGCACCTCCCACAGACAGCCCAGAAGGACGTCTGGAGTACCGACGGGCAGGTAAGTGATCCGCGCAAACTAGCTAGCACTATGGTTCAGAGATAGCGCGGTGGGGCTCAAGAAACACACCCTAATCTACAAGTGAACCTACCGGTCGCTTGTCTTATAGCAGAACCCCTTTTTGAATGGACATCACAAACCGCATCTTTTCGCTTTAAAGAAAGCGAGTCTGAAGCATTATGATGGTCCCTAAACGCACCTAGGATAGAAGCACGTCATGAGCACAGTCTCGAGTTATACTAACAGAATGGATCACTTCCCTTGAGACTGTTTATCAAAACACTGTTTTTAGAAAAAGAAATAGCGGTTGCCCGTGCCTTACAATGCCTCCTCTGACTCTATTCCTCTGCCCTTGTTTGTTTATTTGTTCACACAGAGCGGGGCTCCGTCATACCTGCGCTAATGCCGGGTGAGGTGGGGCGACATTCTCCTAGACACTGGGTGAGTGTATCTAACTAGATGTTATTCTGCTCTTACATGACTCGGTAAGCGAGAATGTGATATGTGATTGTTTTCATTACTTCAATGATGTTTAGCCATAGCTACTATGCAGAGCTTTGTATCACTTTAAGCTAGATGTGATATATTAGCTAAAGGTGCTCTTCTCTTTTCTTTTATGCATATTGGTGTGTGGGTCACTTTATGAAAACCGGGAATTCGACATCCAGGAGAACTTGAGGTGATATTTTTTACACTTTCCTTTATGATATTCACACTACAAGCAGTAGAATTATAAGGTCCTGATGAAGCAGTAGGTGACCTCTGGGCCCAAGGTAAAGCTGCAGAAACATGTCGACCATGACCACAATAACTGTCAAGGTAGTTATTTGTTAATACTACCTCTTCTCACTGTTTTTAATATTGGGAAAGGAAGGTCCACATTAAAGTCTTTTCCTCCCTTTACCCCATTTTATTGGCACCACCAAGAATTTTGTTGATTTAATTTGTTTATTTCAATATTTTGCACTGCTTGTTAAAAAACCTCCTGATACCTATTTTGTGACATACAATCATTTGGACACAGAGCACAGTTGTGCCTGATCGCACACTGGGCCATTTCCAGTGTGCTGTATGATGTCTTTCCCAAATGATGTGGGGCGGTACAGGTTGGTTTTCTGATGGGAACACTATCAGCATTCTGAAGATGCCCAGCGAACGATTGTTTAGATAATCCACACACACCTTTGTACTCCCCTTCGGAGTTTGAGACCAAGTGCTACCTTATTGTTGGTTTTTGTAAATGAAGAGGGCTGTAGCATGGTGGTCGTTAATATTCCCTCAGACCCCCTTCGAGTTAGTATTGTTGTTAGAGTAGCTGATTGGCTACGGGTCTTTAAGTATTTTTATCCTTTTCTCTGTTAGTACATGGGTTTTTCATGACTATTAGAAATTGCACCGGAAACACAGGCAGATCGAGTTAGAGTTGAGGCAGAGTGGGGGTGGTGGGTCACCACTACGAAACATCTTGACATAATGGCTACCAATTTTGGTTTAGCATTTGACGAAGACGAAATACAAAGTATTTTGTTAGAAAATCCCAGTATCATAGATCTCTTACCTACTACATCAGCAAACACAGATGAAGGATGGACGAAAGTCCTCGTACTAAAGAAGAACCAGGCTAGAGTATGTGTTCATGGGACAATAATGGCAGAATATCTGCGTGGGAATTGCGCCCCTACTGGGCTCATAGTAAATAACGTACCACGCTTATTTCTGGATGATAAGGACTTCCTAAGAGATTGGTACCTGATAGCGTGGAGATGCACCCGCGACTGGTTGGTGTTGATCATCAAAACAGCGAAAAAAACAGCAGATAAGATCCTTGTGGAAATCCAAACTCTGGAAGGTCAGATTAAGGCTACCATCTCCACGACTAAGGCATTCTCTAAGAAACAGGACGAAGGTAACAAGACGAGCAAGGAATTTCGCGATTCCATCTTGTTTACCAAACTAGAGAAGTTTAAAAAAGATCTGGCTAACTTTAGTATGACCAAGGTGTATCCATATACGAGTGATGATTATTCTCCACCAGTATACAACAAGAACACTCAAAAAGGAGGTTCTAATTATGGCACTTCGAGCTCAGACAACGGATCGAGTGATTCGGATACTTCCAACCAGGGAGGGACTCCAGTGCAACAGAGAGGTAGAGGTAGAGGGAACAACAGGAGGAATTGGAGGGGCTACGGCCAACAATTCGGGCCTCCAACCGGGCCCCCACCCTGGTGGCAACCATCCCCCTGGGGACCTCCAGCATTCCCCCAGTACCCCCCTGTGATGGGACTTTACGACCCACACCAATCCTTTCAAACCTATAACCAACAGCCTTTTTTAGGATCTGGCCGGAGAACACGGGGCCGCCAACGGACGGCCCAACCAGGCCAGGTGCGTTGGAACTTACCCCCCCAACCAATGGGTCTGAGGAGCGGGAAGGTTATCGGCCAGGATCAAGCAGAGACGACGACCGGTCCAACACTGTGATCAATCTCAGTTCGTATCAGCTTACTGAGGTTGAAGAACAGGTACTAAATAAAGGCCTTGGATTTGTTTCTACCAATAGGAGTGATCCTTTTGTCACCCAGATAGAAATGGGAAAACTTTATAGAAAGATTAGATTACACTATTTCTTTGCCCACAAGCAGCAAACTCCCGGAGAGATAACAACTAGAGTGGTTAACACAGGTCTTAAAAGACCGTCCACCTTTAATCCTACTACTATAGGTCTCCCGGCGAAAGTTCTTACTTTTGAAGAAGTGGTGGATGCGGACCTAAGAAAACTTTTCCTTGAGGAACATAGACCTTTCCACAATCTCTGGAGAAGGGAACAAGAGGCTATCGTAAACTTGTCCAAAAACCAATCCGTGGTTATCAAACCGGCGGATAAAGGCGGGGCAATTGTGTTACTTGACTCAGATGCCTATCGGACAGAGTGTCTTCGCCAACTTAATAACACAAGAGCATACCGCAAACTATCAACAGACCCCACTGAGAGACTTACTAGAGAAATAAAGCAAATTGTGGAAGAAGCCCTCAGTGAAGGCTGGATAACAGCGAAAGAAGGGCAATTTCTGTGTATGGTGAATCCTAGAGTTCCATATTTCTACCATTTACCCAAGATACACAAACCGCAACGACCACCCCCGGGCCGCCCTATTATTTCAGGGATCGGCTCGTTATTAGAACCTCTATCAACATTCGTTGATGTCTTTCTTAAACCAATGGTGACCGAAATGCCTACGTACCTCAAAGACACCAAAGATGTACTGAGACTCCTACCGGATATTGACTTTGATGGAAGTACAGACATCTTGGTGTCATTTGATGTAGAGAGTCTCTACACCTCGATCCCCCAGGTAGAAACACTAGAGGTGGTTGAGTCACTTTTAATGGATAGACAACTGGACTCTATTACTCCAGTAAGACTGATAATGACTTTAGCTAGCCTAGCAATGACTGAAATTTTTTTTCAGTATGAAGACTCCCTCTACTTACAAGTGAGTGGGACCAGCATGGGCAGTATTTTTACCCCGTCCCTAGCGAATCTATATGTCCATAAGTTTGAAATCGATCACATCTTCTCTGAGACCAACCCTTTCACAGACAAAGTACGTCTGTGGAAGCGTTATATAGACGACATCCTAGTGATATGGAGGGGGAGCGAAGTTGAACTCGCTGCTTTCCATGAGTGGTTGAATGGCAGGAACCAGTTCCTGAAGTTCACCATAGAATACAACAGGACACACTTGGCCTTTCTGGATCTGCTCATAACCTCAACGTCCACAGGTTTGGCGTCTGAACTTTATCGCAAACCTATAGCACGGAATTCGCTATTGAATTATAATAGTTGTCACCCGAAGGCCCTTAGGGACAATTTGCCCTACGGGCAATTCTTGCGGATTCAGAGGAATTGCTCTACAAAGAACAGCTTTGAACATCATGCAGGAAGTCTGGAACAAGATCTCCTACAAAAAGAATACCCTAAGCATCTAGTCCGCAGATCAAAAAAGCGAGCCTCAAATAATAACCGAGAGGGGCTATTGGAGGTCTTACCATCCAAACCTAAACAAGAACGCATGACTTTTGTGATACATTCACGACACAGTCTAACCGCATTCAACGAATAGTGAAAAAACACTGGAGTATTCTGAATACGGGAACAGATTGTATTCAAACTCCTCTGTTCGCGTTCAAGAGGGGGCAAAATCTGAAGGACAAATTAGTCCATACTCGGCCTAAAAATGACTTACCAAGAACATTGGGCACTCTATGGAACATGCCGGCGGTCACCGGACATCATCCGTGTGGAAACTGCGCAGTATGTCCCAATACCACCAGATCACAAACAATAGATATTGGCACAGATCGTCCGTGGGAACAGCGCAGATTCACCAATTGTAACAGCTCCAACTTAGTCTATCTGATCACATGCCCATGTCAGAAAAGATATGTGGGCATGACAACCCGCAAGGTAAAGACACGCATTACTGAACATAAAAGTTCCATCCGGTGTTCTAGACAATCGACGAGACTTACCAACCATTTCTTACAAGCCAAGCATACGCCTACTGATCTGCACTGGACAGTGCTAGAGCAACCGTTGATACCCATACACATTATTGATACCAAGATGTTCCTGTTTAGACGTGAAAAGAAATGGGTACACAAGCTTCGGACGGACAAAGAAGGATTGAATGAAGATATCCCTTGGATGTCACTATAAAGCCTTCTGAAGTCCACAATCATCCCACTATAAGAGAGTATCTTCGATATGTGGTGAACGTAGACACTTACACATGCTAAGGTGAATGAGACTAAAGAATGACTAACACTTGAGGGTCATGTTATTGGATCTCATAGAACTGAGACTACGTATGGACCGTGTAAATACGAGAACTACAATTCCCATAAGCTGTCATATAATGCGCCGTCACCTGAGCGCTAGATTCTTCGTTCTTTTTCGAGACAGCGGCAGATGATGCAAAGAATTACTCTCCTTTGTAATAAATCCGTTGCCCTTTCACTGGGAGAGTAGCGCGTAAGAAAGAAAAAGAAGCAAAACACTTAGATCAGATGTTGTTGCACCACACAATACAAAAACTACAATTCCCATGAGCGCAAAGCACTGCTTAATGACGCCAGGGCGCCGCGCCTAACATCCGGGAAGCAAACCTAACATCTGTAAATACCAGAAAACCTGCCCGTTCGGCACCTCCCACAGACAGCCCAGAAGGACGTCTGGAGTACCGACGGGCAGGTAAGTGATCCACGCAAACTAGCTAGCACTATGGTTCAGAGATAGCACGGTGGGGCTCAAGAAACACACGCTAATCTACAAGTGAACCTACCGGTCGCTTGTCTTATAGCAGAACCCCTTTTTGAATGGACATCACGAACCGCATCTTTTCGCTTTAAAGAAAGCGAGTCTGAAGCATTATGATGGTCCCTAAACGCACGTAGGATAGAAGCACGTCTCGAGTTATACTAACAGAATGGATCACTTCCCTTGAAACTGTTTATCAAAAAACTGTTTTTAGAAAAAAAAATAGCGGTTGCCCGTGCCTTACAATGCCTCCTCTGACTCTATTCCTCTGCCCTTGTTTGTTTATTTGTTCACACAGAGCGGGGCTCCGTCATACCTGCGCTAATGCTGGGTGAGGTGGGGCGACATTCTCCTAGACACTGGGTGAGTGTATCTAACTAGATGTTATTCTGCTCTTACATGACTCGGTAAGCGAGAATGTGATATGTGATTGTTTTCATTACTTCAATGATGTTTAGCCATAGCTACTATGCAGAGCTTTGTAACACTTTAAGCTAGATGTGATATATTAGCTAAAGGTGCTCTTCTCTTTTCTTTTATGCATATTGGTGTGTGGGTCACTTTATGAAAACCGGGAATTCGACATCCAGGAGAACTTGAGGCGATATTTTTTACACTTTCTTTTATGATATTCTCACTACAAGCAGTAGAATTATAAGGTACTGATGAAGCAGTAGGTGACCTCTGGGCCCAAGGTAAAGCTGCAGAAACATGTCGACCATGACCACAATAACTGTCAAGGTAGTTATTTGTTAATACTACCTCTTCTCACTGTTTTTAATATTGGGAAAGGAAGGTCCACATTAAAGTCTTTTCCTCCCTTTACCCCATTTTATTGGCACCACCAACAATTTTGTTGATTTAATTTGTTTATTTCAATATTTTGCACTGCTTGTTAAAAAACCTCCTGATACCTATTTTGTGACATACAATCATTTGGACACAGAGCACAGTTGTGCCTGATCGCACACTGAGCCATTTCCAGTGTGCTGTATGATGTCTTTCCCAAATGATGTGGGGCGGTACAGGTTGGTTTTCTGATGGGAACACTATCAGCATTCTGAAGATGCCCAGCGAACGATTGTTTAGATAATCCACACACACCTTTGTACTCCCCTTCGGAGTTTGAGACCAAGTGATACCTTATTGTTGGTTTTTGTACATTTTAAATGCAACCAGAGAAAGAGAAAATTCTATACCTAAACCTCTCTTTGCGAATAGAAAAAATAAAAATCTCAAACATCTTATATTGCATTCACGCATGAAAAGTCCACAAACAAATCCGATACAAACATCTATATCAAGCAACAAATTCCGTATAGGGAACTATACATGCATGTCCAGTGTTGCATGTCAATTCGCTATTGAAACTAACATGTATACTCTCAAAGGAATGAACATTGAATTAAAATCATTAACCAACTATAAGACTACTCATATCATATATCTCTTCCTGTGTCCCTGCAATCTTGGATATGTTGGGGAAACCTCGCGTTCCATGGCTACACGCCTTACAGAGCATAGGTCAGCCATTTGAACGAAGAAAATCGCTGCCCCATTGGTTAAACACTATATCGAAGCCCAACATACCATTCAAGAAATAAAATGGCTTATCCTTGAAAAAATATGTATCAATACAGGCAGTTTAAGTACTGAGATACGTAACCGCAGAGAAGTGTATTGGATCTATACTCTGGATACATACAAACATGGGATGAATAATGAAATCCCTTGGGATCAAGTCATTAGGTACAATAACAGTTGAAGAGTCATTTATTGAATCTGACATGGTTTGTTTCCCTCTAAGTAGAGGGCACACATATGATGAAGCAAGGTTTCAAATGTACAGAAACTTGATTGGACTCAGTCCTCTCGAAATAACCTATAACTATTTAATCAACATGTTTGTCTATTAATATTTGCATTACACGACATATTTAGTATCTAGGGTAAGCTTACTTATGTGCTTCTACTAATATTAACCTGAGTGTCCTAAAATGGCTGCCGAAAATGTGGGAACTCTTCTGCGCATGCGTCTACCACATCTACGCGGTGTTACGTCTTTCGCTTTTGGTGGGAACTTCTTGCTTCAGCGCACTAGTGCCAAAATGGCAACTTCATGCTTACTCATACTAAAGCACATGCTGCTGCTTGTACTTACCTTTGTTCGTTCTGCTTAACTATAAGCATGGGCGAATTTTGCTAACTCGCGGTCCGCGAATTTGTGAATTTGCAAACTCGCGATCCGCAAAATTCGCGAATTCGTGCGAATTTACGAATTTGCTGTTTTTTCCAGTTCGCTAGGGTTTTGTACAAGTTCGGGAACGCAAACTTACTTGTGTGGTTGCAACGGTCGCGACCATGTTGTTTCTACATGTCCAGCCTGTTAGCGACCCTGTTGTTCATCGCGGCCACCCTCCGGTTCATCACTGCACCCTCTGGTTCATCACTGCCACCCTCTGGTTGATCACTGTGCCCCTCTGGTTTATCACAGCACCCTCTGGTTCATCACTGCCACCCTCTGGTTGATCACTGCCATCCTCTCGTTCATCCCTGCCACCCTCTGGTTCATCACTGCCACCCTCTCATTTGCCACTGCCACCCTCTGGATCATCACTGTCCCCCTCTGGTTCATCACAGCACCCTCTGGTTCATCCCTGCCACCCTCTGGTTCATCACTGCCACCCTCTCGTTTTGCCACAGCCACCCTCTGGATCATCACTGTCCCCCTCTGGTTCAAGGCTGCACCCTCTGGTTCATCCCTGCCACCCTCTGGTTCATCACTGCCACCCTCTGGTTTGCCACTGCCGCCCTCTGGATCATCACTGTCCCACTCTCTCATTTGCCACTACCACCCTCTGGATCATCACTGTCCCCCTCTGGTTTATCACAGCACCCTCTGGTTCATCACTGCCACCCTCTGGTTGATCACTGCCATCCTCTGGTTCATCCCTGCCACCCTCTGGTTCATCACTGCCACCCTCTCGTTTGCCACTGCCACCCTCTGGATCATCACTGTCCCCCTCTGGTTTATCACAGCACCCTCTGGTTCATCACTGTCCCCCTCTGGTTTATCACAGCACCCTCTGGTTCATCACTGCCACCCTCTGGTTGATCACTGCCACCCTCTGGTTCATCAATGCCACCCTCTGGTTGATTGCTGACATCCTCTGGTTCCTCCCTGCCACCCTTTGGTTCATCACTGCCACCCTCTGGTTTGCCACTGCCACCCTCTGGATCATCACTGTCCCACTCTCTCATTTGCCACTGCCACCCTCTGGATCATCACTGCCCCCCTCTGGTTCATCACTGCCACCCTCTGGTTGATCACTGCCATCCTATGGTTCATCCCTGCCACCCTCTGGTTCATCACTGCCACCCTCTCGTTTGCCACTGCCACCCTCTGGATCATCACTGTCCCCCTCTGGTTCATCACAGCACCCTCTGGTTCATCCCTGCCACCCTCTGGTTCATCACTGCCACCCTCTGGTTTGCCACTGCCACCCCCTGGATCATCACTGTCCCCCTCTGGTTTGCCACTGCCATCCTCTTGTTCACCACTGTAGATTATGGGGGGAAAGCAAAGCACACCTTCCCAGCCTCAACTGAGATGATTTAATTTGGGGCTGGTTAATGTGTCACTGAATTTGTGCTTCAAGTCTGGCACCTGATTCCTTAGCTGTAAGACCTTCCTGTTGCAGTTTTTTTTTTTTTACAGGAGCAATATGCCATACTTGTAACTATTCTCTGACCCTGCTTTGAGGGTCAGAGCAGGGTCAGAGAATAGTTGAAAGTAGGCAACTGAACTCTGGAGGTGCCCCTCAGGAAGCACTACAGGGAATGGTTACAAATTAGTTTGAACTTTTGCACCTGCTAAGTGCTTTCAGTTTTCCTAAATTTGTTTTTCTTCCATTTCGCGAGATTTCCGGGACGCGAAATCGAACTTGCAATCCGCAAATTCGTGCGAATTTGCTGATTTCTCTTTTTTTTTGCATGTTCGGGCGGTTTTTCTTTTTTTTTGCGCATTCGGGCATTTTTGTTTCTTCGCGGGCCGCATGCAGCGCATTGACTCCGAGGTTGCCCATGAGGTCATGTACGGGGCGGCCATCTTGTTTGAGTGACGTGTTTCCATTTCCGGCCGCTCGTTGCGAGTTTGCGTCGTATGGGGCGCGCGATTACGTATTCGTGAGCGTTTTTGCGTGCTCGCGGGGGAAATATCGTGCAAACTTACCCACGCGGTCCTCTATGGGCGCAGCCATCTTGTTTTTCATTCACTGCTATGGTTTTGGGCATGCTACCTCTCTATCCACCTTACACCTTACATCTTTGCAATCCTATGTTTTTTCTGAACTTTTTTTTTTTTTTTGCTGATTATCTCTCTCTTCAATTTCCTTCATCTATATTTTGTGTTTTTTTAACTTTTTGTTACTTTATTACCTACTTTATTTCTTTTGCTCTCTCTCTTATTTTTTTTCACACCTATTCTTCTTTCCTTCTTCTTGTGCCCAGGACCATGGCTAAGGGAGGCAACAAGGGCAAGGGGAAGAGCCCAGCCCCACGTACCCGGCTCCCTTGCGGGCGTTGGAGGGGGGAGGAAGTGCAGCCCAGGGAGATCTTGTCTGCGGTGGAGGTGGCCGCCTTGTTCGTTTTTGTCCAGGTTCACCTCCCTAAGACTGTGGCAGCAGGTGGGCGGATTGCTTCCGGTTACGGCCTCCGGGAGCGCCGCCAGCTGTGGGACACGGTGTGCCGGCGCATGCATAAGGAGTCTGGGGTCCGGCGCACCTACCACCAAGTGACGCACCGGTGGAGTGACATCTTTGACCGGGAGCGTGAGCTCGTCGACCTGCTTGGTGTGGAGATCCCTGGGCTAGCTATTTAATAACTACTTTTTTTCCTTCTGCTCTGTTATATTGCTAATCTATTTTTTTCCTGAAGAGTACGAATGCTGCTGATTAGATTACGTTGCAGGTAAATTAATGTTTAAATAGCTTCTGTTATTGCAGGTGCTCGCCTGGTTATTGGCGTTGATACTATGCTTACTTGTTTGCAACTTTTTAGTCATTTGAGAGCATTACTACTTAATGCTAGAGACAGTAGACTCAAGTCTAGTCCTTCTTTGTAGTCCTGCTGCTGCCACTTTGAAGAGATAGTGGTGGATTGATACGTTGAGTATACTATTTATTACTTGTTCTAGGACATTTGTTAGTGGTCTGCAATCATGATGACGGACTGTGTCTGTCCGCGACGTCTCATGCTGCTGAGTGATGGCAGTCGTAGTAGAACCTTTTTGTTGTTGATGTAGTTAGTGAATTACATAACTTTCCTATTAGACGGTCTGCAAATCCTGCAATACTGTACTACTATCCTCTTAGTGGACCAGATCAGATGCAATTGATGTTAATTTGTTTCCCCGACATAATTTTAGATTGAGTACAAAGAAATCAAATATTTCCCAAAAAACAATCATCCATGTTGTGTTTCTTTATTTCATGATCACCAGCAGAAACTCCCAGGGGCAAGGCGACGGCGACAGAGACTCCGGTGGCAGACGTTGGACAGGAGCAGTCCCTTCCAGGCTCTTATGCTGGCCCCAGTAAGTTGTCTTATTGTTATCTTAATACTTATACTTCCCTAACTTTTACAGCCCCTATTTATTATAAACTGGTTCCTAATAATTCTATGTTTTACAAAATAGTCTTGGATCTTCTTCTAATGTAGACTACTTTCTACATTCTTATCCTGCCTCTACCATCCCTCTCTGTGCTACTACTATTTACAATTATGAGTCGGTCTGTGTAGGTAGCTAAGCTTGCCCATTCGGCAAACGGTGTGAAACAAAACTCTGATACAGCAATAGCTCTAGGCACTGAGTGTAGTCCTCTGGGTTGCCCTTGCTGTCTATTCCAGTCTTCTTAATGTAAGTGCTATGACAATTTGCAACAACAAAATGTAATTGTTTACACCAACTAAACGGTAGCAGTGTCCTTTTTGATTTGAGAGGAGCACATCCCATACCGCTAGTGTTTCAGGGACTATTCTGCACACAAAGAAGTATGGACAAGATGATAGGTGCAGTTCGTCTTTCGACATACCTCAGTCCGAACAGAAGTTGAACCCCCAATCCCCTGACAGACTATCTAGAATGTCTGACCAATGATTTTTACGACCCAGAAGAACAGAAGAAGAGAGACTACCTCCAAGTCACGGCCTATCTGAGTCACCGAAACATGACTGCCAAGTGCAGTAGTTCAAACCTTTCCGCTCACTCACTCGTAAACAAAAACCACACAGTGTTTGTTAGTTTTAAAGTTTTATTTTCAATAAAGAAATGAAAACACAGTACTGCTGGTGATGACTTACTAGTAGTTGGAGAATTGTCTGGCAGAAGGGCAATGTAATCTTCTTTCTGTAATGAGAAAAATGGTGCCCGTTAAGAAAGCATTCATCAGTTGTTATAAGAACAAGTGTAGCATTTAATGGAATAAGCATATAAAAGGTTAACACCCTCCCCAAAACCGTTATTTTTTTTCAAACCCAGTTATAAAAAAAATGTGTTATGTAACATTTTATTCCGTTACGAGACAAAATAGGGGGTTGTGTATGGCATCTGAAAATATGACATGTTTTTCCTAGACGTCACAACATCTGACGCGGCACAGATGACAACCAGTGCCGGGGCCAGCAGTGCGGAGGGGTCCACTCAGGATGGGGCGGCGCCAACAAGAGGAGCTGGGGGGGAAGACTCAGCGGCGGCGGACGGTGGTAAGTTATTTTACTCCTTACTTATTAAAATATTTTTGAGTAGCCTCGCAAAGGAGTGTATGATGTACTGTACAGTAGTACACAGTACACTAGTATAAGTACACTGTACTGTCAAGAACATTTACTAATTTAGAACTACTTTTTGGACTATCACGTAGAAGACAGTCAACCTTGACTGTTAATAGCATTAGCTGCAGAACTTCTCTGGTAACCAATGGCCCCCTCTATTTCACTTCAACTCAGCTGGCCAATTTTTATTGTGATTTGTGAAGCCAAGTCAGATCAGATGAAGTTTATGGATGTGAAGAACGAAAAGTTAAAGAAGGGTGAAACGAAGGACGAGCGAGTCTTAATATTTATGACTGTAAAGAATGGTTTTGTTGAATGCAATTCAACATAAGAAGACAGCCCTTTCCAAAATATAATGAAAAGGGTGTTAGTTGGTTTTTGAAAAAAATTAATTTTGGTACATTTGAGACATCAAGAAAAATCATAGACGTACTTTCGAAGCCTGGATGTTATCTTCTTTATCCTCCTCATCGATAGCAGAGGTGTGTGATGTAGTAGAGCAGACGCTGAGTGGAAGAAGTATGGCCAGTGGCAGTGCCACCCCTATATAAAAGTAAGACATTCAGATCCCCACTTGCATGTACTGCTTAAAGTACTGCGAGTCTGCATCATCATGGCCTGTGTCTGTATTTCTTGAGTGAAAGCAGAGTGAGCTGCCATTATGGCGGCGAGCACAAGTTCACGTACCAGTGATTTCTTTTGCAACCCAAGAGAAAAAAAGTAAAAAAAGGCCTTTTTTGAGTACTCTCTGACTATGTAAGTAGTAGTGAGTCCACCCATAGTGCTGCTAGTGGAATTCCTGAAACTCCCAGTAATGTCACAGGCTTACAAAGACGGCGGAAAGATACATGCCAAAATGTTATACTGTTACAACAGGTATCTGTGCACACGTCGCCTTTTACAGAGTAAATGCTGTAGGTAATCAAACACAACCAATAGACAAACAATGTGGAAGTAGTCTTGATAGAAGTGATTCTTCAATTCAGATTTTATCCACCACGCCCACCCAACACGTGTTTCGTCAGGGCTAGTAGCCCGCGACTTCATCAGGGCTCCTGCGGGCAGCGGTTCCAAAGCTATTGCCACAATGGCTAGGTGCTCTCAACCGCTTCCAATTCCGACCCGGCTACCGGGTAGTGTCGAGGTTCTCGCTGATTCGTCTCAGCCGTCTCAGCTTTACAGCGTCTCCGTGTGTAAACTGTAAATGACTTCCGCTTTTACACGCGGAGACGCTGGAAAGCAGTACGTCTTCCTAACCTGCCGCTCACACGGATACTCCTATGGTGTGTCGCATCTTTGGTATTAACCAGCACACGGACGGCTGAGACGAATTAGCTAGAACCTCGACAGTACCCGGTAGCCGGGTCGGAATTAGAACCGGCTGAGAGCACCTAGCCATTGTGGCAATAGCTTTGGAACCGCTGCCTGCGGGAGCCCTGATGAAGTCGCGGGCTACTAGCCCTGACGAAACACGTGTTGGCTGGGCGTGGTGGATGAAATCTGAATTGAAGAAAAACTTCTATCAAGACTACTTCCACATTTTTGTCTGGTTGTGTTGTTTGATTACCAACAGCATTTACTCTGTAAAAGGCAGCATGTGCACAGATACCTGCTGTATCAATTATGTTTGGATCTTGGTCCTAATTGGAGGTTTAGGTTCTTCCTCCTATCTGGGGCACCCTCAAAATAGTGGTTAGAAATTATAAATAACGTCACATACGGGATCCGCGAGTTGTTGATCGACAATCAAAAAAAAACTGGTCCGTTATCTTAAAAATGTTATACTGTGTTTGCTACTTGCTGGTGTTACTTATGCTGGTTTTACTGAGTGTCAACTTTCTGTTGAATTATTTTGACTTTATGTTAAAGACTATTGGCTACAGTATTTTTCTTTCTTTTTTCATAGATGCTACTCCCAAAAAGCTCACCCGTAAGGAGATGGCTGTCCGGGCCAGGGCCCGTAAGCTGGAGGCTATTTGTGTCGTGTATCGACGGTTGTGGTACCAAAATGCAAGTAAACGAGTTAGTCAATTCTGTAGCCCTACTACTGTACTTTACTAGTAGTACTGTTAGTCTCTGCTCTCCTCCAAACTTAGTCCTAGCCCATTATTCTATATGCTTATCTTACCTGTGATTTGCGAATCACGGTTGGTGAATAAGGTTGGTTGTTGACTTGAATCCTCTACTGATGCAATATCATTGTTGTGCTGGTAGCAGTAGTGGTACACACTGGCAGTCACCATATGAAAAAAAGAGGAAATTAAACATTGAGTGGCCTGAGCGTAGCATTAGAAACAGTACAATAGATAGTACGGTACAGAACAGTGCCCTAAATTGTAGCCTAAGCAGTTCCAACGTAAGGTAAGCATTAAGCATCATTGTTCACGTCGTGTAGGAGGAGGATGTTCTTATTATCAATCCAGGATGGCGCACATGAACTTCTGGTTGCTTTGACCATATCCTCCCCAGCAAGTGTGTGGAATTTATTGTTGTTGTCAGTCACACATCAATGAAATACCACACAGCCCGGGGGAAGATCAGGGCTCCTCACTGATTTTATTACTCCTCTTCCGGAGGAGCTGGTCAGAACATGTCTCTCAGTAAAATCTGGCTCCCCGTTGGACCCGGTGTCTCCCAAACGGTTGGGGGACAGCCTGGGAGTTCTGGAGCCTTATATAAGGCATGTTCTGGATATCTCTTTTAAGTCAGGAACGCTCCCCGAGGGGTGGAAACAAGCGGTTGTGCTCCCCCTCCGAAAGAAAGCGCACATTGGTTTTGAGGTGTTGGAAAATCTGAGACCTATCTCACTGCTACCGTTTCTGTCCAAAGTGGCTGAGAAGGTAGTAAACACTCAAATCATGAATTATGTTGAGGAGGTGGGTTTGCTACATGACACGCAGTTCGGCTTCAGACCACGGCACTCTACTGAGTCCGCCCTTCTAATGGCAACAGAACATCTGAGAAAGGGTGCGGACGAGGGACATACGATGGCCTTAATCTTGCTTGACCTCAGTGCGGCATTCGACACTGTAGCACATTCCACCTTGCTACAGTGTCTGAGCAAAGGTGGCATTGCTGGCACCGCACTGAGGTGGATCCAGGCATTCCTGTCGGGAAGGAGTTTTCAGGGGAGACAGGGTGACTGTTACTCATGTGGGGTACCTCTGGGCCAGGGCGTGCCTCAGGGCTCGTCCCTGAGCCCGACCCTGTTTAACCTGTATGTGGCTCCTGTGGCATCCATCGTGGAGAGTCATGGCCTCCAATTGGTATCATACGCAGATGATACGCAGCCGGTCATCTCCCTGTCACACGCGCCCTGTCTTGCTGCCGATGGTTTCCGCTCGTGCATGAAAGAGCTTGCTGACTGGATGGCCATGAATTGTTTAAAGCTCAACTGCAGCAAGACAGAGGTGCTGGTGGTAGGGAGAGCCCAGTCGGCCTGGTCATCGGCCTGGTGGCCACCCTGTCTGGGGCCGACCCCCACCCCCTGTCGGGAGGCAAAAAACCTGGGCGTCTGGTTTGACGAAGGTCTCACCTTTGGGCCCCAGATTAACCGTGTTGTCGGAATATGCTTTGGGATCCTGAAAAGATTGAGGAAAGTCCTTGACTTGTTGCCGGTGGAAGATCGTCAAACCCTGGTACATGCTTTGGTTACCGCAAGGATGGACTATGCGAACCTGCTGTATCTGGGAGCGCCAAGTAAAAGTGTTGGGCGTCTTCAAGTGCTGCAGAATGCGGCAGCACGCCTGGTCCTTAGGTTGCCCAAGAGAGCACCCTCGAAGCAGGCTTTGCAAAAATTACATTGGCTACCCGTGAGGAGTAGAGTTGAGTACAAAGCCCTCTGCACCTGCCATCGGATTTTGAATGGCAGGGCACCGCGACCTCTGCAGAGCTTGATCAAAGCTTATGAACCTGCTAGAGCACTTAGATCCGCGGGCGGGGGATTGCTGTCGACCCTTAAGGTGAAGAAGGCTCGTATGGGCGGCAGATCTTTCAGGCAGCTAGCACCCTACCATTGGAATAAACTTCCAGCAGCTCTTCGCTTGGAACCTGTAGAATCCAGGTTTAGAGCTAAATTAAAAACCCACCTATATGTCAGATAAGCAAGCCCACGTTGGCAGCCCCTTTCCTCTGTTTATGCCCTCTCATCGTTAGCGCGGGGACACGCCGGTGTGCGTAACTCAGTGCTTTACAAATGCCCCTATTATTAAGAGGGTTAGGGTTTGAAAATTGGATGGGAATGGGTTTTTTGGGGGGGAAAGTTTGGTAGAGAGGAAAAAAAACACAACATGGTCAGTAAAACAACAAATGAAGATAAACAAAACTTTGGATTTAAAGATATCAATAAACCTTTAAAGGGACATAAAGAAAGTGTTCTACTGCATGCAAGAAGTTGTTTGTTGGTAAATGGATGGTTAGCTTACAGAAAAGTAGTACTACTACTTACTGCAACTTACTGGTAACTACGAAGGAACAAGTTAGCAAACTTGGCAGTACAGGGCCGCAGTCATTACGCAATTTCACTTGCCTCTCTGCCCTCAGACAATAAACACTTAGAACATTAAATTAGTGTTAAACATAGCAAAGACGTATCAAATAGCTGGAGGGATGAATTTGAAGCAGAGATCAAACAAACGCGCAGAGTCACACTCGTAGAAGTAAGTTCAAGTTCACAAGAATATCATTGAAAAGATAAGGAGAATTTTGGATACTGTTACTGTTTTTGTAGTGGTCCCGTTGAATTTGTGAAGTCGATGCATCCAGCCATTCCTCTTACTCGCGGTACTCCTTCATTCCATCGGATGCTCCGTCGATCAATCTCGGTGACCAGACAAACAGTCCAGTGTCCACTGCCTGCCTGATGCGGATTTGCGGATCGCTAATTGTACGCCTGAGTAGTACATCGATGGCACAGGGTAAAAGCCTGCCTGTAATTGATGATGGAAAAATACAACAGTAAGTGTTAAAGACACCTCGGAGAAAAAAATATGTAAGGCACGCTGTGTAGTGCAAAAATTATACTGTCACTTTCAGAGATGACAATCCCCAAAATCTAGAACACCCCACATTACCCTCCCAAAAACGTGCAGAATACTGCTGCTACCTCACAGAGGCCTAATTTCAAATTGTGTCAAAACGCACTCAGAAAGTATGGCCAAAACCCCCCTTTCCCACCATGGATTATGTTCAAACGATTAGACATTACAACAAGTTTTCCAAGACCCCACCCAGTCGAAAAATAACCCCACGCCCAAACACATGCAATACAATACTGCTAACCCTAACGAGCCCTAAGTTAAGAATAGTGGCAAACGCTTTCTTTCACTAGGCAAAATCCACCCTTTCCCACCATGGATTTTCTTCAAACCACTAGTTGCAACCAAGATTACACATTCCCACGAGTGCTGTAAGACCCCAGAACCCAGTTGCAAATATCTAGAACACCCCAAAACACATGGAATACTGCTGCTAGTGCTAACCCTAACGAACCCTAAATGCAAAAGGCTTTTCAGCATGGATTTTGTCCAAACCACTTTTATCCGGTATTAGACCTTCCCAGCAATGCCCCAAGACCCGCCAACCCACCTGAAAAAAAGCACAACACCCCCAAACAGGCAAAAAGCAAAAATGGCAAATCTCAAACGTAGAATATTTTTTGGCCTTCTTTCAATTCTGTCCAAACGCGCTGTGCAGCTAGGCCATAACTCCTGTTTTCCACCATGGATTTCCTGAAAAACAAATGCAATCAAAATTAGACTGTGCCAGCAGTGCTCCCAGACTACAAAACCCACCCACAAACACCCGGAACGCCCCCAAAGAGCACCTCAAAGACAAGCAAGTCAGCAAAAACGCAAAAAAGTTTTCGCCTCCGATTTTGTCCAAACCAGTTTTATCCGGTATTAGGGCTTCCCAGCAATGGCCCCAGAGCCGTCAACCCAGGCGAAAACAAGTAGAAGACCCCCAAACAGTCAAAAAGCAAAAGTACAAAAATGGGGACTTTGTCATTTTTTGGGAAATTTCCAAAATCACTCCGCGCGCGCTCTGCAGCTAGGCCCTAACTCCCCTCTGCCTCCATGGATTGTCTTCAAACCTCTTGCTATCAAAACTATCCATACCCAGCAGTGCTCCCAGACCCCGAAACCCACCCACAAACACCGGGAAACCCCCCAAACCAGCCCCCGAAAACGCTACATTGAGAGAAATGTCAGAAAAAGCAAACACTTTTCCCTCATGGATTTTGTCCAAACCAGTTTTATCCGGTATTAGGGCTTCCAGGCAATGGCCCCAGAGCCGTCAACCCAGGCGAAAACAAGTAGAAGACCCCCAAACAGCCAAAAAGCAAAAGTACAAAAATGGGGACTTTGTAATTTTTTGGGAAATTTTCAAAATCACTCTGCGCGCGCTCTGCAGCTAGGCCCTAACTCCCCTCTGCCTCCATGGATTTTCTTCAAACCTCTTGCTATCAAAACTATCCATACCCAGCAGTGCTCCCAGACCCCGAAACCCACCCACAAACACCAGGAAGCCCCCCAAACCGGCCCCCGAAAACGCTACATTGAGCAAAATGTCAGAAAAAGCAAACACTTTTTCCTCATGGATTTTGTCCAAACCAGTTTTATCCGGTATTAGGGCTTCCCAGCAATGGCCTCAGAGCCGTCAACCCAGGCAAAAACATGTAGAAGACCCCCAAACAGCCAAAAAGAAAAGTACAAAAATGGGGACTTTGTCATTTTTTGGGAAATTTCCAAAATCACTACGCGCGCGCTCTGCAGCTAGGCCCTAACTCCCCTCTGCCTCCATGGATTTTATTCAAACCTCTTGCTATCAAAACTATCCATACCCAGCAGTGCTCCCAGACCCCAAAACCCACCCACATACACCAGGAAGCCCCCCAAACCGGCCCCCGAAAACGCTACATTGAGCAAAATGTCAGAAAAAGCAAACACTTTTTCCTCATGGATTTTGTCCAAACCAGTTTTATCCAGTATTAGGGCTTCCCAGCAATGGGCCCAGAGCCGTCAACCCAGGCGAAAAGAAGTAGAAGACCCCCAAACAGCCAAAAAGCAAAAGTACAAAAATGGGGACTTTGTCATTTTTTGGGAAATTTCCAAAATAACTCTGCGCTCGCTCTGCAGCTAGGCCCTAACTCCCCTCTGCCTCCATGGATTGTCTTCAAACCTCTTGCTATCAAAACTATCCATACCCAGCAGTGCTCCCAGACCCCAAAACCCACCCACAAACACCAGGAAGCCCCCCAAACCGGCCCCCGAAAACGCTACATTGAGCGAAATGTCAGAAAAAGCAAACACTTTTTCCTCATGGATTTTGTCCAAACCAGTTTTATCTGGTGTTAGGGCTTCCCAGCAATGGCCCCAGAGCCGTCAACCCAGGCGAAAACAAGTAGAAGACCCCCAAACAGCCAAAAAGCAAAAGTACAAAAATGGGGACTTTGTCATTTTTTGGGAAATTTCCAAAATCACTCCGCGCGCGCTCTGCAGCTAGGCCCTAACTCCCCTCTGCCTCCATGGATTTTATTCAAACCTCTTGCTATCAAAACTATCCATACCCAGCAGTGCTCCCAGACCCCGAAACCCACCCACAAACACCGGGAAACCCCCCAAACCAGCCCCCGAAAACGCTACATTGAGAGAAATGTCAGAAAAAGCAAACACTTTTCCCTCATGGATTTTGTCCAAACCAGTTTTATCCGGTATTAGGGCTTCCCAGCAATGGCCCCAGAGCCGTCAACCCAGGCGAAAACAAGTAGAAGACCCCCAAACAGCCAAAAAGCAAAAGTACAAAAATGGGGACTTTGTAATTTTTTGGGAAATTTTCAAAATCACTCTGCGCGCGCTCTGCAGCTAGGCCCTAACTCCCCTCTGCCTCCATGGATTTTCTTCAAACCTCTTGCTATCAAAACTATCCATACCCAGCAGTGCTCCCAGACCCCGAAACCCACCCACAAACACCAGGAAGCCCCCCAAACCGGCCCCCGAAAACGCTACATTGAGCAAAATGTCAGAAAAAGCAAACACTTTTTCCTCATGGATTTTGTCCAAACCAGTTTTATCCGGTATTAGGGCTTCCCAGCAATGGCCTCAGAGCCGTCAACCCAGGCGAAAACATGTAGAAGACCCCCAAACAGCCAAAAAGAAAAGTACAAAAATGGGGACTTTGTCATTTTTTGGGAAATTTCCAAAATCACTACGCGCGCGCTCTGCAGCTAGGCCCTAACTCCCCTCTGCCTCCATGGATTTTATTCAAACCTCTTGCTATCAAAACTATCCATACCCAGCAGTGCTCCCAGACCCCAAAACCCACCCACAAACACCAGGAAGCCCCCCAAACCGGCCCCCGAAAACGCTACATTGAGCAAAATGTCAGAAAAAGCAAACACTTTTTCCTCATGGATTTTGTCCAAACCAGTTTTATCCGGTATTAGGGCTTCCCAGCAATGGGCCCAGAGCCGTCAACCCAGGCGAAAAGAAGTAGAAGACTCCCAAACAGCCAAAAAGCAAAAGTACAAAAATGGGGACTTTGTCATTTTTTGGGAAATTTCCAAAATAACTCTGCGCTCGCTCTGCAGCTAGGCCCTAACTCCCTCTGCCTCCATGGATTGTCTTCAAACCTCTTGCTATCAAAACTATCCATACCCAGCAGTGCTCCCAGACCCCAAAACCCACCCACAAACACCAGGAAGCCCCCCCAAACCGGCCCCCGAAAACGCTACATTGAGCGAAATGTCAGAAAAAGCAAACACTTTTTCCTCATGGATTTTGTCCAAACCAGTTTTATCTGGTGTTAGGGCTTCCCAGCAATGGCCCCAGAGCCGTCAACCCAGGCGAAAACAAGTAGAAGACCCCCAAACAGCCAAAAAGCAAAAGTACAAAAATGGGGACTTTGTCATTTTTTGGGAAATTTCCAAAATCACTCCGCGCGCGCTCTGCAGCTAGGCCCTAACTCCCCTCTGCCTCCATGGATTTTCTTCAAACCTCTTGCTATCAAAACTATCCATACCCAGCAGTGCACCCAGACCCCGAAACCCACCCACAAACACCAGGAAGCCCCCCAAACCGGTCCCCGAAAACACTACATTGAGCAAAATGTCAAAAAAAGCAAACACTTTTTCCTCATGGATTTTGTCCAAACCAGTTTTATCCGGTATTAGGGCTTCCCAGCAATGGCCCCAGAGCCGTCAACCCAGGCAAAAGCAAGTAGAAGACCCCCAAACAGCCAAAAAGCAAAAGTACAAAAATGGGGACTGTCATGTTTGGGGAAATTTCCAAAATCACTCCGCGCGCACTCTGCAGCTAGGCCCTAACTCCCCTCTGCCTCCATGGATTTTCTTCAAACCTCTTGCTATCAAAACTATCCCTACCCAGCAGTGCTCCCAGACCCCAAAACCCACCCACAAACACCAGGAAGCCCCCCAAACAGGCCCCCAAAAAACGCTGTAGTGAGCGAAATGTCAGAAAATGCAAAAACACTTTTCCTCATGGATTTTCTCCAAAACACTTTTATCCGGTATTACACCTTCCCAGCAATGCCCCAAGACCCGCCAACCCACCCGCAAAAAAGCACAACACCCCCAAACAGGCAAAAAGCAAAAATGGAAAATCTCATACTTAGAATATTTTTCGGCCTTCTTTCAATTCTGTCCAAATGCGCTGTGCAGCAAGGTCATAACTCTACTTTTCCACCATGGATGTCCTGGAAAACAAATGCAATCAAAATTAGACTGTGCCAGTGTTGCTACCAGACCCCAAAACCCACCCACAAACACCAGGAACCCCCCCAAACAGGCCACCGAAAACATGATAGTGAGCAAAAAGGCAAAAACTTTTTTTGCTCAGATTTTCCCCAAACCACTTTTATCCGGTATTAGACCTTCCCAGCAATGGCCCCAGAGCCGTCAACTCACCGCAAAGACGTAGAACACCCCCACAAGTGCAGAGTCTTTCTTCATTGGGCGTAATCCAGCCATCTGCTTTGAGGGAAATAGGAGTCTGGAGGAGGAGGATAGAGGAGCATGTTCTTGTGAACTTGTGAACCTGAAGAATGCAGACTGCGGCACCTTCAAATCAATAAGCAAATAAGTGAAGACAGTTCTGCTGATGGGCTTCTTTTTGTGATTGATTAGGTGATTACATTTTTTATTTATATTGACTTTGCAAAACAAAGAAAGACATACGCACAGGAATAAAAGTGAATAAGGACGAAAAAGAAAGTTATTGATTCATTGGCTCATTTTCAGGGCTCGGTGTCAGGGAAGCAGAGTTCGTCGTCATACTCTGCGAATTCAGGCGGGAGTAGGTCACCTAACAGAGAAGAAATTCCCTCATCTAAGTTGGTGTCCTCCTCGTCTTCTTCCGGCGTGTATTCTCGTACTTTGTAATGTGGTGGTATGAGGTGCTGATTCATCTTGATCATTGTTAACCTCTTCACATTTTTCGGCGAGAGGCGGGTCCTTTTGCAAGTTACAATGCCACCAGCAGCACTGAAAACACGTTCAGAAGACACGCTTGCGAGTGGGCAAGACAAGTAATTTATAGCCAGGTTGGTGATCTCTGGCCACAATTCTCTTTCCCATGCCAATACGCCAATGGGTCATCATGAATATAGACCTCTGTTGGGTCATTCAGATAGTCCTGCACCATCGACTCAAGGTTCTCCAGGGTTCCTGCACTTTGCTTACTTTTTGCTGGGACCTTTTCAGAAGCAAACTCAAGCTGAGTTAGCCAATTGTCTTCTTCACACAATGTTACTGTGTCTGGTGCAGATGATCCGGTTGCTGGTGTCTTTAACGGCTGAGAGGTCACTTCTGCCACAGCCACAGGTGCAGGAGTGGATTCTTTGGGCTCCGGATGGCCTTCTGATGCTGATGTACTGCCTTTTCCTTCAATTTGCTGCCGTTCTTTTTCAAACCTCATGGCTGACAGACCTAACCAACGTTTGTACTTTGAAACTTCTTCGTCACCAAAAGCAAACAATGCTCTGGCTGCCAGTGCCTTTTTGTAGCATGGATACAGAATAGTAGCACGAATGTAATGCTGTTCTGTGTTGATCTTTTGAAGACGTTCATCGCAAAGTAGGCGCTGTAATAATTTCTCAGCCAAAATCAAAAGCTTCTTTCTTTTCTTCATCTTTTTGAAAAAGTAGAAGACACCTCCTTCAGTTGGTGCTCTAGCATTCGCAACAATGGGATAGCTTTTCCCAAACTACAGTCCTCCCTGCTGACTGCACGTGTGAAGACCTCAAAAGGACAAAGCATGTCTGTCAGGCTTTTAACTAGCTCCCATTGCCCCGCATGTAACCTCAGGTCCTTCGCAGCTGTACCCAGTGTAAGGAAATACTGATCGAGTACCATAAACTGCTCAAACAGACCCTCAAGCATGTCCAACGTGTTGCCACCTCCTGGATGAGTGCTTTCACTGGCAGTCGACGTTCATGTAGCAGGCCCCTCAGATGCTTCCGGGCCTTAAAAGAATGGCTGAAATGTGTGCACATTCTTCGGCAGGTGGTCAGTACCTCGCACGCTGCACGTTCTTCACTCAAGAACTTTTTAACAACCAGGTTTATACAGTGCGCCAAACACGGCACTCTGAAATAGTGACCCTTATCCATGGCCTTAACTACTTTGGCGCCATTATCCGTGGAAACATAACCAATCATGCGTTTTTTTGGGGACAGCCATTTAAAGACCTTTGTGTTAGCTCCTGCAAAATATTTTGTGCTGTATGACTTGTCTCCATGCCAAACATGGCTAGTGTTGCATGTTTCCGAGCAGCTTTAAAAACGGTGTCTGTGTCAACACCTACCCTTAGCTTTGCTGTAACTCCTGAAAAAGAGACCCAGTGTCCAGTGATGCACATGTAATCAGTGCCTGCGCCACTGGTCCACATGTCTGTTGTCAGATGTATAGTGTGAACAGCACTCTTCTTCAAAGCTGCCCCAATCACCTCCAGCACATCTGAATGTAGTGCTGGAACTGCAACTCTGGCAAAATAGTACCGGCTAGGAACCTTCCATTTAGGGCAGAGCGTTGCCACTAATTCAAGAAAACCAACCCCTTCCACAAAAGAAAAAGGGAGAAGGTCCAGCGCTAGCATTTTAGCCAGCTTAGTGTTATACAGACGCACCATTGGGTGGTTGCGTTCAAATGGCGCATCTGAAAATAACATGCTTCTAATGGTGGGCTGGACCATTTTTTTACGGCCAGATGATGACTCCTTCGACCCAGTTACGCTTGGTAATGAAGTTTTTCGCATTGGTGTATCTCCCACACTCTTAGTGTGGCGCACAGGGGGTGTGCTGCTGACAGGGGTACTGGGTGTAGGTGAAGAAATGTTTGACGCTTCTTCCTCCTCGTCATCATCAGATGAAACATCAACGGATACAGTTTGTTGACTTTCAATTCGGGCTTTCTTGATCTCCTTTAGGTGCGCAAGCCATTGGACAGTGTGCTGTCTCTTAAGATGACCTCTCTGGCCTCCGGTACCAAGCTTACCACGACTAACTGCAAGCTTACAAATGCTACAAATGGCTATGTTTTCCCTTTTTGTGCAAACACTAAAGAAGTCCCAAACTGCGGACTTCAAATTTCTGTGGAGGGCGGAGGAGGCGATACTGCTGGTCATGCTGCTAATGGCAGATGAAGTGGAGGATGTGTGTTGCCGAACTTTACTACGTTGTGCACTTGCATCACCACTAATTGAGGTGGAGGTGGATGGAGGTCCCTTCTGGCGAGTAAATATGGAAGCGGTAGGTGTTGGTGTACTAGTTAACTGCATTTGTGGTGGTCCCGTTGTCACGTCGCCATCATCACGCTCAGCAGCATTTCGGGATAGGGTAAAAATGTCTGTTTGCTGCATGCCCGCTGAGGCTGGAGTGACGCCTATGATGACTGCGTCGTCGTCAGGAGAGTCTTCATCAGCAGGAGTATACGCCACTTCTTCTTCAGCGTCATCATCACACTCCATAACTCTGAGACTTTTGGGGACCTTCCTTTTACGCTTAGCTACCTTTGTCAGATCATGGTGTGCCTCACTCTCAGACGGCAGTGGTGGTTCCCAATTTTCATCCATACCATCAGAAAGAAGGGGGCTTGAAGAAGAAGTAGACACCATCCTTGATCTTTTCCTTGTTGGGTATCTGGAAGACAATGAATCATCAGGAGGAGTGGCTTCCTCATGTGATACCTCGGCTTGAATGTCGATTTCCTGATGTGCCCCTACTTCGGGTGGAACAACTATTGTGGGCACTTGTGCCGCTCCATGCACCTCTGCTTGCACCTCTCCTTGCGCCGCCTCTCCTGCCACATGTACTTGGGCTTGTACTTGCACATGTGGTTGTTGTTGCGGCTGTGGTTGTTGAACACTCGTCAGATGAGTTACAACAACCTGTGTTGATTGAGGGACATTGCTGCTACTTTCTTGCGATGAGCCAACATCACTGGTCGATGGTGATTGAACAACTATACTGGCTGCCTCTGCAGCACTCAAGGGCTTGGACCTAAGTTGGCGTGGTGGTGGTGGCACTGAGCCCAATGGAGCGGAGGTGCTGCTCCCATCTTGGTCCCCAGCAGACCCCGCTGCTGCTGCAGGCGTACTTTTTTTTCCCAAAAAAATGTGGCGGTCGTCACACCAGTCTCCTTGGTAAGTGGCAAGTGTTGCTTCTTCTGCTCCTTACTGGCAACTTTCTTGCTAGAGGAGCTACGGGCAACTTTTTTTGGGGCCATCTTCTTCAGATGTCACTCAGAACAGCAGGCCGCAGTTGCACAAGTTGCAGAGTTGTCTGTGGCCACACGTGACGTTGTGCTGCACACACCGCAGCAGGACTTCTTCCTGGCACTGGTGGTTCTCTTGTGCACCTAAAAGCAATGGAAGACAGAGTAACATCAGTTATACACCCCAAAAACACATACAAATCAGCACAATCCAATGCCATCCATTATGTTTACATTAAAGAGACCCCACAGACAGACTCAGTCCATGCACCACTCACTACCCCTGGGCAAAAGGCCCCAACAGCAGCCCAAAAAAATCGAAAAAACCACAAAATTCAGCACAATCCCAGGCCATCCATGCCCTCAATGATGTTTAAATTCAAGAAGACACCCCACAGAAAGACTAGGCCCATGCACCACTCACTACCCCTGGGCATAATGGATGAAAGCTAGGCAAAATGGGTGCAGGCCTCAGAACACTGCCTGTCTTCAAAATGGCCCCTTGCACCCCAAACACATGGCCAGGGCCTGCCTGTACCAGCACTAAAAATGGCCACCACCCACATGGCCAGTCGCCATCAACAGTACACCCCAAAAAAACCGAAAAACACACAAAGATCACCACAATCCAATGCCATCCATGATGTTTACATTAAAGAGACCCCACAGACAGACTCAGTCCATGCACCACTCACTACCCCTGGGCAAAAGGCCCCAACAGCAGCCCAAAAAAATCGAAAAAACCCACAAAATTCAGCACAATCCCAGGCCATCCATGCCCTCAATGATGTTTAAATTCAAGAAGACACCCTACAGAAAGACTAGGCCCATGTACCACTCACTACCCCTGGGCATAATGGATGAAAGCTAGGCAAAATGGGTGCAGGCCTCAGAACACTGCCTGTCTTCAAAATGGCCCCTTGCACCCCAAACACATGGCCAGGGCCTGCCTGTACCAGCACTCAAAATGGCCACCACCCACATGGCCAGTCGCCATCAACAGTACACCCCCAAAAAAACGAAAAGCACACAAAAATCACCACAATCCAATGCCATCCATGATGTTTACATTAAAGAGACTCCACAGACAGACTCAGTCCATGCACCACTCACTACCCCTGGGCAAAAGGCCCCAACAGCAGCCCAAAAAAATCGAAAAAAACCCACAAAATTCCGCACAATCCCAGTCCATCCATGCCCTCAATGATGTTTAAATTCAAGAAGACACCCCACAGAAAGACTAGGCCCATGCACCACTCACTACCACTGTGCATAATGGATGAAAGCTAGGCAAAATGGGTGCAGGCCTCAGAACACTGCCTATCTTTAAAATGGCCCCTTGCACCCCAAACACATGGCCAGGGCCTGCCTGTACCAGCACTCAAAATGGCCACCACCCACATGGCCAGTCGCCATCAACAGTACACCCCCAAAAAAACGAAAAACACACAAAAATACCCACAATCCAATGCCATCCATGATTTTTACATTAAAGAGACCCCACAGACAGACTCAGTCCATGCACCACTCACTACCCCTGGGCAAAAGGCCCCAACAGCAGCCCAAAAAAATCGAAAAACCCCACAAAATTCAGCACAATCCCAGGCCATCCATGCCCTCAATGATGTTTAAATTTAAGAAGACACCCCACAGACAGACTCAGTCCATGTACCACTCACTACCCCTGGGCAAAAGGCCCCAACAGCAGCCCAAAAAAATCGAAAAAACCCACAAAAGTCAGCACAATCCCAGGCCATCCATGCCCTCAATGATGTTTAAATTCAACGAAACAGTTGTATCATGCACCCATAACTAACCCTGGTCCTACAGGATACTGTGGCTACCCACAATATATTTTATTTAATGTTCTGAAAAAGTTCCAAAATTGTAGTTGCAGCAACTGTAGTGCCCCAAACAAACTTACTTGTGAAAGTTGATTTCTAATCCAAAAGTGATCCAAAGAATGTCAAAAAGGCCTCAAATCCAAATATCCAGCAGCATCCACAAAAAGTAATCCTTCCAGGTCAAGATCCAAATGAAAGTGACCAGCACATGAAGAAAGCACTGGGAGGAGCCTGCTGGACAGGAACAGGAAGTTGGAGACTGTGGGGCACTTCCTTCCTCCCACCCCCCCCCCCCAAAATAGACTCCTTGCAAAAATAAGTGCATGCAAATGTCAACCTTAGGAGTTATTCTGAGAAAAATAATCATTTTCAGAAGTTTTATGCTGCTTGCTGGTGGATTTCTTGTGCAGAATATAAAATTTTGCAATTTCGCAAGTGCAAGATTGTTGCTGCCCGCCGCATCTACGTGTTCGCAATTGTTTACTCCCGCGATGCGTGATCACGAGCCTTTATGACGTACTCGCGTTGACAAACTCTCGCTGTGGAAGGTGGCGGGCGCGATGACGTAATCGCGGTCGACAAACTCCCGCGGGATCACGCAGCAAGACCCAAAATGGCGCAGCACACGCAAACATGGAGAAAAACAACTTTTCAAACGCTGAATGACGGCAAGTGAACGCCGCGCGCCGCAAAATTGTATTTGTCAAGCGCGACCAAGCAAAAAAAAATCTGCTGCGTGCGAATTTACGAATTTTCGGCAAATTCGCGAGAGTTCGCGGATCGCGAATTTGCCGAAAATCCACAAATTCCGTGAGCGGAAGAGATTTTACGCCCATGCTTACTTAACTATTAATGCTATAGTATACATAAAGTAATGGGGTTAGAATAGAGATAAGTGGTATACAGTGCATTTATTATTGTTGTATTCTAATGTGTCTTTCTTTGACTTTTTTTAATAGCTCCTATTTGGGCCAGAGGGTGACATGAAGAGCCATATTGAAATCCAAACTGCGCATGTGTACAAACTCTGAGAAACCTCGGACAGTGGCATTGAACTGATGCCAGTGAATGTCTTTCCGTCAACTCACCTGGGAAAACTTCAACCTTAACCTGGGAAAGGAAGAAGAATTGCAACTGTATTAATTTTATTTTTTAAAATAGAAATAATATTGGTGGGCGGAATAAAGACATGGGAAAATAAATTCTGGGCGGAAAAATTGATCAACTATATTGAATTGAAATTATCTCATCTTAGTATGGTGTGATGACCTCTCCTTGTCTTTCTGACCAATCACTGAAGGGGAACACATAGATTTGCAACATTTAGGGGTGGTACATTACCCTGGAAAAGGTATAACTAAGGTAGGCTTAGATAGAGAAATTGTCCAACTTGTCCGAGTAGCTGACCTGTCACTGACCCAGCGCATGCTATAGGAGAACTGAGGTGCTGGCGGAGCACTCTGTCAGAAGAATCGAGATTTGCTGAGGGAGAATGATGATTACCCTGTCGGGGTACCAAATTGGCGTAGAGAGAGGGGTGTAATGCTGGCGTTGCACTTAGCTGAGGTCACCTGTCCTGATCTGCTTCTGTCCTGTCCCGTGGGTACCTGATTTGTCAGGAGCCTTGTCTTTGCCCCAGCCTGTGACCAGGATTGGTCCTTGCACCATTCTAGGTAAATATAATCATTGTGGTAGGTCTTTGTGCTATTTCCCTTTCTCACCCTTCTCAGGTACCAATGTTTAAAGGTGTTACTGTGATTTCTTGCAAACTTTATGTCTTATTAATCATTTTCTTGCTTGTAAAAATTTATGGTCACTTTATTATGGCCCTTGACTCGGAAAACCTTGCATAGATAAAGTGTTTAAAACTTCTCCCGAGTCTGTGGTTATTTTAGAAAAAGTTAAATTATTAGACTAACTACTCATTATACTAACACCTTTTTCGATCCTTAGGACTTATAGCATAAGTGACAAGGATTGGTAAGTCATGGTTTACAGGTATAAGTCCTAAAAGGACTTAAAGTACTGATTGGCAAGAGTAGAAAGCAGGACTGCTAGTTCAAAGTGTGAATGTATATGGGCCCAGGTGAGTATGGTAAATTGAACTAGTGGTCCAGCGCGCCATCACATATATACATGTGGATGTTCCATGCTCGAGCATGTATCTAACTTTTTCCTATTGTATTCACATATTTTTGTTATGATCTAATTTCCATATAGGTTAATATTTTGGTCTTAGATTATTATCTTAGCCCATGGGAATTCTTGTCAGGGTACATTACTAATAATTAACTTCTTAATATTTTAAAACTATCTGGCTTAATCTTTGTAAACATTTATCTTTTTCTTAATCATCCTTTATAGGTCCTAATAATTCTCTTTTATAGAATTAAATCACCCTAGGTTAGACCAACTCAAGTTTACATGCATGATTCCATTGGAATTTTCGTCTTTGCACGTGGCCATAGTATCGTTTTAACTCTAGTCGACATTCAGAAAGGTAGGGCCCGCCCTATGAACTCAGACAATCTATCCGGGGTGAACAGCGCTGGACCCAGAAATGGTCGGTCTGATTTTGTGCGCTCAGACTTAGTTTAAATTCCCTGACATTCTGGCCATGCAAGGCTAGTTGGGTCTATGCATGCATGGCATGCTGCAGTGCCAGGACGAGGGCTGGACTGGCTACCGGGCAGTTTGGAATGCTGCTGAGCTGGGGGCTGATTTCGTTCATGGAGACCTGTGTGTGCCAAACAAAATTTGTTTCGCTTTAATTATTTCAAAGCACACGCAGGTCTCCATGAACGAAATCAGCCCCCAACGCAGTGAAATCAGCCCCCAGCTCGGCAGTATTCCAAACTGCCCAGTAGCAGTCCGGCCCTGGCCAGGACTATCGGGAAGTTTCTCCCCAGACTGTGTGAGCCGAGCAAGCAGTCTGAGGGCATATGGTGACAAATGTACGAACACGCTCCAGCCGTCCCCCACGGTTCTTCCCTCACCTACAGCAGAGGTTTTCATTATCAACCCTCGGCACAACAACACCCTATTCAGGTAAAGAAGAGTTATGAGATAGTGATTATGTCTGAGACGCTATGCGCTAATGGGTCTATACTTTTGGAAGCGTGCATATTATACTAGCTTTCTATTCTGTATTTTCATGCAGGATTTCACCGCCTCTCTCCCTGCATCCTCTTGCTTTTTGTATCATTAGATAATCTCCATCCCGGCTGAGAGATTTGCCCGACAATATCAAGTTCGAAACATAGAGAATAGAAGTAAGAACATTAGGGGTGTAAAGCCCATCATTTAAGCACAATATGAGTATAGACCCATTGTGATCAAGATGCACTGGAGTCCATCTATGGGCAGTTTGTTGATTATTATTCCCATTATTTTATTATTTTTCAGAGTGGACATTATCTTCCCCTCTCAATTTAGCGCTTGCGGTGTATTAAGGGATTCTCGGATATTCCTAAAAATTAATGTACCTAGACACGGTTTCAGCAGTGACGCTTATACTGAGACTTTCCAATCACTGGGTAAGCCTCCCTTTTGCATGTAATTTCAATGTTAGGACTTCTATATCCCAAATAGATTTTCCATCTACGCGAACAGTGTCCAATAATCGGCACATTTTCCTGTTTCCCCATGAGGTGCTTTGTCCACTTAGCTCCAATACTATTCTCAACTAAATCTTCATAGTCAGATGATACAGTGCATCTGGCAAGGTAAATATAACGATTGTATAAATAGGGAGCACTTTTGAGGGTTTCCCTGAGCACTTTTGTTCTTAAAATGACACAAATTATCATAATTCTCAGCTCTACTTCACAAATAAGGACTTTTCTGTATATACACGTTTTTTTTTTTTAAGTGGCAACTTTCTCTATCCTCATGAATCTTTAATATTATAGCACGGTGGTTGGTGATTTAACGAACTTTAAAAAAATCTCTATATATCAGTACAACATGGGACTTGTTCCATATCTTTTTCTTCTCCAACACTCTCAAAGTGCTGAATGTTTCCTGTGACATTCTTAAATGTATCTCTCTTTTAAAGATAATGTATCTGACTCAGGTATGAGCAGAAACTTCTAATAGGACCCTCAATATGTGTTTAAAACTTTATTTTTCTTATACATGTGTTTTTTTCTAGATTCTATAAGACTGACATGGCTACCTGATGAAGGCGTAATGCCGAAACACGCGTAGGATTCGAAGTACGTTAGCCATGGCAAACAAAATTGCTTTTTAAAAAACATTTGTATTTAGATTTGTTTTGAAGTGATTTCACTGTATAGTTCATGTCTAGTCAAAATATCATATATTATATGGGCATGACATGTTCTAAGAAAACATGATGTATCATTAGGCCATGTATGAATGAGTAAGTATGCTTGAATATTGTTAGCAACAATCATGGACTCATACCGTGTTTGATACATAGGCCAATATAAAAGTTACATGGTGATTACTTCTGTTTTTGATTTTTTTCAGTAAATTTTGATTATAAAAAAGACAAAATATATAAAAAACATTGTTTTCATAAATAAAATAATGTATTTTTGATACTATATAAATCCTGGTTACATATTGTCTTTGTTATTTGAAGGTCCAATTTTGATTCATTTCCTAAATGGTTTGTTCACCTTCGACCCTGATTTAGGAAATTTATCCAGGGGTACCCCTATTTTTGCAAATATTTAGAAAAGAAGCAGCACCCTCTTTTGCTGCTCATGTTGCCATTCTCATTGATTTTCAGGGCAGGGCAAACACCTGGCACTGAAAATCAATGCGAACAGGCGTGACCAAGCTCACTCCACTGCTCGCAGAACTTTGCGTAGCGCTGCAGAGTTTTTAGGTCACTCACCCCGCCCAGGCTTATACTAAAGAAAGAATAGTCATACATGTGTCTAAAACATCGGCGCTGCATCAGTCAGTGACACAAACAAACAAAATAATATATAGTGATCATGTTTCCTTTGGTATATCCTTTTTTTTCTTTCTTTTTTTTCTCGGAGCAGTTCGGCATTGAGAGTTCTATGGTGGCCCAGGCTTAGTTAGTAGTCAGGGAAGTAGAGTTCATCCTCAAACTCTGGTGGATGCCCAGAGGTTGGTCAGCTAACACACTATATATATATATTATATATTCCACATTTGTAAAGCGCACAATCACCCGTAAGGGTCTCTAGGCGCTGGGGGCCGTCGGGAAGATTAAGCAAGCTATTGCCCAGAGTCACATGGTGCTGGGCTAACCTGCCGCCGGAGCCGGGGATCGAACCCTGATCCCCAGATTCCAGCGTCAGTCGCCCTGGCCACGGCGCCACACCTCTCCCATAGCCTGACCTGAGTCTGACCAATCACCCTCATCCTTCCCCTGTCATACTTCAGGTATGGTATAATTTGGTGGTATAAAGGGCTGATTCATTTTGATCATGGTTATCTCTCCATGTTTTGTGGTGAGAGACTGGTCCTTCTCACTGCAACAACTGCACCAGCTGCACTGAACATACGCTCAGCGGACACCCCGGGCTACCAGGCAAGCGAGATACTTTATTGGCAGCCTGCTGAGTACTGGCCATTGACGCCTCTTCCCATACCAATACACCAATGGATTTTGATCATGATAGCCCTCTGTTGGGTCATCCAGACAGGCCAGGACCATCCTCTCAATAGTCAAAGGTGCTCCACTTTGTTCGTCATCTTTTGCCTTAGCCTCAGCACTAGATTTAAGCCCTGCCTTTAGAAACCAATCAAATGCAGATTTTAGGGCCAATGCTCCTGTTCCTGTTGTTGCGGGTGTTCTTGTTGTTGATTTTGACGCTGTGAGACAACAAGACTACATTCAGGCTCTGAAGTTAAAGGCTGCACCGTAGAACTTGTGCCCTGGAGTGGGCCTCTAATTCCCAGTCTTTCTTTTTCTAGTTCACTGGCTTGATCAGCAATCCACATCTTATAGCTTGAAACATCCCTGTCTGAAAAAGGAATGAAAGTGGCAAATAATTGTTTGTACTGTGAATCAGGAATTGTGGCACAGATGTAATTTTTGGATGAAACAATGTCTATTTGCACCCTTGTATTAACAGATAAGCAATGGAATAAGCTCTCCACCATCTCATGCACATCTTTTCTTTCATACACACCTGCATACATTTCAGACACCTCCTTTAGCTGTGCCTGTACCATATGCAACAACAGGATAGCTTGGCCCATGGCCCAAGTCCTTGCTGACTTCCTATGTGAAATCCTCAAAAGGAAGCAGCGTCTCTGTCAGGAATTTGACTAGGCCCCATTGGTCCGTCTCAATGATCATGCCTTTCACAGTTGCATCCCCTTTTTGCATGGCATATTCATTCATCGGTCTGTACTGCTCAAACAGATGTTGCAACATGTAATAAGTCGAGTTCCAATATGGTGACACCTCCTGTGTAAGTTCTTTAACTGGCATTCTATTATGATGTTAAAAGATCCTCAACTGCTTCTGGGCTTCATTGGCTGAAATGAGTGCAGATTCTTCTGCAGGTAGACAGTAAGTTGCTGACTTGGTCTTCTTTTCGGAGAAAGTCTTGTAAAATGATGTTGATGTGGTGCGTCAAACACAGAACCCTGAAATAGCCACCATCTGCCATGGCCTTAGCTATATTACTGCCATTGTCTGTGGCAACAAATCCAATGTAAAGCCCTTTTGGTCACAGCCATTTAAAGACCTTGTTGTTAAAGTCATCCAAGATATTTGCAGCAGTATGGGATTTCGCCATGGCGAATATGGCTTCTGTTGCATGCTTATGAGCTCCATTAACAATTTCAGCTTTGTCAACACCTGCAGATATAATTTCTGTAACCCTCTCAAAAGAGATCCAGTGAGCAGTGATGCACATGCAATCAGTGGCTTGGCAGCTGGTCCACATGTCTGTTGTCAGGTGGATAGTGTGAGCAGCACTCTGCTGCAAAGGTTGTCCAGGGAATTCTAGCACATCATGATGTAGTGCTGGTACAGCATCTACGGCAAAATAGGTCTGGCTGGGAACCTTCCATTTCAGGCAGATGGCCACCAAAAATTCGAGAAAACCCACCCCTTCCACATAGGAAAAAGGAAGGAGGTCAAACACTAACATTTAAGCCAGCTTTGCATTGTAGAAACGTGCAATTGGGTGGTTACGTTCGTACTGCCCCTCTTATCAAACATGCCAGGAAGTGTAGCCTGGATTTTTTTCATTTCTGGTGCCACTGATGCAGCTGAGTTCTTGAGAGCAGAGGGTTTAAAGTACGTCACAGCAGGACAGTCACTGTATGGTCTTGCCTTGGTGTCTCAACCTGAGTCTTGTGCCATTCCGATGTTCCTGATGTGAGCGATACAACTACAATACTGGGAACAGAGCTGATTTGCATAACGGTAATGTCACCCTCTTGAATACTTAGAAAATTAATGCTGTTCTGTGGCTGTGCACATTTTTTTAAAATAATTTAAATGAAATAAAAAATGTAAAATAAAATACAAAAATATAATTGCTGATGTAATAGAAGAAGGGGACTACCATGAGTATTGAAACCCACTGGATTTTGGGAGGCAAGGAGTGGTGCAGATGAAAAATGCAAAAAAAGTATATAATAATATATAAATCACTGTTCAGACAATACATTTAGTATGAGCATTGAGCTACTAGGCCTCAAGTATAACACACAAAAAGGCCGTCTGCCACATGGTCAAACAGCAAGCAAGGAGGAATGGCCGCAAACAAGGAACACATGCAGGCCTATGGCATACACACACTGGCTGCCTACACAAAATGGCTGTCAGACACATGGTCACAACAACAATTGGTAAGAATGCATGGCCACAAACAAAGAACACATTCAGGCCTGTGGCAAAAGCACACTGGTTGCCCAAACACAGAGTCACAACAGCAACAACCAGCAAGGAGGTATGGCCATAAACAAATAACGCATGCACCCCTATGGCAAAAGCACACTAGCTGGCTACACAAAATGGCCACAACCACACGGTCAAACAGTAAGCAAGGAGGCATGGCCACAACAAAGAGCACATGCAAGCCTTTGGTAAAAACACACTGGCTGCCTATACAAAATGACCACCAGCCACATGGTCTCAACCACAACAACCAACAAGGAGGCATGGCCACTACAAAGAACATATGAAGGCCAATGGCAAAAGCACACTGACTGGCTACACAAAATGTGCAGCAACCACATGGTTAAACAGCAAGCAAGAAGGCATAGCCTCAATAAAGAACGCATGCAGTCCTATGGTAAAACTTCACTGGCTACCTGCACAGAATAGCCACCATCCACATGGTCACAGCAACAACAACCAGTAAGGAGGCACGGCCACAACAAAGAACACATGCAGGCCTATGGAAAAAGCACACTGGCTGCCTACACAAAAAGGGCACCAGGCATATGGCCAAACGACAAGCAAGAGGCAAGGAAAACAAAGGACACACGCAGGCCTATGAGCACTGACTATACAAAATGCACCCTGGCCATATGGCATGAGGAACAAAGTCAAATGGTGGCCTACGGCAACCACACTCACACACTGGCCTCCCGCTCCAGCCCTGACATCACCACTGCCACCCCCGACAGCTACAAGATCCAGAGAAAGGACCACCCTCACCGCCCAGGAGGAGAACTCGCCATCGCATCGCACACAAGACCCCTCTCCGACTCACCACCTCCAGCACGAGTGACCCCCCACTCCAACACCTCTACTTCCAGATCCAGGCCAGCCCCAGGACCACACTATGTGGCACCCTCATCTACAGACAGCCAGGACCTCGCACCCAGTCCGCAACTACCATCGTCAAGCTCGCCGCACCCCACGCCATCACCTCCACGGACTACATTCTTTTCAGGGACCTTAACTTCCACCTCAACAACTGCAATTACCCCGATTCCACCACTCTTCCCGACAACCTCGCCAACCTCAGACTGGAGCTGCTGGTCAACATGCCCACTCACAGAGCTGGACACACCCTCAACCACATCTTCGCAGGAGGGACAAACATCCGCTTCAGCCACACCACCCAGCCCCTCTGGAGGGACCACCAATGCGCCCACTTCACCTTCCACACCACCACTGCACCCAAGCTTGCCCACGCCCACATCGAAGGAAGTGGAGCAAGGTCACAGAGGAACACCTCAATAGCACCCTCCTCCAAGACCACCCCAGCGCCACGACCGACATCAACTCCGCAGCCAAAGAACTTCACAGCTGGATCTCCTGCTGCACCGACAAGCTCGCACCCCTCCACCACCCTGCCAACAACGCCCTCTGAAGGCTGCCTGGTTCACCACAGAGCTAAAAGAAGCCAGGCGCTCCTGCAGAAGCCTAGAGAAAACCTGACAAAACCAGAAAAACACGGAGGCACAGAACAACCACAGGAGCACCCTGAAGGAATACCACCAGCGCATTAGAGACACAAACGGACCTTTATAAGAGACAAAGTCCAGACCAACGCAACAAACGCCAAGGAACTGTTCAATGTCATACAGCTGTTCGCCAAACCACCCAGCGAAGCCACGGATGTCACACTCTCCCAAGAACTCCGCGACAAGCTCAGCTCCTACTTCCATCTGAAGATCAAGGTCCTCTACGACAACTTCAGCAAACAGACGCTGGACACCACCCCCCTCCCCATCCCCGCCGATAAGCCAACCATCATGACCTTGGAATCCCGCAACTGAGCTCATCACTGCGACCATGAAGAAAACCCACTCAGAAACCCCAATGGACCCCCGCCACCGCACATATTCCACAGGGCTGCCGCTGCCATCGCAACCCAGCTAGGACGGACCATCAATGCCTCCTTTGGATCCGGCGTCTTCCCAGACAATTGGAAGCAGGCGGAGGTTAAACCCCTCCTCAAGAAACCAACAGCTGACCCAACAGACCTAAAAAACTTACCGGCCCATCTCTCTTCTCCCCTTCACAGCCAAAGTCACTGAGAGACTCGTAAACGCCCAGCTGACCACTTTCATAGAAGAGAACTCCATCCAAGACCCCTTCCAGTCTGGATTCCACAGCAACCACAGCACCGTGACTGCCCTCCTCACCGCCACTGACGACATCCGCATACTACTCGATCAGGGACACACTGGGGCCCTCATCCTTCTGTACCTCTCCGCAGCCTTTAACACTGTCTCACACCGCACACTTGCAGCCACACTGCCCAACACGGGTATACAGTGAGCCACCCTCCACTGGATCCAATCCTTTCCCTCTTTCAGATCCCAGAGGATCAGACTCCCTCCCTTCCTATCCGAACTCACCAATATCAACTGTGGAGTACCTCAAGGATCATCACTCAGCCCCACGCTCTTCCACATCTACATGGCCCCCCTCACCGCCATTGTCAGACAGCATGGGCTCAGCATAGTATCCTACACCAACGACACCCAGCTCATCCTCTCACTCATGGAGATTCCCGACGACACCAGACTCTGCTTCCAGGAAGGAATGAAGGACATCGCAGCTTGGATAAAGTTAGCTGCCTGAAGCTCAACTCAGAGAAAACCGAGGTGCTCATCCTCAGATCCTGCACCTCCGCCTAGAACATCATCCTCGATTCCTCCCTCTCCATGAACCACCAGATTAACGCCGTCGCTTCCACCAGTTTCAACTGCCTGCGCATCCTCCGCAAGACCTTCAAATGGATCCCTCCGATTGCAGAAGGACTGTCACCCATGCGCTCATAACCAACAGACTGGACTACGGCAACGCCCTATAAGCCGGAATCAACAGAACACTTCCATACAAACTCCAAACCATCCAGAACGCCGCAGTCAGACTCGTCTTTGGGACACCGCGTCACAAACACATGAGCCAACACCTACGAGACCTCCACTGGCTCCCCATCAAGAAGAGGATCACATTCAAACTCCTCACCCACACCTGCAAATCCCTCTACAACACTGGACCCAAATACCTCAACGAGAGAATCTCCTTCCACGTACATAAGAGGAACCTCTGCTACGCTGACCTCGTCCTGGCGGATGTACCTCGCATCTGCAGAAACAGAGCAGGCGGGAGAGCCTTCTCCCACATTGCAGCCAAGACCTGGAACAAGCTCCCGGTGAACATCAGACGCTCCCCGAACCTGCACACGTTTAGGAAGGAGCTCAAGGCCTGGCTCTTTGACTGATTGGGAGCAGCTCCCCCCCCTAGCGCCTTGAGTCCCTCACAGGTGAGAAGCGCGCTTTATAAAGCCCCTGATTGATTGATTGGCCAGGCAAAGGAGGCACAGTTGCAAAGGAGAAAACTGCATTAATTCAGCAATGCCAAAAATGAAAATTAAATGGGCTAAAAAGTGTTACAACAACACACATCTTCCAAAAGCATCAACTATATTACCCTACCTATACAGTGTTTGCATAACAAGAAAAACATGAAAATCCCCAAAACACACATTTTGTAATTTAATTCAATGCCATCCATGCCCTCAATGATGTTTCAATTACCACAGAAGCAGTTGTTTAATGCACCAATGACTAGTACTGGACCTACTAGCTGGTTTGCTCATTGACAGACTATGCCACATAGTAAATTAAAAGAATATTGTAAATTTATTGAAAAAAAACATGGAGAAAATATACTGAACTGTGCAACATTTTTCCTGTCTAAAAGAAGAAAAACTAAAGGCAAAAAATATAACTAGGCCCTACTGAGACCGCACCACAATAAATTTTACAAATCAAAGAAAAATACAAATAAATCTTGGTGCATGCCCTCTGTCTACAATAAATTTGTAACTTACTTGTGAAATCTCAATTACAAAGTCCTTAAATCCAATGGTATATATGTATGCAGCAGACAAGGAGAGTGATCCTTCCAGCTCCAAATCCAAACGAAAACGGACCAGGAGATGAACAAAGCATTGAGAGGAGCCTGCTGGACAGGAACAGGAAGATGGAGACTCTGGGGCACTTCCTTCCTGTTGGAAAAAAAAGTAAAAATAAAGGACTCCTTGCACAAAAAACAATGCACACTGTTCATTCGTGAAGGTTTTTGACTCCAAATTGGCTTTTTGAGGGAATATAGCTGCTTCTTGAGGAGATCATCTTTTCCAGGTGGCTCCCGCAGTGGATCGTGCTTACTGCACTTGTTTACATCACAAAAGAAGCACTGGCAGTCGCTGACGTGGCCTAATGTCATGCAAGAGACACACACTGGTTCAAAGTCTTGATACACCTTTTACAATCTGTTAGACCTGGCACCTTGGCGTGAGTCTCCCTTCCACTTTTTGCTGATGTACCTCAGATGTTTTGCTGGTGTTCGATGCTCAGGGCACTGCGCCACGGCCAATCCGTGCCGCAGTGCAAGTACTCTCAATGTAAAGTGTATGTGTAATTGATTTCCACGATTGGCTTATTTGGTTTACTGTCAGTCCCCAGTGAAGTCCACGAGGAGTGCCGGGGCTTGTAGATACAAATGCTGCTAGTGGGCTTGCAGCACTGGTTGCGCCACCCACAGAAGCGGCCTCGTAAGACATGACTCGGGTCCGCCATTGCAGACCCCGCGTATAGTCCTGTACTGTCACGCTGACTGCGCAAGTGCCCACACTTGCCAGTCCCTGAACCTTCCCTAACCTCCAGATCAGTCGCCCCTCTGGTAGGCCTACGGGCAGGGTGCATTGAAGCGTAAGGTAGGACAAGCCTAGAGTGTGGCATGTCCTCATAGTGAATTACCGCCCTTTTCGTTCTTCACTATGGAAGGGCTATTGGTTCTCTTAGGCCAAGATGAGCTGTCGGAACTATTACACGCTATAGTCCCGGCAGACTCAGGGAACACGGTAGCATGTCGAGTTTAGTATGCCTGAACTCAGAATAATAAAATACTTCCTTTAGCAAGGTTTATTTTAATATCCTGTGTTTGCAAATGCTACTTGTAGAAAGATAGCCTTTGCGCGCCTAACTATTTAGCCCGCCTCTGCCAGGATGTGTATCTGTTGTCTGGGTTTGTGTGAGTGACAGGGCTGGGAGATTCCCGGGGACAGTTGGGACCCCCAGGTGGTGAATAGGGTGCTTACACCAGGATGGGTGGGCGGAGTAGTCCTTGACTCTGAGTAGGGTTGTGCTCCACCACCACAATGCTGGCTCCACCGCCCCTGCGGAGCGTCTGATGTCCCTGCCCGCACTCTGAAAGAAGACGGCTGCTTCCTGTAAACAGAGTACTCCAGAACCGGGTTGGACTAGGCTCAGGCCCCCTGGCCTGAAAAGACAAAAGAAACGCAGTATAAATATAGGAGCTCCGCTCCTTACAAATCAGATCCAGTTTTGACCACGACGAACCTCTGCCTGACTAGAAGGACCAAGAGAAGCTGAAGGACGGAAACCGGTCTGAATCCTGTAAGACTGGCCTGCAGTGGTGCCTTACTGAGAACGGAGAGGAAAGGACCAGAAAGGACTTTGTAGACTTGTGCCTGAAACGATCTCCAAGGGCTTGATCGAGAGCTTGCCCCCTGAACGGAACCCCAGGACCATTGTGTTCTATCTGCTTGTGCCCGTCTGCTGTTGGGCCTTAGTTCTTATTCCCTCGCCGGAGTTGTGACTCGGGTGCCTTCGCCCCCTCCCAGGTCGTGACAGCTCGGAGCCTGGTCGCCCCGCCGTAGAGAGCCCGCTCATCCCTGAGTCACTCTCTGCTTCAGTGCCGGGCCGCCTGCTCTCCTGTCACCTCGCCGCTAACGGAGCGCATGGTGCACCTCTCATCTTCTCCCGCCGGAATCTGCACGGAGCGCATTCCATAGCCTCGGACGGTCCGTACGTCGTAACGTACCCGACTGTCTTGCTTTGACCTCCTGCATACCAAGACCCGTGCCGCACCTCAAGAAAGGCCTCCCCGTACTGTGGTACCGGAAGCCTGGTGTTGCACCCGTCTGCCGTAGAACGTGAAGCCCCTCACAGATCCATGAGTACGACCCAGCGTGCTAAGAAGTAGTACGTCCCGCAGGCCTGAACGGCGCCTCGCCCCGTGAGCTGCATCGACCCCGGATCGCCGCAACCCTCCACAGTCCTGCTCCTCCACCTCGCACCTCGAGGGGGACCTTATCCGGAGAGATCCTCTGGAGAACCGTCGGCCTCGTTCGGAGTCCGCCCTCACCAGCCGCGCCTGAAACGCCTCGGACTTCCACACGCAAGGTACACTTGAACTCCGTCCCAAGTTCATATCGGATCCAGGGTCCGCAACGCTCTTATTTCCCTGTCATCGTACCTTGCTGAACAACGAACATTTAAAGACTAAATCTTGCCTATTATAATCTGGTGGCCTCGAATCGTTACGTGTTACATGGTCTTGTGATAATCCTGCTTGAATCTATCTTTTATATAAAGTATATGTATTTTTGATACAACTACACGACTGGTGTACATTTGTGGTGGGTCAGTGGGTTTACTGTGTGTGATCATAAATGCTTAACTTACTATCGCCCTGAGGATTAGCCTTGTCTGCTCGCGCCACACAACCTAGAGGGTGAGCAGGGGTTATTCGAAGGAGTAGTTCCCTTGCCCTGACGTGGAGCTGAGGGTCCCTGCTTGTCACAAGTGCATACCTGTGCCAACCAGAGACCTCCGGTTCCAACATTGGTACCAGCGGTGAGGATTTCGGATTTGCATTTGTGATTTATATACAGTAAATTATTGATCACCACGTAGTGAGAACAGACCAAGTAACGAGCCACAGATTACGTCCTTGCCGAGAGATCTCCAATCTCCGAAACCATGCCTGGTTCACTTCCCGTGATAGCACTCTCTGTTATCTCTGGAATCGACGAAGTTGACTGGGAAGGGCTTGGGCAGATGAAGATTGATCAATTGAAAGCCCTGTGCGAAAAGTTCCGAGTCTCCCAAGCGGGCTGCAAAACCAGAGCCCAGCGCATCAAGGCACTAACAGCTTGTAAGGAGTCGAGAGAGTCAGAAAATCAGGTGGTAGTGGATCCACCCGACAGCCTTATCGAAGTGCAGGGAGGCTTGTCGTCAGAAGAGCTGGCGGACAGGGCCGCAACCAGAGCGCATGAAGTGGAGATGGCCAGATTGAAAGGACAGATGGCAATGGAAGAAAAACGGCTCCAGCTGGAGCATGAGATACGACTGAAAGAATTGGAGCTGAAAGCAAAGAGCTTGGACGCGGTGCAGAGCGGGAATATCGTCGTAAAAATATCGACTAACCTTAATATCGCCGCAGAAATATCTACAAGAAGAAATATCGATATCAAAAATATAGTTTGACCAGAATATCAACAGACATGTAAGTAATATCGTTAACATTAATATAGTTGTAATAAATATCGTTTACAAAAACATAGTTTACAAAAATATTGTTTTTTAAATAATAATAAGTAATTAAGTGTTTTTAATGAGTATTGGTTGTCAAAGTAGTATTTTTTGTAGTATTTTATTAGTTAATAATGTATTTTATGTTGAATTTAGTGTTAATAGTTCCGTAGCGGGTTGTGGGTTTATAGGGGAGTAGGGTGGGAAGTAATTTAAATATAATAAAATAATTGATTAATTAATGTGTTAATTGAATAAAATAGTGTAATAAATAATAGTTAATTCATTTCAATTAGTTAATTGATTAATAATTATGTAAATTAATTATGTTAATTGTTTAATTAATTTTAGGTGTGTGTAGTGGAATTTTTAATTGAAAAAGTAGTGAATTAATTACATTTTAATTGAATAATTATTTAATTAATGATTAATTAAATAAAAATAAAGATTTGTTAATTTTTAAACAATGTAAATAGATTTAGTAATTTTTACCCCTACACTATCCAACACCTTCCCTACTGTTGCACCCTCTGGAGTGGGAATAGTAATTTTTACCCCTACGCTATCCAACGCTTTCCCTACAGTTGCACCCTCTGGAGTGGGAATAGTAATTTTTACCCCTACGCTATCCAACGCTTTCCCTACTGTTGCACCCTCTGGAGTGGGAATAGTAATTTTTACTCCTACGCTATCCAACGCTTTCCCTACTGTTGCACCCTCTGGAGTGGGAATAGTAATTTTACCCCTACGCTATCCAACGCTTTCCCTACTGTTGCACCCTCTGGAGTGGAAATAGTAATTTTTACCCCTACGCTATCCAACGTTTTCCCTACTGTTGCACCTTCTGGAGTGGGAATAGTAATTTTTACCCCTACGCTATCCAACGCTTTCCCTACTGTTGCACCCTCTGGAGTGGGAATAGTAATTTTTACCCCTACGCTATCCAACGCTTTCCCTACTGTTGCACCCTCTGGAGTGGGAATAGTAATTTTTACCCCTACGCCATCCAACGCTTTCCCTACTGTTGCACCCTCTGGAGTGGGAATAGTAATTTTTACCCCTACGCTATCCAACGCTTTCCCTACTGTTGCACCCTCTGGAGTGGGAATAGTAATTTTTACTCCTACGCTATCCAACTCTTTCCCTACTGTTGCACCCTCTGGAGTGGGAATAGTAATTTTTACCCCTACGCTATCCAACGCTTTCCCTACTGTTGCACCCTTTGGAGTGGGAATAGTAATTTTTACCCCTACGCTATCCAACACTTTCCCTACTGTTTCATCCTCTGGAGTGGGAATAGTAATTGTTACCCCCTACGCTATCCAACGTTTTCCCTACTGTTGCACCCTCTGGAGTGGGAATAGTAATTTTTACCCCTTCGCTATCAAATGTTTTAACTAATAATATATTTTATATTTTAATTATATGTATGTATTATTGTTGTTATATAAAGTAATGTGTTACATATATGTATATGTACACATTTATTAAGTTTAAAATGAAAAAGTGTAGTTAATTTGTTTTCAATAGTCAAAAAATAAAAGTAATGTAATGTATTTTGTTAATAGTACTTATATTTATTTATTATTTAATGTAATTTTAATTAATTTAAAAAGTCGATATTTTTTACATCTATATTTATTACAACAATATTTTTGAGCCGATATTTATGTACTTACCTGTTTAGGTATAGGGTGTCGATATTTTTGTAAACGATATTTTTACAACTATGTTTTTGTAAACTATATTTTTGTAATCGATATTTCAACACCCTACCCTTGGACGCAGCTCCTGGTGGCAACACAACGCCAGCCCAGGTAGAGTCAAGGGTCTACGTACCGAAGGATGTGGTGAAGGAGTATTTTAAGGGGGATGACATAGGGCAGTGGTTCCGGGCCTACGAGGTAGCCATGTCCTGCCACCGGGTCCCTGAGAAAGACTGGGGAGCGGGGTTGTGGGGACGGTTCCTGACCGAGGGGCGGGATACCCTGCTAGATCTTCCTTCTGAAGAGTCCAACTCCTACCCGCACATGAAAGATGCCCTGATGAATCGATTTGGGTTAACTCCTGAAATGTACCAACAGCGGTTTAGGAAGTGTGTGAAGATTCAAGGGGGTACGTATGTGGAGTATGTGACCTTTTTCTGCAGAGCGCTGGATGGTTGGGTGAAGGGCTGATTTTCAAGGGCTGCTTGATTTGATGGCATGGGAGCACTTGTCGGATAATTGTTTTCCTGAGTTACACCAGCACCTGATCGATAGCAAGCTGTCCAACCCGAGGAAGCTTGCCGAGGAAGCGGACCGCTGGCTCAGCACCAGGGTACACAAAGGTCCAGTGGGAGATTCAGCCAATGGTGGGCAGGGTCCCCAGCAGAAGAGTGGGGGGGACAGGGGAAAACAGAAAGGGTTCCAAAAAGGCCCCCAAAGTAATCCCCAAGGGAACCAAGGGAAAGGTTCTCAGCCTCCTCCACCCCCGAAATCAACCGGGGCCCCGACAGGTAAACCTGTTCAAAGATGGCCCATCACCTGTTTTAGGTGTGGCGACCTGGGTCACATTGCCTCTGACCCTAAGTGTCGCCTGTTTGCAAAACCCGCACCCACTGGTGCTCCACCCCGGCAACTAGCTAATGTTAACTTTGGGGAGGAAGTAGCCGTCCAAATGGGTGGGGATCCCTTTCAGATTACCCTAGTCTCGCTAGGAGACAGTGAGATGGTCCCCGAAAACTACCTGCCCAATAACACTAAAAAATATGCGCAGGTAGTGACCATCAACGGTAAGAAGGCGGAGGCTCTTCGAGATACAGGAGCCAGTGTGACTGCAGTGAGGCAGTACCTGGTGTCTCAAGAGCAGGTAGTACCGCACGCCTACTGTAGGGTTGTCAATGCTGACAATTCTGAGAGCCAATGTCCGATGGCTCAGGTTCCCTTTGAGTGGGGGGGGTCTCTGGTACTCTGCAAGTCGCTGTGAGGACCTCCATGCCTGTAGATTGTCTGCTAGGGAATGATTTGGAGAACTCCCCTTGGGAAAAGGTGGAGAAAACAACTCATCTGCGGATGGTGGGTCTACCCGACTGGGCGTGCGTGACCACACGGTCCATGGCAGCCAGTAGGGGTGTCGAAGAGGTCCTGGAGCCTGAGGGAGAGGCCCAGGAACCGGCCTTAGAGAGAAGGCGCAGGGGGCGCGGACAGCCGGCTCCCGAAGTTCCCACGGCCCAGGAGGAAGCAGACCTCGAGGGGGATGCCCGGGAGCCTACCGGGGAACAGATCGCCAAACTGGGAGACCTGCCTGAGCTGACCCATTGGCAGCAGGAAGAGGGTCCCTCCAGGGAGGAGTTCTGCAAGGAGCAGAGAGAGTGCCCTTCTCTTGTAGGGATGCGGCAGCAGGCTGCAGACCAGGCCAATGGTGTTCAGTCCGGGAAACACTTGGTCTACTGGGAGAACGATCTCCTGTATTCAGAGCCTAAGGCTGCTGAACCTGGGTCAGCCCGTGTGCTGGAGGTACCCCAGAAGTTCAGAGCCTTCCTACTGGGTTTGGCTCACGATGTGCCGTTATCAGGACATCTGGGGATGGACAAGACCTATGACAGGCTTGTCACCCACTTTTACTGGCCCCAGATGCACAGGAGCTCAGATGCTCACTGTAGGACATGCCCGACTTGCCAAGCCAGTGGTAAGTGTGGAGGGAAGAAAAAGGCTCCCCTCCAACCATTCCCCATCATCAGTACCCCATTTCAACAAGTGGGAATTGACATTGTGGGGCCTCTGGACCCCAAGACAGCCATGGGCAACAGGTTCATCCTGGTCTTGGTGGACCATGCCGAGCGCTGATGGGAATTTTCTCTCGAGTAGGATTCCCTCTAGAGGTGGTGTCTGACAGAGGTACCAACTTCATATCGAAATATATGAAGTCCCTTTGGCAAGAATGTGGTGTAATGTACAAGTTCACCACCCCTTACCATCCTAAGGAAACGGGTTGGTTGAGAGATTCAACCGAACCTTGAAAGGCATGATCATGGGCCTAGAAGGACCAATGAGGCGTAAGTGGGACGTCCTCTTGCCATGCCTACTGTTTGCGTACCGAGAGGTGCCACAGAAGTCGCTCGGGTTCAGTCCCTTCGAGCTTCTGTACAGTCACCCGGTCCGAGGACCTCTGAGTCTGGTTCGGGAAGGCTGGGAGAAATATCCCAGGAAACCTCCCCAGAATGTATACAGCTACATGCTGGCCTTCCGAAACCAGACCCGGCGATTCAGGAAACTTACTGAGGCAAACCTGAAAGCCAGCCAGGAAGAGATGAAGCGGTGGTATGACCAGAATGCCACTCTGGTGGAGTTTCAACCTGGACAAAAGGTGTGGGTCTTGGCCCCAGTGGAGCCCTGTGCACTTCAGGATAAGTGGACGGGTCCATTTGAGGATGTGGAGCGCAAGAGTCCTGTCACCTACCTGGTGAACTTGCAAACTCCCAGGAACCCTTTGAGGGTCCTACATGTTAACCGCCTTAAGACCCACTTGGAGAGGTCCGAAGTGGGCATGCTGTTGGCAACCGATGACGGAATGGAGGAGGAGACCGAGCCTCTTCCGGACCTCTTGGTGGCCTCCGAGCAAGACGGGTCAGCGGATGGAGTTAATCTCTCACCCTCCCTGACCCCTGAGCAGCAGAGTGATTGCCGCCAGCTGCTGGGGCAATTCTCTGACTTGTTCTCCCTGGTTCCGGGTGTCACAGATTGGTGCGTCCATGATGTGGACACGGGAGACAGGTTGCCGGTTAAGCACAAGGCTTACCGTGTGACTGACAGGGTACGATCCTGCATCAAAGAGGAAGTCTCGAAGATGTTTGCTCTTGGGGTGATTGAGTCCTCCAGCAGTCCTTGGGCCAGCCCAGTGGTCTTGGTCCCGAAGGCTGCAACGCCGGGAGCCACACCCGAACTACGGTTCTGTGTGGACTATCGAGGACTCAATTCAGTCACGAAGACTGACGCGCACCCCATCCCCAGTGCTGATGAGCTCATCGATCGGTTGGGGGCTGCCCGGTACCTCAGTACATTTGACTTAACGTCTGGGTACTGGCAGATCGCCTTGACTGACGGGGCCAAGGAAAAGTCCGCGTTTTCAACCCCAGATGGGCAGTACCAATTCCGGGTTATGCCCTTCGGGATGAAAAACGCCCCTGCCACCTTCCAGAGGTTGGTCAACCGGGTGTTGGTTGGACTGGACGCGTTCAGTGCCGCCTACCTGGACGACATCGCAGTGTTCAGCAGCACGTGGGAAGAACACTTGCGACACCTGTGGGAAGTGTTGGCGGCTCTGCGCAAGGCAGGCCTCACGATCAAGGCAAGTAAATGTCAGATCGGGCAGGGTTCGGTGGTGTATTTGGGACACCAAGTTGGGAGCGGCCAGGTGGCGCCCCTTCAACCCAAAATTCAAACCATCCTGGCTTGGGAAGCCCCCAAGACCCAAACAGAGGTGAGGGCCTTCCTTGGACTCACCGGGTATTACAGGAGGTTCGTCAAGGGATACGGCACCATCGTTGCCCCCTTGACCAAGCTGACTTGGAAGAAGCAGCCCCGGAAAGTGATCTGGACTGACGCCTGTCAGGTAGCATTCGACACGCTGAAGACGGCCGTGTGCACGGCGCCCATGCTCCTGGGTCCTGATTTCTCCAAAGAGTTCTTATTGCAGACAGACGCTTCAGAGCATGGGATTGGGGCTGTCCTCTCACAGACAACTGATGAGGGCTGGGATCACCCTGTGGCCTTCATCAGTCGGAGGATACTTCCACGGGAACAGAAGTGGAGTGCGATTGAGCAAGAAGCTTTTGCTGTGGTCTGGGCCCTGAGGAAGCTAAAACCCTACTTGTTTGGGTCTCACTTCCGAGTTCAGACGGACCACAGGCCCCTCAGATGGTTGATGCAAATGAGGGGTGAGAACCCGAAACTGTTGAGGTGGTCCATTTCTCTACAGAGTAAGGACTTTACGGTGGAACACCGCCCTGGCATAGACCACGCCAATGGTGACGGTCTGTCAAGGTTTTTCCGCCTTAGTGATGAGGAACTCCCTGGGCAAGGGTAGTTCTCCCCACATTTCAGCTGGAGGGGACACGTGTTAGACCTGGCACCTTGGCGTGAGTCTCCCTTCCGCTTTTTGCTGATGTGCCTCAGATGTTTTGCTGGTGTTCGATGCTCAGGGCACTGCGCCACGGCCAATCCGTGCCGCAGTGCAAGTGCTCCCAATGTAAAGTGTATGTGTAATTGATTTCCACAATTGGCTTATTTGGTTTACTGTCAGTCCCCAGTAAAGTGCACGAGGAGTGCCGGGGCTTGTAGATACAAATGCTGCTAGTGGGCTTGCAGCGCTGGTTGCGCCACCCACAGAAGCGGCCTCGTAAGACATGACTCGGGTCCGCCATTGCAGACCCCGCGTACAGTCCCGTACTGTCACGCTGACTGCTCAAGTGCCCACACTTGCCAGTCCCTGAACCTTCCCTAATCTCCATATCAGTCGCCCCTCTGGTAGGCCTACGGGCAGGGTGCATTGAAGCGTAAGGTAGGACAAGCCTAGAATGTGGCATGTCCTCATAGTGAATTACCGCCCTTTTCGTTCTTCACTATGGAAGGGCTACCGGTTCTCTTAGGCCAAGATGAGCTGTCGGAACTATTACACGCTATAGTCCCGGCAGACTCAGGGAACACGGTAGCATGTCGAGTTTAGTATGCCTGAACTCAGAATAATAAAATACTTCCTTTAGCAAGGTTTATTTTAATATCCTGTGTTTGCAAATGCTACTTTTAGAAAGATAGCCTTTGCGCGCCTAACTATTTAGCCCGCCTCTGCCAGGATGTGTATCTGTTGTCTGGGTTTGTGTGAGTGACAGGGCTGGGAGATTCCCGGGGACAGTTGGGACCCCCAGGTGGTGAATAGGGTGCTTACACCAGGATGGGTGGGCGGAGTAGTCCTTGACTCTGAGTAGGGTTGTGCTCCACCACCTCAATGCTGGCTCCACCCCCCTGCGGAGCGTCTGATGTCCCTGCCCGCACTCTGAAAGAAGACGGCAGCTTCCTGTAAACAGAGTACTCCAGAACCGGGTTGAACTAGGCTCAGGACTGCAAAGACAAAAGAAACGCAGTATAAATATAGGAGCTCCGCTCCTTACAAATCAGATCCAGTTTTGACCACGACGAACCTCTGCCTGACTAGAAGGACCAAGAGAAGCTGAAGGAAGGAAACCGGTCTGAATCCTGTAAGACTGGCCTGCAGTGGTGCCTTGCTGAGAACGGAGAGGAAAGGACCAGAAAGGACTTTGTAGACTTGTGCCTGAAACGATCTCCAAGGGCTTGATCGAGAGCTTGCCCCCTGAACGGAACCCCAGGACCATTGGGTTCTATCTGCTTGTGCTCGTCTGCTGTTGGGCCTTAGTTCTTATTCCCTCGCCGGAGTTGTGACTCGGGTGTCTTCGCCCCCTCTCAGGTCGTGACAGCTCGGAGCTTGGTCGCCCCGCCGTAGAGAGCCCGCTCATCCCTGAGTTGCTCTCCGCTTCAGTGTCGGGCCGCCTGCTCTCCTGTCACCTCGCCGCTAACGGAGCGCGTGGTGCACCTCTCATCTTCTCCTGCCGGAATCTGCACGGAGCGCATTCCATAGCCTCGGACGGTCCGTACGTCGTAACGTACCCGACTGTCTTGCTTTGCCCTCCTGCATACCAAGACCCGTGCCGCACCTCAAGAAAGGCCTCCCAGTACTGTGGTACTGGAAGCCTGGTGTTGCACCCGTCTGCCGTAGAACGTGACGCCCCTCACAGATCCATGAGTACGACCCAGCGTGCTAAGAAGTAGTACGTCTCGCAGGCCTGAACGGCGCCTCGCCCCGTGAGCTGCTTCGACCCCGGATCACCGCAACCCTCCACAGTCCTGCTCCTCCACCACGCACCTCGAGGGGGACCTGAGCCGGAGAGATCCTCAGGAGAACCGTCGGCCTCGTTCGGAGTCCGCCCTCACCAGCCGCGCCTGAAATGCCTCGGACTTCCACAAGCAAGGTACACTTGAACTCCGTCCCGAGTTCATATCAGATCCAGGGTCCGCAACGTTCTTATTTCCCTGTCATCGTACCTTGCTGAACAACGAACATTTAAAGACTAAATCTTGCCTATTATAATCTGGTGGCCTCTAATCGTTACGTGTTACATGGTCTTGTGATAATCCTGCTTGAATCTATCTTTCATATAAAGTATACGTATTTTTGATACAACTACACGACTGGTGTCCTTTTGTGGTGGGTCAGTGGGTTTACTGTGTGTGATCATAAATGCTTAACTTACTGAGGATTAGCCTTGTCTGCTCGCGCCACACTACCTAGAGGGTGAGCAGGGGTTATTCGAAGGAGTAGTTCCCTTGCCCTGACGTGGAGCTGAGGGTCCCTGCTTGTCACAAGTGCATACATGTGTCAACCAGAGACCTCCGGTTCCAACACAATCCAATATAATCTTCTTTAGCGGTGGAAAGTATTCCTAGTACTGTGAGTTACTATTCACTGCTTTGCAGCAAAGGGGGGTCCAACAAGTGATATATGGGTGTGACCCAGCGACGTACCAGCAACAGATAATCCAATACCCTATACTCACCTGGGCCCAGAAACGCTCACTCACAATCTGGGTAAAACCGCTAGAATCAAAGTTTATTCATTTTCATACCTCAAGATTGATCATTCCTTATTCCTAACCAAACTTTCACTGATCAAAAAGTTCTTTCCTCTGGTTGACGGACCATTAGTTGAACTTGTTTTTTTTTTTATATATATTTTTATTAGTTATAACACAAGAGTAGAAATATCAACATCGGGCATCATTTGGCGGAACATATCGTGAAGGTGGACGGGCAAATCAATTAAGAAAATACACAACAATTATATGCATCTGAAAGACATCAATACCAGCTTAGAGCTGAGGTAAAAAAATGCTGTACAGATAGCCGTAAGCAAACATCATCGGATCCCGCCCATCCAGAATGCAGGATATGAAATCAGACACTCAACACCCAGATATGAAAAATAAAAGATCAGGAGAATATGCCACATCTCTTGCGAAGAAGGGAAAAGGGAAAAAGAAAGGTCATAGAACAAAATAAAGGAAAAAAAAAAAACTCAACCCTGCACCCCTGCGGATGGCTACGAACTAACCCCACTAGCAGCGTGCCTGTCGCCCACTAAACTAACCCCAGGGAAGGGAAAAAGATGGAGGAGGGAATGTCGTAAAAGCAAATATACCCCCGGTCTCCCGTACCCCCCCGCCAGCAGCGACCACCCCGAGACATAATCAAACCTACATATAGCGAAATATACAAACCAATCGGGGGAGTGTAGCAAAGCACCACCCAACTCCCATCACGTTACATGTGACAATCCCAGCATTGAATCAAGCTATTTTATCAAACCCAAGCCCTCAAGTTCAACCCTGGCTGGTACGGTATTTCGTGAGAGTCTTTTGCACTTGAACCACCATCTCAAGGAAAAAGGCAGAACGTCCGTTAAAGTCCACGTCAGTGTTGCAGGATCGACAACCAGAAAGAAGTTCACGATATCCACCAAACGATCGAGGGAAAGTGTCCAGAAATAACGAATCTCTCCAACAGTCACTGAGGAACTTGTTACAGCACAGAAGACTGTCCATATCTGTACGAGGCGGCAGCAGGATCGAGCAGGGAATGCTAGCGACAATCACGGGCTCGCTGGCTGTGAAGTGGGGGCCGGCAAAGCACATTAAATCCGGGTTCTGCTCGGGGGCCTTGATCTCAGGCGTACATTGCACCGCTGGCACCACAGATAGATGAGGATTTAACGGAGAGTCGTGCACCGGTCCCAAGATACCGTCCACTTGCACGATCAGTGTCCGGAATACAGCGGAGGATTGTGAATGGAGCGCCTCAATGGCGGCCATGACGGCCTGTAGCGACGGCGTGCCTTCCGTCTGCTTCATCTCCTCTCACGAAGAGGCAGAGCAGGATATGAACCCCGGAGGCCGGCTTCTCCGGGGTAACAGGCCACGCGAATCCGATGACAACAATGAGCGCTCTCCGTCGTGCAAGATCGACACCTTCGCCGGCAGCGAGGGCCCCGGCCCGTCGACCCCGGGAGGGTAGCAGGGTAGCAGGGTCTCCGGGCGTCGGACCCCCGAACACGGCAACCGGTGCGGTACGCTGTTGTCTCCACCGTGTAGACCGTTCACAGTGTCAGCATCCAAAACAAACAGTTTACCGGGCTCAGTCCAGGTCCAGCGGCCCATGTTGATCAACTCCAACCCAGATAAGCTAGAAATCGAGGCCCCGGCTTCCACATGATGTTAGGCCGAGAATGGGAACACGGCGTATCTTCGGCATCCGACAAGATAAAAAGCTCGGGATCACACCTTTAGAAGCAGAAATACTTCATGAACCCGGGAGTCTGGTGCGAATTCAGGATTGATAGCAGGATATACGAGTTGCTGGTGGAGGTCGGCGGAGCCGGGAGCTTACGCAGCCATCTTGGTTGCTAGCGTAGCTCCTCCCTAGTTGAACTTGTTGATGGTGAAAATTCTATTCTAACTTTACCCTCTAAGTAAATAACCATATACTCTGTAAAGTTTTAAATATTTATCTAAATTATTTGCATGTGAAACCACTCCAAAGTACAGTACATTCACCATCACTCATAGGAGAGAAAGTTCAATTAGTCAAATCATTAACACATACTTCAAACTTGCAATGACTTATGCTCAGAAAAGAGAAGACAGAGAGAAAAAAACATCTGCAAACTCACAACATTGATAATTACCAAGGATGATGTGAAGACCAACCCCCTGGCAAAAGGGCTGGTAGGGGTCCCCGGGATAGGTCAGGAGTCAAAGACTTCAGGACTAGATTCAGGACACGATAGATGACCTCTCTTACACCGATGATCACGCCTTACCCCTTTCTGACACTCTCTTCCTCCTCGAGATTCTTCTGTGATCTTCTTTCTAAGCCTAATAATTAAGATAGTAGGTTCTGCATTCAGTTCTTCATCTGCATCTCACTGCATCTCTCTGACAGTCCCCACGGCTCACAACATCTCAGCACCGACGTCTCACTAACTAACTAAGAACTACCTCAATTATACCTTTTCTCTAATCATGCACCAGCCATTAATGTTTCAATATCGTAAAATACTAACTCTGATTGGGCAGGCAAGGGGGAAGATCATCACACCATGCTTACATATCACTCTTTTCAGTTAGCCCTTTGTTAATAAATCCATCGCCATATTTTTTATTCATGCTTTATTTTCCCAGCCGCATTCACATCACATTTGATACAAATGTATAATTTTATTATGAGGTTTTATTCATTCAGGTGGTGTATTGTCGGTTTCCCAGTCTTCAGGCAGGCTGTGGCCTTGCACTCTTCTTGATCCGCACGTCATTCTTCCGGCTCAAACTCCACTTGTAATGCGTGTAATGGCTCACTCCAGTCATACCCAAAAGACCCACATGCGCATTAGTAATAAAGTCAGATAAACAGATGTCACTTTAAAGAATATATGGTTTCACTGTATGCCACCCATCTCTACATTAATTCCCTTTATTCAAATAATATTTTCGCTGCATTAACATTAGTAAAATAGCTCCATTTAGTTTTAAGCAAGAGAATGTGAAGCATGTGAGTCTTCAGGAAGCCATATTAATACCTTCTGCTCATGTGTAAGAATTTCCCTCCAAGCGACAGCTCGTCATACTGCGTAGATGCAGTTGACGCATGCGCAATAAAGATTTCCTGTTAGCAGCCATTTTAGTAAGTCACTCGAGTTATTCATGTTAGTAAACACATAGGCAAGCTTCTCTGTCCCTTATTTTGATGGGGTGCGTATTATTTTTACACAATACGTAATTAATATAATTTTAGGAAGTTAAATGAGAGAATTGCTTCCGAGCAAGTCTCTTTTCTACGAGTCCTTGCTCCATCAGGTGTACCCATGCATCCACCTATGCTAGGCAAGGCTTTGCATAAACGAAAAACATGAGGCAGGGATAAAGTTGGAGAAAAGTTTTCTTTTCTCAAAGCTTTTTCCAGCTTTTTAAGTTTGCATTATTCTCAAGCAGCGTAAAGAGCAAAAGCACACAGAGTGAGAGAGCAACAGCACCATATCTTAGCAGATACTGCACTGTCCTACTCTCCACCTTCAGGTAATGCAATGCCTTTGTTAACTGACTTGCATTGTGTGAGTTTGTAAATTTGCCCCTTAGGTTGGATCTTAAATGACTTATATATAACCCTGCTGTCTTCAATATGGCTTAATGTATCTCTGTGAGTGAGAAAAGGGGAACAAGAGAGGGGCAACACTTTTGCCCCTGTTATTATTTTTACTCTTTCGAAACCTTCTGCACAGAGAGACCATGCTAACACATACATCTGAGCCTGAATTAATTCAAGCTAGCACTTTTCACAGAAAGCAGATGAGCAAGATGCTTGTAGCATCGATACGCGTAGGTCATCTGCTTTCGTGCTAAATGAATTAAAATAACACTATTTGTGGATTTCAGAAGGTGTGCGCCTATTTTCTTTGCTGTGAGGCAAAGGAGTGTGGAATATATATATATATATATATATATATATATGTACATACATACATACATAGAAATTCCGCATTTACTGGTGTGAGCCCCAACCTTCAGATGCAGTGGCACCCCTTTGAGAAAGGTCTAAGCAGACTGGAATGCATTACAATCGCCAGTGCTGCAAAATAAAGGAAAATTAAACACTGTAAGTGTGCGGCTCGTTCATTTCTTCACAGAGAGGTCTTTCTGGGATAATTATCTGGCTTGCTCCTGCCGTTGAGCTACGCACCGCCGCAAAAAGAGCACCAAAGACTGCCCGAAATCGGACCATGTTTGTTGTATGCGAAAGCAATTATGGGCAGTAGGTAGCCGCCAAGGACTGTGCTTTGGTTTGGTCTCCAGCAGCTTAAAAGTGGCATGCAAAGGAGTTACGATGAACTTTCCACAAAAGCAAAAAAAAGTTCACATCACCCACTGAATAGAAGTAATTTAAGGCTTGAAAGCACACCAAAGTACCAGCATTTCTCCCCTTGAATCCTGAGGGTCCCTGGGGTCCAACTAGCCCACCAGGTACCTGCAATAAGCGCCACAGAGCTACGTTGCAGAGAGGTGTAAAAAGGGGCTTTGCCTGGACCAACTCTCTGCAACGCAGACCTGTGGCGCTTACTGGATGTACCTGGTGGGCTAGTTGGCCCCCAGGGGCCCTCAAGATTGAAGGGGAATTAATTCCCCAACTTAAAACGCGTCACGGGGCGTGTTTGCACACATGTCTCCTCAGGCTCCACCCCCTGCCTTTACCACTGTGCAAATGCGCCCTGTGGCACGTTTTAAGTTGGGGGATTAAGTCCCCTTGCATCTTCGAGGTCCCTGGGGTCCAACCAGCCCACCAGGTTCCTCCAGTAAGCGCCACAGAGCTGCACTGCAGAGAAGTGTAAAAAGGGGTGTGGCCTGGGCCACCTCTCTGCAACGCAGTGCAGTGGCGCTTACTGGAGATACCTGGTGGGCTCCTTGGACCCCAGAGACCCTCAACATTCAAGGGGATTTAATCCCCCAACTTAAAACGTGCCACAGGGCGTGTTTGCACACATCACCTCAGGCCCCGCCCCCTCATTTCAGTACTGTGCAAATGCACCCCGTGTTGCGTATTCAGTTGGGGGATAACGTCCCCTTGAATCCTGAGGGTCCCTGGGGTCCAACTAGCACACCAGGTGCCTCCAGTAAGCGCGACAAAGCTACATTGCAGAGAGGTGTAAAAAGGGGCGTGGCCTGGGCCACCACTCTGCAACGCAGCCCTGTGGCACTTACTGGAGGTACCTGGTGGGCTAATTGGCCCCCAGGGACCCCCAGTTTTGAAGGTGAATGAATTCCCCAACTTAAAACGCGCCACAGGGCACGTTTGCAGAGTGTTGCTGGGAGGGGGCGAGGTCACTGGCACGATCGCGTCTTTTTTAAAAAAAATTATTTTTTAGAAGGGAGGCTGTGTGGCCCCCCTTCTTTTCCCTTTTTTTGGGCCCTGGGGACCCCATCCCCCAGGGCCTGACCTCTTTAAAAAAAAAAAAAAATTAACGGGAAAGGAGCCGTGCGGGCCCTCCTCCCATGGCCAAATCCGGCCCCGGGGACCCCTTCCCCGGGGCATCGCCACATTCTTCTTCTTTTTTTATGGAGGGGGCCGGCCTTGATATATTTATTCATTAAAAAAAATATATATATTTTGGGGAGGGGGCCTTGTGCCCCCCTCCCAGGACACTTCTGGCCCCGGGGACCCCATCCTCCGGGGCCTGGCCTCTTCGATGGAGACCGTCCGGGGAGCCCCAATGCCCCCACGGTCCCTGCTGGCTCCCTGCGTCCTGCGGGAGCCGGCATTGCTTTCCACATGGGGAGCTGCTAACATGCAGCTCCCCATGTGAAAAAGCAATCTGCTTTGCTTCATTGAAGCGAGAGCAGGTTTCCCTGCTCTCGCTTCAATGAAGCAGTTTTGCCACGCGGTTCCCGCCCTGTCATTGCCAACAGCAGTGTCTTGGGGTGGGCACCCCGGGACACTGCAGGAGCCGGCCCTGGGGGGTGGTGGTCCACAGGGCCATCGAGGGCTCCAGGAGGGGGGCCACGCAGCCCCATATCCAACGTGTACACAGCCCTGGGGAGGTGGTGGTCCCCGGGGCTCGGGGTCTGTTACAGACCCCCAAATTAACATACTTAGTGCCCCGGGGAGGTGGGGGTCCCCGTGCCCCCCCCACACAGGTGTATATTTAAAGAAATTAATGCCCCAGTGGTCGCAGTCCTCGGGGCAGCGGGGGGGCCATTTGCCCCCGCAATTATAAGTAATAAATGCCCTGTGGGGTGACGGTTCCCGGGGCTTGGGGGTGCCTTGGAGGCCCCCAAGTTATAAAAATAAAAAGCCCTGGGGGTGGTGGTCCCCGAGGATGCGGGGGTCCTTGTGCCCCTGCAAATATTTATGGAAAGTCCTGGGGGATGGTGGTCCTCGGGGCTGTTATTGCGGGGGGCCTCCCTGGGCCCCCGCAATAATATTATTGAATGCCCCAGGGACTTGTCCCACCCGGGCGCTAAATAATAATGAATAGTGGCGGCCCGCACTTTGTTTTTTTTATCAGCCGAAATTCACAATGGGGGCGCGAATCTCGCAGTTTATTTAAAAAAAATGCTTTTTTGTCCCCTGGGGGTCCTTGTGGGACCCCCTGAGCAGACCTAGGGTGCTTCTACCCTGCCCCCTTTCCTTGTTTCACGCCTTTGTTTCCCTGTTTTCTTGTGCCTGTTTACTGAGACACAAGATGGCTGCCAACACTTCCTGGTTTGGAGTGTTGACAGCCAATTAGCATAAAGCTTGTCGTCGGGAGGGTCCGCAGATCCTCCGTGCCTCTAAATATTGAAACTTTATTTTTTGATTTTCTCAGCAACTACTGAACGGATTTAAACCATTTTAATAAAAGGTCTCTTTCTGAGCAAAGGGCTACCTTTGTGCCAGATTTTATGTAATTCCGTTCAGCAGTTGCGGCTGTAACCGTGTCTAAAGTTTCCTATGGGAAATTGATTTTCCTACCTCTATTTTTTAATTTCTCAGGAACTACTAAACGGATTTACACCATTTAAGAAAGGTTCTCTTTCTGAACCAAGGGCTACCTTTTTGCCAAATTTGGTGTAATTCCGTTTAGCAGTTCGGGCTGTAGCCGTGTCTAAAGTTTCCTACGGGAATTAACATGGAGAAAACACGTTTTGGGACCCCCCTTTTTTCTTGGCCCCTGCGTGTTGAATCACCCCGAAACTTTCAGGATAGGAGCTGACCGGAGTGCAAAACTAGTTTTGAAAATTTCGCGTATATTTATCAACCGGCGCCAAAGTTAATGGGAAAAGAAAAAATGCTTTTTGAATAGAAACAAGCTTCTAACTATAACTACATACTGGCGCCCGCCAGTAGGTAACAATATACGCGTCAGGAATTCCACGGCGAAATGGGATTGAATCACTTTCTCTTGAGCTCCTCAGCTATTCAAGCACGCTGTGGCAAGAAAGGCGAGTTCAAGTTTCTCCCCGCGAGTGTGACCGTGTCCTTACACGCGAGCGCACAAATGTGGATGGAACCATCACCATCCTTTTACCGCACCCGCCAGAAGAGTGCAGCAGCGCCATGATGGTAACAAGCGAGCAGAGCCCCTGCATATACGCTGAGCACCGCCAAGCAGCCTCAAGGTAGGAGCCGACTAGGGCAAGCATCCAGCTTGCTAGTTTGACGGGCATATATCCGTCTGCTACTCCGATATCGTGAGGTCGCTGGGTTGGTGAGGGGAGACCACTCGTCCGCTTCGATCCACACATGGGGCGCCAAGACTGAACGGGACTACCAGTCCCAGCAGGCACTGGGACATTAGGACTGCCCATCAGGGGCGTGCCATGATTAGTATCAGGGCTGGTACCTGCATTCCCATCATCAGTTCGCCAAATCCTCTGAAGAGAAGGCGGGAGCCTTCGAAACGCGTCAGGAATTCCACGGCGAAATGGGATTGAATCACTTTCTCTTGAGCTCCTCAGCTATTCAAGCACGCTGTGGCAAGAAAGGCGAGTTCAAGTTTCTCCCCGCGAGTGTGACCGTGTCCTTACACGCGAGCGCACATATGTGGATGGAACCATCACCATCCTTTTACCGCACCCGCCAGAAGAGTGCAGCAGCGCCATGATGGTAACGAGCGAGCAGAGCCCCTGCATATACGCTGAGCACCGCCAAGCAGCCTCAAGGTAGGAGCCGACTAGGGCAAGCATCCAGCTTGCTAGTTTGACGGGCATATATCCGTCTGCTACTCCGATATCGTGAGGTCGCTGGGTAGGCGAGGGGAGACCACTCGTCCGCTTCGATCCACACATGGGGCGCCAAGACTGAACGGGACTACCAGTCCCAGCAGGCACTGGGACATTAGGACTGCCCATCAGGGGCGTGCCATGATTAGTATCAGGGCTGGTACCTGCATTCCCATCATCAGTTCGCCAAATCCTCTGAAGAGAAGGCGGGAGCCTTCGAAACGCATCAGGAATTCCACGGCGAAATGGGATTGAATCACTTTCTCTTGAGCTCCTCAGCTATTCAAGCACGCTGTGGCAAGAAAGGCGAGTTCAAGTTTCTCCCCGCGAGTGTGACCGTGTCCTTACACGCGAGCGCACATATATCTATATATATATATATATATATATATATTCAAAAACAAAGGTTGCCCTTATTTTGAACGCCAACACACTTAGGAGATAAACCTTCTTTATTGCAGGCAACAGAGGAGCACAGTCATATCCAGGTAAGTTTGCCAAACATTTCGGGCACAATTGCCCTTGCTCACTGGCCCAGCCTTGTAAGTCCCGGCAGTCTTCGAGGATTTAAATATTTAATGGACACTCCCTGTTGGGTTTACACTGCCCCAAAGCCTCATGGTTGTTGCAGTTCCTTCTTTTCCCAAGTGGGCGCCGGCGGGACTTAATGCTGGATTTTTTCATTCCAAAGTGGATTTACCTTAGAAGCACCAGGGCTCTGCACTATCAGTCGTAAACCCCACAAAAATAGACTCCAAAAGTCCACACTGCGCTCGTGTTGTTAGTGCAGTTGGTCCGCTGACTCTGCGGCGGGGCGTTCATGCGGCGAGGCGCACCGCTGTATTTAGTCCAAAAACAAAGGTTGCCCTTATTTTGAACGCCAACACACTTAGGAGATAAACCTTCTTTATTGCAGGCAACAGAGGAGCACAGTCACATCCAGGTAAGTTTTCCTAACGATTCGGGCACCATTGCCCTTGCTCACTGGCCCAGCCTTGAAAGTCCCGGCAGTCTTCGAGGTTTTAAATGTTTAATGGACACGCCCTGATGGGCTTACACTGCCCCAAAGCCTCAAGGTTGTTGCTGTTCCTTCTGTTCCCAAGTGGGCGCCGGCGGGACTTAATGCTGTATTGTTTTTTATTCCAAAGTGGATTTACCTTAGAAGCACCTGGGCTCTGCACTATCAGTCGTAAACCCCACAAAAATAGACTCCAAAAGTCCACACTGCGCTCGTGTTGTTAGTGCAGTTGGTCCGCTGACTCTGCGGCGGGGCGTTCATGCGGCGAGGCGCACCGCTGTATTTAGTCCAAAAACAAAGGTTGCCCTTATTTTGAACGCCAACACACTTAGGAGATAAACCTTCTTTATTGCAGGCAACAGAGGAGCACTGTCACATCCAGGTAAGTTTGCCAAATGTTTTGGGCACCATTGCCCTTGCTCACTGGCCCAGCCTTGTAAGTCCCGGCAGTTTTCGAGGATTTAAATGTTTAATGGGCATGCCCTGATGGGCTTACACTGCCCCAAAGCCTCATGGTTGTTGCAGTTCCTTCTTTTCCCAAGTGGGCGCCGGCGGGACTTAATGCTGATTTTTTTTATTCCAAAGTGGATTTACCTTAGAAGCACCAGGGTTCTGCACTATCAGTCATAAAACCCCACAAAAATAGACTCCAACAGTCCACCGCCACAGAGTCAGCGGACCAACTGCGCTAACAACACGAGTGCAGTGTGAACTTTTGGAGTCTATCTTCTGATTCGGTTGAACTGAGTCACATGGAAAAACTTAAAAAAATAAAAAAGGGAGCAGGGTAGAAACACCCTGACCCCCTAGGCATTTTTTTAAAAGAATTTCGGTGGGAGTCGGCAAGATCTGCGACTCCTACCAAATTTTTTTTAATGAAGCGTGGGCTCCCTCTGTTTGTAATCGGCCCCTGGGTGGGCCATGTCCTGGGACAAGAGTGGCCCTGTAGGTAAGAGTGGTGGGGGTGGTTGGGCCGATTTGGGGGGATTCATCAGACGACCAAGAAGAAAAATGAACTAACGTCATCATCAGTCAAAAACCCCCACCCGGCCCCATCACCCCACAGCTCTTACTTGCATGGACCACTCCTGTCCCAGGGGCAAGTTTTCATAGGAGAGGGTGCCTGGGGCCCCCTTCCTTGGAGCATTAAAGCCCCAGGGACCGCCACCTCCCTGAGGCCTTTTAAAAATGATATGGGGGCTATCCTAGGCAACCCCCGTCCCTGGGGGCCGCCACCTATCCAAAGCAAATTATTATTGAATGCAGGGGGCCCTTATGTCCCTCAACCATCCCCAGGGACCACCACCTCCCCAGGGCAAAATTCAACATTAATGCAGGGAGGCTGCACCCCTCACAGCCCCGGGGCCCGCCACCTCCCTGGTGCTAAAATTAAATAAGTGCGGGCCCATGGGACTCCTCTGCAGCCCCAGGGACTACCACATCCCCGGGGCTGTGTTCTGCAATGGAGGGGGTCCACGCAGCCCCCCTCCAGGAGCCATGGATGGCCCTGGTGACCGCCACCCCCCAGGGCCAGCTCTGGCAATGTCCCGGGTGCCCACCATGGGACATTGTAGTTTGCTATGGCCTGGTGCTGATCTGCTTTGAGTAACCAAGAGCAGAAAATGTTCTTGCTTACTCAAAGCAGAACAGAATTGCTTTAGGCCAGAGGGAGCTGCATGTTTAGCAGCTCTCTCTGTCGAAAAGCAATGCCAGCTCCAGCAAAAGATGCGGGGAGCGGGCAGGGACTGCTGGGACTTCAGGCTTCCCCTGAGGTCCTCTTGGTGAATGGGTATCCTGGAGTCACTCACTTCAAATGGGCAGGCCCCAGTAAATGGTGTCCCAGGGCTCAATTTGACCTGGGGAGGGGCGCAGCACAGCCCCCTCCTTCATTTGTAAAAGGCCTGGCCACTGGGATCGAGTTCCCAGAGATTAAATTGGCCTGGGGAGGGGGGGACGCATGGCCAGGCCCTGGGAGATGGGATACAGCCACTCACGTACCCATTCACACACCCATACATCCACTTTGACACCAACTGACTGACTGATACAGACATTCACACAACCAGACCAGACACTCGCCCATATATTCAGTGAGACACATAATCACTCACTAATACAGTTAGTCACACAGCCACTGAATCATTCATGCAGGTACTCATACACCCACTGGTTCACCAATACACCTTGGTGTGTATATATTTAACACCGATAAACGTTTCAAAAACACTCACAGTCACTGGATAATGTAACCTGTGCTGTTTTTGAGATGTCATTAGTGATGTCATCAATGATGTCACTGACCATGTCATGAGTGATGTAATATGTGAGGTCATAAGGAGTGCATTGCGGGAGAGGAGTGGTCAAAACCAGAAAACTACCACCTTATTACGCTTCAGGACACCAAAGCTAAACGCTTTGCAGGGATACTCCAGAAAGAACTTTTATACTGGGCAGAAGAAAAGCAGATTATCCCCTCAAATCAATCTGGGTTTGTTCTAGGTGGAGGCACGTCATCCAATATTTTAGCACTTTCAGTAATGATAGATAAATACAAACTAAGGAAACAACCAATCTACCTCTGTTTTGTGGATTTTAAATCTGCATTTGATTGCATTCATTGCAACCTTTTGTTGAAAAAGCTGGCTAAATTGCATACCCCACCCAGCCTCCTAAAAGCAATCCAAATGCTTTACTCTGACATATGGACAAAGGTGAAAATAGGTGATGGCTTCCTTTTGTCAATGAAAATGAAAACCTACCAGGGTCTGAAACAATGCTGCGTTCTTGCACGATGCTTATTTAATCCGTTTTTTGCTGATCTAACGCAAGAGCTGTATGAAGTTAATTCACATCCTCCAAGGTTAGGAGACAAATATACATTAAATCGCCTATATGCTAACAATGTGATTTTGCTGAGTCAAACAAAGGTCAGTCTTCAGCGACTAATTAATAAAATATCAAGGTATTCATTACTTAATGATTTGGTAATAAATGGAAAAAACAAATGTGATGGAAGTAAGCAATAAGATTCCTAAAAAAATAAATGGTTCCTACAATCTCGGCAACTAGAACAAGTTAAAACATATACATATCTTGGAGTAATGTTTGATGAGGAGGGTTCCTTCAAGCAACATAAGATGGATTTACAAAGGAAAGGATATTCCTTACTCTTGGCATTTTGTTCAATACAGAGGTCACTAGGAGACTTTAGCTCATATGGAAGCGAGTCAATGTGGGGTAGAGATGCAGTAACATTAAATAAAACTGTCACTAAAATATTTAGATCTCTGTTTAATCTTCCATGTAATGCATCGCCAGCTCACACAATATTAGAATTTGGTCTGCTAAACCAAATCATTGGTTCCTTTGTTTCACCGCCTGTTCATAGGTGGATCTGTAGGACTGAAGCTCGGCTCTGCAGCACGAAAAGGATTGCACATTAAAACCTGGAAAAGAATAAAATCTAATATTTCAAATCAGTTAGATCAAGGTCTTTGGCATGAAGTTCAAACAAATCCAAATTCACCAACATGGAAGTATTAAATTGAGGCACTAGACGATCTGTCCATTTACTCATTATGGGATAAGCCTCTGACCCCAGCAACTTTAAAAAACCCCATCTATGGCTTGATGAAAAAAACATCAATGTTAAAGAACAAAGAGTTATTTGCAACTAGGTCACATGCCTGGATGTTTATAAATGAATATAAAATATTGTCACATTTTAATTAATCAACAATAAGCTATTATAGGTACAGGTCCTATATAAACACAAACATACACAGACACAGCTGTATGGATATCAGCAATGGCATACAGGTGTGCAAAGTTGATTTTAAGCAGTATGATCAGATGTCCAGACTTTGTGCCACAATAAAATGGGTTGAATCTGATGTAAGTCGGTAAGAAATAGTACGCCCAGCTCAGCATGGCATTCAATCGTCTAACAAATATTAGGTATGGCTAGCAGATACCTCAGAAACTCATTTCTTACAAGTTGCAGCGCCGTACAGTTTACATCCCGCCATATACCCACCCCGTACCTAGCCTGCTGGCAAATTGTCATAGGGCCATGCAGGCGCTTCTAAATAATAATGCCCTGGTCTTGATGGTGCACTTGCACCCTTATTTATCAAATAAAACTCTGGTAAATTCTATCGTAATTTCCAGGATTTTAACGGCACAGCAGGTGCTAGGTTTCCTACCACACTTCATTATAAATGTTTTAGTTTGATTCACTTGCAGATCAAGTGTCAGCATATAGCTGACAAACTCATTGAGTACAGACTGCACCGCAAGAGGTGTACAGGACTATAAAACAGCATTGTCTGCATAGAGGAGAGCAGACATGGGGTGGTGACCCACCTGAGTGAGATCATTTGGGTGTAAGGTCAGAGCAGTGCCTACATTGTTTATATAAAGGGAGAAGAGAAAAAGTGCTAAAACGCAACCTTGTCTCACCCCTCTCTCTACGCTGAAAGGCTGGGTACATTCACCTCTGGTTCCATATCTAACCCTTGCTTTCGTACCAGAGTGCAGATCCCTCAAAAATGTGATCATTGAAGGCTCCACTCCCATTTCTGTCATGATTGCCCATAGCTTAGAGTAGTTAATGCAGTTGAAAGCGGAAGACAGGTCTACTAATTCCAGGTATAAATTCCCTCCCTTAATCTTGGTATACTTTCCCAGAAATATACTCAAGTTGAGGCCCTGTTCTATAGTCCCATCCCCGGTATGGAACCCATATTGGAGATCAGACAAAATACCCTTGGATTCAGCCCACTCTTGAAGCCTGTTTCAGATTATTCAGCCCACTATTTTTGCTAGGGAGTCAAGTAATGAAATCGGCCTATAGCAGGCAGGGTTCTGTCGGTCTCTTTTTTATGGATCGGCACTATTATAGATTCTGCCCATGTGGGGAGAAAACCTGAGTTACAACAGGCCCTTAAAACAACAGTTAAAATAGGTCCCCGCAAAGTAATATTGGCTTTGTACAAGTGCACAGGGATAGCCTTCCCCCCTTTACTGGCTTTTCTTGCATTATTGAGTTCCTCTAAGCTAAATGGTGTAACAGTGGTAGATTGTCTTAGCTCTGAGTTGACATCAAATTTAAATGCGTAGACAGAATCTAATATAAGGGAGGGAGCGGAATAGATGCTAGAAAAATGTTTTATCCAGTCGTCCTCTGGTATCGCGAACACAAAACCAGGGCCAACATCCTGTCTCAGTGGTGCAGATTGAACTATCTTCCAGGATGCGTTGTTATCATTGTGAATGCTTGCTTCTCGTGACGCATTCCACGCCTCTTCTCTTAAATGTATTTTCCTTTGTTTCACCGCCTGTTCATAGGATCTGTAGGACTGAACCTCGGCTCTGCAGCAAGGATTTTCATGTAATGCCTCCTTTAGCCTCTTGTTTGCCTTAGTGCATAGTGAATTAAACCAACCACTTCTCTCCTGTTTAGTTTTCACAGTTGTACGGAGGCTCTCCTTTACTGCCTGCGTAATTTTCAGAAAGGCATTAATGATCTCCTTAGGCTGTGAGGTATCATCTAGACAAATCTCAATGGCTTCCCCTGTCTTACAGATTAGTTAACTTAAAAACCCCTCAGTGGTAATCGGTTGCCACCGCATGGAGTTGCCATTGAGAGTGGTTAGCTCAAGTTCTCCTGAGTGCGCCAAGACCTGGCAATGCTGTTTACTCGTAAGCAGCACTAGTGACATTTTGTACAGACTACAGAAAATTATCACTTAATGGGATAGAATGGGTATTACAATTAGAGACATGGGTTGCAGAATTATTTGAAGATAGGACATATTCAATGATAGAATTGGAGTTTCTCTCATTAAAGGGACACCTAAATGGGGCATACAGAGATTAAATTTAATTTGAGAACGATAGATCAAATTTATAAATGAGTTTGTTTAATTTATCTCCATATTGACTATGATTAAAGTGTTTTTGTCCCCCCTTATCTAAAATATTCATACCGCATATTTTTTCGGAAGGTGAACTGCACGGTTATATATTAAAGTTACCACCCCACAGAATAGATAGCTTCTTTCTTCTACTATTGTCCAAATGTTCCAAATACTTATCCAATGTATTCAAAATTGTTATAATTCCACAGCTTGGGGCATTGTTATACAAGTTAATCACTATTAACCTGGCTGGGCCTGAACCTTCACAGACAATTACTTGATAGTAGCAGTTAGTTAATTAATTAACTATTCTAACAGATGGTAAATTATTAGAAACAAAACTACACAGACCCCCTTTAGGTCTGCCATGTGTTTTTGAAACGGCAGAAACATAATATGTTCTAAACCGGGTCATATGGACAGGTTTCATCAACCTCAATCAATTCTAACCATTTTGGGTTATTAATTTTGTTCTGGAGACCTGCCACGTTCCAGAACAAAAAAACAATATTATCAGAGGAAACATAGGAAAAGTTCCCTACACTATTGATTAGCTTTGAATCTAAGATGGGCCCAGCGAGTTTCTGTAGAGTAACTGCAATTGGTGAAATGCTTGGGCGAGGCGAATCTTGAATAGGTGCCCCCTCTCCATAGTTACTCAATACAATAATACTCTCCGATCTTCCATCAATATCCTCCAAGTGCTCCATGTCGGGTCAATGTATCCCATCAAGTGTTGCTAATTCCTGGAACTTAAATTTCTTAGGTGGGACTTAACTTAGTTCATTCAATCATAGAAAAAGTAATGGCCACATAGGATGCCAGTCCTTCTAGACCTACCAGCCGTGATCGAACTGCAAAGCCGCAAAAGTTATTTTTCAGATGGGATGGAAGGGAAGACTATAGTCTACAGACAGCTTTATGTGCTGCTTACAAAAGTACCTGCAGTCCGTTAATGGCAATTCTGATATCCTCCCAGGAGATTCTTCTATACCGGCAGAATCCTCCTTTTTATTAGTAATGGACCACCTCTCAGCTTTTCCTCCAAGGGGGACCCTCTGCAATATCTGCAATAAAACAAAAGAGCCAAGAGGCTGTAAATAGATAGGTATGTCGGTATGTAGGTAGTTATAGTAAGGACCAAAGTTTCCATAGGAAATGTGTTATTTGTTTTTCTAATAACAACTACATTTGATGAATCTTCATGAAATGTTCACAAAATATCCCTTTTTTGGTTCAGCTGCTGTGTTAAAAGTTTCAGGTTGAATTTTCAAGCGGGTTGGGTTAAATGGAAATATCAGGGTCTTTCACTCCGAAATTATGGCGCATGAGTACCTAAGCTTCTTGCGTGAGACCAGGAGCAAACATAAGGCTCAAGACAAAGAGCTTGTAGAGCATGACCCCCAAGTGGTGGCTATCCGAGACATTCCTCGGAAGAAGTAGAAAGGGAAGAGACAATATTATACTAGGCAACAGTAGTGTTCACTGTTTCCTTATTTTTTTTTCCTGAAACATTATTTCCTTTTTGTTTACCTTGCAAGTAAAAATCTTGATGTATTTCCTTTTTTTTGTTTTTTTTAACTGATGGACTAAGGATAGGGGTCGGTATATATTAGAGCCATGGTGTATATCGAAGTGCATTGGTATTGGTAGTAAGCAGTGTGTATTGGGGACCGTTGATTGGTCTAGGGGACATTGGGGGGAGACGTGATGAGGTCCATCAGCATCACAGGGGGAGCACCATGCGAGAAACTTATGGTATGTGATTATCAGGGGGAGGGAGGGTGGGACATCCGGTCGGCATCGTCGGTCAGACATAGGTCCTTTTGACCTAATTGCCCGTAGGGGGGTGGGTATCTGTGGGAGGGCAGTCAGGGGTGGGGGAGGGGGGGAAAAGGGGCAGGGCACATGAGCACTGGAGAAGAAAAATTTGATATAGGCTGGAATTATGAGTATATGTTTTGGATTGAAAGGCAAAAGAGTCCCAAGACAGTTCCTGAAAGTAAAGTAGGAAAGAATACATTTGTTAAGTTTGTGGAAAAGTAAATTTTGCCATGTTCTGTGTCCCTACGTGTCATCCATCATATGTTATGTGTGCATGATTAAATATGCATATGCATTCCCCATGTCTGATTAATGACGCAATTACAGTTGTGTCCACCTCTAGTATGCCAGTTTCCAGTCCTCGTGAATACTACGAATATCAGGCCTATGTAAAGCTACGTTGCCACGTTTCTCAGTGTGCACGTTATTCTATTATAAAGTCCCCGTTTCTAGGCCTCAAAAGGGCCCGGACACCAGATTCAGCTCCTGTCTCCTGAAGCCTCGCTGAGGAGGGATACAGCCCCCACCTGTATCCTCGACCCTTCACTTACTTCCTGCCTCGCAGTGCCCGGCCCAGCCTGGCTCAGTCTCTGAGTCTGCCAAGAATATGTTATGATTCCAATTATCAGTTCAGTCCTCCTTCTCTGCATTCCTAAGCTACTGAACTGCATCAATAGTTTCCGTCATTGTCTAGCCTTCACGTCTCCACGTTAGAGAAATACTGTATTTAATGGTCATTTCATATTCTTCATCACGCACTACATGTAGAATAATGCATGGTCCAGTCTTAGAATCAAGTTAGCCTTTCCTCTCCTGACTTATAGTTTATATCAACATGTTCTCTAAACATCAGATACTAGATAGGGTTTAGGTACATGTCGCTCCGACTCTCCAGACTTCAGTCTCTGCTCCTAGCACAAAGTTCATAGCCCCCAGCTTCTCCTAGTGATACGTCATTGCTAGTTTGCGCGCACCATCAGGTTAGAGGTCCCGGCTCCTCAGGTAGCCCCCTCCATGGTTTCCGCCCCATTCATGACATATTCTGTTACGTTTGCATCACATGTCTATGTATACGCCCAGTTACACCTACTTTCCCCCTTATCTTTCGCGACTGCTACGCGTCACGCCTTCTGCTCCACCCACTGCTACGCCTACTGCAATGTAATGCTATGTGTTTGCGTTATGTATATATGCTCATGTATTGTTATTGAAAGTCAGCGCGCTCATCCCAGACCGAGCCCCAGCAGCTGCTGGGCCCTGCCATCCTATTCCTATGCAGGTTGTCCTGTTCCTGTCCTTATGCTATATTAAACCTGCAAAACTCCTACTACCTCGAATCTTGACTCTTATTTATTGAGCTATCTGTTATGATATATGTCTAGTCAAAAATAGGGTATTATTTATTTATTTACCACATAATGGCGCCCGAATAGGGACTTGCCCTTTCCCCACGCGTCGGTGAAGCCACGCCGACCCCCTGACCCTCTGCAGTCGTGACGGAACTCTTCTGCGCAGTGGCAGATATTTCTGCTCAAGTATCCCTCAGGCCCACGGAGGAGACGGAGGAGGCGGTCCAGCATCCAGACGAGACGGTGGAGGAACGCGGCGAGTCCCGACCAGAGCCCAAGCCAAGAGTCCAAGGTCCGAGGTATCCGGAGGTCCACCCGTAACTGAAGTCCGAAGTCCGAAGTTCGTCGTCCGTCGTCGTAGCAGTCCAGTCCAGTCTGAGGCCTTCCGTTCTTGCTGCCCGGTGAGTACCGTTACTGGGGTGGTATCTAGACAGGGTCCATTTAATTGACTCTGGTCTGTGGGTTGGTGGTACACAGTCCCACAAACGAAGTGTCCACTTCGGTGGATGCGGGTCCTGACGTGTCTCTTTACGAGACCGGTAAGTTTCGTACTGTTTCAGCAGTGCATCTAGTTTCTGTTCTAGTCAGTTTCTGTTCTCGAGAAAATTTATGTGTTCTGTTCTCAATATTTCCAGGTAGTATTCTGTTCGAACTGTTATTTTAAATGTTTTTCATGTATTTTAATGTCGTGGTATGAATGGGGAAGAAGTATCGTGTTCATTGTGTATTGTATTGTGTCTAGATTACAGTTCAGTCATGCCCATATTTTCCAAGTTACGTCAGTTAAAAACTAGAAAGGGTCTGCTGGAAGCAGCAGTCCCCGTCCCGCCCAGGGACAGTCCAGGTCATTTCATGTATCAGAAGCATGGCATAAGCGCCATATTGTATCTAGATTTATGGGTAGAGTATACCAAACAGTTAGAAGAAAAGTATAGATGGCCCGTATCGGGTACATGGGATGCCGAGTGCATCATGCGAGTAGAAGAAGCATTATGGAAAAAGAAAGCCAGACAGTCACAGAAAGATGCCATCGAGTTATGGCGCAAGGAAGCTCATAAAAGAACTGAAAAAGAAATCAGAAAGTCAGAATTAAGTAGAGAATCCTTAGAGCGAGCCCAAGAAAAAGAATTAATCGAGATAGGTGAACGAGTCAAAACTGAACAGAGAGACAGACAGAGGAATGCCCTTATTAAGGGTATGTATCCTCTTCTTGCCGAGGGCTTGCCAAAAGCGACCCCGGAGGCATCTAGTAATTTCCCGCCACCACTAGTTCCGACCAAGCTACGTCACAAACCGACCGCAGCTGATATTTTTATTTCGTCCTATCTGGACGACACAGTCCCTGAATATGCAAATCCTGTTCGCGCTCCGCCAGTCCCTGTCAATCAGGCACATCCTGCTTCTCCAGACACCGGGGCACCCCATGCAGTACCTGCTACGGTACCCCCGGTCCAGCCAGCATTTCAATTTCCCGCTCCGCCACGAAGAATATCAGTCGATGATTCTAGTCTAGGGGCCGCAGGAGGAGGTCCTCCTCAAACCCCGCCGCCACGCAAGCGTTTATCAGCACTCGAATTACATGCTCAAGCATCACAGCGTACTCCCAAGAGTAATAAGTCTGTTGCAGAAATCAGGCAAGCCCTTGGCGAATGTGCCTATGACCCAGTCCCAGGCGAGAATAATATGGTTTTATATTCAGTACGCGTAAGGAGGGTGACCGAGTATCTAGTCACCCTACCCAATATGAAAGAAGATCTAGACAGAATATATCGTTTCATCCGTACAGGGGATGATCCAGAAAGTATTAGTGATGCCATGTCTCAAAGGAAAGCTGAGATCCAGCGTATGATATTAAAGTTTTTAATTAACTGTCTAATAAGAGAACAAGATTACCCGTCTAAAGATCCGGCCGAAATGAAAACCCTGACAAAGTGGAGTGATAATATAGCCGAGGGTAAGCACAATACCATTAGTGCCATGGAGAGTATGTACAAGAAAATCCGTAGAGAAATAATAAAGATACACGAGCAACGTAAAGCAGCACAAGTAAGCGAGAAAGAAAGTAACTCTGATACTGAAGAGGTAGAGGACGAGAATCCCGCCAGAATAGCGTATGTAGGAAAATCTAGATTTCCAGATCGCCATTTACGCCTAGAACACAAGTCAATTTCCCATCATTCAGCACCAGAACAAGGTTCCCTAGAACAAGTGTTCCAAGCTACCGATCACATTCTGAAATCACGAATCGGTTACAGTGAATTAAGTACCATGCATGAACAAGAACTAGCCCGATCAGCAGTCCGATGGATTACTGATTCTACCACTTTTCCAGACGAAATAGTGGCACAAATGTTTCTGAAAATGCCCCCAGCCGAGCAGCGACTGGTGGGTATGTATATGATCCAGTACCTCATTACTTTGTATGAGGGTCAGCACTCTGATCCAGGTCCGTTACATGATGTCCTGAACGAGTTACTCCAGTATAGATGGAAAGGTCTAGGTACCGACTTAATTAGTGTCATTCTAGAACAGCGTCACAAATATAGAACGTTTCTGAACCCGCATTTTGTTCATGTCCCACCCCCAGAAAGTAAACCATTTTACATGGAAAGACAGAACCCGTTACGAGAAGTGCATCCAGTTAAGACAGAGGACGGTGAAATGCAACGAGTGTTTGTTTACACTCCAATTACAAAGATGGAACTCCTCGAAATGAAGAAATTAATTCCCTGTCATGACAAAGATCCAGCAGGGTTCCATAGAGAATTAAAAGACATGCTCCGTATGGGAGAATACACTTACCCAGATATAATTAAAATGTTAAAGGTCCTGTTGCCCGCAGGGGTGTATGAAAAGCTAAAGGAAAAAGAATGGGAGGTGGGAGAGAAAAAGATCGATTGGGCAGTTCTAGAAGCTGAAGACAAGGCACGAGTACCAGGTACTGGTTTAGGAGAGAAATGTAAAGAATTACCAGAATTATTGATTCAAGTTTTACCCAGATTATTGACAACTAGAAAAGAAGACTGGGATGCAATCTCAGCCTGTAAACAGAAGCAAGACGAGGATATTAGTGATTTTTATTCTAGATTTGAAAAATGTTTTAGTATCAACAGTGGCCTCAAGACAAGTAGTGAGTCATACCCTCACCTTTTTGTTACTAAATTAGTCGAGAATTCAAGTCCACAAGTTAAAAATCGAGTTTTGAAAGTTGAAAGCACCTGGCAAGCTAATACTCCGTCCCAGATGTTGCAGATGCTTCAGTACCACCAGAATAGAATCAGGGAAGAGCAAGAACACGAGAGAAAACGTATGAAAGACACGAAAATGAAAGTACTAGTTGCACAATCTGTTCCTCAAGACAGTCAGAAGAGGGGTCCGAATCAAACCAGTCATCCTGCAGCTCCCGTTAAAGGGAACTGCAATTATTGTAAACAGCCAGGTCATTTTATAAATGAGTGTGCAGTTCTGAAACACAACATAGCTACTGGTAAGACTAAAGAAAGACCACGTCCGCCTAGACAAGAGCAAGTTTCACAGACTCCTCAGCCACAGAATGCACAACAGACAGTTACAGTACCGCAGCCTATTGCTGCAACCCAGCATGTTACATCGCAGATGTACCAGTATGCACAGTCTGAGTATCCAGAGTACCAGCAGTATTCATGAAACAGCCTAGAGAGGGAGGTAGGCTTGCCTCTCATCGAGATACCTGTAGATCAAGAAGGTCCCTATGTTCACAGTCAAGTATTAGGGAAAGACAGAAAGTTTTTGATTGATACAGGGGCAAGTAGGACCACAATTAGTCACGCCGAAGTTCCAGGGGCTCCGCTCTCAGGCTCAAGAAATGTTTCCCTTGGATTTTCAGGAAAACCTATCGTAAATGAGATCTCAAAGCCAGTTACTCTAGAAGTAGGTCCATTGTCCTGTACTACTGATCTGTTACTTACTAAGTCATGTCCAGAAAACCTATTAGGCATTAAGACACTGAAAGAGTTAGGTGCAGTTATATGTTGTTCCCCAGAGGGAATACGTCTGTTCCTACGTGACTTTAAGGGTCACTATGTATTACGAGATTTTGATTCAAGATTGTCTAATGTTCCACAGCATCTATGGGCGCAAGGTCCAACTGATGTAGGTTACATGCAAATCACACCCCATCGTGTGACTCTCAAACCAGGTGTAGTGTTACCACGAATCAGGCAGTATAGATTGCCACCCGAGGCTGTAGCAGCCTTATCCAAAATTATTGACGAGCTCATCGCTCAAGGAGTAGTTGTAGAAACTGACTCCAATGTATGTAATTCTCCGATCATTCCAGTCATGAAACGCACTGATCCAAATGCACCCCCAGTATATCGATTAGTGATCGACCTACGAGAGCTTAATAAGTGTATTATTCCGCAGTACCCAGTTGTCCCAGACATCTCTTCCCTATTGACAGCCATTGATTCCGAAGCCACGTTCTTCACTGTCATAGATCTCAAGAATGCATTTTTCAGTGTTCCTATTCATCCAGACAGCCAGTTCCTTTTCGGATTCTGTTTAAATGGAAGGAGCTATATGTTCACACGCGCTCCTCAAGGTTTCACAGAAAGTCCTAGTATTTACAGTCAAGCACTCAAGAGACAACTAGACAACATTCACATGCCAACTGACACTGCCCTGCTCCAGTATGTCGATGATCTACTGATCACAGCCCGTTCTGAACGTGCTTGCGAGCGAGCATCCCTGACAGTTTTGTATTTCCTAGCCGAGATGGGGCACAAGGTGTCCCCTTCGAAGCTTCAATTCTGTGTCCAGCAAGTGGTCTACTTAGGACACTTACTGTCCAAGAGGGGTAGGCAGTTGACACCAGACCGTATCCAGTTAATAGCGAGTCTTCCTCAGCCCAAGACCCAGAAGGAGGTACGTGCCTTTATCGGCCTTACTTCTTATTGAAGACAATGGATTCCCCAGTATGCATTTCTAGCCAAATCACTGATACAGTTAACGACACAGGAGGCAGCCGTATCGACTGTCCTCCCTTGGACATCTGAACATACACTTAGTTTCAACGAGTTAAAGAAAGCTTTATGTCAAGCTCCAGTTCTAGCCACACCGAACTACAGTAAGCCTTTTACACTTTTCGTTACTGAACGTGAAGGTACAGCATTATCTGTTCTCACACAAGATCAAGCAGGACAATACAAGCCCTGTGCTTATTTTTCGAGCACATTAGATCCTGTAGCCCAGGCTTTGCCTGCGTGCCTCAAGTCAGTTGCAGCCACAGCCCTAGCTATCAGACAAAGTGATTCCATAGTCTTAGGACATACCTTGACAGTACAAGTTCCACACTCCGTAGAAGTTCTTCTGAACCGAACACAGACTCAGCACTTGACAATTGCACGTTTAACAGGTTATGAATTGACACTGTTCCAGCCACACATAGAAATCAGACGCTGCAACATCCTGAATCCTGCTACACTGTTACCATCAGTTAATTCAAATCCTGACCCACATGACTGTGTGGAAGTAGTTAACATTATGACAAAGCCAAGACAAGATCTGACAGATATTCCGTTACCAGATCCCGACCTGACACTTTATGTGGATGGTTCATGTATGAGAACTAGTACAGGAGAACTAGTCGCCGCGTATGCAGTGACTACTGACACTGAAGTTATTGAAACACACCGTATTGATACCCTGTCCGCTCAAGCAGCAGAGCTAGTTGCTCTGACACAAGCCTGCATACACGCCAAGAACCTGAAAGTTAATGTTTACACAGATTCACGCTACGCATTTGGAGTTGTACACGACTTCGGAGTGCTCTGGCAGGAGAGAGGTTTCATGACTTCTCATGGAACCAAGATTCAGCATGGTCTCCTTATTCAAGCTCTGTTAGATGCCATACATTTACCGACATCTATTGCTATCATGAAGTGCAAGGCACACACGAAAGTCACTGACATTATTTCCCAGGGTAACGATCTAGCAGATCGCACAGCCAAGCTTACAGCACAGACTCCAGACATTCCAGTTAACATGACACATACTCCAGATCCGATTACATGTATGACAGTTAAGGACCCTACTCAAGATGTCATAGATATCCAGTTACATGCTACTCCCGAAGAAATCAAGAAATGGTCCGAACAAGGAGGGGTCCAGACAGATCAAGGATGGTTAACAAAGGGTAGAGCCACATGGTTTCTCCCCGACTCTATGGTTCAAGTCATTATTAATACCGCACATAGTCCAGCACATTTAGGAGAAAAAGCTATGTTAGATAGTATCCAGAACATTTGGTTCAACAAGCATTTACGAGCTGCAGCTAAGCAGAAAGTCCGTACCTGTATGATATGTTGTCAGTTTAATCCAGGTAAAAGTGTCCCGGTGGAACAAGGTGGTTTCCAGCCCCCTGACCACCCTTTTGAAGTCCTCCAGATGGATTATATTCAGATGGAGCGATGTCGAGGTTTCAAGTATGTTCTTGTAGTTGTATGCGCTTTGTCCAGGTGGACAGAAGCATATCCAGTCCCAGATTACACAGCCACGACCACTGCCAAGCAGTTGGTTCGTGAATTCTTCCCTCGTTATGGACTCCCTAGAGTCGTATATTCTGATAATGGCCAGCCATTCTCCTCAGAGTTAATGAAGCAGGTTTCCCTTTTGTTAGGGTACCAGTGGAAGTTCCATTGTGTACGCCATCCTGAAGCAGCCGGTCTCGTAGAGAGACATAACCAGACCCTGAAAATCCGTATTGCAAAAGTGTGTAAAGAAAAAGGTGTGGACTGGCTAGTAGCTCTGCCAGTCGCTTTATTTTATATGCGCATGGTCGCACATTCCAGATCAGGTCTGTCCCCGTATGAGGTCGTATTCGGCCGCCCCCCTAATATGTGGGGTACTCCCAGACCCCGAAGTATTACCGATGTTTCAAGTAATATGCTGACAGATTACCTAGCTTCCTTGATGTCTGCCCTCAACTCATGTCGTTCACAGGTTGCCGCCGCATTTCCAGACAATACCGAGGTGGCACCGCATGAAATCGTTCCAGGATCCATGGTGATGGTCCGCAACTTTGACAGATCAAGTCCGCTGGAGCCTCGTTGGAAAGAGCCCCGACAGGTCCTCCTCACCACCCGTACAGCCGTGAAGTTGGAAGGACGCAAGGGCTGGGTGCACCTTTCTCATATCAAACTTTTTAATGGACTAAAACCCGTCTTTAAGAACATTTCCCAGGATTTGAAGGATTGCCAGAATATTGTTCTCAAGGACTGTCCCGCAAAAGACATTGCTACAACCCCTCCCCTGTTAGAGAAAACTCCGCAGCAGGAGTATAAACAGAAACTACGGTCTAGTAAATTAAGTCAGCCAGTTTGATTGTCTAAGTCCTCCCCTAGGTGAAACGGTTAGACTGTTTCTGACATGTATAAAATAGACCCCCATAGTGAGAGAGTTAGTCAAAACTCAATCCGATGTATCGTTTTTCTATGTTTCATATTGTTTTCCAGCCTTATGATTTCCTGCACCAGTTATGCATTTTACCTATGTTTCCCAGTTCTTCATGTAAATAAGTCTGCTAATGCTACAGTAGAGCACACGTTTAGTGATCTGCCCCCTCATGAACTGTCCTACCGCCTCGCTATGCGTAATAACTCATTTATCCGCATGTTACATTACTCACACCAGACCAGCAATGCCACTAATTGTTGGGTGTGTGGTCGACTCCCCCCTTTCCAGATACCGAAGGGAGTTCTGCCACTCTTTCCTTATCCATTTTCACATAATGGTTCGTGTGGAGCATGGTCCACGTTAACGTCATCCTCAACAGATATGTTTTTTCTTAACAGTACATGTTTCCCAGACAAGCAAGGTCTCCCTCACCGAACAGGTTTAGATCTAGAAAATGAAGTGTATAATTTAGGTAACTATTCTTCGAATTTCATGGTCTTGAATGTTCAGTCTGATACTACTCCAGACTTAACTGCTATTTCAGTACTACCAGTCAAAGGCGAACTATGTGTCCGAAATTATGGTTCTGTACATGTAGGACATAGTGATTGTACTACTGTTGTCAAGTATAGTGACAGTGGGAAATCTATTTTTAAAGCTTCACGTCATTCATATTTTATTTGTGGTCAGACCGCATATGTTCGTCTGCCCCTCGATTGGGAGGGAACCTGTTACATTGCCTTCCTACTGCCACCAGTTTTCCTAGCCCCACCTGATTATCATAGAAACACACATCTAGTACACATTAGACATAGAAGGGAGTCCCCAATTGTCGATTATACTGAAACTACTCTAGAACAGTATACAGATTTCAACAGAGGTTTCTTTTTCTTTATAGGACCTATCCAGAATAGTAAACTGATCCGTAGGTTAACCAGAACCCTCGAAGCTGTAGTAAATGAGACTGCCTCTGCTCTAGGTAACTTAACTGAAGAGCAATCTGCTATGAGATTTGTCGTTTTACAGAATCGTCTCGTCCTTGACGTCATACTGGCCGATAGGGGCGGGGCCGGTAGAGTCATCGGATCTAGTTGCTGCATTTTCATTCCAAATAACGCGCCGTCTGTTTATTCAGCTATAACCAGACTCCATAAAATTGCCCATCTGATACACCAAGATCCAGGCACCTGGACATGGTCCGGTTGGTTCTGGAATATAATTTCCGCATGGGGATGGAAAATATTGTCTTTTCTAGGTATTGCAGTAGCGATCATATTCAGCTGCTGCCTCTGTATACAATGTGGCCCTGCGATTTGCGGCATTTGTGCTACCTCTTGTATTCCTAGTCCCAAGCCCCGTTCTAAATCCCGTTCCAGGATAATTCGAGACGAGCAAATGATACTGTATGAAATGATAGATGGTATCATGAATATTGATGTTTCCTGATGGAAACGTAGTAACAAGGAGGGAATGTGGAAAAGTAAATTTTGCCATGTTCTGTGTCCCTACGTGTCATCCATCATATGTTATGTGTGCATGATTAAATATGCATATGCATTCCCCATGTCTGATTAATGACGCAATTACAGTTGTGTCCACCTCTAGTATGCCAGTTTCCAGTCCTCGTGAATACTACGAATATCAGGCCTATGTAAAGCTACGTTGCCACGTTTCTCAGTGTGCACGTTATTCTATTATAAAGTCCCCGTTTCTAGGCCTCAAAAGGGCCCGGACACCAGATTCAGCTCCTGTCTCCTGAAGCCTCGCTGAGGAGGGATACAGCCCCCACCTGTATCCTCGACCCTTCACTTACTTCCTGCCTCGCAGTGCCCGGCCCAGCCTGGCTCAGTCTCTGAGTCTGCCAAGAATATGTTATGATTCCAATTATCAGTTCAGTCCTCCTTCTCTGCATTCCTAAGCTACTGAACTGCATCAATAGTTTCCGTCATTGTCTAGCCTTCACGTCTCCACGTTAGAGAAATACTGTATTTAATGGTCATTTCATATTCTTCATCACGCACTACATGTAGAATAATGCATGGTCCAGTCTTAGAATCAAGTTAGCCTTTCCTCTCCTGACTTATAGTTTATATCAACATGTTCTCTAAACATCAGATACTAGATAGGGTTTAGGTACATGTCGCTCCGACTCTCCAGACTTCAGTCTCTGCTCCTAGCACAAAGTTCATAGCCCCCAGCTTCTCCTAGTGATACGTCATTGCTAGTTTGCGCGCACCATCAGGTTAGAGGTCCCGGCTCCTCAGGTAGCCCCCTCCATGGTTTCCGCCCCATTCATGACATATTCTGTTACGTTTGCATCACATGTCTATGTATACGCCCAGTTACACCTACTTTCCCCCTTATCTTTCGCGACTGCTACGCGTCACGCCTTCTGCTCCACCCACTGCTACGCCTACTGCAATGTAATGCTATGTGTTTGCGTTATGTATATATGCTCATGTATTGTTATTGAAAGTCAGCGCGCTCATCCCAGACCGAGCCCCAGCAGCTGCTGGGCCCTGCCATCCTATTCCTATGCAGGTTGTCCTGTTCCTGTCCTTATGCTATATTAAACCTGCAAAACTCCTACTACCTCGAATCTTGACTCTTATTTATTGAGCTATCTGTTATGATATATGTCTAGTCAAAAATAGGGTATTATTTATTTATTTACCACAATTAGTAGCTGGTACCCGGTTGATAGTTTCATTAAATTCAGCTATGACACTTAGATTTGTAACATGGAATGTTTGTGGGTTAAATGATGTCCAAAAAAGACAGAAGATAGCTATCCAATTGCGTCAGATGAATGTAGATTACATATTCTTACAGGAAACCCACGTAATGAGCACCCAGGAGTTCTGTCTCAACCAGCTAGGGTTTCATTTAATAGCAAGATCTAAGCTGGGGGCGAAAAATAGAGGGGTAGCTATTCTCTCAAGAAGTAAAAATGTGGTAATTGGAAAAAAATTAGAAGATCAATGGGGCAGATGGGCAATCGCCGAGGTCTTAATAGATGGAGTATGGACAACCTTGGTGGCAGTATATGGCTCGACCCAGGATGACCCAGAAATTTTGCAGTTTTTAGATGCAGAGTTAGCAGGATGGCCACCTCCAGTTGTTATAGGAGGCGACTTAAACATCAATGGGGCAGATGGGTTGGGGATAGGGTCCTATAAAGGTAGAAAGAAAAGAGTGCATAAGGCATTGATTAAACTTTAGAGAACAATATCTTGCAAGATGTCTGGGGCAGTATTAGATCGGACCAAACAGGATTTACATATTATTCTGCACCGCATTGTATCTGTGTTCGATTAGATTATTTTTTGATATCTAATGATCTATTGACTAGAGTAGAAATTGAAAGGCTCCCACGAATTTTTAGCGATCATAATCCTTTACTTTTAACGATGAAGGTAGAAGGGAGAACTAGATTACGTAGGACCTGGACTTTTGAAAGAGCACTCCTTTTGGACGATAATTATATACAACATATGTCCAAATGGATTAGCGAGTTCTTTGAGAATAATAGAGGGAGTGCCCCAGTAGGAGTTGTATGGGACGCATTTAAGGCTGGTGCCCGCGGAGAGACATGTAGTTTTAGCGCATACAAACGGAAAGTAGCGCAATTTAGAGATAGTAATCTAGAGAGGGCTGTATTTGAGGCGGAGGAACAGCTCCATAAATGTGTAATAAGGGGCGAATCGACTGAACAATCAATCATAGAATTGATGAAGGTAAAAAGCGAAGCTGAGGAGGAATTGGCGAATAAGGCAGCACAGTATTACACTATAAAAAGGAAGAGATGCTACGAGTATAATGAAAAAGTTGGACACGTTCTAGCCATGCGGACTAGACAGATAGCAGCATCTGGGACCGTTAGGGAGATTAGGGATGAATATGGAAGGTTACATTCAGATTCGGAGGAAATAAGGGAAGTCTTTAGGAAATTCTATCAGAAATTATATGATCAACAATATTTTTGCAATGCGGAAGAGATAAGTGAATATCTCCAGAATATCCCGGTTGAAAGGGTCTCTATTGAAGACGCAGAAGGGCTGGAGAAGCAGTTGGATCAAATCAAAGTTCAAGAAGCTATGGGCAACCTCCCCTCTGGAAAGGCTGCCGGCCCGGATCAACTCCCTCTAGAGTTTTACAAAACTTTTTGGGGGAGCTTAGGTCAGGATCGAATTAGAACGATCCAAACTGCACAAACTGGGGAGTCTATCCCCAAATCTTGGGGCGCTGCAGATATTGTTTTAATTTAAAAAAAGGGGAAAATGGCGACTGAGCCAGGGTCTTATAGACCAATTACATTGATAAACAATGACACTAAAATATACTCGAAAGGGATCGCCGAAACGCGTCAGATTGAGGCACTTACGATTCACTTGTAAATGGAATAAAAGAATTCTGCGATAGCGGAAATCCTGACTGGAGTGTCCGTTTCTCCCTTGGGGGTGCTGTTGGTATCCTGTTGGAAGCGTTTGTTTGAAATATATATATATATATATATATTTCCTCAATCCGGTTCAACATTTCCCGGCCATTAAGCGCTCATTGTGGGTGCGTGGCCTTACGGCAGAACCACGCCGTTTTATATTCCACACTCCTTCGCCTCACAGCAAAGAAAATAGGCGCACACCTTTTGAAATCCACAAATAGTGTTATTTTAATTCATTTAGCACGAAAGCAGATGACCTACGCGTTTCGATGCTACAAGCATTTTGCTCACGATGAGCAAGATGCTTGTAGCATCGATACACGTAGGTCATCTGCTTTCGTGCTAAATGAATTAAAATAACACTATTTGTGGATTTCAGAAGGTGTGCGCCTATTTTCTTTGCTGTGAGGCGAAGGAGTGTGGAATATATATATATATGTATATATATATATATATATGTACATACATACATACATAGAAATTCCGCACTTACTGGTGTGAGCCCCAACCTTCAGATGCAGTGGCACCCCTTTGAGAAAGGTCTAAGCAGACTGGAATGCATTACAATCGCCAGTGCTGCAAAATAAAGGAAAATTAAACACTGTAAGTGTGCGGCTCATTCATTTCTTCACAGAGAGGTCTTTCTGGGATAATTATCTGGCTTGCTCCTGCCGTTGAGCTACGCACCGCCGCAAAAAGAGCACCAAAGACTGCCCGAAATCGGACCATGTTTGTTGTATGCGAAAGCAATTATGGGCAGTAGGTAGCCGCCAAGGACTGTGCTTTGGTTTGGTCTCCAGCAGCTTAAAAGTGGCATGCAAAGGAGTTACGATGAACTTTCCACAAAAGCAAAAAAAAGTTCACATCACCCACTGAATAGAAGTAATTTAAGGCTTGAAAGCACACCAAAGTACCAGCATTTCTCCCCTTGAATCCTGAGGGTCCCTGGGGTCCAACTAGCCCACCAGGTACCTGCAATAAGCGCCACAGAGCTACGTTGCAGAGAGGTGTAAAAAGGGGCTTTGCCTGGACCAACTCTCTGCAACGCAGACCTGTGGCGCTTACTGGATGTACCTGGTGGGCTAGTTGGCCCCCAGGGGCCCTCAAGATTGAAGGGGAATTAATTCCCCAACTTAAAACGCGTCACGGGGCGTGTTTGCACACATGTCTCCTCAGGATCCACCCCCTGCCTTTACCACTGTGCAAATGCGCCCTGTGGCGCGTTTTAAGTTGGGGGATTAAGTCCCCTTGCATCTTCGGGGTCCCTGGGGTCCAACCAGCCCACCAGGTACCTCCGGTAAGCGCCACAGAGCTGCACTGCAGAGAGGTGTAAAAAGGGGTGTGGCCTGGGCCACCTCTCTGCAACGCAGTGCAGTGGCGCTTACTGGAGATACCTGGTGGGCTCCTTGGACCCCAGAGACCCTCAACATTCAAGGGGATTTAATCCCCCAACTTAAAACGTGCCACAGGGCGTGTTTGCACACATCACCTCAGGCCCCGCCCCCTCCCTTCAGCACTGTGCAAATGCACCCCGTGGTGCGTATTCAGTTGGGGGATAACGTCCCCTTGAATCCTGAGGGTCCCTGGGGTCCAACTAGCACACCAGGTGCCTCCAGTAAGCGCCACAAAGCTACGTTGCAGAGAGGTGTAAAAAGGGGCGTGGCCTGGGCCACCACTCTGCAACGCAGCCCTGTGGCACTTACTGGAGGTACCTGGTGGGCTAATTGGCCCCCAGGGACCCCCAGTTTTGAAGGTGAATGAATTCCCCAACTTAAAACGCGCCACAGGGCACGTTTGCAGAGTGTTGCTGGGAGGGGGCGAGGTCACTGGCACGATCGCGTCTTTTTAAAAAAAATATATTTTTTAGAAGGGAGGCTGTGTGGCCCCCCTTCTTTTCCCTTTTTTTGGGCTCTGGGGACCCCATCCCCCAGGGTCTGACCTCTTTAAAAAAAAAAAAAAATTAACGGGAAAGGAGCCGTGCGGACCCTCCTCCCATGGCCAAATCCGGCCCCGGGGACCCCTTCCCCGGGGCATCGCCATATTCTTCTTCTTTTTTTATGGAGGGGGCCGGCCTTGATATATTTATTCATTAAAAAAAATATATATATTTTGGGGAGGGGGCCTTGTGCCCCCCTCCCAGGACACTTCTGGCCCCGGGGACCCCATCCTCCGGGGCCTGGCCTCTTCGATGGAGACCGTCCGGGGAGCCCCAATGCCCCCACGGTCCCTACTGGCTCCCTGCGTCCTGCGGGAGCCGGCATTGCTTTCCACATGGGGAGCTGCTAACATGCAGCTCCCCATGTGAAAAAGCAATCTGCTTTGCTTCATTGAAGCGAGAGCAGGTTTCCCTGCTCTCGCTTCAATGAAGCAGTTTTGCTACGCGGTTCCCGCCCTGTCATTGCCAACAGCAGTGTCTTGGGGTGGGCACCCCGGGACACTGCAGGAGCCGGCCCTGGGGGGTGGTGGTCCACAGGACCATCGAGGGCTCCAGGAGGGGGGCCACGCAGCCCCATATCCAACGTGTACACAGCCCTGGGGAGGTGGTGGTCCCCGGGGCTCGGGGTCTGTTACAGACCCCCAAATTAACATACTTAGTGCCCCGGGGAGGTGGGGGTCCCCGTGCCCCCCCCACACAGGTGTATATTTAAAAAAACGTAATGCCCCGGTGGTCGCAGTCCTCGGGGCAGCGGGGGGGCCGTTTGCCCCCGCAATCATAAGTAATAAATGCCCTGTGGGGTGACGGTTCCCGGGGCTTGGGGGTGTCTTGGAGGCCCCCAAGTTATAAAAATAAAAAGCCCTGGGGGTGGTGGTCCCCAAGGATGCGGGGGGCCTTGTGCCCCTGCAAATATTTATGGAACGTCCTGGGGGATGGCGGTCCTCGGGGCTGTTATTGCGGGGGGCCTCCCTGGGCCCCCGCAATCACATTATTGAATGCCCCAGGGACTTGTCCCACCAGGGAGCTAAATAATAATGAATAGTGGCGGCCCACGCTTTGTTTTTTTTATCAGCCGAAATTCACAATGGGGGCGCGAATCTCACAGTTTATTTTTAAAAAATGCTTTTTTGTCCCCTGGGGGTCCTTGTGGGACCCCCTGAGCAGACCTAGGGTGCTTCTACCCTGCCCCCTTTCCTTGTTTCACGCCTTTGTTTCCCTGTTTTCTTGTGCCTGTTTACTGAGACACAAGATGGCTGCCAACACTTCCTGGTTTGGAGTGTTGACAGCCAATTAGCATAAAGCTTGTCGTCGGGAGGGTCCGCAGATCCTCCATGCCTCTAAATATTGAAACTTTTATTTTTTGATTTTCTCAGCAACTACTGAACGGATTTAAACCATTTTAATAAAAGGTCTCTTTCTGAGCCAAGGGCTACCTTTGTGCCAGATTTTATGTAATTCCGTTCAGCAGTTGCGGCTGTAACCGTGTCTAAAGTTTCCTATGGGAAATCGATTTTCCTACCTCTATTTTTTAATTTCTCAGGAACTACTAAACGGATTTACACCATTTAAGAAAGGGTCTCTTTCTGAACCAAGGGCTACCTTTTTGCCAAATTTGGTGTAATTCCGTTTAGCAGTTCGGGCTGTAGCCGTGTCTAAAGTTTCCTACGGGAATTAACATGGAGAAAACACGTTTTGGGACCCCCCTTTTTTCTTGGCCCCTGCGTGTTGAATCACCCCGAAACTTTCAGGATAGGAGCTGACCGGAGTGCAAAACTAGTTTTGAAAATTTCGCT